>NC_133864.1:7320318-7939071 GCF_044706935.1 Curcuma longa | reverse complement strand
CTATTTCGAGCTTGTGATGTTGTTGGAAATCGGGAGGCAATGGTATTGGAGTTTAGGGAGGAGAATGATTGGAATGGGAATAGGTTGAAGGCGGTTTTGCCACTGGTGAAGGCTGAGGAGGTGGCCGGTTGTGAACTACAGCGAGGAGAAAGTGCGAAGATGATTTGGAAGTAATCACCTAAGGATTTATTCTCTATGAAGACTGCATGGAATTGTGTACGTGACCATGGCCAGGAGTGGAGCATGGGGGCGGTAATATGGAGTAAGTTATTGGAGCCGAAAATTTCAATCTTTGGGTGGCGATTTATGTTGAAAAGATTACCAGTGGACTCAGTTTTACAGCAAAGGGGAGTCAGTCTGGCATCTAAATGTCTACATTGTGGAGATATGGAGTCATGGGAGCATTTTTTCTTCCAGTGTCAGGTGGCTATGGAGGTATTGGCTTTCTTTGCTCTTTGGTTTCGGGTTAATGACTTTACTAATATTGCAAGATGGAGAGTTGGAAGCAAATGGCGACAGCAGGGACACATTAGAGAGGTTATCCCTATCCTTATTCTGTGGTTTCTATGGGTGGTTCGCAATGATGCTAAGCATCGTGGTATTCTTGGATTGGCACAAAAAATAATGGGAAAAGTTTGTCAGTATGTGATATTTAGTATGTCTGCAAGGTTGATAAAAGGATTACACTGGAAAGGATTTTCTAATGCGGCTATGGTTTTTGGGATAGAGATTCAGAGGAGGATGGTTAATACTATTTCGGTGGTGAGGTGACATAAACCTGCAGTTGACACTTATAAGCTTAATTCGGATGGTTGCTCAAAAGGTAATCCTGGGAGCTCTTCTTTTGGTTTTCTAATAAGGGATCATGATGAACAAGTTGTGAAGGCGATGCATGGGGTGATAGGAATGGGTTCAAATATTATGATGTTTGCAATGTGGAAAGGTTTGGAGTTGTGTATTGAATATAATTTGTTTCCAATATGGCTAGAATCAGATTCTTTGGCGACACTTCATATTATTGGGGCATCTTCTTGTAGTTGGGAGCTTCGTCATTTGGTTTTCAGGATTCAGGAGGCTGTTCGCACGTACCATGTGAGATGTACTTATACTTATAGAGAAGCAAATAAGGCGGCTGATTATTTAGCTAACAGAGCTTTTGATTTTGATGGAGATCGACTGCTAGATGGCTCTTCTGGCGATAAAGAGTTGTTTGGGATCTGCAAATTGGACAGATTGGGCTTACCTTATATTCGAGTTTCCTCCAAGCTCGGTTAGTGGTGGTTGTAACACAGGCGACAGATGGAGGCTTGCCGCAGAGAGGAGGCATTATTGATACAGACTTGGTGGATGATTTCTTGTGCAAAGTTGTACAGAGGATAGATTTAAGAGGTGTAGAGTTTCGTGATTCTATGCCTTGTCTTAATTTCATTGGTAAAGATCATCATTCAAATTGGTTGAGCTTCATCAAATCCACTTTACATTTTACACAAGGTTGATTTCATTTCATGTGATTGTGTTTTTGTGATGTTTTGGCATTCCTTTTGAACACAATTCTATCTTGTTAAATTAATTATTTGGACACTAAAAGTTTCAGAATAGTTTTCTACTAAATACTCATTAGGCTTTGGTAACAGCAGCCTTGTTGCTCCTTTTGCATTAAATTTTTTTTTTTTAACATGATAAGTAAAAGAGTAGTTGTTAGTGCTGAGGAAAAAATCTTCCATTTTGGTCAAAATAAATTAATATCCCACATTGGATTCTTTTTTAGGAAAATTTTACCTTTTGTTTTATTGAAGCAATTTTGAGTTGAGAGCTCAAAATGTTACTTTTTCATTATTTGCTTTATACCACTTTTGAAGTATTGTTATTTCTGTGACTCGGAATATTGTTTCTCACTACGATTTTGAGCACTTGGCAATCTCTTTAGGTCAATATTTCCAGTGAAATGTTTCTTGCTATGCTTGACTGTGGATTATAGACAATTAAAAATGGTTATTTGAAACGGCTGCTAAACGGGTGAAACTTTCCCCACTATGCTTAACTTGTGGATTGTAGACGATTAAAGATAGTTTATCGAAAAGGTTGCTAAAGAAGCCATTTTTCTCAGGTTGGACCAGGAGAAGTAGACGACGAACTCGAAGATGAGGTCGCATCAGAGTGCACAAAGTATGGCACTGTTACACGAGTGTTGATATTTGAGATAACGGAACCAAATTTCCCAGCAGAAGAAGCAGTTAGGATCTTTGTGCAATTTGAGAGGTCAGAGGGCGCGACAAAGTCATTGATTGACCTTGATGGGCGTTTCTTCGGTGGAAGAGTGGTGCGTGCTTCATTTTACGACGAGGAAAAGTTTGCAAACAATGAGTTGGCTCCGATGCCTGGCGAAGTGGCTGGTTACCAGTAAGAATATTAACTCGACAAACACTTGGAAGGTTAGGACTTGCTGCCACAGTGGCAATTGCAATTGGGCATCTCCTTCCTACTTGCTTTCCTAATCCTAGTAGAGTATTTTTTGGCAACTTAATGCGATGTGGTAACTATGCTTCTTGTTGTAATACTCATGGCAATGGTCTACCGTGCATGTCTAATTTATGTACTGAGTTAATACTCAATTCTAGTTTATCGACCATGCAATTGTTTTTTGGTGCAGGTTTTATCCTATTAATCCTAGAGGTACACGGCCTTCCTTTCCTTTGATTTGTCAGACTAAGATGTTCGTTTCATTTGAGATTGATAGGAAAGATGTTTTTTAGTTTAAGCTGTAGACTTGGAAACATAGATGCGCATGATTTTTATATATCCATGGTCGTTTCTTTAGACTCATAATTGCATTCAATATTTTTAATTTTTTTCTTGCTATCCTATGATTAATAGAATATTTTTTAGAGCATCCGCAACGCGCTGTTAATCGGGCGTTAATAGCAGACGTGGAGGAGCGAAGGAAGGACGTGGAAGAGTGAGGGAGGAGTGAGAGAGGAGTGAGGTATTGAACGCGTTCAGAGTTCTGAACGCGTTAATAGGTGGGTCCGTGTTTTTTATTTTTATTTTGTTAATGTTAACGCGTTCGTAGAGATTGCATAGTGAGTGGTGGTCGACCACCAAGGGTGCAGATTGTGAGTGGTTGTCGATCACTGGTCGACCACCATATGGTGATCGATCACTGGTCGACCACCACTCAACCACGTGTTAAGTGGACCCAATCGACCACTGGTTAAAGGTGTTATAACGCCACGAGCGTTACGAATGCTCTTAGAACTCGTACAGTAAACAATCAATGCAAAAGGTTCAATTGCATTATTATTTTATCATATAATTAGCAATATTAACCTCTATGGTATGAAGTGCTTAGAATTTGAAAAAAAAAATGAATTTGTGAAAATTTTATGGTTAGTTTTTCTACAGTTTTTTTTAACATGCACATATGTTATCGATGACATCTCATTTTAATTTTTTATCCATTTTCGTATATAATTATTTTTATATTATTATTATTATTATTTTTATATTTTCTATCTAAATCTTATTGGAAAGTGTATTATAACAATTATAAAATTATAATTTTTCAAAATTTATGTAACATTTATAATTATAGTAGTTATAAAATTATAACTACTATAATTATAAATGTTACATAAATTTAAAAAAAATATAATTTTTATCAGATAAAATTATAAGACATAAAATATATTAAATAAAAATTTATTTAGAAATTTATATTTTTCATAATAATTTATTTTTAGATTAAAAATATCATTTAAAATTTTTTCAGATATTTCAAAAAATTTGACAGACAATCGATGTAGAAACTAGAACAAAGCGTCACGGATAAGGAAGATTTAACAAAGATCATGATTTTGATAAACCTTCTATGCCTTTTCAGGCCAACAATGAAATCTCCATCGTCATAGATGATTGAGTTCTCCAGCAGAATATAAATATTAAGAATAGCTAAACTATACTCATCGTAGTAAAATTTGTTATGGGTGAAAATATAAATAAAAGAAATTAGAGAAGCAATTTGTAGTATTAGAAATCACAATCCAAGGGTAACGAGAATTATAAACCTTGAGGGGGAATTTGTAATGCTACATTAATTAATTAAGGACGTAAAACAAATATTTTAACATCACTTTTAAAATACCTTTTAAATCATTTTATATTTAAATAATGAAAATCTAAAATAAAACAAAAATACAAGCCAAACTTAGCGTAGCACTAGCAAAAATATAATAATTGTAAAAATGGCAAACATAAAATGATCTAAAAAAACTTTAATGAAAATTATTTCTTAATCATTAAAAAAACAAAAACAAAAACAAAAACAAAATTGTTCTAAACAAAGATGGCAGATTACATAGAACATCCACAACCGAACATGGCAATCACATCAAGTTCATGTATCATAACTTGCAAACCTGGACCCAACATCCCAAGAACTATGTCGGTTTTCGCATGTTTCGGCCGGCACGAATCACTTCATCCACCAGAAGCAGTTGGGAAGCAATAACAGGTCTGTAAACAGATATAGAACCAGTAGCTAAATGGCTAGTGAGAATCAAGTAAATTGTCGGCGGTAGTGTCCAGTAATACTTACCCCGAGTTTATGAGCTGACGTTTTACCGAGTAATTATCGAAGATGCCATCCATCTGTGGATCGACTGGCATACCGGTGTGAAGATTCAAACCCACAATGTTGCCTCTGTCATGCTCACCCTTGAAAATCATATACGACGGATAAGTTAGATCATGATTTTAACTTGAATTGTGCCAGAAAAATATCAGTGTAGCACATCGCAAAACCGGCCTTTACCGTGATTGCAATAATGGCATCTAAGGTGTCGTGGCCAGAGTTCTCAGCCAGTGTCTTCGGAACCACGAGAAGAGCATCAGCAAAAGCTTCGACTCCGATTTGTGCACGCTATTGACGACTGAATGTTAGACAAACATCAAGATAGTTGGATGTCTCCAATATAAGAGAGCAGCTTACCCCTTGAACATTTTTCTTTACATTGTTGATCAAATGCTGTCTCGCTGCAACCTCAAAAGCCCCAGCACCCTGTCAAAAACAAGATAGCGAAGATGTTAATATCAGAATTGTTCAATGCGCTGCAGCATTTGCATGACTAGCAATTAACATAAACAGAAGAAAGCAAATCCATTACGACATTTCACAAACAAGTTGAAAATAATAGAAGACAAGATTCAGGAAATGCCGTGTAGGTTAAGGAAACTTGGAACAGTTTTAACTTACCCCAATTACTTTTGGTGTTTAGCTAAAAGATATGGATAATATTCCTTATAAAACAAAGTTTGTCGATGACATTGTTTTTGTAAATAGATACATTCTGCTGTAATAGACGCCTTAAAGGGGCATTTGCTCCCTGTAGAAGGATATCCTTTCAAAGCGTATTGATCATCCAAATATGAATATATTTTCAACTTACGTTATCTAGTGTCTTTTCTACTATATTTTCAATGTTACAATATTAGAAGTGCTCAACCTTGAACTCTGCACTAATGTGCCTGTAGTAGAGGGAGGAGTAGTAGATTGGGTAAACCTGCACGAGTTGGCTGAATCTTTACCTTAGGATTGTATGCCATCCCTACAGCTTGCCTCTGGCTCATTCTCTCTACTCTTATTTATTTATTTGCATCATAATTTGTTGATTAATTTTGAATATCTTTTATCATAATTGTTCTAGTGCAAATTTATTGTTTGAATATTTTGTTAAATTGATGATTGTAATATTTTCCACTAACAGAAAGTATATGGTTGTTTGTCCTCTACAGCAGAATTACTCATACCTCGATGCTTAGATGAAACAAAACTTAATGAACATGGACACCATTTAGTTGCTTTCTATCTTGGGCTGTTCGCTTAAAGGGGATGCCATCGATGTGCCTGAAGTCATGGTTTTCAGTGTAACTAAACTAGGCCAATAATAGTTTGTCTCGACTTATTTCATGCATCTCTTTCATATATAAGGTAGCATAGGAGAATATTTCAGATATTTGTAACTCACCAGAACAACAGCTTCATCTTCAATTGTATTCTTGACAGATCTGAGGCCATCACGAACAGCATCCTTGATTTGAGCAATGGTATGATCATTTGGTCCTGCAATAAAGATGACAATAAACTTCATTGGCATTCCAATTATATGTTCCGAAGGCTAACAAAAATGAAGTAATCAAAATAATAATGTAACCTTTGATCAAGATAGTACAAGAGCGAGGGTTTTTCACATTCTCCACAAAGGTATACTTTTCTTCACCGAGAATATGCTCATAAACAAGTCCAGCCCAACCAAGACAGTCAACTGTCAAGTCATCGACGGAATTAACAGCTTCCCCACCACAAGCCAAAACCAGTCTTTCCATATTCCTCCTCTTAGCTCTTCTAAGTGCAATAATCTAAAGGTACCCAGAAAAAAAAAAGATAAACATCATATTTATGTAATGTTTACAAAATCTGGAAGGTTAGAAGCAGTTGATGTTGCAAAAAACATAGATCCTTGTTGTTCATGATTAGAAAAAAAACCACCAGTGGCAAAATATTAAACAAGTGAAAAAAATGGCTAACCAAAAACTGAAACAATCAAACATCACTAGTATTCACACACAGAATTAGAAACAGAAAATTGTAAAATACATTATGGCAAGGCAAGAGCAGATTATGTCATAAATTCCTGCCATTGCTATATAGTCAAACACCACCGTGAATGAGCTGTTTTAAAATACTGCATATCATCTACCACAAATTGAAAAGACTAGTTATATTCGTTGATAACTTTGTATGTAAGAAGGATATAACAATGATCATGATGAAGGCAAAGTTAAAAGGTTCGCCTAGGTACAACTTGAACTGAAAAAAAAATGTCAATTAAGTGATGGTATGATTTACCCCTGCTCTGGCAAGTAGGTCTAGAGATGGAGGATCAATACCCTTTTGGTTAATCACAACAAAGTTTTTGTCGTTGCCTGAACAGATCTGCATTGAAGAAGGAATTTCAGGAAACAGAAAACATATGGGGAGATCATTTGAAGGATTCAGAAAAATATTAATTTTGCCTTGTTTTTCAGTTCAATGATCTTCTTTACTCGCTCATCAACTTGACGTCGTTCAGCAGCAACCATTTGTTCCCTCTGCTCAGCATTGGAGTAAAAAAACCCTGCATTTATTTCACTGAAAAGAGAACACATCAACCACATGTATGAGAAGGTTCTTGGTTAACAGGACTAAAATTGTAAACAAACAAAATGCTCGACTGGTTGTGGTATAGGTGCATAAATGCATGAGAAAGGTATCATTATCACATTATGTGATGAACTTTGTACACAAAAACATTGTTATCAAAGGATTCAATGGAGCTGATTGATAGAATGACTGGAATGAAGTATTAAAATACAACACAATAACCACAAGTTGAGTTTATACAAAGCAACTAAGAAACTTATACTTGTCAAAGTTTGTTAATGACAGATTCTTAGTTATTTTGGGGAATAAAAACTCAGTTTGCATCCAGGAATTTAGAGAGGAAGTAATTTTCAAGTTTCAAAGTAGCCACGTGAGTTTATAGACAAATGACAAAAAATAAAAGTTCTACATATGGAAACACTGAAGTATCTCATTTACTAGTTTCTTTAACTTTCTTTTTTTTTTCATAAATACCAGATGATGAAGAAACAGATTAAGATTCACCTTTTCTCATATTCCAAGGAGACATTGCAAGTCAAGATATAGCAATTTTCTGCCCTCCGCTTCATATCAGGATGTCGAGATCCATGATCAAGGACAAGGCCTTCAACCTTGAAAAGGAAAAAAAAGGTCAGACTAATTATGTGAAGCAATTAATAAAAAGCAATCCCTCAATACAGAATAGATAATTTTTATGCGGCTCTAAGTGGGTAAAACCATTGATGACCAAGAGAAAAATGCAGCAGCAGTACTCATGCAAAGAAGCTACTTGCTCCTAACAATCTGGCTAAAGAACTTGGGTGAATTTCGTATATGCCTTTGTTAACAAGTGCTTTAATGAAATTTGTAGAATTAATTTTCAGTAAAGTATCCTATATCCAATTTCATTTACAGTAAATACTCTCTATATTTGCTAATTTGCAAGTCTCTTATATCTTCTAGCCACTCTCTTGCACATATCATTCCTCTATAAAATCACTTAAGAAACCACGAAAAACTACAAATTCCAAAGGAAAAAATCTTTCCAGAATTAACGAACCCAAATCCCTAAATATACAAGAAAAAACAGGTGGACCATGCAATACCACATTCAATGTGAACAACCAACAAGAAGCACAGGGTTGTTAAAGGCACTATAAGGTACCTAGATCCCATATTGTCCAAGATCCTAGGTGCTTCCCAACGATTCAAGGTGTGTAAATATAGAAAATTCTTAACAAATAAACCATATTATTATTAATATCTTATAGTTCATAAATAATGTGAATTTATCAGTTGACTAAATGTTAAACAATAATATTAATAACCTAAATTATCTTCATTATAAGCGTGCAGCTGTCCCAACTATTTGAGGTTTGTTGCATGGATCATATCCTTTAATTGGGTTCTTTCTATGCCAGGCTATATCACTAGCAATATTCTAAACATATAAAAAAAATTAATAAATCAACAAAAGTTTTTTAGTCTCCAATCCCTTAGTCCTTCCACCTACTCAATTCTATTCTACTAACCATAGAATCTATGCCCACCTCGAAGCATCTTTATACCATCTTAACCTATTTTCTATCTTTTAATCGACATTTGGAGCTACACATATTTGCTTAAATAGTAGTTAATTCTATTATATCCCACCTTGCAAGTAATATCACATATCTATCTTAAAATTCTCAACCTTATATAATTTAATCCTTAGTAGGACAAAACTATTACTTAATAACAAATAGTTATAGTTTATTAGTTAATGACTTGTATATTTAAACCATATTAAACTATCAATAATGTATATGTTAAGGTTAATTAATAATATTAGATTATCAGTATTAAAGTATCAATCAACAAAGCATAAAAGTTAACAATTATTGACTTATATAACAAAACATAAAGTTACGTGTTAAGACATCAAAAGTTTAGTTTAGCGTTTCACAACCACAATAATTAGTCATCTTTAGTAGACAAATATCATCAAGATAAGTTCTTAATCATCAAATGAACAGAACCATTTGTACCCTCCCTTTTATTGCAAATATGTTCGCCATTGTTCCCTTTCATCAGATATATGCAGTCTTGGCCTGCAAAAGCATCTGCCTAGCTCTCCTAGGCAGATAAACCGCCTAAAGGGTGCATATATCAAATACGTGATGAATTCCCTTGCCTAAAATGCAATATCTTTTAAAAACAATGGTCACTTGCCTCTCAATGAAGCCTCATTATATTGTTCGTGTGACTAATCTCTATTGTTGACTGAGCCATGCAACAATTTTTGGTTAACAAAACTTTTCCTAGAGAGATCACCACCTACAAGGATCATCACCAGAAACTCACTAGAGAAGTTTGTAGGATAGTTTGTCCACAAAAATTGTGTGGGAAAGGAGTACACTTCTCCAGAGTTTATTGCGAGGAAGAGGAGCTGAGGCTTTGTATAGGAGATGTTTTGTTATTTTTGGTTTTTTTAATTTTGACATTCCACAAGCTTTTTTTGGCCTTTTTCTTAACCAACTACCCTATCTCCTAGAAGCAAACACATGGCTAGGCAATGCTTGTCTGATTAAGGTGTCAAGGCATTCAAGCCTCACCTCACTTGGGTGCGTAGGCAAGCAACCTAAAGACTTTTAACAGCACTAAAGAACAATCACAAGAAAAACATACCAAGCGTGTGTCAACATCAAATTTATGGCGCATGTGCATTATCTCAACCATGAAGAGATCAATTGGCTCATCCTGTTTTCTTATACAGAGTACCTGTTAATGAAAATTTTAAAAGTTGGTAAATATAGTTAGCAACTAAGATTGAGATTACAAACACCAAGTATACATCATAAAGTATTAACAAATAGGATCTTCATAGGGAAGAAACGGTAGAATGATAAAAAATTAATGAATACATGAGAATAAATATAATTCAAGCTTAAAAGAGAGAGAGAGAGAGAGAGAGTGAGTTTTGCAGCTTAAGAGCCAAGAACAAACTTGATAAACACATTCTAAAAATAAAGACTTGTATCAAACAGAATTTCTTCCAGGAGATACTGATATATTTCAACAAGATAGAGATGATAATTTTCCTCAACCTATCAAAAAAAATTCAATTGTGATTTGCAGTCAGTTCAGAGCTTTATTACTACTGATGTACTTTAACCAGAATCAATCCATAAGCATTAAAGAAGACCTATAGGAAAACATGTGCAAGTAAATATAAACTTACTGCATCAACAACAGCGTCAGTCAGTTGATCAGCTAGCGATTCATATAACTATAGAAAAAGAAAATTCAAACATAGTTAAGAGAAACTCATATCAATGACCTAATAAATTTTTATATAAAAATATGGTTTACCTTTGTCCTAAGAGTTGTCCTTGCTACCATTTTCAATATCTCCTTGTCAGGTGCATCACCCATCACAACAGGTGTCTTGAACTTCTCTAGAAACTCTAGAGTAGCCCGCTTGGCAATTTCAAATCCATCTACCAAAACTCGTGGATGCATTCCTAAAGATATGAAATGTTCTTTTATGGTATTCAGCATTTGAAGCTTGAACTAAGAGAATTTATATAATAATATATTATCTTACCCATCGATAGGCACTAAACTGAACGCACATTGCCTATACAGGCAACTATTCTAACAAAACTCAGAACAAAGAATTATTTTAATTTTCACATACCTTAAATTTCCAAAAGTCAATGATATAAAAATGGTTAGCAAAAGAGTAAAAAGACAATTTTCTTACTTAACTGCAAAACCAAAAAGAATTGGTTAGTTTAAGATTGTTAGCTCCTGCAATCCTCTGTTGAATCCCATGTGATTATAATCATATAAATCCATAATCATCTAATTCTCTCAAGTTCAAACTCACACTTTTAGCAACCCAAAAACCATGATCCTTGGAGTGAAGGATATATCAAATCATCAAACCCTTGTGTCCAAGTTACAGATATTCACCATGATAATGCAGTTAGTGCTAAGTTCTACCTGCTATCCCTTAGATAAAGTAAATGGAAAACTATGCAAGTAAAGAAGGGTGTCATAATTGCAACTCTTGGACGACAAAGAACAAGCCTCTATTATTTTGCTATAAGGAAAAGTTCTTGTTAAGAGTTATGATTAGGAAGTGCCATCTTCAAGTTAAAAATTCAATGCTGCAGCTGACAATCTTGAAGGATGGAGCCGCAGAATGAGAATCTATATTCTAATGTGCTACAAATCAGCAGAAAAGCATATCAAGCATGCAATAAGCCTCAAACTAACAAAAATGGATTGTTTGCATTGGCCAGGCTAATAATCTCAGGAAGGGCAAACAAAAAAAATTGCTGAGATTTATGAATAAAACAAACAAAATCAAACAGGAAATACCTTCAATGATTTTCTGTTCTGACTGCTTCATGAGCTCCCCAATGAAGAGCACAGTGGAGGTTGTTCCATCACCGCTAGTTTCATCCTGCGCAACTGCTGTCCTCGCAATCATGATCGCCGTAGGGTTTTGGATTTGCTACAGATCCAACAAAATGCTGAGCAAGACGAACCATTTCCTAGAAAAAAAGGTTAAAAATCCGAACTTCAATGCTAAAATTTCAGTCCCATTACCATCTCTTTCAGGAGAGTGTTCCCGTCTTTAGTCAGCTTGATATCCCCAGCCCCTCCGACAAGCCTGCACGTGAAAATCAATACTTGGCGCAGGGAGCGGCAGAAAAAATAACATAAAGAAGTAAAGAGAGAGAGAGAGAAAAAAAATCACATTTTGATGGTGCCCTTGGGTCCAAGGTTGGTCTTCAGGACATCCTGGAGGCCCTTGGCGGCGTTAATGTTCATGTGGAGCGCGGCCGGCTTGTTCAGCACCTCAGCTTGCGGATTCAACACCCGGATCGACATCTTCCCACGCTTTCAATGAGGACGACGAAGCAGATCAATGAGGAGGCGACGGCGACGAGGCGGAATCGAGTTCTGAATGAGTCGGAAGAGAGTGGGAACCGAGTTGAGGCCTGAGGGGAAGAAGAAGAAGAAGCAGCAGCCGTTCTAGAGTCATCCAAAGGTCGAATATTAATGATACTTTTGGGCCGAATACTCTTCTATGATTTTATGATCACCAAATTGGGCCGGGCCGATCGTGTGGTGAAAGCCTGTTTTGAAATAAAAAAAATAAAAATGTAATTTTTAAAATGCTTCCAATGTTTTTATTTAAATAACAATAAGATAATCAAAACAATACTATGATATTGACATGTTAAAAAAATTAAAATTTTTAGGTAGTTAAATAATTAAATTTTAAAGAAAATATATTGCTGGCATTTTACACTGGCACACACAATTTATTTGTTTACCTAGCATAATTTTATATTATTAATATGTGCTATATTTAAGGTAGAAACAAAATACTGATAAATAAT
This sequence comes from Curcuma longa, assembly GCF_044706935.1. NCBI lineage: Eukaryota > Viridiplantae > Streptophyta > Magnoliopsida > Zingiberales > Zingiberaceae > Curcuma > Curcuma longa. The sequence continues at coordinate 7,926,495 of NC_133864.1, read as the reverse complement.
TTTATTAAGTATAAAAGTTACGGTAAATTAATTAATTAATCTATGAATAAATGACTCAAGAATTCATAAATGTAAGTGAATTTGGTTACATTATATATATATATAATGAAAATATGTCATGCCTTGCAACAAAAGATGTGCGAGAGCAAAGAATCATAATTTATATATATATAAATAATTATCTAAATATATGGCAAATATATATATATATATGTTAATCTTGACAACTCTTGTCTTTTCCATCTAAACAAATAATTATATTAATTAATTAGGCTTTAGAAGTTTAAAATCTCAATCACTATGATGCATGATGGTTTATTCTGATCTTGTCACTAAACACATATCTAAAACTAATTCTTGTAGAATGTGAATCATCTTCATGTGACAGAATATGAAATCAGCTCCCGAGGCATAGCTGAGTTGGTTATGACGTAGTAGACTTATAAAAGAGGCATGAGTTTAATCTGATGAAGCCAAGGCAATACCCTTTGTCTGATCGGGGCCGATTGTAGAATGTGAATTCCACTTTTTACTGAAGAATATGAAATCAAAAAGTTTTTAAAGGAATAATCGAAAACAAACTAGATGTTATACGATCAAAGCTTATCAAGCACTCAAGAGAAAAAAAAGTATTGAAAATCTATGTAGGAAAAAGAAATTGTGGCGACAGAGATGCACAATATAGAGATTCTACAACCTAAACGAGTTAACCAAATACCAATCTCTAATCTATGCAAATAAACAGCAGGATGATGGATGGAGGTGGCTGAAGTCCTAACAAAGAACTCGATGGATCAGGTCAAGTATTTGTAAAGATTCAGGTCCTATGAGTCTTTCTCTAGATATTCTCTTTTTCATCAAATTAATCTTCTATCTGCTTTTTTATTAGTTTGAAGTAGGGCTGCAGAAGTATCCAATCAGAGTTTATATGTTCTTTCCCTATTATTTAACAAAAAAAAAAACAAGAAAGAGTAGCTTGAAGGTTCCACTATGCTGTACAACACATTCAATAATCAACTGTTGATGATTCAACACTTTGCTGCTTTTCATAATAATACGAACTAGAAAAGTAAATGATCGTAGGATCGATCGTGTAATATCTGGAGTGATGAATTTTACTTTTTAGTGTAGCAACGAATTAGGGAAGCATCAATAGCAAATCTTCTATATATCCTTGTCCACGTCTTCAAATATTTTCTTCTTCTCATCCATCGGCGGTGGAAGAGGACTCTGCAGTCATGTCATTAGACAAATATGAAAATAGAGAGAAAAAAGAAACAAACAACTTAATTTTCTCACTTTAAAGCTTACCTTGCACTGCAAGAAAATTTTCATTTAGAATTTAACGGTCAAATTTTTAAAACTTACCTTGCACTACAATAGTAATGCCAATTAGCGAACGATTTAGCAATCTAAATTCAGCCGCTAAATGGATTTAACGACTGATTTAGTTATTATAATTTTCAATCATAAAATTTTTCATGACTAAATTAGCTATTGAATATATATTCGATCGTTAAATTTAGTGATCGAATGAATAATTGATCATTAATTTAATATCCGAATGAAAAATCAATCGCTAATATAGTGACCAATTTAATATTCGATTGCTAAATTAGTAATTCATTTTTTATTTGATTTCTAATCGATCACAAATTTATCGATTAAATATGAAATCGTTTATTAAATTAGCGATCGATTTTTCATTCGGTCGCTTTAAGCGACCAATTTTTCATTAGATTGCTAATTTTATTATGAATTTTAATAAATACATCTTAATATTTATAAAAAAACTTTACATACTTACAAAAAACTTTGCATAATCATTAATAATATTTATTAACAACATCCAAATATCTGGTGCAACGGTAATCTGCCAATATGAACATCAATCATCAATAATATTTATTAACAACATCCAAATGTATACAATTACCATATCAATACAAATCAAATTAATTTTATTAACATCAAAAAATATATCATTACAATATTAACACATGACATCAATATTTATCCATGCTAGTCACTAGAGTTCAAAAACATTAAAAACAATTTCACACCAATAGGACACCAATCATCTTTCTCGAGCTTGTAGTGGAGTATTATGAGCTTTTCTTATTAGCATGCATTTCCCCTGTGAGTTAGTTATGGGCTTACCGGCTACCAAACAATGGACAGATAGATGGAACAAACTCCAATTGAGTTGAGGATCTCATAACACATCTCAAGAGTTTATTTATATCATTTAACACATCTCTGATGAGATTAAGAACACTGGACATCATCTATCTAGTCGCATACAATATCAAGAAATGATTGTTTATCGACACCACTCAATAGTGACAAGCATCTAACTGAACTAACCTCATCAGAAGAGTCTCCACTCCTCAGAAGCTTCACGGTTTTCATCAACAAGTTCAGATTCTTCGGTTTGTTCGCTAGGAATCTCATACTCGATACTCTGTCCTGAACCATATGTTTCTTCGGATCCAGAATCTCCAATACCAGCAAATGAGGTCTCTTCTTCTGGTTGGACGAAATTAATCAAGTAGTCGAGTCCGTAGATGATGTCGTATACCATCAGTCCGATCCTTCCCCCAATCCAGCTACCAAGATGACTTCCCATGAGATAGCCAAATCTTCCCAGTCTTTGCTCTCCCTGGTAGCCTCCTGCGTAGGTCCCAAACAGAGTGCCAGCCCCTCTAAGGAAACCCTCTGTCATTGTTCCTCCGAAGTATATAGCTTCAAAGAAATCCCAGCCTGATGATATGATTGGACCCACAATGCGCCTGGCCTGTCTCGATGCATCCTTTGCAGCTTTTGTTCCAGCTTTTTGCGCCTGCTTTGCTGCCACACTAGCACTCAGACCCCCAGTGATTGCCTCAGTCAGGGCGATCTCAGTTGCTCGTTGCCTTACTCTTTCTACATGTGAATTTCTTATGTTGTAGACATAGAGCTTGACCCCCTCTTTGGCAACACAAGCAAGTGTTCCAGAGCCCATATCAAAACAGTTCAAAAATGTGAATTTTCCACTTTTGGATGCAGCTTCCTCTCCGACAAATTCCCTAAATTTCTCAGCTGCCAGTGCAGTAGAACAATCGAAAGAAGCTTATACAACATGTAACCAAAAATGAATAAAAGCATAAATTGAGAATAAGGTACCATTCCAGGTCAGTGGAGTAAATTCTGTAGAGATTTGGCTTGTTCCATAGGGATTGATAATCGTATGTCAATAAAAGAATTTAGAGATGAAAACCAATTAAATAGTTCTGAAGCTAACAATGTCAGTCTCAAATAAAAAGGTTTAGAATTGTCTCTAAACTCTAAACCCTTGTAACCATGGACTCTAACCTTACTAAGATCGATGGAAGGACAATATCCATATAGTTGACCATAAAAATTGGAATTAATACAGCTTGTTAATTGCTGCAAATTTAATAAGATAGTTTTATTATGACTGTTATGCGAGGTAGTCAGTGGGCTCAAAAACTAGTTCAGAATAGTATTATACTGTCATCTAAATCGCTGTGTGCTCATTTAACTAGTAGAGTCATCTACATGGTTTGATCACTTCTCAACTTCCAGCCATTGGGATGTCTTCCTTGCTAAAGTTCTAATCTTGTAAAGAATGGAACATATTCTTTACCATTCATTTGAGCAGCAGAACCATGTAAGCCAATTTGTTAAGTGAAATTATGTAGAACTACCTAGAGAAGGAGAGACAAGAGAAAAGTTATCCTTCTAATACTATCTCAATGCAGATATTGGAGATAGACAACTAACCTCTATAAAAAGTTATAGTTGAGGAAAATAATAGTTAAGTCTTAAGAGCCATATGGGGATGGGCTAATGTTGATTATTATGATTCCAAGTCCATAACTTCAATCATCATTAACATTAAGCTATGTTTACATCAACTATTTGGGATCGACTACACAACTCTTATCCCTCCATTGAGTTCATAACTCTAATTTCTGAAAAAAATCTCTAAATTGTAGAATGATAATAGTACATGAAACAAGGCAGGAATAGAAGCTAAATATTTAGTCAGCCAATATTGGCAATCAATCCTGTTTCAAGGCAAGGTATTGAAAGAAGTGTGCAGATCCAATGCAAAGATGCTCTTCTCACGTGAACCAATACAATCTGCTACTCATAGACCAAGTCCTGGTTTGATAAAGATTATATTACATTTTTCAGTCTGAATTCTCAGCAAAGTTGATTGCATAATCAGATAATGATTCATGCCAATAAATCAGCACTTTGCCTTAGGATTTGAAGTTCATCTATACGTAATATTTTAAGCTTAGTTTAGTAATTGTAACTTGATAGGAATGGACCATGTCAATAGTAAATCCAATGTTCTTTTATTAGTGTGTTTATTGCAAGTCACCACATACTTTCAAGGTTTCAATAGCAACCAAGGAGTACAAAGCTCAGACCAGATTATAAAAATAAACAAACACATTTTTAAGGAAATGAGCATCTTTTTGAAGATGTCAAATTACTAAATTGGTAAAGTCCACTTATAGGTCTTGGACCTTGCTTCCATATACACTATCAAAACAAAAACAAAGTTTTTTGTTTGACATCAGATTAAAACTTAATTGAATTTCTCATTTCAGTAAAATAGAGGTAGTTTAATAAAGGAGATGAACCTGATTGACTCAAAAGTGTTCTTTGCCATAGTTGGAGAGGAAAGGACTCCCAAAATAATTCTCCAAGCCTCCTTGTCCTCTATGATTATTTCTCCCTCCCTCCCTCCAGGTGATGTCTTCCTATGTTATTTCAGCCTATTCTATATTTCCCCCTTTCAAAACCCTAACCCATTTTATCGTCAGTTCTAGGTCCATGCAAATTCAATTCATGAAAAACTTGTTAGGATCCCCTATCACCTGAGCTCCTAACACAAAATTGTAGAACATACAAATAGAATCCAGGATATCTTCATCCGAAAATCCCAAACGAAAATACGCGTCCGCTACACTCAAATTAGGTGACAACTCTACAGAGAGGACAACAAAAAAGAGCTAAATTTGGATAGAATAGACCGAAACGAAGCGCACCTGTCATGCTGAGCGCTATTAGACCGGCGACGAAGAGCAGGAGCTGTACTCGCCGCTTCTGGAGATCCATAATCTTCCGAGCTGCGAGTTCGATCCCGACTTCGACCCTTGTACCCCTAGATCGACGGCGATTTGTAGTGCGTAGGCAGTGTCCGCCGGGGGATTTACCTGCTCACGACTCCACTGTTACTTGTGACCGAAGAAGGGAAGACTTCTGGCGGCGCATGATCCAAAGTGACGTTGGCTCCTCGAAGAACCCAAAGCAAATGAAAGGGAACTTTTACTTTCAACTTCACAATTTTATCTTTTTTCAAAATACACCCTAATAATTTTCCTTCTTGAACCACTTTACTGTAAGAGTAAGAAATTTTGAGGGGTATCTTGATTATTTTAAAATTCATGGGGGATGCTTTAAAAAGACATAAATAACTGTATTAACTGTATGGAGTAAATAAATTATTTTTTAAAAAATAAAATAAAATCAATATAACTCCTTTTTCTAAATTAGTGTAATCTTTTATTTTTAAAAAATCTAACTCAAAAATCAAAATCTAATTTTGGAATAATTCCATTCGATATAAGGAGAATGAACTTGATAGTTAACCTAACTTGTATAAGTTGAGACGTCATACAATGCTAAAGTCACTCGAAACAAGCTAGAATAACTCAAACTAAGTAAGACGAGAGCGGCTCAGTAAACCAAATAATGTGGGTGCAAGGAGAAGATGGAGAGGACTTATGCAAGTTAGCCATAGAGATCTCATCATGCTTGCCGCGAACCCAAACGAGCTTAGAGCCTTGCCGTGAGCTAGCCACAAACACATCGTTGTTCATCTCTTTGGATTATTTTTGTTGGAAACTAAGTTATTCTTTCCTTTCTCTTTCACAACAGATCTTTATCTGCAAGATGACCCATCCTTGTATTATCCATTCTCCAGAGTAAACTGGTATATAAGAGAGTGTATGAAACCACCAAGACAATGAATATTTGTAGTATATCGAATGATAAGATTGTAAGTAGAAGAGATGAACATGAACAGATGCAAAGCAGGAGGAATGAACTTGGGGACAAAAATGAGAAATCCGATTGAAACTTCCAAGAGATTCAGGCAAACCATTCAGCTGAATATCTAACACGATTGTTGTTACAACATGAATTCTGTTTCCCAAGCCACAAACACAATGTAACTCTATTGGAAGGAAGAAAGTAATCAAATGTCTACAAGGCTCCAGTGCACTTAACACTAACAAATTCGCTCGCGCCGCATAATTTTCATATCAAACCAGTGCAGGTCCACAAAACATAAACACAATGCTATCTGACGGATATGACAAGTGAAAACATGATTATTGTTGCAACATGAAACTTGTTTCCTGAAGTCACAAAAAGAATGTAACTCCATTAAAGGAAGCAATTAAATATCTACAAGGCTCACCGTCTCAATCATCAGTATCCAGCAACCTTGATATCGCAACTGCATTGCTCATCCCGCATAATTTTGATAGCAAATCAGTGGAGGGATTAGCTCAATAGATGAAACTCTAAGAAGTTATCCACTCCATTTCTATCTGAATTCTTCCATTTTTTGAGTCAATTAGATGATATGTTTCATTGGTTCTCCTGTTGTGTACCACATCTGCAAGGCTAATGATGACATGCCCCAAGTTTTCCTGAACAAAATTAGGAGCATCTCAAATACTTGGAGAGAACAAATAGATTAGAGATAGGGATGGAACTGAGACGGAAGACAAAACAAAAAATAAATAAATGAAAAGAAGCAATCAAATTAAGGGGAAAAAAATGCAGAGGCCACAATAATGAGTTCATCCTTCATTGGGATATTGGCTGTAAAATCTTATTGATTATTTGAAGATTCTTCTCTTTAATATGAAGTTAGAATGGTTCTAAGATCACTTTAAGTAGTCTAAGATAGGGAACCATGTTTTTCTTCTTGTGAGAAAAGAGGAAGAGCGTAGATCATGACCTATATCATATAGACGCCACCATTTAGTGAAGGGCGATTTTGACCTCAGTGTTGGCAACAGCAAAAAGGAAAGACTGAAGACCAGGACCTGAGCCTTCAAGTGATTCAAACACCTGTATAAGCCCAACTGTGTTTTCATTTCATCACAAGTACTATCAATGGAGCCTTCTACCTCTCATTGAGTCACATGCATTCTATGTCTAGTCCTAGAGGAGTCAAGTTGCCAATAGATGGAGTATTCTGAACTCACGCTTTTTTCTTCTGTGCTTGTATTTATCCACTTATCATTTTGCACTGATTTTTTTAATCGCCCTTGCTTTGAGATTTTTGATAGAATGATTAAACACCCTTGTGATTGAGGATCACAAGAGAGACAACAGAGATCTGTTGGAGAGTGCAGTCATTGTTCTTATACAAATCTAATATGCATCAGACACAATAAGATGTGCCAGGATAACTGGAGATGTAATTACCTCAACCCCACTAGAATTTAATGCAAAATTGGACAAAACCATTGAATCCCAGATACATCCCTCTATCATGAGCTAGTTGGTTGGGAAATTAGTAGGGTTGTTTGTTTTTCCTAGGTAGCCCTCTACATGATATAGATTCCCTTTTTTTTTTTGCATGAAAATATTTTTATAACTAATGTGTAGACGAAGGACACCTTTTCTCCATTTTTTGGTTACTAGGCTAATATTGGATACATTAGATGCGCATTGGATAAGAAGCCGAGACTAAACCAGAATAGAACACAACTGAATGCACCATCCTTCCATCACTAGACTTCATATCACATATATCATTCTATATGGTCGGCTATTTCATGTTAGCTCCTTATGAAGTTGTACTCTGCATGAATTGTGTGTTATTATGTTTCTCTTTACTCTCTTTAAGAGCATATAATGACATTGATTGGGCTAATAAGATGGAAAAAAACAGTAGGATTTTGCATTGTCATGTGTGATTCTCTAGTATCTTAGAAAAGTAAGAAGTAAAAAAACTTGTATTGGTACAACACATAAGTTGAATACCATGCATTAGCCGACACTATGCCCAACATCATGTGGCTATAACGTGATATGGGCACTTCTACTTCACAATCTACTTTATTATGGTGGTGAAAATGTCATAAAAATAGGATATCCTGATGTATTTCATGCAAGAATAGGACACAAAATAACAATCGTCAATCACTCGGCAACATTTACACATGGGCAATATTCAATTATATTCTGCTTCTAAAGGTGTTCACTAAGTCACTTGCACCCATTAAGTCCAACAATTTAGCTCCAACCCTAACCTAGTCAACATTCTACCCCAAATTGAGTTTGAAGGGGATTTTTTTAGAAGATGATCCATTAAAAGCAGAATTGACCAATAAATTGAGATTGAGTTGAACAGATCAGTTTAAAATCTCATGTACTAGACTATATGTAATACCCTCACTATCATGTAATTGATATCAAGCAATGAAAATTGCATTTTCGGATTTTTTTTTTGTACCTAAAATATTACAATGAGGTTCAGTTTAACAAGACCTACTTAAATGCTAAAATGTTTATTGCAAAAATGAGAAGCAAAACTTAAGTGCCTTTATATTGCATATTGATTATTGTGCTTAAGTCAATCATGAAAATTATCATCTCATCTTTGTTGATAAAAGACATTATGTTGAAAATCACGTCTAGCTAAACATATTTGTAAAGATAACATTTGTTGTGTACATTCCAAACGTTTCCATTATCTTGCTCCATTCATGACCAAATCATTTGGGCAATTTATATTTACCCAAAATGTAGTAGGATATAGTGGTATGTATATTCAGTAAGTGAACTAATCTTGCTAAGTTGCTTATATATAAAAATAATGTAAAACTGAGATGTAAAAGCAGTACCTTGGAGTGTATACCAATACTTGGTGCCTTACTATGTACGTCCACTTGTATTTTCTCATTGCTAGGAGGCTCCTCACATACAAATTGGTGTACTTCTTCCCATCTTGGATCTCTGTTTTTCTTGATATGCTGCATTAAACTTGATATTAATCTCAGCAGTTGAATAACAATTTTCAGAAACAACTTAAATTGTAATTGAGACTGTAGGCATCTGGTTCACAAAATACCTTAGTTTTCTTCTCCTCTCCTCTAAAGGTAAGACGCACATAGGGGTTTGTATGGTGCTTTCCCTCAAGATCTTGAGCTTCATGAATGGTAACAACAAGCACACCACCACCTGAAGGAGTACTATCAGGAGCTTGTACTACATTAGCCTCCTCACTATCAGCCTTTAACAATTTATCTTCCTTAAAAGGCTTGTATGTTGCTTCCACAACAATCTGCCCACGAAATTTGTCATTCTGAACATCAATACTATCAAGACTCTTCACCAAGTCGAGTGTTAAAATTTTTGGCTCATCAGGATTAAGTTCATTCAACCGAATAACATTCATGCCCATTTTTTCATGTTTCCCCACCTACATAAAGAATGTGCAGAAACAAAACTAATTTCAATAAGGTAAAACACTAAAGAAACAAATAATGGTGTGAAGAAAGGAAAGAAATACATGTATCAGGAAATTCATACTTGTTCCCAGTCATAAACATTAAGGTTCAATTGTTGATTTTCCAGGTCTCTTATAACAAAGTTGAATTCTTCATTCCACTCAGGATTTAAGTTGCTCTTCTTGATAGTTGTCTTCTTTGACGGAAGCTTATCGTCTGAAAGCTTGAGTTTCACATACGGATCTGATTTTCCAAATAAATCTTTCTTTCTTAGTTTATGTGCACTGACAATCTTCACATGCAGCATTCCGACAGGTTTATTTGAGGCTCTGCAACATTACATAGTTTCATTGGCTTAGTTGTCAGTGTCTCATCTTCAAACTGTTAAAATTGACACTTGTAAAATGTCATATATTGACATGAAAATTACTTTGAAGCATCAAGTATGGGCACTTGTAGGCATCTAGGCCACAGATACATATTTGCGACTTGTTTCTTTATGGTCTCCTGCACACAAGGTAACATAAGTTAATAACAAAAAAAGGAAAACTGGAAATCATAGAAAGCACACAAGTTGGCTCAGATTTTTGTACATAATTCAGTACCGGTCGATGATTATACGGCCTCAAACAATTCCTAAGTCAAATTTTTTTTCTTTTAACTAGATAGCTAACAGATACTAGGCACTCTTGGCAGTCCATCCAAATAGAATAAAAATGTGATTGTGAATTTCAAGAAAAACAGATCATTGGACCAGAGCCTCTTCCTCAAATTACTCTATCACTGAAATCTCAGTAAAGGAATTCATACATATGCAATAAAAATTCTTTGTAGAAATCTTATCATTGTATCAGAGCCTCTTCCCCAAATTACTCTATCACTGAAATCTCAGTAAAGGAATTCATACATATGCAATAAAAATTCTTTGTGAACATCTACGAAAAAACTCAACTCACTAATGTCGACTCTTCTCTTATGTAGCAAATAGAGTAGTGAGGATATTTTATTAATATTTCAAGTTCCTCAATAATTAAACTAACATAAATGACAATACTGCATGATACATAAAGATACTCAACAATAGTAACATATTATTCAATTAAATGGGGGAAAATAACCACCTGAACGAATCTGTAAAGACCAGGAACTGCCATAAGATCAACCCCCACAAGTTTTAATCCAAAGTCAACATGTGGCTGTTTGATCAAACAACAAAATACATTGAGTGGCTGCATACAATGTGCATAGCTTACTAATGAAGATTCAATGTGAAAGAGTAAGTTCTATTTCACTAACCTTCTCCATGAGGGACACAAATATATTTGCAAAACAAGGGAAGCTAGGGACCAATGGTTTTAAAGTAATTCGCGGAGAAGCAAAGATTTGTAAATCTACAACCTGAAAATCTCAACATGCAAGTATGTAACCTTCTGTCTCCAAATACAAACTGGCTGAATACCATACTAGCAATGAAATGAAAATATACGATGAGAGAGAATATGTGAATGACCTGTATAGACAATTTTAATCCATAGGCTTTGGCAACAATGGTTACATTGGGATTCCCAGCCCATTTAAGTGATGGTTCCATAATAAGTTCCTTCTCATCTGTACTGTAAACCTTCATTCCTGGCAGAAGTTGACACTCAGATGTTATCAGAAAATAAGCAAAAGCATGAAACTAAAATTGGAACTTGAAGTCCAGAATGAAACCAAAACAAAATACTCAACAAAAAAAAAAAAACTTGGTCTGATTTTCATAAAAATATTAATTCTCAGACAAGTAAGATATTGGAGGAATAGACTAACAGCTCAAGAAGTAAATTGGACTTCCTTTTAGAAATGTTGGGCTAGTGATTTTATCTAATACAAACAGTGTCAGTTTTTGTTTAAAAGTGCAAAAAAGTTCAAGTGGAACTGAAAATTAAATGGTAAATGTATCTTTCTTATAAAAAGCCAAGTAATTTGATTGGAAAAGGTAAACAAAAAAAATTCACCAATGCATAGATATTCGTGAAGTACCATAGATAAGAATAACAAAAATGCTAACCTTGAAAAGTTGGTGGTAGTGAACCAAGAGTGAATTTTTCAAATTCAACAGAATCAATATTGTACTTTGTAGTATTCTCTGCAATAATAGGATCTGCAATTTGCTTAGCAGTCTTGCAGATAGCCTTGTAAAGGATAGAAGGCATCAATATGAGATAGTGGAAACCATGACATATAGAAAGCTTAAAATCAAAACATACCTTATCAAGGTATGGCCACATTAGTGCCAGAAATTTATTCAACCAATCAATCTTCAAAAAAAAAAAAGAAAAAGTGTTAACTAAGAATAGATTGATAGTTTTTTACAGTAATTCAAGCAACTTCGTCAAGTGCCTATTAATAATAGGCAGGTCCACATACCCGTTCATAGTCTGGACTCTTTACCCATAGAGGAATTTCAGGAAATATACGTTCCAGTGATTGTGTTTCATGTTCAACAAGTGGACGAATCTTAGGATCCTGAACAAGTAAATGCAAAATAGGTCAAACATAAACCATTACATATTAATTCCCACACTAGATTCATATGATAAAGAACAGTGCCAAATATGAAATTGAAGCAGAAACTTTCACAAAGCAACAAAAATCCATTGTCTTTGAAAATAAGCTGCATAGACCAATTAGACATGCAAAGTGGCCATTTTGCACTCGCCCAAGGCCTTAGCCATCTGCTTGATAGTTCTCCTATATCATGGCATACATTAGCCCTGCAGGATCTACAAAATATAGTTATTTTACGTGAGCAAATTATTAAGTCTATCACGAACTTAACAAATCTATCACCCTACTTGATTTTTGTTAAGGTACCATTAAATGATAATGTGACATCAAACTTAGTCAGAATTTTGTCAACTCAAATGTCATGTTACCACATATTTCAATCCAATTAAAAAATAAATAGGAGTTGGGGTGGCATCAGAAGTGAATCCGAAGGTTTTTCTTTTTAAATTTAGAGTTTACATTTTTTAAAATAATAATTAATTGGTTGGATTTATGTGATGACACGGTATTTGAGTTGGCAAAATTGCTAACTAGACATGGTGTCATATCAATACTTGATGCCAACTTAACAAAAATCAAATGGGGTGACAGATTTACAATTTTAGAAAGTTTGTGATAGATTTGTTAAAACATGTAAACTTCATGATGGATTTAGCAATTTACACTATTTTAGACCAAGGAGCATTTACTACATAAAGCAAGACCTAACTCACTCTAGTCAAGGATTATAAATCTGATTCTTTATTCATCACCATAATTTCAACTAGTAATTAAATGAAAATTCGTAGGAAAAATTTGGGATTTTGTGATTGTACATTGTTGCTTAGTGTATCTTTAGCTATTTCTTAATAAAAAACATAAGTATTTACCCACAATCTCATCAAGGGGAGTATTTACCTTACACACTTCGACATACATCAAAGCATGACAATATGAATTTAAAAAATTTTAACTAACGATATTGTGACTATTGCTTTTTAGTGTATGTTATATTTTTGTAACATATTTTTTCAAAATTTCAATTCTTTTGACTATAACAACAACAACAACAACAACAACAACCAAGCCTTATCCTACTAAGTGGGGTCGGCTATATGGATCCTTTTACGCCATTGAGCTCTATCTCCTATTATATCATCATTTATATTTAAATAAATTTTATCTTGTTTTATTGTTGCTAACCAAGTCTTTTTTGGTCTACCTCGCCCTCGTTTGATATGCGTATTTGTCATAATTTCATCTTTTGACTATCTAATTGCTAATTTTATGCACAAAACATCAGGTGCATCATCTCTCCAACATTCAAGCGTTCATTTGCTTGATTAGGTTAGATGGCAAAGTGAGTCAAGGAAAGTAACTTTGACATAGCTCATAAACGCTTTTTCACTTATGCAATTGAGACCAACCAAGTGACTTTTTTTGATTTTATATCATTGATGCTTTTCTCAAAAACTACTATAACTTATTTTAAAATTTGGATATCCTTCAAAATGGAAAAAGGTCCAAGTAGATGCCTTATGTGCAGAAGAAAGGATTCACTCTAAAACTGAAAAATGAAAAAGGATCCAGGTAAACAACTTTTATGCACACCAAAGGATTCCCACCCCAAATGTGTGGCACATGACAAAGGGCACAAAACCTATTCAAAGAAAATGAGCTCCAACATTCACTAAACTAGTTTCCGAAGTAGAGCCCCACCATTTCTTTTACTCTTTTGATCTTGAAAGGTTACTGGTATACAATATATGATCCTCCCTAGGTATTATCTATTAACAAATAGAAGTAAATGAAGGAGATTAAAGGTGTAAAACTCGTGTGAGTTCACCTCATATACTTTAATGGATGACAAAGCATGCCGACACTATATAGTACAATCAAATTTTACTTATAATTACAACAATTTTAATTTTAGAATTAAAAAAAGTTATGTGAAAGGAGGGCAAAGGAGTAAAACTTATCTGGATTCACTTTGGTACACTTCAAAACATGCCAAAGCACATAGTGTTAGCAGTTAGTACAATATAATATTACAAAATTTTAATTTAATTATTATCTAAAGATATACTCTAATTTTTCAAATTAAATAAAATAAGTGAAAGGGATAACGGGCCAAAACCATTTGTGTCAACAAGATACGGTACCAAACCCATTCCATTTAAGATATGACCAAAAGCCAAGCATGAAAATATATTTTCAACCTTGATGATAAAAACATTTTAGCATAAAAATGATATAAATCAAAGTAGAGGATAAAATTGATGCAAGCCTCAGAGTTTAATATCAATCAACAACCCACTAAAATTTAGTAAACTTTTGCTTTTAAAAATAATATCAAAATTTAAATGTAAAAAATATTATGATGTAAATATTGAAATGCATAGAATATATCTTTTAAAATCCAATATATAAATAGTGTGACATAAATTAGATATCAAGAGAGCATAACATAAGGACATTTATCAGTATGTAAATAAATCTATCAGCAGTAAACATAATACTACAAATGTTACTCTAAAATAATTGAGTAAAAAAGAAATAAAGGGAAATTATGAAAAGTAGCTTAATGTTGTATGACAACAAAATTAACGTAGATATCTGATATTATAATATGAAATAAATATATATAAGTACTCAAGCAATAAACATAATACTAAGATTCTAAAATAATTCGAGTGACAGGAAATAGAGAAGAATTATGAAAACTACCATAATCCCAATTGACAACAAAATTAACATGGATATCTGCAATAAACATAACAATATGTGTGTCATTCTAAAATAACAAGTAAAAATAAATAGAGTTAAATTATGAAAAATAGCATGATTCTATACAACAACAAAATTAACATAGATATTTGATGTTATAATGAGAAATGAATATATAAGTACTCAAAATAATACATCAAACTACATGATAAACAATTAAAGATATAAAAGTACTATTTGAAATTAAACTATTTGTGAAAGTATTCTGTGTCAATTTTATAGCCTAACATCGTCACTACCACCTTAACCTAGATCGGACTAATTGGAACCTACCTGGATCTGCATTTTTCGCCAAGAACATATGATAATTAAGCAACAGTTGTCTTTTGAACAAGATTTAACAAAACTATCGTCTTAGGACTATGATTTCCAGAAATCTGCTCCTGATCAATAAAGAACCATGTCAAATTCATCCAAAATCGATATTTTCGTAATTTCAGAAACTTCTTGTATTGCCATATGACTCAGTTCCCCCTTATAAAAAGTAGCGTCTGTCCAACAGATTTCAGATGAATCATCGGATCACGAAGCCTCATCTTACATTCTAAATTCTCAAGACCGTGACGGCACAAAACAAAGTTCAAAGCAAATCACTCCTACTCAAATGCACGTCACAGTAAGAACAGATCTAAAGCGTAGGCCAACGAAATGAACCAACTTTAGATATAAGCTCATAAAGCAGCGCCTACCTGATCGACATCAGAGGACTGGACGTAGACGAAGAGGTAGTATCCGGCAACGATCCCCACAGTCAGCCCCACTCCAAACCCGAAGAAGCTCAACACCATGCTAAAAAATCCCATCTTCCACCACACCGCTCACCGCTGCGCACAACTTCAACTCCTTCGCATCAAGATAAAACAAAAAACAAAAAAAAAAAAACAGGAAAGTTGACAACCATGAGCATTGAGCACAGAAGCAAAAAAAAAACAATTTTCGTCTAGTTAATTCCGCCATGAAAAAGGATAAAAAGAAAGAAGAAGTACAAGACAAAATCCACGTTTCACGAACACATCCAAAGCATCCAAATCTGCCGTCCCATCGGCATCCCGCAGAGTAGAAGAAGAATCGTCGGAAAGGGAAATGATTTAGAAATGGAAGCGAGTCAATGTCAGCGACGAGTGGACCCGTAGATCAAGCCGCGGTTTGTGACGGGTCGGCCGACATCAAGCGTGTCGCCGCTATTCATTAATATCACGGATCTCCAACGGAGCGATATATGCGTTCAAACGTTGCTAAGTTAGAGTTCAAACTTGCCCTTTTTTCTATTTTAATGCCACAGACTTTTTGGGAAACTACGACAAAAAAGGAAACTAGCCTCGATACTTTTCTGAAAAAAAAAAAAAAAATTGAATCTGTCACTTTAAACAGGATCTTACGATCATCTATGAAGAGGTAAATCGAGAAACTAACCTCGATACTTATTCTATATCTTATTGTCAACGACAGCCTATAACAAAGTTATTATAGTGCTTTATCTCCAAAGTTTTTTCTTTTTATAATTTAGATGTTCATATTTCACTCAACTAATTTCAAACGCAATGACTTTCCTCTTTGTTTCGCTCGATTAAATCTAAAATTTAATTTATGCATATTTAGAAGTTAATTTTAAAAATATTTCTTTTTATTCATTTATTTATTTTTTATTATTTCTTTAAGTATTTTGCTATGCACAATATTGCCTCTGGATTATAATGCAATGGCAAAATAAATATTATATAAAATTTATGATATCACTATAAAATTAAAAAAATATTTAAGCATAACAAAAAAATTTTCAAGTTTCAAGTTCCACTCCTTCATTATCTTCAACACGAGTAAGCGATGACAACGAGCAAAGGTGACAATGTGCATGAGCATGTGAGTAGGCAATGATAACGATAACGATAAGTGGACGATACAATAAAAGATGGCATAATGAATTATAATCAACTTTTAATTTTTAAAATTTAATTTTAATTAATTGATTCAATTAATTGTAACTTAATAGGATAATTTAAATAGACTTATTTAAATCATAATTAATTATCTTATTAATATATATAAATTTATTTTAAATTTTAAAAATTATAAATCAATTTTATTTATTTATTATATATATTATCAACTTATTATTATTATTATTATTAATTTAAAAAAATAATTATCAAATTGAACTAAAAGAAATACTGTAAATGTTAAATTAAATTATAATATTATCTAGATTTGAATTAAATAATATAAATTATGTTTTATTTTTTACAATTTTAATTAAGTGATTACTTGGTGGATTATATATGATAATCTAAATCAAACATATAAAAGATGTTATAGAGATATAAGTTATCATTGCCTCTCCGAGCACTCTAACGACATAAAGTGAATGAAGTTACTGTAGCATTTGGGGCATAGCTGAGTTGGTTACGACACAGCAGAGTTGTAAAAGAGGACAGAGTTCGAATCCTAACGAAATTGAGCAATACTCTCTTGCATCGTGATCAACTACAATAGTAAATGTCTAATATGCCATTTCAATAGTGAAGAGTTAGCATGTCTAATATGCCAATTGAGCTGAACCGGCAATAAATCGAGCGGCCAATCCAATTTACAGCCTCACCGGTTTAGATGAACCGGTAATGATGGGATGAATCATGTACCGTCTGATCTGAATCGTATGTTGGATATCGCTCTTTTCACAGATGGAACGGGTCAATGACTTATTGGTCGAGCTAAAGCTACCTCTCTCACAGTATTTATTTTCAATTTAAAAAACAAATTGTGGGATTTTTTCTCTCTCTCACTACAGCCACAACTCTCCGCTTGTGTCTCATAATTTTCTCCTGTGTGATTTCGCCGAAGTTTCCTGTTTTGCATCTATTTCTCTAGGGTTTTGATCGATTCCCGTCTGGATCTTGTTAAATTCCAGTTGCCCCCTTCCAAAATCTCGCCTTGCTTTGCATGATCTGAGTTTTTGAAGGGAGCGCGCCCAGATGCAGCACAGGCGCTGTTCTTCTGCCGTGGCGATCGGATCGTCTTCTGAACACCGTCCCTAATTTTGAGGTACTTCTCTGGGTTCCTAGTCGTTCAATTCTTTGTTCTTTTCTTTTGTTCTCTGTTCAACGTTGCCTGTTCTTTTCTCGCCTTATCGATCTCACAGTCGATATGTTTTGTGATTGATAGAACTATTTATCGAATGCATCATGCTTGATCCTTACATTTGATAATGTTTCCCACGCTCACACTATTTATCGAAGTCTTCTTGTTTGTTTCCGGAATTTTGAACTTTTTTGGATCCTTGAAGGTAACATTCGTCAAGATTAAGTCACTGAACTATCTTACGATCTTTCTGCTTATTTAGGTAGACTATATTGCGCGCGTTTGTGATTATGGACGAAGGGGACCTCGATTTCTCTAATCCCGAGGTCTTCTCTGGGCCGAATGCTGGTGAAGATCTTCCTAGCAACTGCTCCATGGATAGCTTTTTTGAAAACATCTTCAATGATAGCCAGCAGCAAACATGCACCCACACTCACACTTGCAACCCGCCTGGGCCGGACCTCTCACACACCCATACTTGTTTCCATGCTCACACCAAAATTGTCTCAGCTTCTCCCGATGAGACTGCTGAGTCAGTGGAGAAGGGCTCTTCATCAAAGAAAAGATCTTGTGGTAACAGAGAGGCTGTTCGGAAGTACAGGGAGAAGAAGAAGGCGCATGCAGCATCCCTGGAGGAAGAGGTTGCTCAACTTAGAGCTATTAACCAGCAACTCATGAAGAGGCTTCAAAATCAAGCTGCTCTTGAAGCTGAGGTTACAAGGCTCAGATGTTTGCTTGTAGATCTAAGGGGGCGCATAGATGGAGAGATTGGATGTTTTCCTTATCAGAAGCCGATGAAAGCGAGCGGGGATTTTACTTATAATGTGGCCCAATCAAACATGCTAGCCGATGCTCAGGTTCTAAACTCATGTGGCTTCCGTTGCGATGATCAAGTGTCTTGCCTCTATCCAGATATGCAAGGGAAGACTTTTGGAGAAAATGGTTCTTATAGCAGTCAAGATCTCAGGGTCTGTGAGATTGGCAATTTGCATTGCATCGGGACTCCTACTGCTAGATCTTTTGGATGTGGAAATGGAGTTGCAAAACCTGCTGATTGCTCAGCTAAAGTCACAAAAATTGAAGGTCTGATTTTGTTTCACATAACCTTTTTTCTCTCTGCCCATTATTTTTTACTTAGTTTTTGAAGTGTTCTTTGTCAAATTAGTTATCTTTAGCTACATAAAGAAGATCCACTTATAGAAAATATCCACTAGCTTTTGCATGTCCAAATTAACATCTTTAGGCCGCCTTTTTAGGTTATGAATTTGCACTCTTCTGTATGATGTGCAATATTTAACATTGTGGATTCTTGTGGTCTCACCAAATTTAATTCACTTGCCTGTGCACTTCAGGCGTATTCTGGAAAGCATTTCAGTAGGCGTTACACATTTTGTGAAGTGCTAGGTGTTTCTTATATGAGTTGGTTCAGGATACATCATAATTCATTGGCTTCCACAGTTTTAAGTAGTGTATTCTAGTTAATACACGCCAAAGTTTGTTTTCTTATTTAACTATTAGTGCTGCGCAAATGTTTCAGTGGTAGCCATTTCCATTTCGAATCCTGCTATCTCTAGGCATTATTAAAGTTTTATTCTCTTACCACCCATAGGTATGTCCAGACTTATATCCATATTTAAGACCCAACAGAGGCATGGTTGCACATATTGAATATATTTGCACTACAGTCAAGATCATTGCTTGAATTTTATGTTTCTTTTGTCACTAGTCTATGCCGATGATTTATTCTCTAGCTATTTATGTCCAGAAATGAACATCTAAAAGACATTGCAATATCATTGTTAATTCATGTTAGAGGCAACAGGTTTTGGTAAGTTATTGATCAGATTACAACCTTAGCATGAAATGAAATCGATATTTTACAGTTGCAAACAGGAATAGTTGAACACTGGATTCTAAAAGCTTATAGTTGTTTAATAATATACTTGTTTTTAATATGAGAGAAAATTCATATGCCATTTTAAGGTATAGGTAATAACCTAAAAAATCACTATTCTCATGTTGAACTATGACTTGTTAACCGTGCTGAGCCTGATGTATTTCGGTCCATTCTTCGTCTTTCTTCTTTTACTTCGCTGTTACAGTTGGTTACTTGCTTTTTCTCCATGATGATTTGGTTGACAACTTAATTTCATCCGACATAGTGAGCAAAATGAAAGGAACTCGTGCCCATGATGTCTAACTATTCCTAATTTTCGTTAGGTGCTCGTGCTGCAAAGAAGGATTTATAAACTGTACTCCGTTTCTCAAATTGAACTCAACGAGCAAGCACATTGCTGATCTTTGAACTATCTGATAGTCAATCCATTGCCTGTCTGTTTCAGCAGACAATCCTTTTCTAGTTTGTTCTTCAGTTGGTTGCTTTAAGACTAAATTAAGGTGTAGAAAGTAGAAATCCAGCGATCGAGCATTGTGGATGAAGTTGCATAGCAAACTATCTGCCTTCAAATTAGCTGATAGCCTATAGTAAGTTTCCCTCTGTTTGGATGTTGTCTTAAGTAGGATCAAATGCTCGTAGCAGAATCAAGATTAAAAAAATATATATGTAGGGATTTTGTTATCTCCATAAATTTTGATTGCATTATATATTTCAAAATACTGCATATATGTATGTGTATATTGAGGTACTCAACTTTGTTGTGGATCATGATTTCAATCTTCTTTCCTGAGCTTTTATGATTTCGATCGAATAAGCTGTGAGAAACTCTTTTTGCACTCGAACCGGATCACTGTTTCTTTGATTGCTGCTTCAACCACGTCCATTTTGTCCTATCTCTCTCATTCATTTGTTTATTCGGAGAAGTCATACGCTTTCGGCCAAAAAGTTTTATCATTTACAAAATTTGACGAACTACCTTTTATCTGTCGTGATTTCTAGAGGCGCCAAATTAAATTTTCTTGTGTTTAAACTTGATAATTTATTTATTGAGTTTGGTTAAATTTATTTATTAAAAATCTTATCAAGTTCAAGTTCAAGGGGAACTCAAGTTTGTTTCTGAACAATGTGAATATTTTTATGAACATTATTTAAGTTTTTAATCGAGTTCAATTGTTAATGTTATTATTTTTACAATTTATATTAAATTGTTATTTATTCATGAAATTAACATATGGGTTAGATTTAGAAAAAAAATTGTTAAAAAATTATAAAATTATTCATGACTATTTTTTTACATATACTGTTAAATTTTATATAAGTTATTTTATAAATTATTCATGACTACTGTAGTTCGTTCATTATTATTTAAGTTTATATAT
Source organism: Curcuma longa (assembly GCF_044706935.1). Classification (NCBI taxonomy): domain Eukaryota; kingdom Viridiplantae; phylum Streptophyta; class Magnoliopsida; order Zingiberales; family Zingiberaceae; genus Curcuma; species Curcuma longa. The sequence continues at coordinate 7,905,271 of NC_133864.1, read as the reverse complement.
ATACAATTGAATAATATAAATGATCTTCGTTGAATTGAATATTAAATTTGTTGATTTCATTTAGAGTCCTATTTATGAAACAAATAAATCAAAATTCAAGTAGTAAACGAGTTGAATAAGTTAATATTTATAGTGTTTAAATTTGTTTGATAAGGTATTCAAATCAAGTGAGTTAAATCTAAAATGAATCAAGCTAGTTGAAATGATTATTTAAATTTGATTTGATTTTTTTTATAAACATGAGTTTGATGATTTATTTAGATGTTATCAAATTTTTAATTGAAATTTATTTGATTATTTAAAATTTTTATATTTTAAATTTGATTTGTTGATTATTGAATTTGATAATATAATTTTATTTATTTTAAATTTTTATTATTTAATATGTTGATAATAATTTTATTGATGAATATAATTCATGATCATTATTCATAAATATTAACAAATTAAATATATTTAAATTTATTTATTTAATTTAATAAATTATTTAAATTTATTTATTTAATTAATTATATATATATTAAATAAATATAAATAATTTTTTATTAAATCGGACACTAAATTTATTATAAAAACACAGTGAGATCCTTTGCATGAGAAAAGAAACACAGAGAAGACATTGAGATTCCTTTGCATGAGAAAAGAAAACACAGACAGTCCCCCCACACCCTTGCATTGCTGCTCACCTAATCCCTCAACGACCTCAAAAGCGGCACAGAATCAAATTGATTCCCTCACAATCATCAGATCACCATGAGCCTGCTTTTTCCTGAACATTTTCAGCGAACCACAATGCAAACTTATATTGTGGCCTTTCAGTTATCCATGGCTATCATCAGTTGATTCTCCCATTTCTTATTACTTCTCTTCAAATAATTTGTCTTCGGAACGATTCAAAGAAAATTATCGAGCACAAGGAAGCTTGCTATATCGACAATGGTATGGAAATCCTCTCCCTTACTTTTCATATTTTGAAACCATGGATGCTATTTCTGATACCGTCTAGTGTTATGATTTCAGATTCCAACCACAGTTGAGCAAATTGATTGACAACAATTGTGGAACAAGGAGTTCGAATTCTAGCACCACCATTAATACCACTCTCTTAGGATTGCAAAGGCAACCCTTTTGAACACTTTCCATCATCACTTACCGCCTATGGGTGACTCAGGAAGTGGTGGAGAAGGGGACGATGAACACAGGCCTCCGAAGCGGCACCAGGCTAAGAACCTGGTAGCCGAGAGGAAGAGGCAGGAGAAGATCCGCGATGGTCTGCTTGCTCTTAGAGCCATAGTTCCAAAGATAACAAAGGCAGAGCAAATACAGTACTCCTTGTGACAGACATCTCATGTTGCTGAGTTCAGTGAACTGATGTGCTTTTTTTTATGTACTAGATGGATAAAGCTTCAATCTTAGGAGATGCCATCGAGTACGTGAAGGAGTTACAGCAACAAGCCAAGGATCTCCATGACCAACTAGAGGAAGACAATGCCAAATCCGAACTGGAAGCCTCGATGCCTAATCATCAGCTAACACACCAATTTATGGACAACTCTAAGCTACTAAGCGACGACGAAGAGGGGAACCAATAGATGGAGGTCAGTGTTTAAAGAAAACAAGTGCATTGAATCTTTTTATAACAAGCTGTGTTGATTTACTGATCAGCCACAAGTGGAAGTGAAACAATTGATGGAGGATGAACTGTTGGTCATGGTGCTGTGGGAGCACAAGGAAGGAGGATTCGTGAGGTTAATGGCGGCCATGAATGCATTAGGACTCGAAGTCACCAATGCCACTCTGACAACCTTTAGAAGCCTGGCCTTGAATGTTTTCAGAGTTCATGTATGTTATATATATCTACACTTTTAACACTATCGTTTCATGTTAACTGCTAAGATTGATGCAGAATCTAATGATCACAGAGGAGGGATGATCTAGTGGTGCAAGCAGATCAAGTGAAGAATTTACTAATTCAGATGACAAGATATTGAGCTTAAGCTTTGTTTTAATCCTTATAATGCAACTTGTTAGATGGCTAAAATGGCGAAATGAGAGTTACCTTTGCATGGTTTTCTGTAAGAAGATTTCTTGGCCTGGGACTGGGAGTAGCACAGATTTGAAAATTTTTCTTCTGAAACTTTGTTCATAGGCATAATTCCCACCTGCAAAATAGGATAATTTATCGGGTGAATAAAGCTAAGCAAATCATTCTCCAATTGCTCAAGTACTAACAAGAAAGCCAAGAAAGAAACATGTTCTTCAATTTGCTGCTTTTTCAAAATGTTCATGTAGTGCCACTAATATTACTTTACTTCTTTACAACAAAAGGTGAAATTTGTCATCTCAACGGTTTTACATGATCAGTCTCACAACCATCTATAAGGAGATAAAATATTACTTTACTCCTTGCACTTTGTCAAAATAATCCTCCCTTCTCTATTAAGACAAGGGAATACAAGTCTATCAAGGAGTCAACTATAATATTAAACTACAAGGTGCATTTCGGAAATAATAAAAGTCTAATGGGCTAAAATATATTAAAAGCCATTCTTAAATTTGTGGAAATGCACATTTGCCTCAAAGAGTAAACCGATATAGCAATTTCTTTCCAATGAGAAAAGATAGACATGTTCACTATATTCCGGGACAAGTCATCTAGAAAAAGAATTAATTTCCAAATATAGCCAAAAAGGCTTTGTTTTGTAATCAAATATGGACTTAATCCTAAAAAGTAAAAATCATTTATAGGCATCACTAATTTATTGGTCGAAGGGAAGAAAAATCATCAACCATTTGATAAAAAAAACATATAATTATCACTCACGTCCTATAATTAAAAAACATTAATTTATTGTAGCGTTTCCAAATCCATTTCGCCCTTCCATTATATATATAAATATATAAAATAAGTAATTATCTGAATTTTAAAAGCCAATTAAACAATCCAATTCCACGTGTTGCACGTAAGTAAATTCAAGAAGCGCCCTATCGTGACCTCGATGATATTTTCTTAAATAGAAAATTGCGATTAAAATTGAGGGGCGCAATAAAATTTCTTAAGAAAAAAAAAAAAAAAACTACGCCCGCACGAAAAGAAAGCGTAGCAAAAGCCAGGCAACGCCACCGCGCGAGAGAGGAGAGAGCCAACGAAACGAAAGAGAGATGGGAAGAACCCTAACCGGCGGTTCGCAGCTCCGGCTCCGGCCGCCCCCGGCGGAGGTGCGCACGCGGATCCTCGGAGATCTCTACACCGCGGCCGATCTGGCGGCGGCGGAGCTTCTGGTGCACCTCAGCGAGAGCAGCGCCGAGGCCGCCTCCTCCGTCTCCTCCTCGGCCTCCTCCTCCTCTCCTCGGTCCATCAACATGCAGCCGCCGCTGTCGCCCGAGGCCGTCCTCGTCGGAAACGAGGAGGAGAGGGAGGAGGAGGAGGAGATGGGGCCGTGGCAGAGGACGAAGCGGTACCGTCTGATGGCCGACCTGTACGCCGCCACGAGACCCGTCGGCGGCGGTGGAGGAGAGGAGAAACCGCGTCCGCGTCGCCCGTAATAATAATAATAATAATAATACTAAAAATAGCAACAACTAACGAGGGAGGTTGAGTTCTATGTCGATATGGCTTTTGTACAAATTGGTTACCTACATCAGATAGGGTTTGTGACTTTAGGGGCAAAATAATTGCCCTATCTTTTGCTTAATTGCTGTTGTAACTAGAAACATAAAGCAATCTAATACTTGTTCAAGCTTAATCTGCTGATCGTTGTGCTACTGATGCAAGTATGCAAATACTACCAAATCACACAAACAATTACTGCAACAAAGCTCATCTCTCAACTTTTTGCAAATGAAAAAAAAACAAAACCATTTGAATGTTTATTGTTTAAGTTTTTATATTTTAACGGGAAATTTTCTTTTAGATCGAATGAACTCGGTAGATTTACGTGTTCTCGGCTGTGCATCAAGTTTCTGGTCCTCAAGAACCTTGGCAAATCAGGCCAACAACAGGAATAAAGATACTGATACATCATACATAGCAGAAGCTGTGAAAGAAAGATATGAAAACAACAGATACAGTTCGAGAAAGCCTCGCTATACAGATTTTAAATAAAATGCTAAGAAAGAAAGATCTGAAGCAGCATGGAACCAAATTTATTGTTTCTCATACAACTAAAATACAGGCACTATGAGGATACCATATTAGTTCACCTATTGTTGTGGCAAAGGTCATGTCCTTGGTTAGATATGAACTTCTAAGAAACTCAATTCCAAACTCATAGTGCAAAAGCCATGATCTCCACAATTGCTCACATTTCAGCATGGTTAGATATAAACTTCTAAGAAACTTCTTGATATATGTTTTTTGGTCCCTTTTTGTATGTGTTCTTGTTTAGTGCTTACTGAAGACTACTGACTTCTTTGTCTATTAGTTATCTGACAATGCTTGATCCAAAAAGATCAGCGGACTCAAAATGCATAATCGAATCAGGGAATATACTGCAAAGAACTTCTCATCAACGACAAACTTGGAAATAGACAGGGAATATCAAAATGTATATTAAATGCAGAAAATAAGAAGAAACTCATCCTTCCAGCATTATTGTTTAGCCATTATCTATAGCTTCATGGTGACATTAACATCTAGTCATGATTTTTAAATGCGGGCGTCTAATGGATTTGGGAGGGGAAGACATGGAGGTTGCATATGGTAAGTTCATTTGAATCAGTTTGTATTAAACTAAATTGGGTTAAAATGATAAGATTGTGTTTGGTAAAAAAGAATGGATGGAGTGGAAATGAAATAAGAATGGAATGAAAGCCAGAATGATTCATTTCATTCTTTTGTTTGGTTGAATTGATGGAGTAATATGGCAAGTGGAATGATTTATTCTATATTTAGCTCATCCAATTCGACTAGTCAGTTCGACGCACCCAGTGTGTCTAGGACACTAACAAGTTTAATAAATTTATCTAATCCACTTAGTTTATTTGATTTAGTCGCTCCATTAGGCGTGCCCACCTACTCAATTAGTCTAAATCACCCTTGACTTACCCTAATTCACCCTGCCCACTTGGTGCTTCTTCTCCACCCGATTTGTTTGTACCATCTAGTTCGCCAAGCTTTCCCAATACACTTAGTTGGCGCAGCTTGCTCAGCTTGTCCAATCCATTTGGTTGATAAGACGATGACCTAGCTTGTCCATTCCACACCTTATTAATCTTGATTTCAAATATAATGAAATGATAAGTAGTAAAGGTAGAGTGAAGCATTTCATCTCTTAAAACTATGAAATGAGTGGAATGCAATGCTTTCTTAGAATGATTCATTCTACAACAAATTGTTCATCTAAACATTGAGATGGAATCATGAAGTTTTATGAATGAATCAGACATCCTAAGCTACCAATTTGGTGGTCTGTATATTACAACTGTCAACTAAAGTAATCATTTTGCAAATTGTAAATACTTTAATTTTAATTTTATTTTGGCTAATTGCATCCATTGTAAATTACTGTTGTGTGTTACATGTAAGCACTTCAAACTATGTTTGACATATTCTTTTATGTGGAAGTATAAAACAAATGTGTTCGATTAGTACATTTTCCGATATACATCTTAGTAATTTCTATCAGAAAGCTTGCATCTAGTAAGCAAAAATATCATACCTCCACCAATACAACAAAGGATCAATAGACACTGAATATTGCAAATGGATCGAAAGCAAACAATTGAATCCTCATATAGACAAGAAGAGAGAAGAAAAGATGAGGAGTCTCAGATTCAAAATTCATCACAGCTAAAGCTATTCATAATCAACAAACATACACCACAAGATGTAAACTTTCCATTCATTTTATCAGGGACGAACAAATTTATGTTTAGGAGCATCTCAAGAAAGTTCTTAGTAATTCAGTAGTTCCACATGCCAAAAGTATTTCCAGCTACGCAGCAGAAGGAAAGCACATAGTGACAGTAAAGGAATCGAGATTCAGACAGAATGATCATACATGCTTCTTGATGAGATTCCTCCGAGCCAAGAACCTTGCTACAGGCGGCGTGAGAGCAATTGTTATAGGTACTCTGATCGGAAGCAGGGCCTTGTTGCAGAGTATCGCGAGAGCAAAAGCTCCACCAGAGGAAGCTGCCAGCTCCGCTGTCCTACTCCTCTTCTTCTGCTCCTCCCTCGGCGGCGAAGATTCATGGCCGTCGAAGACGACTTCGTTGCCCCAGCCGGCATCGCCGCCGCCAGAGGAGGGAGATGAGGCAGAGGGCTCCTTATCGGGAACGCCAGACGAAAGGCCAACCTTCTCGAAGATGGAATTGACGTCAACGTTGTTTTTGATGGCGACGTAGAATCCGGTGATGGAGGCGGCAGAGACGGAGAAGTGGACGCCGATCGCCACCGTGCCGTACTTCTTCATCAGCTCCCGCAGCCGCGCCGTCAATGCCATCGCCGGAAGAACAGGATCAGGGCCTAAGGCTCAGGGACAGAGTGATCGAAGCTAGGGTTTGTAACGAGCGGATGGCGGCGGAGGCGAAGCTGGAGAGTTCAACGAATTTCGTCAAGGTCGTGGTAGATGCGGTTATAATTATTTATAGCGTCATCGGCCTTCTAAGTTCTCAAAAAGGCACCACTACTTATTCAAAATCTCGATTTTACCACTGCTAAATACGACTGTCGATCAAAAGTTGGACGAATATAAATAAGTTTATAAGTTAATCACTCACTTTAAGAAAAGGTTTAGTCTAATCAGACCATTAACAATCTAATCTAATTGCAGAAGTGTAGTCCCCGGGGCAATGGTGTAACGGTAGGATATTCGAGTTGTAACTCAGAGACCTGGACATCTGGATTGGCCGCTGTTTGCGCTTCCCGATTTACCCTGGTGGTCGGTGGGAAATTTCCGTGGGACCGGACCGACCACCCCAAAGTGTGGCTACTGGGATTATTATTATTTTTAATTGCAGAAGTGTAATATCGTTTGGCTGAGAACAAGGGATGGACGAATTTCATGACGTGTTGAAGCAAAGCACGTCCGGTAGGTCAGATATGAGTCGAGTCGGCTCCTATTGAGTTGGCTCTTGTTAAATCGATTTCTATTAGATCGACTTCTATTGAGCTCATATAGGATCGGCTCTTATAGGGTTGAGCAACAAAAGAATCTCGGGACACCTAGTGAGAATACACTCGGCTTCGATCCCTACGTATCAGTCCATGTCCCTGGAGTGTATCTGTATCTCATGTGTCAACCCATGTTCTCAATACATGTCTCTATCATTTTCCTCCATCAGACCATCACTCACCTCTTTCGTCGAGTGTTCCACCAAACTTAACTCAGGTTGATCAATTATTGCGTGACTTCACCTTTTGATACGTTTACTTGATTCCAACTCGATCTTAAATTAAGTTGGCTTTTATCCAAACTTGATCTTAAGTAGAGTTGACTTGACTCAAGTTCAATCGAGTCGGATTTACTTGGCTCGTCACATGATCCAGCTACCCTACGTCATAATAAATAAATTAATCAAATTAAATATTTTTAGAGATTAATTTCTAAGTATGATTTTAGATTTATCCGATAGATAAATAAAAAATTAGAACCGTTAGTTTGAGTTGGATCTGTTGGATTGATCCATTTCGTTAAACAATTTAAATGAATTGAATTAAAATTTTATCAATTCATTTTAAGATTAGATCTGATGGACTAATCCACTTAAGCCTACAACTCGTGTGAATTGGGGTGTGACAAATTTAGATTGGTCTACAAGTTTAAAAAATTTATTTTTTAAAAAATTTAAAATTTAACTAGAAAACTAATGGATTAATGGACTTGAGCCGTTTAAACCGTAATCCAAACTTAAAAATTTTTATATTTTGATGTACTCTTGACCGTCTAACCGATAATCCACTTTGAATTGAATTAGACTTGTTAAATTGATGAACTGATTTGTTCCGTCCATATGATGGATTTATGATGGAGGGATAATTCTATAGTGAGTTTACCCAGAGCTTATAAAACAACTACTATTTTAAATATTTTTTAGATTTATCCATCAAAATTAATGGAGCCAAACCTAAGTGCGCACACCTGAATTAAAAAAAAAGGGGTCAACTTCAACATTTTAATAAATAAAAGTCAAGTTGAAGTATTAAAATTGCAACACGGCGGCAGAAAGGGCCGAAAGATCCGCTACCGCCCGGCCCCCCACCCCGGGCCCGTGGGAATGGCAGCGGTATCTTCCTGGCGAGGTTAGTGACGCGGCGGTGGAGGGCCGGGAGATTGAAGGCGGCTGCGGCCGACGTGGGCGTCGATTTCGCCGTGGAGCTTCTGCTTTGGATCCCCTGCCGGCGCCCGTGAATTCCCTGCGCTTCCCATCGGCCACTCCCCAACCTCTGCATTCTCGCCGTTATCCTTCTTTCACCACCACCCACCTCGGTTACGGCAGGAACTCCTCCGGGCTCGCCACTGCGAACGCCTTCTCTCTATCATCCTCGTTCGAAAGATAAACAGATGATTAAAAATTTGGGGGCATGTTAGAAACAACCAAAAGTTTAGGGGCAAAGCAAAATTATCTTAAAAGAAATAGATGTGTCACCGTGGGAGTTACTGGTATTTTTTTATTATCAATTTCCTGGCTCAATCTTATCTTTTGCCTCTCCACTTCCCTCCAATTCCATGTCCCTTTCTCCTAGCAAAAGCCACTTCTTTTTCTCTCCGCCTCGCCCCATCTCATGGGTGATAGCGATCCCAACCTGCTCCTGTTTTCTTTCTGCACATAAAGGGAGCGTTGACGACCCAAAGTTTGGATTTTTCCAGGTTGTTTTAATTGGTTATCCGTGGTTTTGGATGTTGAACCGATCAATCTGTTCTTCAACTGAATACTGGGAGTCGCTGGCCCCAATTTGATCTTTTAGCGAACGGAAGAGAGTGCTGACTACCCAAAATTTGGATTATTTTTGGTATTGTTGATCTGCCTTCTGGGTGTTTGTATGGGGCTTGCGTTCTCTCAGTGAATCATGGAGCAAGCTCCCCCGATCTTCTCCTAGGTCTCTTCGCATAAAGAAGAGAGCGTTGACGACCCAAAGTTTGGAATTTGGGCGGGTTTCTTGGATTCTCGAATGATGGCGGACGACACGAGCGGGAGTTCCAGTAGTGGGGCAGCGGTTGATTCGCCCCTCATTCATTCTCTGCGGCCGAAGCAGAATCAAACTCCGAAATTGGAAGCGTACAATGAGGTCCTCCGTCGGCTGAGGGAGGATGGGTTGCCGGAGGCGCAGTCCTCGTCTTTCAAGGATGCGTTGTGGAGTCATTTCAATCGTCTTCCTGCTCGGTCCGTTACCTTCCTCTCATCTTTTTCATTTTTGTTTCAAGGACCTATGACCTTTTGATCATTGCTTTGAGCTCTCAGTTATAGTTTTTGAACAGCTTAGCCTCTCCTGGAAAAATTTTGTTCCCTATGTTGGTTTGGTCGTTCAGTTACAACTTTCGTTGCCTTTCTTCGTTGAATTGATTTGACATCTCACTTATAGCTCTATCAAATTAGTTTTTTTTTTCTCGTGTAACATACTGTACTTTTTTTTTTGAAGTGTATTGTAATTCTCATTTGCTTTTACTTGGATGATGCTTCCTTCTAATAATTCATGCAGTGTGATTAATTCGTTCCAAAGATTTGCTCAATTGAATTTGAAGTCTTGTTCACTAGGATTATGCTTTTAGCGGTTTAAATTGTTACATCAAGATTCTGTAAATTGCTTATCCATGCTACGAGCTTTTTTGAAATATCCACATACTGCCAAAGTTGACAATTTTGTTATGCCAATTTGGTAAAAAAAGTCAATTTTCACATCTTAGTTCAAAGAAGGCCAGAGTGGTTATTGACTTTGACTATATTGCTGCAGTTATGCCTTAGATATAAACCTGGAGAGGGCAGAGGATGTGTTGGCTCATAAGAAGTTGCTTGAACTGGCTCCTGCAGAGATGCCTGTGTTTGATATCCGTGTGGTACAGGTAGAACTATCAGCAACAATTGTTTGTTCTTCTTAATGCTAGATTTTTGCTGCAGCTTTGAGATTGCTCATTGCACAATTTGAAATGAATGTAGTTTATGGACTGCAAGCAACTGGGAATTCTACAAACATGGTTCATTGAGTCTACTTTTAGAAGTATTTGAAGAGTTAGGATAAAGTATTTTATCACTAGTAGCAGATATGGATGTTCCTTTTGTGCACCTTGTTATTTTCTACACATTGCAATTCAGTTACATATTCAGAGTTTACATCAAACTATTAGCATATATATGCTTCAATATTTTCCTTTTTTTTGAAGGAACTCATAACTCTCGTTGTCCTTGAAATAAAAATTTGAAAATAACAAGAGGGTATCATTTGTTTTTTGGAAAAGGATTTGATGAACCACTAACCATCATAAATATAAATATAAGATGTACTAATAAAGTACAGTGAGTTTAGAAAACAAGAAAACAATTCCAGTTTCTAGAATCTCATAGCAAAAAGGCTACATAACAAAGAAAAAATTGCTTCAACACAAAAGCAAAGAAATCAAGCTCCGGTAACCCTCTTTCCTGTAGGAAGCATCTAGGATATTAGTATCCCCACTTGAAGAGCAAAGAATATATAACATTTAGGAAGTTTGGGAGGAATGTAAACTCTCCATGACCAGACAAGGTCAATCCCATGAAGCAGTAAAGAGGGAATATCCAAGATGATATCATCATAGATAACATGCATTGATGTAGCCATAAGGCATACAACCAAGCATGAGCCACTGTTGAAGGAATCCTTGAATTCATATTCGACACTGTATGGAACCATTACAGACATTTTTCAGCAGAGATCTCATCACACCAAGTGGAGAAGTACAAATGATGAAGTATTTACCATTCTCACTTCAATGTACTACAACCAAAGAGCATGCGTGTCTCAACAAAACTGATAAATTTCATGTCTTTACGTTTCCATCATTATTACAGTGGGTGAAACGATCAGGCGATGCTTCTGCTTTTGATTTCATTCTTAAATTCTTGAAAATTTTCTGATATATATATTTTTGAAAATTTTTAACATGTGCAAATCTGGATCAGGATCAAATTTCCATGTTAATTTTGTAGTATGATGTGCTATAATTCCTGTATGTTTGAAGTTTGCATGTTTTACTAAATGCTCTTGCTGTGTTTAGTTGCACTTTTTGAAAACATTAATTTCCTTTTCAGACTGATTTGATGATATACAAATACAAATGTAGATATTTTTTTATGAATTGATTAGTGGTAAAACATACCCAATCCTTGTTTGAGTTGTGAACTACTTGGTTTTTAAGCCTAAGATCCATTTGAGTATTTTTCTGTTTTTTACTATTAAAAAGTTCATTTATCTTAACTAAATATCTCAACCTAATTCTTGCTGCGATGCTTACTCAAGGTGATTGATAAACAAAATAAAATGCAATTAAACAAAACAGGATTATGCTTGTGATACAGCCGCATTACGTTCAGTAACAAACAATCTTAACTTAAGCGAAGGCAAAATTTCTGACCTTTCTTGTTTTGCATAGATTTTTAAAGTTCTAAACAAAATTTTATCTTAGAGCTATTGGCTACTTTGCCGAGCATGTGTGGAAACTAAATAAGCTATCTTCATTCAATTAGAGAAACATGTCTTATATGGCTTACCTATTTTCTATTAGGTAACCAATTACATGTACTTTGATATTTCTATTAGGTAACCAATTACATCGACTTTAATACTATTGAAGTTGTACTGTCATTTTTCTCTATGATCTGTGTGCTACTTATAATTATGTGGTACCTAGGACAGATATGATTTTAGTTGAATCGTTTTAGTAGTGGTTTTCTAGAATGCCATTTTTAGTCTAATGGCGTCTTTACCAAGCATGTTTGAAGTTAATGTTTTCATACATAATGATACAAGTGATTAGTTATTAATGCAACACTAAATTGGGATCAATTATCTCACTATGAGAAAATGACCCACACACAAAATTCTTTTTGATTGAAAGATGATAATTACAAGAACGGAACTCTAAACTTCTTTTATATATCTAACCATAATGCAAGATTTAAAATCTCGACTCGCGCCGAGGTTTCGGTCCCGGACCGTATCTGTCATGCTGATATAGTTTCAATATTTTTTAAATATAAAATATATTAACTAAAAATAAAAATTTAATCAAAATATTTAAAAATAAAAAATAAAATAATTATATATATATATATATATAATGAGATAATTTTATTAGGCTTTAATTAAGCCTATTTAAATTATCTCAATCATAATAGTTGGGAGTTAATTAAAATTATTAATTTAATTAAACCTAAGTTTGATGTTTCGCCCCTGTTCTACGCTTGTGCGATTCATCCCCACCGCCGCTGGAGGCGTCGTGCGAGCCTAGTGACGCCTCCGGACGCATTGTACGAGCCCGGCAACATCTTCGAACGCGTCACGCGAGCCCAATGACTCTTTTGGATGCGTCGCGCGAGCCCGACGACGCCTCCAGACACGTCACTCGAGCCCGACGATGCCTCCACTCTGGACGTATCGCGCAAGCTCGACGGGGATCTCTCTGGACGAGTTGCGAGGGCCCGACAGAGACTTGGAGTGTGCCGACACCGAAGCCTTGACTGTGTCGGTTTCGATCTACAAGAAGAACGAAAATTTTCACCCATATCGGCCGAAACGGCTCGAAATTTCATTCCATGCTTTGATGAAAACTAGGAAATAAATAATTCAAATAAGAAAAACATGTTAACCCATAATTGATAATACAATTATCTCCCCATTAATTACCAAAGAGAAAAATGCAAACAATTCAACAATTTACCAAATGATAAAATTCTATATTTAAATTAAATTGAAGATGTGCCAATCTTGAAATATACTCCAATTTACTTTCCCTTTTACAAAAATCTCAATTCTCCAATTTATTTTCCTTTTTATTTGCTTTCTTCTCTGCATTAATTATTCTGTACTGGTGATCAACTAATAAATTGACCAGTTGTTTCTTAGGCTTCTTGGTTTATGGATGAAAACCATGATGATTCTTCCAATGTAAATTCGCCAATAATAAGAGATGATCACGTTCCTCCAACCAACTTTAAGCATAGGTGCTATTTCTCTATGTTGTACTTGAAATTTTCAATTATGAAATTCTTCTATATGCATGTTTTTTTTCCTTTTCACATGACCTTTATGTTTTCCAACTGTTATACTCACAATAAACTCTTTCTTACATTCTGAAACTGTATTACAGTATCCATCCTCTTCTTGCCTTTAGTTCGTCAAAAAATCTTGAGGCTTTGGCTACTAAAGCGACTAGGCACCAAATTGAAGATTATGCCAGTACAGACAATTCAACACAATCCTTCAGGTTCTTTCTTAATCCTTTTCCTTTTCTTTATGTTGTTTCTTGATGTCAAGTATTCAAGACACAATGATTCCAACTAGTTTAGTAGAACAAACTTGGCATTCCACTAACCATATGACAATTATATATAGATGTATATATAACATATATGTACGTATGTGTATTATAGACATACATGTATGCATGAATATATGTGCATGCAGCATGCATATACCATATTTAATATTTCAACATCTAGTGAACATTTTGATGCAATCCATGTAATCCTCATGAAAATGTTTGTGACAAGATTTTTGTATATATGTGTCTTACACATCATTTTATGACTAATGAAGTAATGATTTATTTTGTTGCAGACCAATGCATGAGATCACATTTGCCACACATGAGAAACCAAAGCTCCTAAGTTTGGTAAAATTGGATAGTTATCTTTGTTTCTACACTTCTTTATTGCATGCTTGTAAATTTTTGGGTCATTTAATACATCCTCAGTAATTATTGAAGTATTTTCTTGGCTTGTCACTGTAAATTCCTGGACATAATTTTCCAATGTCATATTCTATCCATGAAGTTTCATTAAGTTGTGGAGCTTATCACCTATGAAATCAAATAATTATTCTTCATTTGTGACATTAGAACTACAAAATCATACACCTACAAATTGGGCCTTTTCCTAATAGCTTAAAACTTTAGGAAGGCCAGAGGCCATAATATATGTTCATGGAGGGTAGTATCTACAGTACTTGAAACAAAATGATTCCACACCATCTAGAGGCTAATTGGTTATCTAGCCATCAAAATCTCTCTCTTGGTTTTCTGGAGCTATTTTGGAAATATGATTATTGATTTTATTCCGTATATTCCACATCCCTTTTAGTCAGGTACATCTGTTATCTTTGATCAGATCTGAAGTATTCACCAAAATTCCACAATGGTGTTGCATTTAACTATTCACAGTAAGCTTCCATCCTATTATTCTTCTCTTACCATCCTTGTTTAATCATCAATCATTTGCCTGTTTCTGTAAAGTCCAGTCTTTGGCATTCACTTTCCAGCAATTTGGTTTAGTATTCGCTTTAGTGCAACTTGATAATGAGAGGTTGTTTAACTTCAATTCCTGGAAAAAGTGGTTCAAATATTTTAGTAAAGGTAATTAGTGCTTTAATCTAGAAAAACAGGAAATGATATGTAACTCAGGTGGAGCATTTTGCATGGGTGAGAAGGTATTTGAACTTAGTTGTTTCATATTCTTGGTTTCACTTATATTTCGTTCTATGCCGTTATTTCATTTGTTAATTCATCTAATTTTGTACACAGCTGACTTCTTTGCTCTCTGAGCTTGGACTTAACATTCAAGAAGTACACGCATTTTCAACAAATGATGGTTACTCGTTGAATGTGTTTGTTGTTGATGGTTGGCCTTATGAGGTAGTTGATACTTTAATTATTTGGAATCTAATTTTTGGATGATCTCTATAAACTAATCTGTAGTATTGTGCGTGTCTTGTATCTTTTCAGCATCTCTGCAACAGTTGGTTTATACATGCTTTTATATGACTACTACTGATTTGTGTTTTCTAGTACTTTACAATAGGATCTTTGATGAGATTAGTTAAATAATATTAACACTAGCAGCACAAGGAAGGTAGATGGGAACTTGATAAATCTTTGCTAAAAAAAAACACAGATTGGCGCTACTGGTTATCTAGGGTTTTGCTGCAAACACATAATGATTGCCAAAAATGATCAATGTTTCCGACAGAAAATAGTTGTTATATTACTGCTTGTTTGTGTATTATTGCTTGACATGATATAGGCTGGCATCATCATTTAACATACTAATGAATCTGTAGGAATGTCGTTGACTTTTATGTAGTATGGAAATTACTCTTTGGTGTGTGGTATGCTGTCTTTGTCATTTGTTATTGAGAGGTGCATATTCCTAAGAGAGATTAGGGGAGGTGTGAAGCATATTGAAATGACTCTTTGGTATTCTATCTTTGCCATTTGTTCTTGAAAGGTGCATATTCCTGAGAGAAACGAGCTTAGGAGAGGTATGAAGCTTCACTTGCTTGAGTTGTCAGAACCACAAGTCAGTCATACAGTATTTGTTGACATAGACTGTTTGATCGATCAAGTAATGCTATGCCATACATGTTTTTGGTTATGAAGAAACTAGTTTGTCTCGTGAGACTTTTAGTATGTGATGATAATACAATGACACATTAGCACTACTTTTAGAGTTATGGAAAGAACTCTTGAGTTAATGCCAAACTCTGAGCTAAAATAGCTGTTGTAATCTTTTTTTCTTTAAACAATAGGAGTGAATGATGGGGTTACTCAGAATTTATTAATGCTGAAACACAAACCAAACATACATCTTGATCATGGCTGAATAAGAGTTTACCACCATTACAAAGTGAAAGGAGAAATAAGAGTTTTAAATTGGTTTGTACTTAACGGTTCTGCTGTTTGGATGAACTTCTCAGCCACGACTAGAAGAAATAGGGATATCACTATCCTTCTATTATCTTGCAATCTTAGTACACTTCATTCGTTTCTCCTCTATGGTTCTATTCTTGGGTTAAAGTTACCAATCAGTTTTTGATGTCGATCACTTGGATTTTTAATTGCCATGTCATCAATTCATTCACAAACTGTTCACAATTCTCCAGAATGGATTAGGTCATTCACTCATTATTTTGCTCAAACATTGGTTGACAACTATGAAATGATTGTTCTTTTACTTTACTACTTGAATATTTATAGTATTTAGTAAATTTGCACTACGATTCTGCTCAACCAGACTAGAGTTTCCTGGTATTTGGTGATTTACTTGGAAATTATACCAAGTACTATATTAGTTGTTGGGATAATTTTGGAAATAATCAATAGTTGCAAAACTTTGTTGGATCACAATGAAGCACTTGGAATCTGTCTTTTCTTCTTCTGTTTCTACAAGATTTTAAAATCCATTGCAAACGAAAATATTATTGTGCAGTTTTCTTTCTTACAAATGTCAGTAATGGATACTGTTATATCACTAGATTTTTAGATGTTTTATTATTAGTTTGTTAGGGTTTTGATAGACGGACAATCTTTGCTAGGATTGCATCTCATGTAACAAATTTTGTTTGATCATTAGAGTAGTTCAAATTACTGATTTGTAACTATCACTCAGTTATTGCATTATGTTCGACTGCTTTTGGAATGTGATCTTCATTGGGTTATCACTACAGTTTTTATAAAGTTTCCATTTTTAGTTGGCTAATTATATGACAGCACTTTCTATCATAGTTGAAGAATGGTTAGTTGCATTTAATACATGTAGGAAATTGAACAGCTTAGAGCTTCATTGGAGAAGGAAGCTCACAAGATAGGGGTAAACTTCTTTCCCTAATATAGCTATTTTTTTTTTATACCATTCAAATATGATTACTTGGTTAGTGACAGGCTCTTTTCCTGAGTGTAAATATTAGTAATAGGCTATAACTTATACGCTTTCAAAGAAATCTACTTGTTTTGCTAACTCTTTTTTTTACTGAATTAGGTGACATAATTGATAGCAAAACTTGACATATGTAATTAATCTCAACCTTCCTCGTTAGACTATGTTCATATATCCAGTTGACAACATATGAGGCACAAAATCAATTCATCTAAACAATATGGATAACTGATATGCTTCTCAATAAAACCTTTGTACAAAGATGATGTGATCACTTGCTCAAGTCATATTCTGGATGAAATAATCAACTGCTTTTAGGGATTCATAATAGTTTCCTATTGGTTTCTTAGGGATGAAATAATCAACTGCTTTCAAAGAAATCTATTGCTCAAGCTTATTTTGAACAAAGTAGAATTATTTTTTAAGTTTTTATGAACTTTACAATTCACAATTCAATTCCCGATAGGAATTCACAATTCATAATTCATCAAGATGAATGGGGATTAGTAGCTGATCTTTGATACATCATGTCCTTCAATTTTATTTTGCTTTTGTGCGTGACTAAAATGCAGAAAGAAGCTTGGTCGAGATCTTGCCCGTTGTTTCCTATCGATAATAATATACAGTTTGGAGAAGAAGACTTTCAATCTGTCAATGTTGAATCACCAACAGATGGAAGTGATGCATGGAAGATTGATTTTCAGCTGTTGAAGTTTGGAAATAAAGTAGCATCTGGATCACATAGTGACCTGTAAGTTTCAGTATTTGGTCAAAACAGAAAATGAGGTTAGGTAAATCTTTGTTTATCATATGATTAATGTGTAAAACCAATCTAATTATTTTCTAGTTATCAAGGAACATATTGTAGTCAGGAAGTGGCAATTAAAGTACTGAAGACTGAGTGTGTGGATGAGAACATGCAGCGAGAATTCGCTCAGGAAGTGTTCATTATGAGGTTAGTGAACGAGTGAAAGAGACTAGTTTTTCACTAATTAACCTTCGAACTATGAGCGCTATGTTCTTGCATCTGTTGGCCTGATTAACTACTTGTGCTTTCAAATTGCTTACAAGAATCTCGGAGTAGAAGAGGACTTAGTTGCATCAATTGTCTGTGCTCTGTAGCTAGTTTCACCTTCTTTTGGAGGCTAAACACTGTCATGAAAGCATGTAGGATTCTTTTTTGGAAAAGGATAATGAGTTCATACTACTATATTCATTGAGACACAGTAGAACACATCTGAGTTCAGTTAAAACTAGAGACAATCAAGGAAAAGTAGAGTTTATCCTGCTAGAAGTTGGTACAAAGTTCTCAGCCAGTTTCGGCTAATATAAGACTCTCGACTCTTCTCAATGACTCCCAGTGAATCATCTTTTCTGTTGTAGGGGACTGAACCATCCATAGGATCGGTAGCTGAGTCATCCAAATTCCAGGCTTGTAGCATTTCTGTTAACTTCCTACTGGTAGGTCCATTCCAGCATTGCTGCTCCATCTTTAATGAAAATATTTGTGCACCGTGTTGCCCAAATTGTGTAAAACCAGGCATTAGAGAAAGTTCTGCAGTGCTAGCTCAACCCATGGCAGCTCTCTTCCTCCATAATACTCCTCCCCCATTTCTAGAAGCCTGGCCACCCGAGTTTCATTCTGATTCAGCTGCATGGTCCATTCCAGCATTGCTGCTCCATCTAGACCACTTGCAAAGTAACTCCACCACCACTTGCAAAGTAAGGCCACATTGTTTTCTTTCAAATTGAGAATACCAAGTCATTGGTTATAGGTCTACATACTGAACATCATAATGCGATGCATCTAATTGGAGACCTCAAAGAGCTTCAGTGGTACCAAAAAACTCCCTCCGAATACCACCTCACCTTTGTCGTACCGAACCTGGACCCGAGCTGCTAAGATAGATCGAGTTAAGATAGATAATTAGGGAAGTGAGGACACTATTAACTAGTGTAAGCCGCCTTCCATATCAAAGAAATTCCTTTTGACATGGATCCAGTCTGCATGCCACTCTGATAATAAGGTTGTCCCAAAGCATTGTAGGAATTTGTTAGGGGTCTGGCAATCCAATTTAAATCCCCATTGTCTTGAAAGAATTCACAGATCTCTTTTGTCCTTTTTCTCAATGATGTTGCTTATATTTTGAAATATCATGCCGAAATGTATCATTCTATTAAATTACTTAAACTTTGGTTGCCAAGAGTATTCTCGTCCCAACTGCGCCTTTTGTGCCGATCGTGAGTTATGGCTAACTAGGCTACCTTAAGATTGCGCTTTATTCTGTAAATTTTCCATCACCTTCTTTCTGATGCTTGTAATTTTGCAGGAATGTTCATCATGAGAATGTGGTAAAGTTTATTGGTGCTTGTACTAAACCTAAATTATGCATTATTACAGGTACGAAGATATAATGAAACTTGAGCATATATGTCTATTTATTTTCAGGACTTCTGATTTTGTTTCTTTCCATTTCTGTTTTAAGAATTTATGACAGGGGGGAGTGTCTATGACTTTCTTCACAAAAAGAAAAAAACCTTTGAGCTTCCAAGTTTACTCCGAGTAGCAATTGATGTATGTAATGGAATGAACTACTTGCACCGAAATAACATTATCCATCGGGATCTAAAGAGTGCCAATCTTCTGATGGATGAGAATGAGGCAAGTACCAATCTTTGAATGTTATCCATCAATGTCTTCCTTTCCTCTTATCGTTACCAAATGTGGTTATGCAAAACCTCTAACTTACTAATACTCTATTGTACACTTGATCTACCAACTTCACAAGCATATGTGCTTATATGTTTATACATCCTTATCATTATCCCAATTGTTCTTATCCGGCAGGTTGTTAAGGTTGCAGATTTTGGTGTTGCGCGTGTTAAACCTATCTCTGGAGTTATGACTGCTGAAACAGGAACCTATCGCTGGATGGCGCCTGAGGTATTGCCGGATTAATTAGTTTTAACCACACTTCTGTATGCTAAGTTTCTCTCGTCGAGATCTTTTTCTAACAGAGATGAGATAAGCTTCTTTAGATGACTTGAAAGTTATAGTTTTTCGCAGTTTCATGTTGCATCACTAAGTTTATTGCACTGTTCGTTAACTTTTTAGATTTCCACTCTTCAGATCTCCAATCCACATTCAAATTCCTCATCTGTTGACTCGAAATGTAGGTCATACAACACAAGCCCTATGATCACAAGGCCGATATCTTCAGCTTTGGAATTGTAATTTGGGAGTTGCTAACAGCTAAGGTAACCTAAGCTTAAGCAGTAAACTGATTTGTTCTCCGCGTTCGAGTGAAGCTTACCGAGAAGCTTGTTATTTCTATTTTTCACTGTGCAGCTCCCATATCAATACTTGACGCCTATCCAAGCAGCGGTTGGCGTCGTTCAACAGGTATCTTATTTGGTTAGAGTACCAAAACATCGATCATGCTTAAATTATCATTACACAAGAAATGAAGTGAGGCATCAAAATGAGGGAGGGACAACAATACCCAAGTGACAGTGAAAATGTGTGTTTGTGTATGATACCACATTGAACATAATTTTATGGGATTGCCATGACCAGTATACGCTGTTTACGACATGTTATACGAACGTGTACGCTCTATGTTTTGTGTTTCTTATAATCACTACTTAACAGGGTTTAAGACCTACCATCCCGAATACTCATCCAAAGCTTGCTAAGCTGCTGGAGAGATGCTGGAAGCAAGACCCAGCTGATAGACCTGATTTCTCGGAGATACTAGAGATCCTACAGCTTATTGCAGGAGAGGTTCACTCGTCGTTGACATTTTCATGTGCCTGAAATTCTCTTTACTTCTCTTTTCGATAACCAGATTTGAAATGTCGACCAGGTGGAAGATGAAGCCTACGACACCCAAAAGGAAACATTTTCAGTAGGGTTCCTTTGGTTTCTTAGGTTCTGGCCTCTGAACCGATATTGCTGTGTATGAAAGAATTTTGCAAACTATCACCTTCCTGGTAGAGATTGTACCCTATAAACCTCTGAATAAGTCTTGTTGTAACATGCACTACTAGCTGCTCTACACTTGAATGCAAGAATTGTTACTTCATAAAACAGATTTCTTTTGCTTTGTTTGACGAATATACTTCGATCGAAACTTACTAGTTCTCTTGGTGTATATTTTTGCAGCAGTCAGTGAATGTACTGTCTTCAATACTGTGATCGGCTTTTCATCTGGTCAGAAGGATCAAAGGAGTTGAGTATCAGAACAAGAAACAAAGATGGAATACAACAACAAATTTGAGTTCCTCTTCATCTTTCACCTAATGAGATTGCAAAGATAAAGATGGCTGCTTTTAATTCATTTACCTTCCTTGGAAGGTTCAACCCTTTGCAGCTTCCTCAAGCCGAGCAAGCTTCAACCTTTCCTTGTGTTCCTGCATTTCTTTCTTGTATCTCTCCTTGTCTTTGATTCCAAAATCCTGATAAACTTGAATGGAAAGAATGGAGGAAAGCAAATCAGATTCACAAAGTTGCATCGTGTCCAATTGGCTTTGTCAGATTCATCAACCTCCTCACCATTCTGTCTTCTTCACTGAGCTTGCCCCATGACTCTCCCTGTGAGGGTACAAAGCTTTCAACTTGCAATGCTCCTGTTCGGCTTCGGGTGCGCAGGGTCGCGACGCCGCCACTCCTTCCGTCGCCGCCGCGTCCTTAAGCTCGCACTTTCAGGAGCTTCAGGCGTCGCAGCTGGCGACGGCTGCTGCTAGACATGATGCAGCACGCCTCTGAGTGTCTCGGTGCCGATCTTCATCGTCACCGTGTAGCCGTACTCGAGCTTGCCGTTGATCGATCCCGTGAAGCTGTGAGACCCTGAAGGCGAGCGACGAGTTCATGAATCAAGTCGATGCGATCGCACACTGAAAAAGAAAGGTTCGGAAAAGATCACGCTTGTTCCGCGGCTCATCCGAGGGCCTTTTGCAAGAGCTCGGCGTCCGCACGGCGGCGGCATCGGAGGCCACTTCGCCGCGTTCATCTCTACATCTGGGAGGCGCTCTGGTTCGCGAGGAGGCTGCAACCTGCAACGACATCTCGAGATCTCGATCAGCATGAGCATAAACTCACAGCGTGAACAAGAAGGGCACCTGCAGGAGGAACCAAAGCGCCGCTCGTACGGAAGTAGAAGACCTGCTCGTAATGGTGGAGCAAGCTCAGGTAGTACCTGCGCAGCACGAAGGAGGCGCTGCTGGTGGTGGGCGGGAACTCGAACGCCGCCATCACTTCCCGCCATTTCTTCTCCTCGATCACCTCCTCTCCCCATTGATCACAAAAACGATGCATTTACTCCTCAAATCGTAGACGAAACAAACAAAAATCAGACTTCACATACAACAGATGCAGGTCCAGCTCCTTCCTCCCAATCACGGAACCCTTCTCCGCCAAGGAAGAATTTTGATGAAATCAATCGATTACGAGAGTGGAAACAGATACTCAGATGCGATAAAGGAAGAAGTTTTACATGAACTTAGTGTTCACGGCGGAGTGGAAGCGGCGCAGGCTCTCCGTGAACGCGGAGCTATCTCTGAGCACTTCCTCCTGCGCATGAAGCGGAGCAGGGTAAACGTGCTCATCTTCTTCCTCCTCTTTGGCCACTGAACCTTGACTTGCCCCTGCTCCTTTCCCCGTCCCTCGATCACCACAACCTCCTCCTCCTCCTCCCCCTGCACCAGCCATGTCTACTGTGGTCTGTGTGCATCCGGCCTGGTTCACAGGCTGAGCAACTTCCACCCAACCCGACTCATGGACCGGGTCGAACTGAACCCAACACGACCCATCCCCTATCGGACCTTGCCGGGTGCAGTCCAAATGGAACTGGGTCGGGCTGGATTGCCTCCAGCCCGATCCGATTGCCGCCTCTGCTCATTCTACTTCTACAACGGCCATGAGACCGTACTGCTCCCTTTCCAACCGGCGCATGCAACCCCGGCCGCCTCCCCTGTTCCTCCCGCCCTATACGCCGCCGGCGCAGGAGGCGACGGCGGCGGCCACGACCCCTACCGACTCCGTTCCTTCGACTTGTTCCACAAAGACAGCGCCTTTCCCGTTCTCCCTGAAGATAAAGAGGAGTTGGCAGGTGAACCAGAGGGCGGAGAGGCAGAAACAGGGGAGGCGCCGGCCATCGAAGAAGCTATAGCTCCACCTTCTCGCAGGCAGCTGCTCTGGGGCAGGCAGGCGCCCTCCGTAATGACCACGGCAGTGCTGGACGTGCTTCACGGTATTCCCGTCCATCAAGGCCCTGCAGTACCGCCACCTGCAGAAGCACCCGACATTCCGCCGCCGCCGCGATCTCTTTGTTCTAGTGTTTAACTTGCTAGATTTGTAGTCCCTCAGGTGCACCAAGATTTTGAGCTTGCTTCATGTCATCCTCAGTCTCGCCTTCAAGTTCACCTCTAGATCAGTTCATCTCCTTAGGCCTTCAAAGCCTCTCCAATTTATCGAACTAGCAATCGTTCTATGCTTCTCGTCCTAGAAGTCACCTTACTAGGCCTTTGATCCTACACCAAACTTCTCGAGCTCGCTTAATGTCATCCTTCTTTACTTCATTACAAAGTAATTTTCATACTCAATCCTACGATCGAATCATTTTCCATTAATAATCCTCACTACCACTCTTCTTCCTCTTCTTTGCACTTGCCTTTCCTCTTTTATGGTCCTTTTCTTCGTTCTTGTCAGTCTTAGTTGAGTCGAGTGTGTTCTACATAATTTCCATAAATAAGAGCATGATTTAGTAAATTTTTTCTTAATAAATTTCAGTCTAAAGTTTTAAATATCCTCGTTTAGGGGCTTCGTCGTAATTTTGAATAATTTTGCTTCTTAATTGGTGATATTACATGTTCATATCTATAAATATAGGTCTCTTGCTCCTCCGCTAAAAATTCCATCTTTGTTGGTAGCTCTATGTCCGAATCTCCCATTCGGAAAACCCTAATCGACACTTACGAGGATCGAGGTATTTATGTCGATCCTTCTCCTGAATCTGCGATTTATTAGCTTCGTGATACTCACACTGAACTTGTGATCTATCGGTTTGGGGTAATCCTTACCTGAAACTACGATTGGCTGAATCGCTTGTTTACATTTCGGACGAGTCGTATTGTATTTGGGTTGATTTCAGCTCAAAATTTTCTTACTTGATTTTGATCGTGTGCCTACGATGAAAAGATCTGTCTGCTTGCTTCGGTCAAATTTTGATTCTTACCCCCGATTTTGAAGCTAATTTCTGTTTTTTTTACTTGTTTTTGTTGATAGAACGATTCTTGCCATTGGCGTCTGCGATTAGTGGTTGGTTTTCTGGGACCTAAATTTTTGGAGGAGTTTCCAGTAAGCGATCAATCAATCGAAGATTGAATTTTGATAGAATTGCCGGATCGATACGTTATCATTGAGCCGTAAGGGTTAATCGGATGGAGTCTTTCGATGCTAATAATTATTTGCCTCCTCGTAAGCGTCTGCTCGCTGAACTCAGGAGGGAGAATTCCGAGTTTGATTACCTGCCGCCAGTTCCTTTTCTTCCGGGTGATCTTGGCGTCCGGCTTCGTGATGTTGTTAATTCCCCAGATTCGACTCCAGAAAAAATCATCGAGGTTTCCAAATCGGTGGCTTTGGCAGCAACTGAAATTGCTGTGGCAGCAAGAAAAACTGCAATTGAGAAAGCTGCTGCAGCCACAAAGGCCAAAGCTGATGCCAAGGATGCATTGTTGTTTCTGGATTCCATGAAAAGGAAATGCAGAAAAATATGCCCAAACAAAAATAAAGTGAGGAAAAAATGTATCCCGATAAAACTCCTATACAAGACTTGTCATCCTTCTGGAAGTCATGAAACTGATGAAGAAGAACTAGCAAGGAAACTGCATCATACAATGAATAATAGTTCACCTAGAATCTCCAATCATAAGGAAAAGCAGGCTCTGAATACTGGTCGAGAAGTTCTATGTAATGGCGATGTTGTCTACGATGAAAATGCATTTAATGCGGAGAGTATCACAACAAGAAACAATTCAGAAGGGAAAATTGTTGTCTGTTCCAAAGCTGACGATTTTGAGGAGGAAGAAGAATTCGGTCATCGAACAAAGACACAACAAAATGAGTCTGTGTTCAGACCAGTAGCTGGCAGTAGGAAAGTGAGAATTAAGCGAAAGAAGTTGCCTTCGAGTCAATGCAATTTTAGAGATAAAGCAGAGCTAAAACAATTGCCACCATCTGAAAATCTTTCTCCTTCCAAGAAAGAATCAAATTTAGATTCTGCAGAGAGTAATATGTCTTCAGATGATACAGAAGTGATTCCTGATGGTGGAGTCCCATTGAAGATTACTTCATCTTGGAAATGCAAGAAGATCAGAGCATCACAATGTTCTTCGGATAGTAATATTTTGAAAGCTTTATGTTAATGATTCTTCAGCAACCACTTTCTCTATTGGAGTTTTGGAGCATAATCAGTAGTCTCATCATTTGGCACCAGTCTTCATCCATATCCCATGTGGGAGGGAGCCAAATTGATACTTCGCCAAATAGTTGTTTATTTTAAGTTTTTCTTCTACAAGATGCTTGCTTCATATCTTGTGTGCAATAGCGGCTTGCTTCTGTTTCTTCTAATGCTTCACTTCATGTTATTATTTCTAGTACAGCACATTTGTGTCATTCATATTTCCAAATCAATGATAACTCTATATTAGTATCAATCTATGGCTTACTGAGAATCTGATAATACAAATTTAAGTTCTACTAAGTTAGGTTAGGAGTTTGTATTTGTTTAGTAAACCTACCATAAGTTATAAGTTATATGCATGCTACCCAAATATGTTATGTTTTCTACAATGTTAACTAATATTGATTGTGATAGTTCATGTGTTTGCCATTGTATGAAGGACATATTTGATTGTATATCTTTAGTCATTTTAAACAATATAAATGTTTTTTTTTAAAATTATTTTAACACTAATGGCATTTCCTTGAAGTACTACTAATCACTGATAACTTGATCCTGCAAAGTGTATCCATGTATCAAGTGCAATCAGAAGCTTGCTTGCCAATCAGTGATACATATAACTTCCTTTCTACTGGTCTTGACAAAATTTGTTTGATCTAACTAATATATTGATTAGGTATTTTCGGTCATCGCGTATTTATCTTTAGGATTAGTTAGGCGAAGCCTGAATACCTCTATTATCAACAACAACAAAAAAAAAAATGGAAAGGAAGGGACTAAAATTATTGAGAAATTGCTTTAACCTTAAGTTTAAGGAATGATAAAATCAAAAAGAGTTTTGCAGTTTTATTTCTTTTTTTTTAAGAGAAAGGAAACTTATTTTCTCTCCCTTTCTCCTTCTCTTTTATCAATAAATAAAAAATATTCGGAACAAGTTCAATTTTTGACAAAAACTCATATTATGTTTGTTTGATCAATAAAATATATAAATAAATATGTTTAATTAATAGTGAACTTGGTCTATTAATATTAATATTCATGAATATAGTTCATAAATAATTTATATAAATACTAATTATTATTATTTGTTTAGATACATTAAAAATAATATGTTTTGTTTATTAGATGTACCTTTTAACTAAATTATAAGGATATCTCTACTTGAGTTTGATAAACAAATTTTAGAAAATAAATAAACTTGAGCTCGGCTCGCCAGTAGGCCCATTGGGCTTTACGTTAATGGGCCCGTCCATATCTGTATATCATGCACGAACGGTGGCCTGTGAGCACAAGGGTGGCGCTCTCGCTTCTTGGCTTCATCAGATCACAGCAAGGGTTTCGTCTTCGGTCTCTACTTCCAATTACGCTCTCGACCTCGCCGATCGCATACCACATCGAGGCTTCTTGATCGGGCCGGCCAATGGAGACCGTCCCGTCGGCGGCGGAGCGACAGCAGCTCCTCTCCTCCTTCCTCGAGATCGCCGTTGGCCAGACCGCCGATACCGCTACGCAATTTCTTGAGGTTTTCCCTTGTTGTTCGCTCGTTCTTGATCCGTCCATGTATGCCAGATGTTTTAGGGCGATGATTCCTCGAAATTGAGTTTTTAAAATCCTTTTCCTCTTGTTTTGATTGCATTCAACTCTAATTCGCCGACGATTGTTGTTGGATCTGGGCTAAGTCGAGATTCAAGTGTGGTTAGGGTTGTTGGGTGGTACTGTAAATAGTATGTTCTTAGTTGCGGATCTGTTCCTCAGGCTACAGGTTGGAAGCTTGATGACGCTGTACAACTCTTCTATGTCGGCAATGAAGGTGGTGGGGTGGAGTCATCTTTCTTACCTCGACAGAATAATGGAACTACGAGGTGGTCTTGGGCCTAACCTGTCAAACTTTGAATGCGTTTTTGTTGGGTCTAGCTTGTAATGAGTTATTTGGAAATTTGTGTGTTTTCAGTGAGCACCAAAACGTTCTTGCTAGTGGTAGTTCAGTGAAAGGTGCTCTCGAAGATGAAGTGCGGGCACCATTACCTGTCAAAAGAGATACCCTTTATGGAGATCCTGCTGTTTTCAGGTTTCATTCTTTTTATGTCACATACACTTTGCAACAATTCTATTAGCTCAATTGGCAAAATTCTATCTAATGTTGTGCATTTTCAAAGTTCAATTTTTTATGGTTCTTTTAGTGAATAAATTTTTTTAATGTCAAACACCACAGGTTTCAACCAAGTTCAGTTGTTGCCTTCCGTAATTTTGATGAGGAATCAAAACGTTCTGCTGTTTGGGAATCAAGTGAAAGCAGTGCATCAACAGAAACTGGCACCCGTGACAATCTTGCTTCATTATATAGTCCACCTTTTGCCTTGATGTTCCAGGGCCCCTTTGATCAGGTGCTAAGATTATACAGAGATCTCTTGTTGAAGTTACACAGTTATTCTTTGTTGATGCATATACAACAAATTTG
Source organism: Curcuma longa (assembly GCF_044706935.1). Lineage (NCBI taxonomy): Eukaryota > Viridiplantae > Streptophyta > Magnoliopsida > Zingiberales > Zingiberaceae > Curcuma > Curcuma longa. Next base: position 7,877,506 of record NC_133864.1, on the reverse strand, counting down.
TAAACATGGGTTTGCTGCCTCCTTTTTTTGTTCATCTAAATCCTTACCTAGAGTTCAATGGCCTCAGGAGATCCATACTGTCCCCAAACAGTTAGGACTCATATCTTGTTCGTGTTGATGTATTTGTTTCGTTTCACCAAGAACTTCTACTTATATATGTTATACATTTTCCCTTTGCTCATGTGCCACTTCATGACATTTTCCCACTTGGAATTTCCTGTTGTAGAGAAAACTGTGCTAACTTATAAATAGAGCAATAGCTAATCTACAATGCAGCCTATAAGCTGGACTCTGTGTGAATATTGTTGTTCCTTGTTCCATCTGAATCTGAAGACTTGTTTTTCCTACTATGGTTGTAGTTTCTAATCCTATTATCCATTAATACTCAATCAGATTAGCATTTGATAGTTTGCTTGTGCATTGTTACTAAGTGCTCAATTACTTGTGTAGGCAAAGGTTGAGGCAGCCCTTCATGGCAAGTGGCTGCTAGTCAATTTGCAGTCTAATGAAGAATTTAGTTCACACATGGTAGTTGGGCATGAACTAGTTTTCTTTTATTCCACTTTTACAAAATGGTAACTTTGGAAAGCTCTTGTTGTTAAAGCTCAACCGTGATACTTGGGCAAATGAAGCCGTTGCAGAAACTATTTGTTCTAATTTCATTTTCTGGCAGGTTAGTTACTGTATCTTTGTTAGTTTATGTGCATTCATTGTTCTCACATTCTTTAAGATTTTGAACACTTTTTATGTTTATTTTCTCATGGCAGTTTATTTTTTTATATGTCACACTGCTATGGCAATTTTAGGTATACCATGATACTAGTGAGGGGAAGAAGGTTTGCACTTACTACAGCTTGTTCACTCTTCCTGCTGTACTAATCATTGATCCCATCACTGGACAAAAGATGCGTGCATGGACTGGTATGGTTCATCCAGAGAGGTTGCTGGAGGTAATTGCAATATCAACCTAGACTAACATGGCTATGTTCTCTATCGGTTTGATGGTACATGCATCCCATTCTTGAAAGAATTATTTGAGCTTAGCATTGACCTTCTCTCCTTTTCCTAGTTGGCTGCGTAGTGTCAGCCCATCACATATAACAGTCCTTCAGTTTTAACCTTGCCAGTGTGGAGAAACTGGGGGAAAAACCTGTTTAGCTTGATTAGTATAGATAAATATTTCTTTACTGTAGAAACTGATTAATGACGATGTTCATGTTAGTTGATGTTGATTTTATTTCAAATCAGAAACCTAGAAGGTATTTAGAAAGTACCTCTGTTCAATGAACCTTTCTAAAATAAGTGGCGGTGTGATTAGTTTGCCTTTTTCTCAATCCAGGATTTACTTCCGTTCCTTGACAAAGGTCCAAATGAGCAACATGCTTTTCTTCCTCAAAAACGGCCAAGAGTCGCACATGATTCTGCTATTGTTGATATAGCAGGTGAGTCAGAAGATGGTTATTGAGGAAACTAGAACTAACTAAAACTCTCATTTACGTTATGCATCTAAATCATTACATGTTCTGAGAAGGGATACAATTTTAAGTTATTGAAAGTTGTTGACATGGATACCAATTAGTAATGCATACTAAACCAATGTGACCTTGTGGTTATGGGTTCAAGTCATGGAAATAACCTTTTGCAATACAAGATAAGGCTTCGTATAATACATCTAATGTGGTCCGATCCTTCTCCGGGATCTACATTGGCAAGAGCTTGGTGCACGGGGTTGTTCTTTTAATGCATACTAAACCAATTATTTTATTTGCATCAAGAGCAAAGGAAAAAACTTGTGCTATTGCATCAAATAATTAATAAAATACTGAGCTCCAATGCAGCAGAACTTAGTAAAACATTGTAAGGAACTGTAAAACTTAGTAAACGTTGTAGAAGATATGTACAAGTCAAATATGAAAATTGTAACAGAGGTCTATTATAATTTACTAATGGTCTGGTTCTCTATTTTCAGACAAAGAGTCTGTGGAGGATGATGTAGAGGTGATGCAGGCCATAGCAGCCTCCTTGGAGGAGGCTAAAGGTCCTAGGCATCCTGCGACATGTGAGGGATCTGGATCTGAGATACCTCTTGAAACCAGTTCAAATGAAAAGGTAACTTATCCTCTTCTTCCTGAAGAACCACAAGGCAGCAAAGGACTATGTAGAGTTGGGATTCGCCTTCCTGATGGGCGCAGAATCCAGAGAAAGTTTCTCCTTAGTGATTCAATAAAGGTTTATTTTATGCGATGCAATTTAATATTCTCAGCTAATTTTAGCTGGCACAAGCTCATGCCTGTGATTCCAATGCAGTTGTTGTGGTCTTTCTGCTCTTTAAAATTGGAGGATGAACAACAACGACCCTTCCATTTCACTCAAGCCATCCCCGGTGCATCAAAAAGTCTTGAATATGAGAGCGACTTGACTTTTGAAGCCGCCAGTTTGTCAAATTCCATGATCAGCTTGGTTTGGGACTGAAATTTCAGGAAGACCCTAAGTCCAGTTGTTTGGTTGGCTGGGGCACCGTATTTGGGCAGCTATTTTGTAGCCTAAGGTGATGTCTGCACAGGCAAAGTTATGCGTTACTAATTTATCAGTTAGTATGACAATTCTATATTGGCGTCGAGTTCATATGGATTCTGTACAGTCGTGTAACCTTGAAACCACTGATATCCCCTAGTAACGACATTGCTATTGATTCTGGTAACATATCCTATGCCCATTCTGGATTTCCAGTGCTAGATTTGTTGGGGTTGGAAAAAGATTCAGATCTTTCATTTATGGATGCGAGGTCTGTACATTTGAGATTTTCTACTGACGGTTATATTTAGGAGCCTCTTCAGGATTCACTTGTTTTACTGATTGCTGCTTTAGATAGTTATCTGCTAGCCTTCATTATCATATTTCTACATTACACTCCCACAAAAATGATATAATCCTTTGCACTTCCGTCAGGTTGGTCGATGATAGAAATGTTATCTTGTTTGGCTCCTTGGAACAACCATCAGGCACCAGGGAGCTGCCCTCCTGCTCCTCTATAATTTGTGTGTGCCGTCGGCTTGTTCCTTCTCCAGGTTGGTCGATGACAAAAAATGTCATCCTACCCTTTCGAACCATCTGTTTGACATGGAGAGCTGCTCCCTTGTTGCTCTATAGATTGGTCGATGATAAAAAATATTTTCCTATTGGACCCCTTTGAACCATCTACTTGGCATCGGGAGCTGTACTTTGCCACTCTATAATTTGTGTACGCCATTGGAGTATCATGCAACTCGGTGCATGAAATTTTTGTCAATATGGGATCCTTAGAAAAAGTCCACCAATTATTGTCGTTTATAATCACTTTGGTTGTGTTTCCAATTAGTTGAAGTTAAATGGAAAAGGAAGTTAGAAAATTTTTGGCTTTGTTAGGAGTCTATTTGTGTTGAACAACTGCAAATTACAATAGGAATGAGAAATTCATTAGCTAGCTTGTGGCTTCATGCTATACACATCGAATGGTTGTTTAGACAAGAGTTTTAGATCAATTTCTCAATTCCTATTTAATTCTGTTATACAAATTGGAAAAGTAATTTGATAAAGGTGTTAATCTGTTACTGTATTAATCAAACTCTGCCCAACTCAGATCCATAAGAATAATAAAATCAATATTTGCATTAAATATTATTAAAAAAGATAACAGAGAACATTGGTGTTGTTGCAAGAATAAAAATGACAATAGAAAAGACTGGAAACATGTGTATTTATCATCCTGAGATGAAAGCTATGTGACAGTGGAGATATAAACAGATTCAAAACTCTTGCAATTTCCATTTTTATCAATAATATCATCGTGATAATGTTATGCACTAGAACATCTTGAGCCCCGTGACACGATGCGACAGTAGGACCACTTTCGTGGATTCTCCGGAGCATTACAATTTGATTCAAACATACACATACTCTATTTAATAGAAAAAACTATAAGAAGCAACATAAAAATATAATTATCTGAACAGATAAGACTACTATTACCTAGATGGATCGGACTACTACTTGACTTGAAGCAACAACCATATGACAACTCAGGATTCTAATACTCAAATGGAACATAATACCTTATAAAAATGAGTCATAAGTAGAGATCGATTATCAATGACTTGAACGTGAACACTTTCTGAATTTATATTGATGGCCAATAGGAAACTTTCATAAAACCAAATTAATCATCTTCAAAATTTATCAATTCACAGAACTAAAAATTTAAATTATAAAAAAAAACATATTGGCAAATTACACGTTAAGATTAACTACGACACTATAGAAATATACGCGCATCTTAAATATTTCAATGCCCAAAATCCATAATTTTATTATTCACCTCAATGACCAAAACAACTCTAGAAACCAGTTAAATTTATAGCATAACTCATTTAATATATAGCATGTCAACTGCATAGCCTTCTCATATGGTCGTATAACCATAACTGAGAAAAGCTGTCTCTATTTGTGCATTAAAATGCCATTAAAAATCATACAGGAGAAGAAACTATGGTGTTAATTACATACATCACATCCCTAATCTCTTCGTGCCACATTCTGAGCAGAATTTTGATGTCTCTCTAAAGTAGGGGGTGCCACATTCATCACAGAACTTTGCTGGGCTTGTCGGCTGCAACATGAAACGAAATTAAATTCAAAAGCCAGAATAAGCAAAAAATACTACAGGCAAAAGGTCGAGCATCATTTTTTCTTGATTAGTTAGAATTAGGAAGAAAGAATAGGTGTAATTTTTTTTATCGGAACAAGGTAATAGGGTGTAATGCTTTCCATTAGTGACGGAGAAGCACTATACTCTCATCAGAAAGAGAGAGAAGACACTACTCGCCGAGAATCACCAATTCAAGGCAACATCTTGAGCAAAAGTATGAAAAATGAAACATGAAATAACAATAATGAAATGGAAGACTTGATTTAGAGTATGACAAGACACCAGCATTTTGTGAACGAAGGGTATGTTGTTGGTTACAAAAAGATATAATTAATTTCACAAAGATATGAAACTATTTGGTACCACGTTATACATGGTCTGATTCAAAATTTTGTTTTATTTACACTATGTTTCCTCTTTCCCCTCTGTCATTTCAGTGAGTTGCTAAAAATAGCACCACCTTATGACAGTCAACCTGTAACATGGTTCAGACTGACCTCCTCCTTCCTAAACTTATCCATCCAACAGAGCAGATGTGGTGAACACACGGTGCAAGGTGAATGACTTGGTCATTAAGGTACTCGAATGAGTAAAACATCCGTGGACAAAAAGATGATTGTTAGGAGCAAAGTGGGTGTCTCTCGTTAAGATCATGAAAAAAGAATTGATGATTCTCACAACCATATTGTACATCTTTACCTCCACATGCCACAAATTCTCGATGATGTTACGTAGTACATCCAGGCTCAATCCCTCATCACATCCCTGTCTCTCATACAACACAACTAAGCTCGGCACATCAACCCTATTGGATTCATCAGCATTCTTGATTTTTAATGCCTAAAGAAAAACTATGCCCGTAGATGATCTCCATGTAATAGTGCCACTAGATCACACAAGCAATTTGTCACCAAGGAACTTGCATGAAGTGTGATCACTTTTGTACAAGTCATGGCTAACTGCAGTTTATTTCAATCACCAAGCTTCCTTCATCCAACTCCTTAAACATATCAACCTACTAAGCCTCTTTGAAAGATGTTTATATGACTCAAGATGGAGACATTGCATGCTCCAAACCTAGAAAAATAGGCATTGTAGGGAGACATTGAGGTAGTAACTCATCAAAGGACAGAAAAGAGAAATAGAGACATTTAGGGAGTAGCCCATCCAAAGAGGGAAAGGAGAAATAGAGACATTGAGAGGGAAAGCAGCGAGAGAGGTTAAATTTTGAAAAGTAGAAAAAAGGAAAAAAAATGACCAAAAAGAGTTAACTGCATCACAATTAGCTTTTCATCTGTCCAAATACATTCAGCAAGAGCAAAAAACTTGATATATTTTTGTGAGCTTGAGTATTATATTTGAAGGATTTTGCGTGGGTGTGGTTTCTGTATGATTTTGGTAATTAACCTTTCTCGCTTTGGGAGAAGGGAACACATTTGATGGAGTAACTGATTTAATGCAAAAAAGTGAGCATGATTATGATATTTGAAAGGTTTTTGCACCATATATGCGGGTATGGTTAGCGAATGATTTTGCTAATTAACCTTTTCCCTTACGGGAGCATTCTGGTAAACCTTTTTCCTTTTTGGGAAAAGGGAGCATATTGAAGCTTCTGAAGGCATGTAGAAAATGGTGGACTCTGGGATGCAAGATGAAAATCTCCCATTTAATGAGGTCTCAGTAATGAACTTGAATCGACACATGCATATGCATCTTATGTAGTTTACAGTTTGTCCCCGGGGCAATGGTGCCACAGTAGGACATCCAGGTTGTCACCCAGGCACCTGCGGTTCGATCCCCAACTACGGCGTATTTATAGGAATTTTCCTCCAAATGGGGAGCGCAATCAAAGGATGTTGGGCGTCTGGGTTGGCCGCTGCGTGCACTTCCCGATTTACCCTGGTGGCCGATGGAAAACTTCCGTGGGACCGGGCCGATCACCCCCAGGGATAGTCAATGAGGCTAACTGGGATTTATCATTTTTATGTAATTTACCGTTTGCACTAGTCATAAAAAAAACCTTAGTGCATGTCCAAAACTTCTGGAGACATCAACTTTCCCTAATTGAAATAATTCAACATATCATTGATGAAGCATAGAAGAAAAAATTTGACAGTTGGGAAGTAAATATTCATGAAAAATTTTGAAAGTGAAATGACCTTTGCATGTTAGCATGCCATGTCAGAATTGGCTCTACAAGACTGATATGTTTTAATTTCTAAATGCTAGTGCAGATTTCATGTTGGTCGAGAACTTGAACTAACGACTACCCCGGTAAGATAAAATAAACAATAGCAAGGAGTTGAACAAGGCATTCACTGGCCTCAAATATTTTGGATTATGACAAACATAATGAATAAAAAAGTAACACCAATATAGCAAATAATTGAAGTGACATACCAGCACATGCAAGCGTTCTCCAAGATTACCATTGGATAGTGACTGCATGCAAGCTAGCTGAGGAGCCATTGTCTGTGGCTGATGCTGGAGAGATAGATCATGCACATGTGAAGGGTGAGTGCATATATGGGGAAAGTGGGTAGAATGTTGGTTTTGTTGAATGCTCTGATGATGAGCCTGGTGTAGAGGGAGAAATGGAGATGGTTGTTGCGATTGTTGTAAGTGATGTTTTGATGATGGCTCATGATGATTCTGAGACTACAGTTACAAAATCCATGAAGTCATTGTAAGCCATACTAAATGTACTAGAAAATAAATCTGACAACATGGACATATACAACCAATCTAGAAAGAGTGATATAAATAAGTGATGTCAAGACTTATCTATCATACGATAGGTATAAATGATTTTTCTCATGAAGTTTTGTGATATTAACTTCTTTTACAACTATAAAAAGGGCAGGTATCTACGACAAGTGTACTCTAACTACTGTTACCTTTCAAACCTGATACATAATTAATAAAAATAACTATCATCCTCTCCTGCAAGTCGACTTAAAATTTTTTTACCAAAACCAACAGGATATAGTGATCAAATGGCAAATCAGGATAAGTGAAACAAGTGTGTTCGCAGCTGTAAGACTTTTGGTAACTTTATAACAATGAAACAAATTTAAGTTTAGCATATCAAGAAAGGGGAAACATCGCAAAGGTAAGTTTTATGATTCCTTCCCTAGAATGAATTTGCAAACAAGACACATAGTTGTAATTTGTCTAAAAAAAATAACATTATACTGAAGCTAGAGTAGTGAATGTGATATTAAAACTGAACAGGACCTATAAGCATTTACCATCTGTTATTACTTGCTAAAAGGAGAGTTCAGAAGTACAGTACATGAATTAAAACATAAAACTAAAATTAAATCCTTCCCAGAAAGGACAGAATAAATGGTTCTTATTTAAGCTATTCCTACAAATTAGTTCAAAGGGCAAGGTAGAATACGGGCAAAATAAAAAGCATATCTGGTTATCTTAACATGTAAAACAAACCTCAAAAGTTGTGTGCAGTATAAATGTGAGGATAGAAATACTTATCAAACATAAGTCTTCAAATCTTACCCCGGTCACTGGACGGAATCCAATTGCATTAGGCACTGGAGAAGAGCTCTCTGTGGCTGACATCACCTAATCAAGTATGATAAAAATCATCAAACCATGTTTCTCCCAACTATTTCGGTTTAGCTAAATTTACCCTCCATTGATTTCTATGCAAGGTTATATCATTAGGGTTATAAATATAGAGAAAACAAAAGTGGAAATAGAATGAACACTTATTTAAGCATGTTTACAAAGTTACAGTGAAATTATATTATTACATTTGGTATGGACTTACACTCAGCCCAGGAATATTGGACATAGGATGAGGAGCACCTCTCTTGTACTTATGGCGAGGGGAGTAAAATTTATAATCTCTTGCTAAAATAGCCACCTCAGGCCGGCCAGTCAAACGCTTAAACCTAGTTCAATTTTGTCATCAAAGAACAAGATAAAATGATATAAACATTAGTTTCTTCCATATTCAAAATGGAATCTATCAAGTCTAATACACAAAACTGAAAATCATGTCTCGTCGTGACATTTTGCATTGGCAGAAATTGAACCTTTAAAGTCGTCCTTTAGAATTGTAGGTTGTGATGACTCAAACATGACATGAGGCGAATTAGAAACCATAATACAAAAGTGACAATGCATGATAATCCAAAATCCACAAAAACTACAAAGATGAAAATTTTACGTTGGTTAATCTTTATCATACAGATTAATTTTTAAGGAAACACAATTACTTTATGAGTTACACAATTTCTTTAAAATATATTAATTTGATATTTTTTGCACCATCTCATATTGACAGAAAATGACACGAGACAATAACTACATGAATTTATAGCCTACTTAATAATATGAATTGGCAGCCATACAAAAGTCTAGACACACCAGTCTGGTAGCCATTTGCTATGCCTTGAAACAGAAGTTATCAACAAATTTATTGCTTCAAGGCAAAAAACAATCATGACATTTCACTGTGTGAATTGAACAATGTTAACTTAATTTTCAATGTGGACAACTATTCTCTTATACAAAGCTACATATGAATGCCTAACAGGTTGTACTTTAAACCCCCAACAGATTTACCATGTCACCTTGATAAGAATCATAAGATAGCATAAATTAAGTTGATAGCTTTTGTAGTTTTAGTTGATCCCTTCTAGATCCTTCCCTCTGGTATCAATGACATCATACATGTTATACCATCAAAATGTAGCTATTAGCACAAGAGTAACTGTGGAAACACATGCATGATCTGGCATTTCCCGTTTATAGCACACCATATGCGTTGACTATGGACTAATGAGCATTCCAATTACTTGTAATCTTTAAAGTTCAAACTTCACAAAATGTTACATGGACACAATATGCACGAACCATAAGCACCTAGAATAACCATTAATAGAGTTACAACCACTCAAATTTTGATAAATATTTTCGCCAAAATGTCCTTTTCCGTTTCATTTAATACACTCTTCATTTATCATCTCCATACCCATGTCAGATACTCAACACTTTGGACACCATGCTCCAAGTGGAGCCTTGATATTTCTATTAACCATGTGTAATTTTTTTATAAAATAGTAGGGTCAGACACTCATATCCACACCCATATCAGATACGTATATTTGAGACTAAGCAAGCATGCTCCATTTCTGCCATAGATGTGAATAACTCTGGCAAAACTGATTTTAATAGCATGTGATATGTATGAAAATTACAACTAGTTTCTCAATTTAAACTTCAATTACACCCAAATAAAATCCTCTTTTTATTCATTGTTTGTCCTTACCATATTTTAATGATTCTTAACGTTTGTTTTTCATATACAATTTTATTCATTAATTTTAAGTAATTCATTGTACTTCTAGCATTAATTATCATGTGTAGCTGTCTTTTGTGGTTCAAAGTAGTTTTATTGTGATTCCTAGCATTTATTTATATTAGCAGTTTTGCCTTGTCATTTTCAGCAAGTTAATTGATTCTTAACCATCCATTATGAACTAACCTTCTCATCATTCCATTTTGGCTACTAATTTACTAACAAAAAAACTCAACCTGCTGAACAGATATGCATTTACAAACCAAGTCTTATTTATAGATATTGGATTTGATTTGTGCTTGCTAACCAGAGATAGCTTAGGCATTTCTAAACAAGTAAACCATATGCATGTGGTAAAAAAATTCACCAAGTGTAACAAAATCTTCTCGCTTAAACAAAAAAAAGTGACATCATACCATTCAGCATCATCTATGTTTATGCGGCTTGGTTTTTCAATGATTGACAAACCATTTACTACTACAAAGCGGACACGCTTTTCTTCTTGTACCACAAGCTCAGGAAACCGAGTTCTTGTGGCAAGTGATGTAGCTAGTTCTCTTCTCCTAAAGCTACAAGGACCTAAGAATTGCAAAAACTCCAAGTTAGATATGCATACACACACATATCAAAGCTTTTACCAAAAGCAAATGAAGACAACCTTTTGGAGGAAACTTTTTAGCCAATCTTCTGTACAATCCACCAGCTGTTTCTAAAGCAATCCCAATATTCTTCTCACGGATACCATCCAAAGAAGCAAGACGAACATTGACATCATTAACTAAGGTCTCATACAAGTTGGCAACATACATCAACGGCAGGTCAAACCTTGGATCACCCTCATACCGAACTTCCCGTTCCTTCCTTTTACCAAGCTTCTCATTCCCCTGATAGCATGAAACATCTGAACTTTCTCCAGATTCAATCACATGCTCATCAATAAAATGATCAACTACAAACTGCAAAAACCTGGATCTTGCAGTTGCAATTGGTGAAATATCTTCACCAAATGCAGAAAATGAACAGTTAACGATCAATACATTGAGCACCAGCCATCAAAATCAGAAATTTCCATCTCAAAAAGCTAATACCTTCTTGGGTAAGTAAGTTATACGACGGACTTGGTGATCTGCCACTGTTCTCAAGTGCGGACCGATCGTCATCCACTCCAATACCATGAAGCGGAATCGAACTTCTATAAGAGGTATGCACGCAGACCTAGACCAAGTAGTCAAAGGCATTAGGCAGCGAGAATCTTAAGTAATGCTCAGTCTCCAGAAGCTTTTACCACGGAGTTGGACTCGTCGTCGTTGTCAAGGCTATCCTCCTCCACAGGGTCGCGATCCACATCTCTGATACCATCTATCTCCCCGGGGTTCGAATCGGCAGTGTTGAGGTCGTGGAGGGAGCCTCCAATAAAGGAATTGGTTGCCTGCCTCAAATTATAGTGCTGCATCCAGAACCCTAGCGCCCACCACTACTCCGTGAACCCAGAGAGGACGAATCTCCACCTCCACCACCACCGACTTCTCCTCGCTCTCCTGCGGACAAAGAGTGAGAGAAGTCACGGAGCGAGAACCGTAGCGCCATTTCCGGAAAGGTCTCCGGGCCGAGAGAGAGAGGAGGACGAGAAGGAGGGAGGAATAGCTGCGGGGGAGTTGTACCTAAAGTATCGAGTCGGAGGCAGGTGGCCTGTTTCCGAGCCGCTCCTCCTCGCCGGTGTGCCTCCGCACGGACCGCACCAGTCCAAGCTGCTTCGGAGCCGATAGACCGCTGCCTGCCACCGCCACCGCCACCGCCACCGCCACCGTTCGTCGCTAATAAACGTGGTTAATTTCACCTGGCCCATAAAAAAACCTTGTTTGCGTTTACACCCTCAAAGTTTGAAAGACTATACATCTCAAATTTTTTTAGTTTATTTTTTAAACTATTTTTTTCAAAATACTTTCTATAATTTTAATATTATTATTTTATCCTCATTTTTTCATAGTATTTATCGTGTAGATAAAAGTATATATATCATAAGAGATACTTGATAAGGATGAGTTCCAGATTTATTCAATTAGAAAAAAAACAGCTTGGGATGTTTTAGTCAGTGTTTTGAGGCTTAAGGAGTTTTAGCCTTAATTAACAGGGTTGTAAATGAATTCAATATTAATAAATTTGATGTTGATTTAATAAAAATTATTTATATTTATTTAATATACATAAAATTAATTAAATAAATAAATTTAAATAATTCATCAAATTTAATGATTGATGTTTATGAATAAAGATTGTAAACTATTCATCATAAATAATTTATAAATTTTATAAATTATATTCGTCAATAAAATTTTTATTAATATGTTAAATAAATAAAAAAAATTTCAAAATGAACAAATAAATTCACTAACCAATTAAATAAGTAAAAATTTTAAACAATTATAACATCTCAACCAATCAAATTCAAAAATCTTAAAAACAATCAAATCAAACTTAAATAACCATTTTAACAATTTAATCCATTCAACTTGAACTGACTCGATTACTTTATTAAATAAATTTGAACAATACAAAATTAACTCGAATAACTCATTTACAATCCCTAATTTTAAGGAAAAAAAATTCTAGTATGGTAAGATGGATCGATTAGTTATAGAATTCTTTTATATTTTTTATTATTGGTGATTCAACTCCAAGACTCTTGAATGTAATCTCCTTTAGTTAATCTAAAAACCAAAATCTATCTTCCAATACAAGCAATAGAATTCAAACATGAAAAAGTTATGCAAGACAATCTATTGACAAGGATCTGAAGAAAACAAACAGAGAGAACACCACATGGAAGTTTTTGAATGACTCTAAAAACATTTGAATAATGTATTAACACCAAATTTTACTAATGAGACATTAAGGGTATTTAGTGCAGTAGCCCTGATATTAAAGATTAGGAAGCAAGTGTAGGTATGACATTATTAGCCATCCAAATTTTCCAAGTTAGCAGGTCTCAGGCCACTGCTGCCCATGGCAATATATTTAGTGGGTGATGAACAACAACTATTCAGTTCTAGTCGAACCTTTCTCGACATAATATCCACAACATATTATGTACAGGGGGAAAAACTACATAATTTTGCCTTTACAGGTTCTATCAGCTATGCAAACAATCCAACTAGTTCCAGCCTTCAAGCCCATCCTCTTGTTATCTATGGCCAGTGGTTCGAGTATACAACTTTGCATCGCAACTAAACCGAACAATCTTTCATTCTCAGGCTCTGCGCGACCCGGAGTCTTTATCGTCCACACAAAAAAGTGAGAAGTTCTGGAATTCATCGAGGCTGTTGGCTATCAAGCGACTGAGACTAAGGCTGTCGCTAAATATTAGTTCTTGGCCCTGAAACTTAGAGGAAGGCATGTCCAAGTCCAGTGGCCCTAAAGAGTCGGCCTATACAAATTAACGAGTAGAAAGCACATCAGATTACTTGTGTATAGGATATGTTTAGAAACCATCCATGAGTAAATGCTGACGAAAGAAAAAAAAATACCCAGTAAATATCTGCAAAACTAGTATCCTTGTCATGATAACCTCTGTCATCGGATGACTGAGCTTGACAAGATTCAACCTCTGACTTGAAAAGAGGTTCATCTCGAAAGCCCTGTCCATCAAAATCCTACCAACAAAGGAGCATTACAACTCTGTCAATATCTGAAGAGCAAACACTTCGTGTTTAGGAAAATAAAGAGCAGCAATCATCAAACCTTCAGAAAATTTGGAATTCCTGGTAGAGATTTAGAAGAATCCTGTTCGCCAGCCTCAGTGGAAGAGCTAGAGGCAAGATTCAATCTCTCATCTGGAACCATTTGAAAAGAAAATTGATCACGGGTATCTTCGGCATCCCAGATCGATGGTTGTGATGCCTTATTCAAAATGGGAGATAACTGATGGCCAGATATGTGGGCAGCAATGGCTGCATCAAATGAGTCACAACTAAAAGAGGCCAGATGAAGCAAAGGGCCAGTTGGTTCATCAGCGGAATTTATTCGTTCTGAATTAGCAGCCTTAGATGCTTCATTAAATAGATCTCCAACACTTATATTGGTTAGACTATCAGCCCATTCTCCAGCAGACAGAGAGACATAGTTTAGTTCAACATTGACCTGAAATACAGACAAATGAACGCCTTATATTTGCATTAAAACTGGAACAAACTGGCTCAAAAAGGGCTAGCAACTTAGAACATGGGAAGCAGTAGTACCGTGTCCTTCTTTTTCCGTTTACGTTCATCTTTTGCTATTCTAATAGAAGATGGTCCTGCATCAGCAGCAGGCTCAGAAAATCTATCCTCACAGTCAGTGCAATCCTGTTCTGGAACATCAGTAATTGGGGTTGCAACATCTTCCATTAAACCTTCTTGATTTTCTGTCATCGCAGAGGTAGTTTTAGCCATGAGTGACTTGCTGAGCATCAAACAAGGTCTGTATTCTCAAGTTAAATGTTTAAGGATAATACCATGTTGAGCATCTTCTAAGAGGTCACAATTTTCAGAAGATGAAGCTGTGTGAGATGATTGGATACCATTTGACCCATGTTCTAAAGTGGTGAACCAGCCATACCTTGACACAAGATATTAGTCAGAAAGATATTGAGTGACCAGTGTCAGTTATTCAAGTTTTGACTGAGAGTTTGTTGGTTTTTCTGATACCTTAGACGAAAAACAGCAGGACTGCCAACCATAGCATACACATCTGAAGTACTGATTGCAGTGTCTTTTACAGTCCACCTTTTGGAACTTGCTAACTCCTGCTTAACAGAGTAGGGAAGAAGTACGAGCTCTCCAGATGATATGCTAGAGTCACCCCACTTGCGGTTGAGATGTTCCATGACTGATGATATCCTTTTCCTAGCACTTAAAGTGAGCTCTAAATGTGGATTGTGTCCATCCTACATGCCAATGAACACATTATCATTATCATTAATTATTTCAGGCTCAATAAACTAACATCAGAAGAAACAAGCATGAAGTCAAAGCAAGACTTCTCATTCTTAAGCCTGATTAGACCAAGGTTGACCTGAGTGGTTTAGTGTTTGAACCAGTTGGCCAACATCTGCTAAACTTGACCATTATTCCCCAAACTCCATAGTCCATTATATCTTCTTCCCACTCCCATCCCCTATCTCCCTCTCAACACCCTCTCTATGGACACATATGACAAATAAATGCTTCACTCACAAGTGTTGCAAAGATGGAACAGGATATTATTGAATCTTAAAGCCAGCATGGACTTGAATGTACCTTTTCAAGAACACTTCGAGTATGATCATCAACAGGAAACAACTGTAACTTCAACTTGAAAGAAGGTTCAGTGGTTGCTTTGGTCATCTGGTCAGGGAAAATTCCTGTACGAATCAATGGACGTCATTTCAAGTTGTAGATGTTTCACTTATATGGATTACAAATTAAGAAGCATCGCAAACTTCTTAAATAAAGGATCAGTCAATCGATGGCCTTACCACCATCCATAATCTTATTGGATATTGCATCACTGGTTTCTCCATTAAAAGAAAATTTTATTTTATTGGTTGCTCGCTCCAATTGTTCAGCGGCATCAGCAACCAAAGAAACGCCTGCCATCGCAGCCTTTTCCCATCTTTTATATTCAGCAGAGGAAACAACACCTTATATACAAAAAGATATTTAATTTGCAACTCCAATTTGAGGGCATATAAACATGTCAACACAAACTGGTCCTGTGGCATTAGGAGAGGAGTTTTATATGTAATATCAAACAGGATCAAGAATAGTTCACCTGGCCTCCTTTTTTGCCTCTGTGGTTTCATAGATAAGTCCCGTTTGCAGTTCATGTTTGAATACATCTCAGTCTTCTGGAAGGCAGCCTTAGAAGCTGTTGATTTGTTAGTGTTCGCAGCTTCAACAGTTAGTAATTTGACTGGATAAATGTCATTCCCTGGTCCCTTAGTGAGAATCATGTTTGAAGAGGTATGAGAATAAACATCTTCAGGAAGTCTTTTTCTTCTAGTCTTGTTTCTGTCCTTTAGAAGTTGATTTTCCTACATAACAACTCATCCAATTTAAATTTCCGATAGCTGACCAGAAAGGAGAAAGTTGAAGCATAAAAGGCTTGGAAAATTGCACTGACCAAAGCTTCAATAAATATCTTAAACCTCCGAGGTTTCAAATGCAGTTTTGAGGCAGTGCAGCTGTGTTTTTCTAGTAAAGACCACCTACGATATAAAACAACCAATGTCAATATTTTTTGCAACATATAACTAGCTAGGCCATTTGAGAAGTGAACCTCTATTCAGACATCTATCTTAACAAGATTAAAGCTTCAGTTAAATTAACAAGAAGCATTTAGCTTATATCCCAAAGTGCCACCATCAAATTTAAACTAAACTAGCCTGGTTTACATATATTTCCTTAAGGCGCATGTAAACGATGCACTACCAATTTGATGTATCACAAGAACTAGCCCATATGTTACTCTAATAACCTATACAGTCATGTTCATATAATGACAAGGATGTTAATGTATGAAGCATGGTTATGGCAAAGAGAATAGAGATTTTCATTCAATATTCATCATAGGCAATAACAGAACAACTAGTGCAGTCAATGTTGATACAGTAGATCAATAGAAACATAATGAACAGTTACCATCGGAGCATTGCAGCATTAGTATCCTTTGAATTTTTAGCATCAAAAGAGAACCCAGGCCCTAGAAGCTTGTTCATTCGTCTCACAAGCCGATAATAATAATGCCTAACCTTTATATCAGACAATAAAATCATGTTAGAAAACTGAAAAAGTATAACAAACTAAACAATATAAATCAAGCATTTTGCATTTTCCCCATGAATACAATCAGAGGCAACTATCAACTTAAATGATTAGCAGCAAGGTATGATGCAGAAAGGAAATATATCCATCACATATAATTTTTAAAAAAAAACAAGAACCTCACATTTTTTTAATATATTACCAGTAATATGAAATTAATTAAATTTACAATGCCATGCCTGAAGCTACTTGGAAGAAAAATATGATAATATATTGAAAGAAAATTTTGATAATATATAACTTCTCATGTAAAGGTACATACTTGGTCTTTGTTTTTACTCTGAACACGGCAGGTGATCTTCTCAAAGTTCTATTTGTGAGAAACAAGATATCAAGTTAGCAAAAATTAGAGAAGTAGACTGTGTATAAAAAAAGCAAGTAGAAAAAGGTAAAACCTTGCCAACTTGTCGTAGTGCATTAAAAAAATTCTCCTCCTCTTGCCGGGTCCATGCATCCCATTGTCGTGTAGGTTTTTTAACTAAACATAGCCATCCAAATATGAATTATAATATTGACATTTCAAAAAGTCAGCTAATGTTGAAACACAATCTACAAAACAAAAGGATTGATGTACAAAAAATAAAATTATACCAGGATTCTGAGATCCAGTAGAAATTGAGGATGAAAGAAAGGTATTTTTTGCATCCTTTATCAACAAATTTTCTACTGGGAGAGTTTGATGTTCCATAACCAGGATGTTTGGTAAAACAAGAAACTCTCTGAAGTTCTCAAATCCTCAATCAGCTTCATCCACATCCATGGATCTAAACTCCTAAGAAAGCAGGTGCACTATAAATCTAAGTAAACATGTTAACAAAACAGAAAAAAAATAACAATCAACACTATAATACAAGAGGGAAAAGGGTAATTAAATAGTGATAGACACTAAAATACTAGTAAGTACATATTCTTGTAGTTTTGTTGATCTTGACTAAAAAAAATTGTAACATTGAAGAAAAATGAAATTGACAAGGGAGGTATTGATCTGGATTCCTTTCTGACCTTCCAACACCAAACCTTTTGATTGCTCGACTATCCAATCTACCCGATCTTAAGGTGTGGCATGACAACCCAAACAACAACTAAGGTAGTGTGTCAAAACTACTTCATGCAAACATAGAAAAGAGTCATAATCAGGAATATTTTCCATGCAAACATAGAAGCATGAGCACAAGTTTTGTTAGATTATTTGCTACTAGTTATCAAAGCATACTAGTTATTGGTACTTGAAAATTGAGATTGTTTGTTACTTGCAAATTTTTATTAGTGGTATGGGTACTTGGGTAGCATGAGCACAAGTTTTGTTAGATTATTTGTTGTTTCACTTGCTTATTCTTACTCCTCCAGCCGACATCAGAAAGTGTACATTCAAATTGATCAAGAAACCATAACATGGAACCAATATTAGAATTGATCAGTAAATGTGAACATGACTATAGGATGAACTTAAAAGTTCGATATAAATAAAAAAGATATACAAACTCAATGTTAATAAGAATAAAAGTATAATTACCTATGTCAGCCTTTTTCTAACAAATCAAAGTACAATGTGAATTTTTAATTGGATAACTACTATTTGGTATGATTAACTAACAAATATACAATCATCATTGTCAAGTCATGTTTATCACAACTATTTAGGATTAACTACATGAATCTTATCTCTTCATTGAACTATATGCAAGTTTATATCGTTAGTAATACTTAAATCAATTAAGTCATTTTTTATTACATTATAAATTACTTCTATGTATGATAAACTTACAGATATAACATAAAAACGCAAAGGAATATTAATATCAACTTGTGCAGAAACAGAATAACAAAAACAAATTAAATAGGCCAATAGAAGAAGAAGAAAGTTTCAATAGGAATACAAATTAAATGGTATATTCTCTCACAGACAATATTCTGGCCTATGTATCATCATACAAGAATGAGGACTATCCAAGTTGAAAAGAACTGACCAATGCATCATCATTATGATGTTAGATTGGGAAGAGATAGAAAAGTAACTAGCTGATCAGTAAAATATATTAACACAGCAAAATTTACTTTCGTTTCAATCAACAAGCCAATTTATTATGAGATCTATAGATTATTCTAGTTCCTTAACCCACAAAATCCCATTGTTTGTTCATGCAAAAGGAACACATATCTACGTTGAATTGTTTTGGTATGCATACATTGGAAGGTGTCACATTGTATTTCAAACAAACGATCTAATAGGTTGCAGTACTTCAACCACCAAAGGAAGCAATCTTACTGTCAGACGCTAGATTTTTACAATAGAACGACGTGAGTGGAGGGGAAAGAGAGATTGGGAATACAATTGTTTTCCTCTCGGGAACAGCACAGTCGAAATATAATTCGAACGCAAAACTAAGTCCTTGCTATACTGTTAGCATTAAAGAAAGAAAAAAAAGACTCCTTGCGGGATCATATTACCAAATGAGATCATCTGCGCAATATAACTGAACCCGCCAATACTCCTATAGCCTTGGAAGTTCGAGAAAAGATTGATTCGATTATGTGAAAGCAGCCATCGAGGATTGGTAAAGTAATCTATAGAGATATAATTGTTCATCCGCAAAAAGGCAGAATCAATCGCGAATCTTGAACGAAAAACAATGGAAAACAAAAAAGAAGTAGAGGCTCGGTGGGGCGTACCGGAGAGCGGCGGAGTGGGTGCGCGCAGACGGAGGCAGCGATCGGGAGGACCGAGGAAGACGGTAAGGATACGGGGAAGGTAAAGGGAGGTGTTCTAGGGCTAAATTGCACGGCAGTAGACGGGAAGGAGAGAGAAAAGAGTCGGTCAGAGAAAGAATCGAACTCAACTCAAATTGGTGGTGTTTAGGCTTAGGCCATTTTTGCTATGCATCCATGAGCCTGAGCTCGAGCTCGAGCTCGAGCCCGATTGATCCGTGCCTATATCGACTCGAGCTTCAACCTTAACATTATAAAATTATTCGATTATCTTCAGAAAAAGATGAAATCTGTCATCCCAGCGACTTCACACGGTCAGTCTCGACCATCTATAAGAAGTAAATCAAGAAGTTGTAATTGGTCATGACAGAGGAGGGAATTGTCTCGACTTCATCGAGATTCGACCCTTGTCCACTTCAACAATTATGCTCCATCGTAACCAACTCAATTATGCTCTGAGTGTAAAAAAAAAAAATCTAGGATATTGATGACGTTTAGATTCTTAAGTATGACTCATCATAAATATTTTTTTCTAATAACTGAGAAATTTAGGACATTGACGGTTTCGGACAAACAATCATGAGCACTTTCCGATTTACTTGGTGGACAAAATCTGATCAGAACTTAACACTTTAAAAAATTTTATGAATTTTTGAATTTTCACAAAGTCAAATCTTAATTTTAAATTTAAGTCGACCAAAATAAATCTTTAAATTAGTAATTATTTTAAAAGTTTACGGGGTATTTGATCGAGTCATGAGGGTAGTAAATGAGCGAAATCAAATTAAATTTTATATTGTTCTAATTTATTTGATAAGCTAACTGAGTTAAATTAAATCGAGATTAAAATTAATTAAGTTAGTTGTTCAAGTTTGACTTTATTTATAAAAAAAGCTTTGATTTAAGTTTGGCTTGAACTTGATTTATTTAAATATTATCGAACTCTCAATTCAAATTTATTTATTTATTTAAAATTTTTATATTTTTAAATTTATTTAATTAATTATTAAGGTTGATATTATAAACTTGTTTGTTCATTTTGAATTTTTCCTCATTTACAAGTTGGACAAGAGTTTTATTAATAAACATAATTCACAAACTATATTTATGAACATTTGATGAACGATATTCATGAATAATTTATAATCTTTATTTTTAAATATTAAGAAGTTCAACCATTTAAATTTTTTCATTTAGTTAAATGAGTTATTCAATCTTATTCATTTAGTTGAATGAGTTATTCAACCTTATTCAATTGATTTTGTGTATATTAAATAAATCTAAATAAATTTTTGCCCATGAAATAATAATGCATCAATAACTACGGCACAATATAAAGGTGATATCCCTTCAGTGAATAGTAGGTCAGAAAAAATGGATTATCTTGATGAGTCATCACAAACGCTTTTCAATTTATCTTAATGATAGATAAAAAATTTCTATAAAATCCATCATCCCAAAATTAATCAATATAAATTGGATATCTAATATTAACTTACCAAACTACCAAACTTACTCATTAATATTTATTCATTTTACAGTCCTACAAGTCTTTAGCTTTTATTGTTTAAATAAACATACTACCCGTCTCTTAAACTTTTCAAACTAACTCAAAAAAATATTTAATTCATGTTTAAAATTATTAAATTGGAGTCCAAGTCGAACATATCAAACCTATAATACTGTATTTAATTATTCATAAATCATCGAATTCAAATTTTATAATAGTTTTATCATGTTGTCCTCAACTTTAATTTGAATATACTTAAAAAATTCAAATATTCAAATTTTTTGAGCCATTTCAAACAGCTTGAACTAATCAAAATTATTTATATTTTCAAACTTTATATCAAATTTAAATGTCGCACATATTTTTTTGAATTCAGACTCAAAGGTCAATATTTTCATATTATTGAACCCCTAATCATGTATGGTCCTATGTTGTGCTAAGAGTGACTCACCAAATGATAAATCTTGTAAGTGCAGCTATAAATCTAAATTAGATTGCAACAATAAATCTAAAATAAAACTAGAAAAATGGGTCTGTAAAAAACATGTAGTGGTGAGTAGTTATAAACACAAGATGAGCTTTAAGGTGCATGAGTTCTGTTCTTAACTTTTCAGATGAACAAACAAACACAAATAAACACAAGATGGCCTTTTTCTCACTCCACATTTTCTAACAAAATCTATCCAGAAAATACATACAAAATTTAGACTGGAAAAAAGGAGTTAGTCAGGTCGCAATTTAGCTTCAAAGAGACTTCGTTGCCAAACTCCGCTTCCATGGTTCGGCGTCGTTACACACGACGAATGCAGGAAGCTGATAGAACCAGTGGCGTTTTCTGAGAGCTTGTGTGTTCTCTGAATCCTCTTATGTTAGATCTGATGCAAGTTGTGTCCAACTGATAGTTGTTCATTGGCGGAGGAGCGCCTGCGACGTTCTGAAATTAAAATGTGTTAGTCACTGATTCAGTGTTTTCCTTGTATGATACTGCATAGCGCCAATGGTAGATCGGTAAACCATGATAATTGAATTAACAAAATGAAATGAGTCCAGAGTTGAATGTCAGAATGGAGTGCTAGGAAGACACTCGAAACAAGTGATGTGATGCTATCATTCATAATTATGGTAACTGAATAGAATGTGCTTTGATCAGGACACAAAACAAAGAAGTAAACTAATATCTGAAGAGTTTATTGAACTTTACTCACTGGCTTTGGATTAGTTTTGTAAAATTGATGGAAATCCATCAAGCATCCAAACACTACTAAAGCAGAATTATGGTGCTTTCATTTATACTTCAGCAAAAGCTAGAATTATCAAATCAAGTTGGATCAAGTATCATACTCAAATCTCAAGTTCTAACTAATTTGTACATGAAACTCAGACTCATCGAATAGTCATTGGCTTATAACAAGGCCAGGTAAACACATTTCTTGCAGTGTATTTTAAAGGATTGTGGTTTTGGTGGATCTAACATACACGAGGTTCTATTTTAAACAAATTTATGCAATACTTTCTGTATTTGTAACAAATCTAATCTCCTTTTGACTTAAACATTGTATAACATTGTTTTGATGAAGCATCATATCATGTCATATGTTGATATTATAATTGTAAATATTATTTTCTCAAAAAAATTAAAGAACAATAGAATTTTATTTATTTAATAATGTTAGTAACTATGAATTGTTAGTTTACGACACGTTTATCAGATGGTCTAACACAGGTCAAAGTGGCATCTCGATGCCACGCTAAACTAATAGCTTAAATAATTAACTAAAAACTTATTATTGAAATTTGCATTGGCTAGAATTGTTACACAAATAAAAGCACACACAAGGACTTGTTGAAAATGACAGTTCATGCTGGACTTGTTAAAACCATAAAGGTCCATGCTAGATTTAGCATTAACCCTAAATAAAAAAGCAGCATAGGATCTTACATTGTTAGTGTGATCGATAAGACTGGCAAGAAGCTCATCGTTTACAGATACCCTCAGGATAGGCATTTGTCTCATAGATCCAGGAAATTTGTTGATTGTTGTCGACATTACACTTATTCTGCACACAGAGTTGCGACACATTACAAATTATTGTTTTGCTTGCATACAATCTCATGTGATTGAAGTAAGCCAAAAGAGGGAGAGAGAGAGAGAGAGGCACCTTACCTATTCTCAATGATTGAGATGTTATTTTTCACATAATGAAATAGATTAATGTTCTCTTCTAACTGCAATCTCAAGAATGTACAAAACTCAGCAACGTGCATTATGTCAGTAACCAAGAATCTCTTAAGATTTACTTTAAATTGGACCAGAAACCATCAAGAGTTTGCACATTACAAATTTAAGAAGAATAAAGAATAGATAATAAACAAATAGGAATCGCAAAGATCTGAACTTTTGCAGTCTAGGCCTCCATGATTACTTAGTTATCTAGACAATTAGAAACCTAGCTTCTAAAATATAACATGCATAATCACAAACTTGTAGATTATACAACCACTTAGCAAGTTACTAAGGGATCTAAACATAAAATCTCAAATGCCATCTACACTTTTTTATAACACTATCATTTCAGTGTCTTAATTAAATGATTAATTAAGCTACAATGGGTGAAAAATGCCCTTAATCAGTTGTTTACTTAGGCGGATGAGTAAGATGGAAGACAAGAGGGGGTATGCAAAGAAAATAATTCATAAGAAAATTTATTCCTTTAAATCCATCATTCAAGTAAACAAGCCACGGGGCTACATGTTACTCTCAGTTACAGGAATGGACTAATTATTCCACCAACTAATAATTGATGCGTTACTTGTAGAAAAATAATGAACAAATCAATTTCAAGTTAAAGGAACTCAAAGATTAACCTGCAGGGAATTTTAAATTTTCTCATAACAGAAAAGAAAGGAGCTCATGTTTTGCTTCTTGTAATATTAGTTTAAACATTCAAAATCTTATCAAGAAAACAAAATGTGACTCAAAGAATAGAATCATAGAAAAGCAACAAAAGGATAAGAAAACACACCGTGCCTCTGTCAATATTTTTTGCAATTTCATCCATAAGTTTATTATTTTCATCCAAAATATGCTCTAAAGAGGGAGCTGTAAGACAAGGAATAAACAAATAATTACAATACATGCAGAAGCAGAAAAGCATTGGCAAACTAACACAAAATAAACAACAAATAACACTAGTTACAAAGGGATCAAGGAAAACTAATAAAAAAAGGTATAGATACTGCACATTTGATTCAATGGAATAGTTAATCCATTCCCTATAAATTCTCATGGAATAAATATAAACTCTCATTAGAAAGGGTTAAAAATGAACTCAGGATACAAAAATTTCCATAAACTTGTTATTCTCTTATTATCCTTCTTTAACTATTCTTTACTCTCATTAAGGAATGCCCATTCCTACAGTATTCAATTCTTCAAATAATTTCTATTTCTACTCTATTCAATTTTCCAAGAAATCCATATTTTGAATGTGCAAAACAGACCCAAGTGGGATAGGCGGGCTAGACGGATCAGGCAGGTAAGGTAAGCATAGCAAACTAAGCCGAATTGGATAGACTGAACAAGTTGGCCAAGCGCGTGGATGCATTAGGCGAACTATTGTCTATTTAGGGATATTTTATCAACGTGGAGACTTATTACTCGTCTATTACTTATAAAATTGCTATCAACCAAACATAGAAATGAAAATGATCCATCTATTATACTACATGAACCAAACTAGGAAATATATATTCATACTACATTCCTTATCAATTCAATCCCCCATCAATTCCATTCTGTGAACCAAGCATAGCACCAGTGCATAACTAGTGGAAAGCCTGGAATGAGGCATAGAATATTTAAAGATGGCATAACAGGATAATCTAAATCCACCAGTATGCCAGAAAATTAAGAAACCTTTGTTGTTAATTGCTCATGCTGTTGTGCCACCAAGTTTTCCTCTTTTTTTTTGTTAAATATGGAACCTTAGTAATGAATATTTCTGAGTCATTACTTCAGCGAGCACAGGTGTTTCTTGGACTTGCATCCGATAAAGTTCAGCAAACTCACACCCATGTGCCTATCCCCTTTCTTTGTTTATAGTTGTGAAGCTAATGTGTCTCACTTGTTCCTTACTTACGATGTCCAAGGAGTTTGTGTGTATCATCTGAGGGTGTACTAAGTTCTAGCCTCTTCCAACCTTATTTGGCCTAGCTATGCTTGCCATATAGGGACTATAATATGTATTCTCACAATCTAGATGTGGCAGATTGGGTAGTATGTGTAACTTCGAATGATTGAACATTACTATAGATTCAAAAAAATAATATGAAATAATGATGGCGTCATTGGCACATAAACAAGCATCCTATAGTGTCAAACTTAAAAAAAAAACAAGTGCATCCAGTAGACGGTGGAAACTATCATGACAAGCATATCCACAAGTAATTCAAACTGAATAAGAAAGAGTCAAAAACTGCATCTCTTAGTATGTTGTGCAAAAATTTCAGGATATGACTCAGTGCCCCAAAACCAACCTTCAGATGCTATACCATCCTGGATCTGATTCCCGGTACGCAATTTAGGAGCCATGAAAATGTTGGCTGTTGAAGAAGGGCTGCCCATCTTATCCTAAAGTGTTAAAAAGAAAATTGATCAAAATCATATATTGTTGAAGGAACTAACAAGCTGGAACTCACTTAGGCAAGCAAACACGTTTATCAGCTTAATCACACTATCTTTCAAAGTCAGGAGATAAAGTGGAAGGCTTAAGTTGCCATAATTCTCTCATAATGTTTGTTCCTTTTTATGATAAAGATATTTTACCTAAAGGAATAACCACATTGCATATCTTTGTCATATAAACAAAGTGAGCATAGTATGGCAGTTGATCAGATACTCCACATTTTTGAGTAGTTTATACCACTACCAAACCCATTTATATGCTTGCTTTGGTGATGAACAAGTACTAAAAACCATGAGTATCCATAGGGACCTAACTTGAATGGGTAAAATATATAGGTATGTATGACTACCTGCAATTGTAAATAAACCTAAATGCAATCCGAACCCAATTATTAAGCATAATCGAGTACTTTAACCCAACTTAAACAAATCTGATACTTGGGAATATCAGATAATCAAGTATCCATTGCTATCCCTAGGTGGGCATTGGATGAAGCCTTTTTATTAAAAGATGATGAGAAATTTTGTAGGTAATTTCAAAAAAAAGGTTTAGAACTTGAATATTTAACACAAGTTCCTTATGCAAACAGAAAAGAAAAAGAAAAAACTCATTGGAAAATAATTATCAGATGAAAATAGCATATTGAAGAATTACCAGCATATCTTTTGTCTTTCTTGCTGCATAATATTCTTTCATCTTCTGCCTCTTTCCAGGTTCCTTGTGCTGCAAGGGAGACCAATGTGTTAATGAAGATATAAAAGAAAGCCAAAAGCTGCCATGTTATTTTTAAGCAATAAAAATAACTTGTTCTTTATCATATGGAATCTAAGTTGATACCACCATCATTGAGGATTCATCTATAAACTCAAGCTAGTGGGAAGTGCATTCGACTTTCATTTTATCCCTCTTATTAAGGCAGATGAGTAATTGGAACTAGCTTTGACCATTCTCTGAAAAGCATCTATTGATTTACTACCCAAATGAGCAAAGTTATGCCCCTTTGTTTGACCAGCCATCAGATGGAAGGACAATCAATCTCATTAGACAAAGGTGCAAGACTTGAATTAAAAGAAAAAAAAACTGGATCATCCTATCAACTTCAGGTTATTAGGAGAAGTGGCAAGCAATTCGTATTAGAATTGAACAACAAAAGTTTGAAAAGGGTACTCATAATGCAACTCCATGTCTGATAAAATAGAAGCTTATGCATCCAGGATTTTTGATGGGGTACGGTGGGTGTCCACAATGTCAGAACAAACAAACAAATCAATAAAAGGTGCATCACTGATCTTTTTAATGGGAATTTGAAATTACCCAATACAAAATTATCAAAAGAATGAAGGTATGTATCCCATTACGTCTCCATACCCTATCCCCTACCAAAACCATATTCCTGCATGAGTTTTAATAAATAAAGAACTAGACATATTAGTTCATCTTTTTTATAAGCCACTAGAATCTAGTATAAAAAACCTCCATTGGCCACAAGGCAACGCAATAGTTAGATGCATATACGCACCAAAAATGAAAATTTTTAATGAACATAAAGAAAAGAACCAAATCATATGTTTCTTGTGTTCACTATTATCTCTGTTTCGCCATATATGTGGACAGCAAATTAACTTGGGCACTAGGACACAATATTAGTAGTTCAAATTACAACCCTTATTGTTGCTCATAAATAAATTTTGTCACTGAAAAGGATGATTGAACTAACCTATATCAGAGATAGACAGACAACGCAAACTTTAACTGAATGGACGACCAATATAATCCATAAGTTGATTTATGTCAATATTTACTAGAGAAAAGGACAAACTAGTAAATCTAAAAATTGCGTGAAAGATTCACAACAACAACAAGCAGTAGTATCTTAACTATGGGGAAGCCAAGCATGGATCTTGTTTTTAAAAAAAACATATTGAAGACTAATCAACTTTAGTCATATGATGATGAATAATCGTGCAATTGCAATAATGAAACATGACAAGTCCACTGAAACAAATGATTAAACAGGTAAAACTCTTTCAATCATAAAAAAAAAAATGGATACATTTGTCAGCAGATGCAATTGACTGAGTTGTCAAGTCCAGTGGAAATATAAGTAAAAATTAAAGAAGATTTTGACATTAGATATAACCTCTCATTGAACAAGTGGAGCTACTTAAAATATATGTCACATGTGGCACGATAAAATGGTTAAGCAAGCAAGCATGTTGCTGGGCAGCTGGATCACATTTGTGCATCATAGTATGGAAACTAGAGATATATTAGAGTATATTACTCCACAAGCTAAATTCAACATGCAAGAAATGACAATTTGAATCTTGAATGAAAATAAGGCACAAACATCAAAATTGAGTTCTGATTTTAAAATAAAGATTAAAACCAATAGAGGCAGCAACTAGTACAGGAGCCTTAAGCAGGATGCAAGTTATAGAAAAAAATGCAATATTTGCTTGTATGTTGTCCAAGATATTAATTGGTTAAGAGCATATGAAATGAAGAGAGAAAAAAATAATACCATGTGGTTGTAAAAAGAAAATCAGGAAACCGAAGAAAAATTATATCAGATCACTGGGGAGAAGTGCAAAGGCAAAAGGTCATTTTTAGGAATTCAAGGTAGCTAAAGTTATGAGCACATGTAGAAACATAAACGCCAAACCAGAATTTTACATAAAAGTCATCAAAGTAAACAAGGAGCTTACTGTGATCCATTGGCACCTCAATGCTACATCTCTTATAGTCTTCTTAGGCAACATAGCAGATATCTTTGTGTACTTTCGTATTCCCATGAGATGAGAATATCTGTCTTTCACAAACATAATTAATATTGAAACATATAAATGAACAGCAAAAGCAATCAATATCACAATGATAGCCATAATGCACAAGATAAATCTATGATAAACAACAATTGAGCAAATTTTGAGAGATGGCATACGACGATTCAGCATGCACTCTCCCAAAATAAAGACTGAAAAGGTTGAAGAAAATTTTTCATTGAGAAACCAACATAGTACTTATATTAGTACATACTTGAAAAGACCTATGTGCAAAGTTTCAATTTCTTCTTGTGACCAAGATGCAGGCGAGCCTGACACATGTTCAAACCCTGGCACTGGTTCATGAAGAACAGATCCTGCAGAGTACTGAATGGAAGTCATTGCATCCATATGATTGATCAGGCCTGAACCAAGAGAATCAAACTGGCCAACGATGCTGTTGTTTCCACCCAAACTGCAGATGTCATCAGGAACCATGCCACTCAAGCTATTTATTGCACCTGACTGGAAAGAAACCATGAGAGGATGATGAAAAGATGAAGGCAGGTTTGCTTGGTAGGAACCCATGTTAGAATCAGCTGCCATCTCTACCAGCCGAACTCCAAAGCAACAACCTTTCACACTTTATGATCTTATCATAACATACTCCACGTTACACAACTTGAATACATCTCAAATTACTACTCTTCATTGTTTTTTGAAGAGTCTGAGAAATCAAGCTTAAAGTAGAACAAAATTCCAACTGGAGGAGCTCAACTATGGTTGATCAGAGTGGAATGACCCATAGACACAAGGATAAATGTTCTTTCCTGCAGAAGAACAGAGCAAAGAGTCAGTGAATTTCAAACAAGGAAGTTATGAACCAAGAGACTTAGCTCAACCGGCGCAAAAATACAAAGACTATTCTCAAAAGGTCACGTTCTTCCTTATATCAAAACACATGAGAACGTCGAGGAGGAAAAAAAAATGTATTTTCATTTTTTTTTACGTGAATAAAACCATAGCCTTGACAAACCCCACGACTAAATGCCCGAATTACAAACGATTCAGCAAAGGCCTCATTTAAGTCGAGAAAATTGCAGCAAAAGAAAAGGAAGCGATTAAGAGCTAAACACAAAACATGGAAAATAGGAAACTCTTGAAGAATCACCTGCCTTCGGCATCCTCCTCCTCCAAAGGGAAGGGGGGTTCAGGAGAGCGGATGCTTAGCAAGATTCCAGCTTTTGATGCTTCACCGCACCGCCAGTGCTTAAATTTTTCCTTCCACAATGGGAAATCAGAGGAAAGGCGCTTCCTTTCCAAGCACCACGATCGACAAAAATGGATTCCTAGAGCTTGAAAACGCCGATATGAATCTCGGTAATGGAATCAGATGCCGATACCGCCTCCTCTCACGGCCACCACCCTTTTCTCTTCGCCCCTTTGACCTCGATTCTCTTATCAATCACTGCCAACCAAAAAGGGGAATTCCCACTCGCCTGCTCTCCCGACGTCGATCGCCCTCCCCTTTCCTCCTCGAAAGATTAGACTTTGGGAAGCAATAGGGGTTAGTGCCCTCCCGTTCCACTCCGCCTCCCTTGACATTGTTTAGTTGTCGCAGAGGGACCCAATCACCCCTGCGACAGAGGTTAATCACGGGACTGCCATTTCGCGGCAAGGATCCTCGCGGTCGATGGGGACTGCCGCGCGATGTCGGCGGTTGGATCGCAGATTCGTCCCGGCGAGTTGGCGGCGATACCTCGACACGTGGATCCGGCGATGGAGGAGATAGATGGCACGACCTCGTGTTTGAGCCCAAAGGGAAGCAGCGGATTGCCATTGTGGTCTCAATCCAAGTCCGCACCCCAAGATCTTTCCCTTTCCCCCAAGAAATCGGCAGCTATTTTCAGATAGCACCTCGCATTTTTTGATCTTGCGTAGATCGAATTTTCAGAATAACCCTAGTTCACATAAAATTATAATTACTTTTAATATATATTTTAATAATTTTTAAACCAAAATGTACGTCCATATTATAAACTAATTTTTAAAAAGAAATATAGGGGTATATGAAATTATTTTAAAAAGATATATATAAAAAAATTCATGTTTTTTTCTAAATCTAACATTCACAATATATTAAAAATAAAAAAAATAGTATAAATTATATGAATAAATAAAATTTTAATATAAATTATACGAATAACACCGTTAATAAACTGAGCTAGATTAAAAGCTTAAATAATTTTTATGAATAAACTTGAATTAAGTAAATTGATGATAAATAAAAAATTTTCTTGTAATTTTATAGATTACTTCAACAAAGTGCATACAAATTAAAACTAAGTAAAATGAGTATATATATATATATATATATATAATATGAGAATGTTATCCTGTGCGACACATCCGTGCGTGACGCCCTGATCCACCACCGCTGCCGCCGCCCCCGCTGCCCCGCCGGCTATCGCCGACGGCCACCTCGGACACAATCGATGCGCCGATCACCAGCGCTCCGTCCGACGACGGATTCCGATCAGATAGTGGTCGGAATCCGACGAATTTGGCTAGAAACATGCTGGCAGTGGCGCACGTCGGATTCCGACCAAATCGCGATCGAATTCCAATCAAATCGCGGCCGAAGACCGGCCACGCCGATCCTTCCTCGATCGGTCTCCGACCGCGATTTGATCGAAATCCGACATCCGACACTGCCGGCCGCGTTTTCGAGCAAATTCGTCAGATTCCGACTACTATCCGATCGGAATCCACCGTCGGACAAAGCGTCGACGAGCGACACGTCGATCGCGCCCGAGGCGGCGGCCGACAGCGGCGGTGGGTCGGAGATGTCACGCACGGGTCGTGCGGGATAAATCGCGCGGCATGATGGCATTTCTCTATATATATATATACCTAATTTATCAGCTCATCAAGCAATATGAGCAAAGTGCAAAGCACAAATAAAATAAATAAATAAAAGTACACAACACTGAAGACAATCAAATAAAAAGAAGGAAGAAAAAAACAAAGTAGCATGTAGAAGAAGAAATGGACAGTGACAAAGCAGGAGAAAAAGGAAGGGATAGAGACAACTTACAGCAAAGGAAGCAAAGTGGAGTTGGGTGGCCACAAGCAGTAGGAGCACAATTGCAGACTCATCTTCCATGTTGCACCACAAGCAGCCAAGGCCACATTCCTTGGCTGGACTCTGAAGATCTTTTAAAAGTTCCCTTTCGATGCATTCAGCGCGCACTCAACGCCAGAAAGGACTCCGCAGATTCTCGCAAAAGTGAGCAAAAAACATAAGTGAATCCACTGCTTGATCATGACGTACAAGAAGTGAACACCACAATGTAGTCAAATTTGCTGGAGTGTGAGCAAAAATGGAGAGCCAGAAAGAAGCCACAAACTACCAGTTCAGAAAATTGGAAAGCGATCGCGAAAAAGAAGAATACCTCTCTTCTTTCTTTCATGCTTTCTTTCTTTTTTTCGGAGGACAAATAAATAGCTCCAAGTCCAGTTGACAATTTTGCAGGAAACCTTTCTTATTGTGGTCGCCTCAGCATGGCAAAAATCATATGCAAGTTGCTGAATCTAATTCAAACTAAATGCTTACACCATCCTGTGTTACACTTCCAAGAAGAACAATATAACAGTTAGAGGATAAAAAACATTTATGTCTCCCTCACCCACCAATATAGTACAGTTTGTTGTATAACTAACACATGTAAGATAAGAACAGGAGAAGAAAGGAAGGAGAAAATTCTATGTGAGCAATGCAGGAGAGCATGGTTAGAAGTTCAGAAAAGAAAAGGCACAAGTGCAATCAGATCATATTCATGTGAAAAAATACAACCTATAGAATGCCAATTTTACTAGCAATAACAGATGATATTTCAACCAAGTGACAGTAAAAGGAAGCAATTCACACCATAGTTGCTTTTAAAGCTTGAACCAGATTGGAATCGAGATCTAATCGAGCTAATGGTTACTTTGGTCCAAAACCCAAACCACTGTGAACCATGCACTTCAAGAATAACTTGGCACACATAATGAATGACTGATTTATTGGTAGCTGTAAGAGATTCTGTAGCTGCACCATTTTGATACTGACTAGAGTTTTTGAGAGAAAATAGAAATCTAAGTTGCTCACTAGAACATTAGCAAAGTACCCTATGGATATTTTCACTGACAGTGGTTTTAGGATTTCCTGACTCTCACCTTAAAATGGCTGATAATAATGTTCAGGAAATTAACTTTCCTTTAAAAGGGAAGGATAAATGAGAATAACTTCCAAATGAAATTGTAGGGCCATCATGTCAAGAAAACATTGGCTAGAACCAATCAACAATATTTACATGCTATTATTATTCCAATCAGCTCTATGTTACTGATCCAAGATGGGTCAAAATTTCCTATCAATAACTCTGCTTGTAGTAAACCATTGAGAAATGTAAATAATGGTATGGACTCATTTTTTTTTTTTTCAAACAACACAGACAAGATCTAAATTGTCGATTAAAGAGAAGCGTGTATGAAACAAAAAAAAAATTATGAAATAAAATTAATAGTATCAGAAGTTCAAATCTCAAATCAGAATCTCTCCACATAATTTTGAGACCCTTCTCTGAACACAATCTCAGAAAGAAAAAAAAACTTTGCCCTTAAATATATTTATGTTGCTTTCTCGCCAACTATCATGAAAAACAAGAAGCCAATTTTGAGCAGACTGCAAACCATTTGATTATGGGGTTAAACAAGTCTTGGGAACTCCACATAAATGTGATTATATCGACAACCTGCTTCATGGTCAGAACTTATTCTCCTACATGGAGGTAACTCAGAAGCATTTGTTGAATAAGTGATGTGCAGATTTCTGTATCCAAACCAGAGAAGGCGCAGATCAGGCCAAACAAGAACTCCATGGCAAATTTTTGGAATTTGATAAGTAGTTTGCACACGCACATACACACCCACATCATTAGACCAGCTGAATCTGACATTCACTCCCAATCAATTCTGATCTTATATGATGAACTCACCATGCATTCTCCTAACAGGGACCACCTCCATTATGTGCAAACATATGCATTTTATAATCTCCAGGATGCCCAGTAAGGCAATCAGCTTCTGGTGTTGCAGAAGTGGAGCACCATAACAAAACAACAAATAGTTACACAAGGCATAGACATCAGCACTCGTTCGAACCATGTCATTGATTGTGGAATTTAGCCCAAGCAGTAAGCACACAGGGATAGACAAGCAACACAGGTCAAGAGAACCAAGTACCCTTCCAGAAGCATTGGCAACATCTTCTAGGTTATATCACAGAATACGACATTCAATGAAACATATGTGATAGAATTGTGAATGGGCTGAGGAATCAAACAATTTTTCCTTTGACAAATAAGATTTTGAAATGATGAAGCTCCCAAGTCCTCCTGATGCAATGAAAAACATCCACCACCATTTTCCAAGCCTAGACAGCTATATTGTGCCATGACAAATTGTAAACTCCCTGTCTAAATTTTTCATTTCTCTCCCTGAAGACATGAGATTAGCTGACTAAACATTTTGATTCACTGCATTGATTTGCACTCCACCAAAGAAAATCCTTCTCCAGTATTCTAAATCTCAGGCAATGAAGTAGAAGCTTTGGAAATCAATAAAAAAATATAACCCGGGATAGAGCTAATCATTATTTTTGAATAAAAAAGTACTGAACAGCCAAATACGATAAGGTAGGATCCAAACGAACCATCTTCAAGTCATATTGGTCAAGGTGCAGCTATTTTGAATTTACATCAACTCTTCCACATTGATGAGCATCAAAATATATTCATATTGAATATTAGCTGAGCAGTATTTGCACCATCAAAGCATAAAATATATAGTTTTCCATCTAATTTAGAATTTGAATCTCAGAACTTTAAAGTCCCAAAAGAAACCCCATACCTAGTTGCATCATGAAATATTAAGAGAATGGAGTTCAGACTTTTTCCTTCCACTTGATGCTAAGCTACCAAACAAAGACCAACATCAGTATGATTTTGATTGTATTTAGTTACCATTTCGATCTTCCATATGTGGAGCATCTATTTTCTGATCAGATTTCTTTCCATCCTTACTCCTAACCAACTTCTCCAGTTTCTTCCAATCTCCAACAAAATCTCCTGGGAATTTCTTTTCCAATCTAGTAATCACCCTCCTTGCATCTCTCGGCCTAGAAGCTTTCACCAACTCCTTCACCAACAGCTTAATCGAACCCAAATCAGGTATGTTGCTATGTTTCATGCAATCTGCCAACACCTTCATACACCCCACAAAATCCCGATTTTTACTCAAAGCTGAAAGAAGATTCATAAAGGTCACAGAATTCGGCACACATCCCTTCTCCTCCAATCCGTGGTAGACCTTCTTTGCATCCTTAGTCTTGCGATGTTTACAATAACAAGAAATCAAATAGTTATAAGTGATGATATCTGGCTCCAATCCTGCGGACTCCATCTCAGCAATAAGATCAAGGACCTCATTTGGCTCCCCACAAAGAGCCTTGTGCATAACCCGCACATTGTAAGCGGGAAGATCAGGCTTTACCCCTTTGGTGCCCATTTCCTTCCAAATCATCTCAGCATCCTCCGGTTTGCTGTCCTTGTACAGAGAATCAAGGATGGTGGTATAGATCACGGAAGTGACCTCGATGTTCTTTTCCTCCATCTCCTTGATGATCGTAAAGGCCTTCTTGGACTCTCCGGCAAGGCAGTGGTACTTGACGAGGATGCCGTACGAGACCGCATCAGGGGCGATGGAGAATTTGAGGGGAACGTCGGAGAACAGCTCGGGCACCAAGCTGCGGTGTCCGAGACGGCGAGGTGAGTGGTTGAGGGCAGAAAGGAGGGCGTTAAGGGAGAGGGCGGTGAGGGGGGAGCCCAGGCGGGGGAGATCCTCGAGGGTGCGGAGGGCTTGTGCGACCATTCCGGCGGACGCGTAGGCGGCGGCGACGGAAGCGAGAAAGGGTTCCGAGGAAGCGTCCTTGCTGTCCTTGAGTGGTTCGAGGAGGGACTCGATGTCGGAGAAGCGGCGGAGGAGGGCGAGGTGGCGGACCTCGTGGACGAAGGCGGGACGGGGCACAGCGGAGGCGGAGAAGCATCGGCCGGCATGGACGAGGAGCGCGACGTGGCGGCGAGGGAGCGCCATTGTTTGCTGTCTGCTGAGTCGACGAAGGCGTAGGGTTTAGACGCTGTGTTCGGCTCAGACGCGAAGAGTAATCCGAC
Organism: Curcuma longa; assembly: GCF_044706935.1. Lineage (NCBI taxonomy): Eukaryota > Viridiplantae > Streptophyta > Magnoliopsida > Zingiberales > Zingiberaceae > Curcuma > Curcuma longa. The sequence goes on along the minus strand of NC_133864.1, from coordinate 7,841,714 downwards.
GTGTCATCGGCCCGACATGGGCTCTGTTGGCCCGTGAAAATTCTGCGCTGGGTCGGGCTGTCCGGCCCGTGTGAGACCATGTCGAACAAGACCTGTGATCCATCCATTGCTCACTCGATTTGAGCCCATTTAAATTTTACTTTTAAAAATAATTTTAAAAAGGAATATGAATTGAGAGGGCATAAATTACAATTTAAAAGGTTATTTATACAGTAAAACTATAAATTTTAAAAATAAATAATAATAATAATAATAATTTTGAAATATGGTGTCCCCACCCACCTTGAATTCAATTGAGCTTTATTTATAATAAATTTATAATTTATCCATAGGGAAAGGATGTCAAAATGATATATTAGACATACTAAAAACTTTCAATTTTTTTCAATTTATAATTTATCCATGGGAAAGGATGACTGAATAGAATTAACTTCTATATATATAACTGTATGCTTATCAATTCTCTCATTTTCAATTTTCTTATGTATTATTATTATTATTTTAATAAATTCAAATATACATCTTAAACATACTAAAAACTCAATCAAATCTCCATTTGAGATTCAAATCCATTGATTTCTCCTTTCTAAAGATTTTACCACTACATTATATCAACAAGAGAGTGGATTCGACCTTAGCGGCCCTCCCTTTAGAATCGATCTAACTGGTGTAGAATAAAGATAAATTCAAGTACACAAGCAAGAGATGCATGACAAAGTGAATGGCAGATCATGAATTTCTGCTTACACTATGTTCTAGGAGAACAAAAAAAAAGATGAACCCATCAACTCAACAGCCGCCTAGAGTCAACCTAGGGGTATAGAGGAAGGTTGTGACCCGACCACAACTAGGGTTGTAAACAAGGTGAGCCAAATCCAATTTTGGAATGTTCAAGCTTATTTGATAAAGTAGCCAAGCCAGAGAAAAGCCTAAAATGAATTGAGTCATTGAAATGATTGTTCAAGCTCGGCTTGATTTATTTTTTATGAGTTTGAATTTGATTCAAGCTCGACTTAAGTTTAAAATTCACGCTTATTTGATTATTTTAAAATTTTACTTGTTTGATTGATTATTAAATTTGATAATTTAAATTTATTTGTTCACTTTAAATTTTTTTTATTTATTTAGAAAAATGAGATGGGCAATGAGCATTCAAATGTATTAGCATTAATTATTGTGGATGATAGTTCTTTCCTGATGGCTAAAGAGGATTAGATAGTTACAATTTAACTAGAGGGTAGGGCAATGCATTATGATATAGAGATAACTAAGAGATGTTCCCGGGGCATATATATAGTTGAATTGATTATGATGGAACAGACTTATTGAAGTGGACAAAGATTGAATCTCGACGAAGCCGAGGCAATGCCCTCCTCCGTCGTGGCCAACTACAGCTTCTCGATTTGTCTCCTCATATATGGTCGTAGGGGCGATTGTGAAGCCGTGGAATGATGAATTCTACCCTTTTTTTTTATCCTTCATGAATTGGTATAGTTAGTATCTGCATGTGGTGTTATTGTAATAAATTATGAAGTTGATCTCGATCTGTATAGAATGTCTCATTGATTTACTAACCCCATGCAATAAAATTCTTCGTAATTTATCTCCCTTTCATATCGTATAGGACAATCCTAGAAGAGTTCCCGAGATGAGGATTATCATCCATGAGACTTCAAACTTGCAAAAATTGATAAAGTTAACAATGTCAGGTTCAGCTTTTTTGCTAATTTCTTTTCTTTTTTTTAGGGATAAAATATTCTTGTTTTTGTAAAGGAGAATGCTTATGTCAGGGTGGGTCATTAGATTCATTGCTCCAGGAGGCAAAATTGCTCCAGCCTCTTTATTTCAGATAAAGAAAAAATAATGGCAACTTAATTGTTGAAACAGCTAAGAATTTGAGTAGTATTTTATGTTATCAATGCCCTTGTAAACTTATGCCCCTTCAAAACTGTTTTCTAGATCAGAGAACAACTACAAGAAAAACATTTATTAACGACCGAAGTTTCAGTGTCCTTGTACTACAAGTTATGCCCCTTCAAAACTGTTTATAAATTAGAGAACAACTACAAGAAAAACATAGCGATCGAAAATTTTAGTCGTAAAATTTTTAATCAATAATGTACATCTGTACATACGAGGAGATAAATTAAGAAGTTATAATTGACAACTACATAGAGGACATTATTTCGACTTCGTTAAGATTTGATTATTGTCCATTTCAATAAATCTATCACATAGTAACTAATTTAATCGTGCCTCAGAGACAGTGAAAACACGACAAGTAACAACATTGCACCAATTTTGTTCACGAATCTCAGCTGATATATGCAAAAGCAAACAAAACCAGAATAGTGTTATTGTTCTTCTTTTCAAATACATAAGCTAATGATACAGCTGTTGGCCTCATTAATGATACGAGGAACTTCTAAACCAGCTGCAATACGATCGACCAATCAGAGAGAGAGGCCTGAACAAGGTTGAAAATAAATGTTTCAACAACTTTAAAAAGATTGCATTAAATTAACTACAATTACTTTTAACAATCGTGAAATCCATTTCAAGATTAGCAACAATTAAATTAAATTAGCGACTGAATTATCTTTTATTAAAATTTACTCCACCTACCATTTTAACAACGGAATTAACAACTTTAAATTAACAACTGAATTAAATTCGATCGTGGAAATTATTTTGATCGTTAATTTAATAAAATAAATATTTCATCCATCAATTAGCGTATGAATTAGTAATGAAATATTTATTCTGTTGTTAATTAGCGATGGAATATTTATTTCATCGCTAAATTAATGATCAAATTAATTTATGTTGTTATTTACCAATGAAATATTTTATTCCGTCACTAATTAACAATTGAATATTAATTCAATCGCTAATTTTGTCGCTAATGAATGATTCTCTTATAATAAATGACTTGTCATGGAATCTCAAGATCTAGACGCCTCTTGAGATAGATATTGCTATAATGGACAAGGATTGAATCTTGATGAAGCAAAAAAAAAATATTCTCGCCCATAGTGATCAACTATAATTTCTCGATTTACCTCCTCATAAATGGTCATGGAACCGACCGTGTAGAGCCATTAAGGTGGCAAATTCTGTTAGTGTTAGCCCTTAGTGCCAATTCGAATTGAGTGAGACTTGAGTTGGACTCAAGTCAAATCGAATCTATTAAGAGGGTTACATGATCATGAGATTAATAGGGTATATATTAATTCTCTCATCATTAAGAGGGTTGCATGAGCATTATTAAGAGGGTTTGCATGATCATCATGCATGACATGCATGAGATTATTAAATGTATTAATTCCATGGAATCCCATGAGTAAAAAAAAATCCTTCATATTCCATGATTGAATATAAAAAGGGATGAGAGGCTCTTGAGAGAAGAACTATTGGTATTCTTTCCTCTTCTCTTCTACCTTGGCCAAACCTAATATTATGGCTAGCACCACGATCTAGTTCCTCTCCGTCTCAGTGTTCGTGCGGATACCGTGGAGGCGCGAACACACTAATCATGCTGAGATCCGTCAACCTTTGAAGGCAAGAGTTGCTGTCAGGATTGCGAAGGACTCGCATCAAAGGTAACATCGATTCCAGTAGATAGAATCGATAAAACGAATATGGTTTCGCATGGATCTTTTTAAGGGATCATTTTTCCACTGCGTTTTATGCGGCTAAAATTATTTTTAGGCGCATGCAGATTCTACATTTTTAATACAATCAAAATCAAGACTTTAATGTATATGATCATTTAGGTTCCCCTCTTCTTTGAGTTGGTACTCAAAGGTAAATTATCCCATGAGAGTAAAGATCGAATCTCCTCGGGAACAATATCTCTTAGGGAATAAAATTCATTCTACCTAAAAAGACAACTTAATCACAGTAATTTACTCATTTTAAATCGTGGTGGAATCGATATTGAGAGATGTCCGAGATGAATATCTTCATCTTTTGCCACATTTAAGACCCCTTGCCATCTCACTAAATTATATTTTCTTATGTAACTTGAGTTTTCAATTTTACAGTTTACATATCTTTTTAAGTATTGTGGTTGATACATGTTTTTCTAGTTGATGTTTGCTTTGTATTTTTGTATGCTTCTGAGATACTTCAACATATGCACATTTTATTTACATACGAGCCATTTAGTCTCATGACTTCTCAAGTCGTTCTGAAATAACGTTATTTAAGAGTTACTATATATAATGCATGTTTATTTAAGAGTTAAATATGAGCGATTTAGTTTTAACCATATGTATGTTTATTTTTTTTATATTTATAATAATATTATAAAAATATTACTTTTTAGATTCTAATGAATATGAATAAAATTTAGATGTATAATATATAGGTTACTAAATGGATTTATAATCGATAAATCTGTTTATAAATTGAAGAGTCGTTTATGAATTTTATTAAATATTTTTGAAATTATATGAATGGACGTTATAAATTACATTATCTTCTCATTGTTAATATATTAATATAATTTTTTATGATGAAATTATTATAAAAATATATCTAGATAAAAATAATTTTATTCTAAATTATTATAATTTATACTATAACGAAGAGCGGATTGAATAGTCTGTTGCATCATCGTTGCTCCTATTGTTTCGTCATTATTGCTCTTAAATCATCTGATGACCGTACGAATTTGGACTGCTACACTGCCGACGCCAACATCCACTGCCTCCATTAACAATCGGAACATGCTTCTCAATTAGCAGGTATGCAATCAATTGCACTTATTACCTATGAGCATATAAATTTTTTTTTCATTTTAATTTTTATATGTTTAATATTATAATTCAATACTAAATTTGAAGATAAAATTTTAAATAGCTTAATCTCAAATAAAAATAAATAAATAAATATAAATCTTGGGATATATATATATAAATATATATATATATAAATATTTAATTTGTTTTGTAAAATATATATTAATACAAGTAATTTAGACAGTATTATAATTATTTTGGTCATCAATCAACGAACAATTTAAGGAAAGATCTCATCAAAAAAGCAAAAGAGAACCTAAAGCATATTTTAAGAGGAGGTTAAACTAACGTTGAGTCTTAGTAAACCACACTCTGACACTCAAGTTAAGATTATGTGGAGAAAGAAAAAAATTCTTTCTAACAAAGAAGATCAAGAGAGGAGAACCGAGAAACAGACCCCTTAAACAAGCTTTGTTTCAAGGTTTATATAAGCATGTCCATGTCGAATAGAGCAACGCCATTATGGAAGGAGATTAGATCCAACAACCGTTTCTTTTTAACATTATATGTATAAAAGAGGGTATCCGAAGAGATCAGGTCTGATAATTTGGTAACTATTTTTATATTCTTATGTCATCGTGTGTCCTTTAAGAATATTTACATCCCCATTATAGTAGACCCACAGATGGTAGGAACTGACTTGGAATATACGAAATTGATATGACATCTGAGACTAAGATGACGTCTAAGATCAAGATGAGATCTGAGAACAATACAATGTCTAAGATCAAAATGAAATCTGAAGCTAAGATAATATCCGAGATGAATCATAAATCCCACTTACTCTTAATTATCCTTCGACACGCGATTTGTCCGGGAGGAGGCCGCATCAATAATTAAACATGCACAAATACATATACTAATACGTAGAGATTTATCTTTTACATAAAGGTGGAATCTGCCACCTTAGCAGTTTCACACGATCGATCTCATGACCACTTATAAAGAGGTAAATTGAGAAACTGCATACAGAGATTTATTAACCTATATTGATAGTGATCTCTCGTTGGTGATCTCGTCGACGAACGCCTGGATGTGGCGGTCTGACGACCCGCCCTCCGCCATTGCCGCCGTCGCCGACTTCTTCCACTCCGCCGCCCTCTTCCTGATCTCCTCCCCTCGCTGCGTCGACGACACTACCGCCTCGACGCACCTCTTCATCTCCCCCCTCGTCGCCGGTGCTGCTAGCCGCACCCCGACGCCGAACACCTCCACCAGGAACTTGGAATCTGGAACTTGGTCCCCGAACTGAGGGTAAGTTATCATCGGCACGCCGGCGGTCAAGGCCTCCAGCGTCGAGTTCCACCCGCAGTGCGTCAGGAAGCATGCCACTGCCGGATGTGTCAGCACGCGCTCCTGCGGGCTCCACTCAATCACCTGACCGCGATCGCCGACGGCGTCCAAGAAGCCTTCCGGGAGGAGGCTGCGCATGTCGGCGCGCACCACCCAGAGAAAGGGGCGGTGGGACTCGCAGAGCCCCCACGCCATCTCCTCCATCTCTTCTTTGCTCAGTACCACGATGCTGCCCACGGAGACGTACACCACCGAGCGCGGTTCCTGCGCGTCGAGCCACTCCATGCAGTCCTCCGCCTTGAATAGGTCGCCTCGGATACCGACCGGTGCAGATTTCTCCTCTGGCGGCTCCACCAGCGGCCCAATCGGGATGATAGGGAAACGGTCGGAAATAGCCTCTATGGCCTCGCGCTCCAGCTCGTGGAACGTGTTCGCGAACACCCACGTCGCCTTGTTGATGTTCCCAAACTGCTCCAGGATGACCTTCCGCAGCGGCTTGTACTCCGACGTCGGCAGCAGGAAAGTGGGCAGCTCCTCCTGCTTCAGCTGCGGGAGCCCGGGGAGGCACACCGCCGCCACGTCGGGGTTCTCCTCGGTGGGGAACTTCGCCAGCCCGTGGTAGTAGTAATAGTAAGTGGTGAAGACGGCGGCGGATTGGACCCAGAGCACCCCTCCGAGTATCCCCATCTCCGCCGCCACGTCGAGCGCCCACGGAACGAACGGGTTGTTGATGAGGCACGAGACAGGGCGACCGGCGTCGGCGTGGCGGCGAATGATGTCTGCGACGGCCTGCGGGCCGGTCATGCGCACCGCGGGCATGAGCACGTCGAGGTCCTTGCGGCGGACGTCGTCGACGGGAAGCCCGTCGGAGAAAAACTCGAATCGAATGAAACCGCGGCCCACAGGCTTGGGTGCCCCAAGGGCGGAGGCGGCTGCGCCGGAATTGGAATTGACCATGCGGTGGCGGATGTCGTGGGTAGAACAGAGGGTGACGAGGAGACCTTTGGCGGCGATGCGCTTGGCGAGGTGGAGCAGCGGGTTGAGGTGACCTTGCCCGGCGAAGGACACCATGAGGACATGAGGGATGCCATGGGCGTTCCCCTCCATTAACAACTCTTCTCCTTCCTCGGCAATAGCCATGATAGACAATTTATTTAAGGGCTGAGCTGTACAGGCTGTAGCCCGTCTTACAAAGAGTGTACACTTATAGTCAGGGGCCAATGAGCATGATCGTTTTCTCATTGAATAACATCACATCAAAAGGACACAAATCAAGTCGCATGATAGATTCTGACAAAATAACCACAAACATGACAAGGATTTATCAGCATCCAACCATTATTGAACTTTCAAAGTTTTTCGAAGTATTGTATTGGTTATGATAAAATAAATTTATTAAAATAGATAAAAATTAAGTTTTAATAAAGTCAAAATAATATTCTTTTTTATTATTATTAATTATAATTTTTTGATTTATTTTTTTATAGATGATGATAAAATCGATCATATAAGATTGTTAAGAAGATGAATTTTATTTTTTTATTAAAGAAGGTAAAAGTATTACTACCACACTAATAGATTGGAAATTAGTTCTCAACTAATGTAAAATGCTTCGTTGATTTTCTTATTCCCGCAAATGCTACTGTTATCCTTTTTTTTTAGAAAATATAAGATCACTATGGAAGGACCGCTGAGGTTTATCCTTTTTTTAGAAAATATAAGATCACTATGGAAGGACCGCTGAGGTTTATCCTTTTTTTAGAAAATATAAGATTGCTTGGAAGGGGTGACGTATTTTACTACCAATAAATTTTACGATTTCATATTTTACTACCAATAAAATTTTTAATTAATTAATCATATCCATCAATTTATGTCAACGCACAAGTGGACCCAATCAGGTACACCTACGTTAATGTTGATGGACCGACCACATTTCTTCATCCCTCTCTCCTCTCTCGATACCAACATCATATACGAATTTCATCACAAATATAATATAATAGACTTAATTTTATAAGTCCAATATATTGAACAAAATTTAATTAAAATTATAAATATAAATTCCATTATATAGATGAATTTTATATTTTAAAATTTCATACAACACATGTAATGATTTTTTATTATTATACATATAATTTTTTATTATTTTTTAATAATAATATATAATTTATTATATTAAATTTAAATCTTTTCAAATTTAAACTCAATTCATCTTTAATTTCTAGATCGTCCTTAGTTATGCCATGACTGTTAAATAGTGAGGAAGAAGAGAAGAGAAGAAAAAAAAGAAAGAATCCAAAGAGCATTCATATGCTAGAAAAATAGTTGTACGTGGCAATTATCAGAGTTCCAAATAGTCGTCGTTCTCAGACAGTTTATGTAAGGGCTGAGCTGTACAGGCTGTAGCCCATGTTACAAATAGCGTCCACTAGTAAGGGGCCAACGAGCATGATCGTTTCTTTAGGGGATATTCTCATTGAATAACATCACATTAAAAGAACACAAATCAAATCGCATAATAAATTCTAAAAAAATGACCACAAACATGACAAGGATTTAAATTTTTCATAAAATAAATTTATTAAAGTAGATAAAAATTAAATTTTAATAAAATTAAGATAATACATTTTTTTCATTATGATTAATTATAATTTCTCAATTTACATCCTCAAAGATGATCACAAAATCGATCATGTGAGACCGTTAAAATAATAGATCCCACCTTTTAGTGAAAAAGATTAAAATATTACTACCACATAAATCTGAAATTGATTCTCAACTAATGTATAATGTCACATTGATTGCTTTATTCCCTGCAAATGCTAATTTTATCCTTTTTTTAAGAAAATATAAGATCGCCATGGATGGACCACTGAGGTTTATCCTTTTTTTAGAAAATATAAGATTGCTTGGAAGGGGTAACGTATTTTACTACCAAAAAATTTTACGATTTCATATTTTACTACCAATAATTTTTTAATTAATTAATTAAATTCATCAAATTCGATATAAATATGTCAAAGGCACAAGTGGACCCAATCAAATTCAACTAAGTTAATGTTGATGGACCCATCGCATTTCTTCGTCCCTACCTCGATACCAACATTGTATATGAATTTCATCACAAATATAATATAATAGACTTAATTTTCTAAGTCCAATATATTAAACAAAATTTAAATTAAGATTATAAATATAAATTCTATTATATAAATGAATTTTATATTTTAAAATTTCATACAACACATGTACTGATTTATTATTATTATACATATAATTTTTTATTATTTTTTAATAATAATATATAATTTATTACATTAAATTTAAATCTTTTCAAATTGAAACTTAATTCAACTTTAATTTCTAGATTGTCTGATCATGATCAACCGATTTATCTTAGATGATTATAAAATTAAAGATAAATAAAAATTTAATTAAACCAAATAAATTAATCGAATCCATTGAATTTAAATTTTAATTATTTTTTAAAAAAATCAACTAATTCGATTGAGTTTTAAAATTTCTTATTCGATTAAATCAAGTTAATTAAAATAAAATAATAATTTTTAAATTTTTAAATAAATAAACTTACAAATCCCTAACTAATTGATAAATTTTTATAATATTTAAAAATTTTAATTATTCCAGTTAATTCGATCAAAAATTGAATTAATCGATATTTTATCAGTTCGATTAGTTTAAAAAATTCAATTCGATTTGATTTTAAAATTTTGATTTAATTCAGTTTGATTTTAATTGAATGCTCAGTCTATATGAGACCGATTATATGAACGAGGTGATGAATTTCATTTTTTACATGAATGACTGTTAAATAGTGAGGAAAAAGAAAAGAGAAGAAAAAAAAAAATCCAAAGAGCATTCATATGCTAGAAGAATAGTTGTACGTGGCAATTTATCAGAGTTCCTAAAAACAGAGTCTGCAAATACACATCTAACTTGATAAAATTATAGATAAGAATGCTAGGTGGAATATGTAGAGTTACTAGAAAGCATAAAATTTTGAAAAATAAAAACAACAATAAAAATCTAAGAGCAAAACTGTAACTCTAATAAATAACAAATTAGAAAAAAAATAGAATATAATGATATGGACATACCCAAAGGCAATGCAGTAAAAGAGTTGAATGGAAATAAAGTAAAGATGTGAGGGTAAAGGAAGGTCAAAGAAAATAATATAAATGTAGTAAAAATTGAGGGTAAAGGCAACATAGCCCACCATTGTATGATCACAACGGCAACCGACAAAGTAGTCCATCCAACAACAATGCACAAAGTGGTCCATCCTCCTCCCTCAACTCACAGCAACAGAATGCATATTAGTGCAAGAAAAACTGAAAGAGGAAGGATAAGGTGAAGGAAGAACAAGGCATAGGAAGGACCAGCGGAATGAGGTACAAGAAGGAAAGAGAGAGAAGGAACAGGAGGAAAAGGAAAGGGGGGGATTGGATCATCAAAGACGAGCAAAACTCAGTCTTGGTCTGACAAGGCACTAAAACAAACACAAGCTGCGACCACAATGCTGGGATAGGACTACCTTCAAACATGCTAGTTAATTATCTCTATCAAAATCTGTCATTACTATAATTCAACAGTATTAATGGTAGTTAGGAAACCCAACTCATGTATATGTGACTCACCTTGTACCTCTTTCAACCACAGCTAGTAGCCTACTGCATTTTTAGTAGCTACCATATAGGGTTCTTCCTATTAGACATAAAGGTGGCAAGTGAATGTACTAAAATGGGTTATTTATTAATTGTGGTACTATACTATTATATGGGGTATATTTATATTTCCTCAATCAGATAATATATTTTCATCTCTCAACTTAGTATAAGAGTACACAAATCTAGAATAGGGATTTCCAATTTCCTTCCTTTTCAATCTCTTTAAGAGGGAGGATGGATATGCAAGATTGATGTGATGATGCAAATTTCCCTCCACATCTACTCCTCTCCCTGTATCTCAATTTTTAACAAATCAAATCATCTTCCTTCCAAAAAATAAAAAAAAAAACTTTTCAACACTTCTGTCCAACTCCAAGCTAGAAGCAATTCATCATAAGATCATTCCCTACTATGGCTCTACAAGGGTATTGCTATTGTCTTCACCAAAAAAGAGAGATCCTCCCCTTGTTGAAGTTTCTCCTTCAACTCAACCAACAAACTCCTCAAAGCCCTATTGGACCAGCAAAGCTGATTGCATCACTAGACCCTCATCAATTTCATCAAAGATGGCATCATGCCCAACTCAATAAGTTCCATACACCATACAACAATCCCCAGCAGTCCAACTATACCTCCTCCCACTCCCTCTTGGTCATCATCATCGTCATCATCTTCTCCAATGGAGCTCTTGCTGTTGATGCTCTTTTACTTGCCATAATGCTAAAGGATCCTCCATCAGAGAAGAAATTTCAATCAATTGTTGGCTGGGAGAGTATCAACCTCCAATGGCATGAAGCTTTTCCTCCTAGTTGTACAAGTGAGACCCCAATGTCTCTATCAAAGACCTATATACTCTTCTTCCTCAATATCAAGAGCAAGCTTCTCCCTCGTTCAGAGTATGTGCTCAACTGTTGGCCTAAACCTCAAAATGAATATCAAAGGTTCCTATCAAAAGAGTGGCAATAGTTCCTATAAAAAAGAGTGGCAATAGTACTGAAAAAAGGATGATAACAGTAGTGAAAAGAGCACATATTATTTAGGGTTAAATGACAATGTAAAAAAATCCAAGATGGATTAATATTATAAAACAAGAGTAAAAAGTTATTATTTTCCACCCCGTTTCATAAGGTGTGCTTGATACTGTCTAATCTGGTTCGTGTACTTGACACGAACAACCACCCCCACCACCAAAGAAAGTGCTCATCCACCCACCTTCTTGAACATCTTAACAAACAAATTGGACATTTGATTCCAACAGTTCCACATTTCAAAATAGCAGAGTTTCACAAAGAACCGTACAGTCGACAAACAAATTATTATCAGCATTAATCCAATTAAAATGTAAGAAGCACCAAAACACCAGAGCATGAAGGAACTTATTAGCTTGTTTAACAAAAAACAACAACATCAAAGGGATGGAATCATCACGCATAGTTCTGGCCGCATAGTTCTGGCCTAAAGTGCAGCAAAGAGATTGCTTCATGATTCAAATCTCTGAATAGGATTGGAATGAAAGAAAAGAAACTGATATTTAGAGAAAACCAAATAGTTGACAACTTGACATAGAAACTAAAGGCTAACAAAAACATAGCAATTCCAGAAAGTGTACCTTCATGCCACCTGGATCGAAATCTTTAGATGGAATTCTTAGCGTTCATCTTCTTGCTGACCAGAATGTGCATTGGAGCCATTGTTCCCATCATTTCCTCGACCATCAGCATTGCTACCTTCTGCTTGTGTCTCAAACATTCTAAAAGGCCACGGCAGTGAAATTCTAAACCTTCTCTCATTCATTCTAGGGCTAGCAGAATCTCCTTCAGTGAAAGCTCCAGCAGTTGTCTGCGCTGAAGGGGCCGCTAGTGCCCCCCTACGTTGCTCATAGTCTAGATCATCAGTCGGAAGCTCATAACGACAAACTGGGCAGGAATTGTGCAATTCCAGCCATGGCAAGATGCAGTGTTTGTGAAAGATATGCTTGCAAGGCATCTTCTTGGCCTCGTTTCCCATCTCAAAAGTGTCCATGCAGACAGAGCACTGCGCTTCATCAGAGGCAAGCAACTCTCTACTTATTTTGATGTCCGGAAGGTTTGCAACGGCAGTCTTGGCCGCAGGAGGGGTTCCATAACGACTGGGATCGTTCTCAGTAAGCTGCTGGATAAGCTGCTCAAGGCCAGAGCCGATAAAGTAATCCCCGACGTTCCCAATTCCACCGCCAGTTCCACCCCCAATCACGACTTGGATATTGGCACCTCCAGACACCAATTGCTGGAGGTAATCCTGCAGGAAGACCATCGGATTGAAGGGAACCGCGCCGGTAGCACTAGTGGGGGCACCGGGTCCAGAGCGGGAGACGAATAGTTCAGGGCCGAGGAAATCGGCAAGGCCACTGGGGTGCCTGAGGTCAAAGCTAGCGGGGGCGGGGGAAGAGGAGGAGAAGAAAAACGGGGAAGCAAAGGGTTGAAGGATAACAGGATTGCCAGAGGCAGAATTAGAGAAGGTATTAGGGCTAGGACTAGGGATAGGGGGCTCAACCTCTTCGAGGAAGTCATCGTAGCAGACGGGGCAGACGATCTCGAGGGCTTCGGCGGGTAGGGCGACAGTGCGCTGGCACCGGTGGCAGAAGTAGTTCTGGCACTCGGAGGCGGCGGCTCCACCTCCATGGCTACCGGCGGAAGACATCGGGGGCGGAGACGGAGGAGGCGAGGAATTGGGAATGGATGGATTTGGAGCAGAAAGGCGAGGCGAACGGGGGAAAGTTATTCGAGGAGTCCGCCGCCTTCACGAATCTTAAAGCAGGTTGGGCGTTCCAGAATCAACGATAAGTTTGCCGTACGGTTGGGGTTATTATCCTAACAATTAAATTAGTAAGAAATTTTCCATTAATAGTAAACTTTAGGTTAACATTTAAATCTAACAATTTTATACAACTTGCAAATCTAATTTTAAATTTTACACATAATTCAAAAAACATTATCAATCCCTCCTATTATATTCTTATCTCTATTTAAATATATTCTATTATTATTAATTAAATCAAAATTTTCTTTTTAAATTGTTCCTTGTCGATAACTCAGCTTTCTCGAGAGCAAAATTTTCCTTGTCAATCAATATATGCATGCATATTCTGCTTGAAAACAATAGAGAAGTTTATCTTGCTACCCAAATTCGATTGTTGTTGCTACAATTCATAGAATCTGACAACCAAGTGGCAACAATTTGTAAACTATGAAGTAGAAAAAATTGTTTCGAAACTTGGAATCGTGTTGATAACAGAAGAAATAGATATAATAAGGACAAAAGGTTGGAGCTAGGAACAATTCACCAGATCAAGAGAATTTGTTCCTCCAAACATTGGAGGATTATTATACTCGAAAAGAGTTTAGAATTTAGAGAGGAAAGAACAACGATAGCAAAACATGAAAGTTATAGAATGATTGGTTGCACGAGAACCAGAAAGGATTCATCGTCTTCCTGAGGCTACTGATTCTGCAGAGAAAAGATACCGCACACGAGAAAGAACAGAATCATGAGCAGGGTCGTATGGGTGATCTTTCGATGGAATCTCCAAAATGGCGGGCACGGGTTTGTTGTAGCTGTCGACTAGGAAGCGGATCATATTTGCAATCTGAAAGAGGGTAAAATTTGGATCAATCAAATCGACCTCGATAGAGACTTGAGAATTAAATGCTATCATATGCTTTAACAAATAACCTCGACAAGAGGAGAGATTGCACAAAGACAGAAAAAATTTAGTTCCTGATTTAGAAACATGAATGTTCCAACTTTTAAATAGAACAGAACAAGGATGAAATAGAAAGAAAAAAAACTGAAACAAACATAAAGAACGACAGTTACAGCATGCTAGTAGTTTCCTTTAAATGATTAATTTTCATTATTTGTTGAATAATGCTATGATTTTCATGGAATAAAAACATATAATATATTGGTCAATCAGGACAAGATAATACAATACGACATAATGCACTTGAGCATAGATGAACCAACAAACAACTTACATATTGGCTGATCAAAACAACAGCAACGTCCTCCCTCGAGGTGAATTCTTTAAATGCATCTTCTATAGCCTTGACAGTTGTTTCTGAATCAAATCAATCAAATGCAACATTATTATTTACAAAAGAGTAAAGAAATACACATGAAATTTGAATTTACTTAACTAGAGAAAAAGTGGGGAAAAGGAAGTTGACACGCATAGTTTGATTTATGTAGAAGGTAATTACTCACAATTGTGGCTTAACAATTACCAAAAATTGATTGTCATCTAAACCACAAATAAGCTGATAAAAGACTAAACCACAAATAAGCTGACAAAAGAGAAGTATTCCAAGAATTGACAAAGGAATAAATAACATCAAAAGTAAGAGTAATATCATTTAGCTATTCTGCAGATCAAAGAAAAGTACAGCACCGGAGAGGTTCAAGATTTTCTACAAGGATATAGTCACCATAATGAACAAAATTTTTCAAGTGTTTTTAGGTCTAACATTCTCAAACACTTGCCAGACGGAAGTCTGCAACTAAGGGATATTGCAGCTGTTCTACATTTGATAGGAGGCCCTTAACTCTTTTGTAAATGTTGAAGGAAACCTAAAAATGTTCAATCTCCTAGAAAGGAAGTCAAAACATCTATCACAAACCAGTTAAATATGATGACACTCTTTGATCGTCTAACTGTTACAACTTTCTACAGATCATGAGTTTCAGCAGAAGCGATTGGAATAGTTGAATGATTGGATAATCTAGTTCTCCAATTATTTTCCAGAGAGAGTAATGGTAAAACTAACTGAGATATCAATCATTCATAAATCACAGAATTTGAATCATTATAGATTTCATGTAAAGTTTATCAATTTATCATATTCATAGCATAGCAAGCTAAAGTAAAATTCCAGCATTTGAAGGGTTCTATTGCAACAACAGACAAAAATGGAAAAAAAGAATTTGAATCCACAAACATACTTGAGTCCACAATCAGGTAATTTGCCTTTCGCCGAATATCAACATTCCCAACACCAGCCAACAAAAAACCAGTGACAGTATCCTAACATCATAGCATCAAATAAGATCCATTTAGTTCTGAATTCGCAGAATGTGTAGAATGATATAATACCATGAACAATTAGCAAAATGATTACCAGTAGATTAGCAACATGTCAGACTGGATGGAAAGAAAAAAAACAAGAGATCGTAGTGTTTTTGCAGGCTTGCAACAAATGAAACTTTCTCAAATCTAAATTATTTGTGCATTTGATCAAAACATAAAAGCTTAGATTTTTTGAAGATTAACAGATGATATGCAGAAGTGCACATCAAATTACACAAAAATTTCATTAGTTGAACAAGGCTTTAATCTTATTGCGTGAGCATAGCACATGAGAAAACAAACTGTTATTTCAAGAGCTTTCCAGTTCAATCCCTTAACATTTACCAATTATGTTTCTAATCAAAACAAGCTATGATCACATGCAAGTAGAAGAATGTGATTGAATGGAACATTAACTGCCTTGATATGATGTAAATTCTTGTCTTATGTCATGGCATCTATACCTTAACAAAAAGAATAACTACAGCATATTTGTAGAAGTGAACCAATGTGCGAGATGCAAAGCAGTGGTAGAATATGTAACAAAATTTTATCCTTATATGAAAATCAGAATTAAACATTAAAGGTAGCTATAAAAACATGCTAAAAGTACCATCTCCACTATAAACTGAATGTGTTCAATGGTTTTATACATTCTAATAGGGTGAGCACAGAAGCTAACAACTGGACAATAAAAGCTACTGAAAAAGACCTAAAATAGCAAGAAAGATTTTCATTAGAATGTGAACAACACAAATAACTTGGAAATAGAATTTTAATGCTCAACAAGAGTAAAAAGGGTGAGATTGTATAATTTCATCTGTGTGACTCATCCTTAAGGAATTTTCCTATTTGTATTTTGTATATTGTTTTCAAATTTCAAATATACAAATCAAACATTATCAGAGGAGTGAAACCTTCCTAACACACATGTGCTAGTAGAATTTCTATAAAACCATTACATTGTGAAAAGATATCAACTCTGCCAACTTGGTAGTACAAGACAACCAGCAGAAGTAGAACAGATCGCTGGTGTTTGGACAGATAACTTCTCCACTAACTTTGTAGTTTGTAATATTACAAGCTAAAAGCGATCAAAATCAGAGAAATACACATCTAAACACCTTCTCAGGTACTAATAATGGCTTCCAATTCTTCGTATAACTCTCCATTTTGAAAGTTATGAGGTATATCACAATCACCTTCTCTTTCCTACTTGTTTTCAATATTTATCTAAAAGCATGAAGAGATTTGACAAATTGCACACAGCACATTGATCAAAATGTGTACCTCATCAGCTATCATAGCTATGAGGGCAGAATTATTTGTCCGGATCTGAGCTCTCCCAGCCATTATGAACAACCTTTAAAAGCACCTGTTAAGATAAAAACAGAGGAAATGACAAAAATACTTCTGGTCGACTATCAGGAAATGTTTGGAACTCTCTACTAGTACAAAAAACACAGAATAATCTTCAACATGAAATAAACTTATCGATGTAGCATGCAAAACAAATAAACAATCCCAACCCGAATGTTAAATGCTCATCATTAAACAAAAAGAACAGTGTTGAATTTCATGTCAAATTTCACGTTTCTATCTAGGGATCACCCAAATCGTCCATCGAACATCTTCCATAGATATCCAAGCAATTCCTACCAAAATACGATGTCGGAAAGACCCTATGCATCAGATGTCTGTATTATTTCTAAAACAGAAAAAACGAATCTCTCCAGAACCTAGTCTTCCAAATGGGCAATTATTTCCCAGGATTTGACAAATAAGCATATCTTGATCCAACTTGTACCCAGATCGAGAACACCGCGTTAAACCTAGTTTTGTCGAGAAGATTGCATATCGCCCAACTTTTCAGTGAGCTCGTCTCGAACCGACCGATCTATGAGAATTGAATACTTGGAGAAGGACGAAAAAGAGAAGAATAATCACCGTCGCCGCCGTAAGCTGACGCTCCTTGATCGCTGCCTCCACAGGAACGAGAGAGAGAGAGAGGGGAGAGAGAGGAAGGAAGGGGGACGAGATCTCGATCATTCACAGGATCCGTAACGGGTCGGATTTTGTAACCGGGCTCCCGCCCGATATATACCATTCCCAATTTGACCGCTAGAGTTTATTAAACTTTAATTTAAATTTATTTATTAGTGTTTGAAATTTTTATTTTTTTTAAAATTTATTTATTTAATTCATATTTATTATTTAAAGAGTTTTTAAATTTGATAAGAAATTTATTGAGAGACTTTTAAACTTTATTTGCGAATATTGTTTTATTTTAAAATTTGGCCCATGAATACGTCTGTGTCGTCAAGGCACGTCAGGTGGAAGCTTCGCTCCCATCCAAGTGGAAATAAATAAACAAACAAATCAAAATAGTAAACGCTCGCACGGATCTTAAAGCAAATAAGCGAAATTGCACACGCAACCTCCTCCAATTATATTATAATGAATTAAATAAATAAACATCACCCTGAATTATTATTATTATATGGAAATTATCAAAAAGCCTAGAAAAATTTCACAGCTTTTCGACGCGCCCCCTAATATTTTATTTAAAATCCCTTTGAATTAATAAAATCTAAAAATATCAAAAACGAATTCGATCCATCAATTTCTGAAAATATTGAATAAGAATTAGGAATTTTTGAATTCGAGTTGTGGATTTTTGGATTAGATTATATTCGAGTTGGATTCGGATTAATCTAGATTGATCCGGATTTAGAGTTTAGAAATTTTTTAATTAAATCAAAATTTATTTTAAAAATAATATTTTATGTACATCAATAACGAAATATTAATATGATAAAAATAAAATTTTAAAATGAAAATAAAAAATCAATAATGAAATATTAACACGATAATAATAACATATTAAAATAAAAGTGAAAAATTATCAAAAGAAATAGTAAAAAAAATTTAGTCAATCAAATTATTTGAGTTAGATTTGCATTCGAGTTCAAATTTAAAATTTTTAAATTGCATTCATTTGAATTAAATTTTTTTTATAATATTTTTATTTTGATCTGACCTCATTTTCGAATTGTCATCGCTAATATAATCGTAGTCATTTTAATTAAAAATCTGAGGCGGAATGTTGCAAAATCTGAGGCCGTCTGTTGCAAAATCTATTAAATCTTAGGGGCATTTAAAAATTGCCCCTCCCCTAATTATTTAAATCTCTCTCTGGATTCCATGCCGGCCGTCAACTGTTCGCCGGCACGGCGGCACGTAAGCATGTCGCTTATCTATGCACGCAACGCACATATATAAACTCTCTTCCGATGAAGGAGGAGGAGGAGGAGGAGGAGGAGGAATTAGTTAAATTAGTTGAAAATGAGGCAGGCGGGGAGGTACTCATCGATTCTGGTGGGTGGCATCTC
The DNA here is from genome assembly GCF_044706935.1 of Curcuma longa. Taxonomy (NCBI): domain Eukaryota; kingdom Viridiplantae; phylum Streptophyta; class Magnoliopsida; order Zingiberales; family Zingiberaceae; genus Curcuma; species Curcuma longa. The sequence continues at coordinate 7,822,426 of NC_133864.1, read as the reverse complement.
GGGCCGGACGGGGCCACACGCGCTGCCTCTGGCACGGATCAAGCGGATCATGAAGCGGAACAGCTCGGCGTCAGGGGAGGTGGCGCCGCGGATGATCTCCGGCGAGGCGCCGGTGGTGTTCTCCAAGGCCTGCGAGATGCTGATCCAGGAGCTCGCCCGGCGCGGCTGGGAGGAGGCGCTCCGGGCCAAGCGCCGGACGCTGCTGAAGGAGGACGTCGCCTCCGCGGTCGCCCACACCGACGTGTTCGATTTCCTCCTCCCGGTGGTGGAGGCAGAAGACGGACCGCCGCCGCCGCCGCCTGCTGCAGCCCCATAAGAACAGCAAACGATACTAATTGAAATCGAAAATCTTCGAATCAAATAAGATTTAAAACGCTCGATTCTCGTGTAGAAGACAAAAATTACATCAAAGAGTGTTATTTCTCTGCAATAATTTATAGCATTAAAATCGCCAATTTTCAATATGAGTGAAAATCGTCGATGGTCGGAGAGGACGTTCTTGCTTCCGCCCTTTGCTCTCCTCCGTCCGAGAGTTGAGGAGCCAGGGCAGATCAACAAATACGAGACGATCGACGAGAATCCATTTTTGGAAAAATCTCCGATAGAACAGAGAGAAGAGGGCGGTCACCGAATCATCACCGATCGACGACATGAACGTAGAGCTGACGGCGAGAAATCGCGCGGGGTTCGACGAGGAGGCGGCGGCGCTGGCAAACGAGGAGGAGGAAGAGGAGAAGAAAGTCGCGCTGCAGGTGGAAGACTACCCTCCGGTGAAGAGCCCTCAGGATGCATGGGATCTGTTCGTGGCAGAATCCAAGAAGCTCTGGTCCGTCGGAGCTCCGATCACGTTCAACGTCATGTGCCTTTTCGGGTTCAACTCCTCCACGCAGATCTTCGTCGGGCACATAGGAAACCTCGAGCTCTCCGCCGTCGCCGTCGCCCTCAACGTCGTCTCCACCTTCTCCTTCGGCTTTCTCGTAAGCCGATAATTTCGCCATTGATCAATCGTTTTCCCAAGATCAAATCGATCATCACCGGAAAGTTGCCGATTCTCATAATATAGCTGGGCATGGGGAGCGCGCTGGAGACGCTCTGCGGGCAAGCCTTCGGGGCCGGGCAGGTGGAGCTGCTGGGCATCTACATGCAGCGGTCGTGGATCATCCTCGCCTCGTCTTCGGTCCTGATGTGCCCGCTCTACGTCTTCGCCGGCCCGATCCTGAAGCTCATCGGCCAGGAGGAGGAGATCGCAGAGCTCGCCGGGAAGTTCACCGTGAGCATCATCCCGCAGATGTTCGCGCTGGCCATCAACTTCCCGACGCAGAAGTTCCTGCAGGCGCAGAGCCGAGTGGCGGCGCTGGCCTGGATCAGCTTCCTGGCCCTCCTCCTCCACGTCGGCCTGCTGGCGCTGTTCGTGTTCGCGTTCGGGTGGGGCCTGGGCGGCGCAGCGGCCGCCTTCGACATCTCGGCGTGGGTGGTGTCGCTGTCGCAAGTGGCGTACGTCGTCGGCGGCGGCAACGCGGGCTGGACTGGATTGTCGGCGGCGGCGTTCAAGGAGATTTGGGCGTTCGTTCGGCTGTCGCTGGCCTCCGCCGTGATGCTTTGCCTCGAGGTCTGGTACATGATGATCCTCACCGTGCTCACCGGCCACCTGGACGACGCCGAGATCGCCGTTGGCTCTATCTCCATCTGGTAATATCTATATATATAAACTCCATGCTCAATTGTGTGTGATCGATCGATTGAAAACTCTTATCGATTTCTCTCAGCATGAACATCAATGGCTGGGAGGGCATGATCTTCATCGGATTGAATGCTGCAATCAGGTAATAAACAACTTCTTTAAACTCAAGGTCTCATACCAATATAGATATTTCCATCTGACATGAGTTCTTAGCGTTCGAGTCTCAAATGAACTCGGGTCGGGACGACCGCGAGCGACCAAGTACGCAGTGATGGTGGTGCTGGTTCAGTCGCTTGCCATCGGGTTGCTCAGCATGGTGCTGATCCTTGCCACTCGCAACCACTTCAGTGTGATCTTCACAAGTGACAAAGACATGCAGAGGGCAGTGGCCCAAATAGCTTATCTACTAGGAATCACCATGGTTCTTAACAGCATCCAGCCAGTCATTTCAGGTGAAGTTTTTATTTATTTATTTATTTTGTTTGTGGAATTTGAGTAGAATTTGTGAATTTTGTGTTGCTTGATACAATGTAGGTGTGGCTGTTGGAGGTGGTTGGCAAGCTCTTGTGGCATACATCAACTTGGCTTGCTACTACATTTTCGGGCTCCCGCTCGGGTTCCTCATGGGTTATGTTTTCCGCTGGGGAGTTCAGGTACTAGTGATGCCAATGTCCACTTTTCATTTTGTGTTCCACTCGACTCCGCAAACTTCTCCGACTCACCCGAATTAACCGATCGACATAGCTCATCTTAAGTAACACACTGTACTAAAGTTGGACTTGTGTTCTCAGGGAATTTGGTTCGGTATGCTTTGTGGGACTTTTATCCAAACACTAGTTCTGCTGTTCATAATCTGGAAAACAGATTGGAAGGCTGAGGTGAAATCGAAAATAATTGTTCCATTTATAGATTTGATACAAACTGAATTGAGCTCTTAGACCTCATGAATGGTGGATTTGCTTTGCAGGCAGCCCAAGCCGCCGAACGGGTGCGGTTGTGGGGCGGACAAGAACATGGAACAGAACAGAAATGATTTCGGTTCCGATCGACATAACATTTTTCTAGGGAAGATTGGGTTTCCTTTAGTACCTGTGCATGTGTATGTACAAAATGATAAATCCTAATTAGTCTCATTGATTATTTCTGGGTGATCGGTCCGGTTCCACAGAAGTTTCCATCGACTATCAAAATAAATCAGGAAGTGCACATAACGACCAACCCAGACGTTCATATCCTTTGATGTGTATGTACAAAAGTTTATATTGCATAGGTTGTAGAACCCTACAATAGTACTTGATCAAAGAATATTTTTAAAATAAAATTAGTAAAGAGGTGTCCATTTAACTTTAATTGAAAATGAAATATCCATCTAACAATTTGACGATGAATGTCCATTTAATTTTTTGATCCATAAATAAATAAATATTTTAAGTATTAAATTATAAATGAAATGTTATTTCGATAGATTTTAAAAGAGCCGTACGCGACTTTTTTATATGGATAAAAAAATAACGCTTTCATAGTTTTTTCAATATTTTTTTATTATTTCAGAAATATTTTGAAAAAGAAAATTAGAAAAATACGCACGAAAATTAATTTTATGTGACGGAGAACAAATGTGGAATTCGATCTTATCGTGGCCGTGGCCACGGCCACGTAGCACCAATCACAGCGATAGCCGATAGCGAAGACCCTCTCGTCCCGCTCTGGAGAAGAAAAAAAAAATCTCCCTTTCGCAGTCTCCTTTCCTTCTACTTAAATCCCACTCGGGGGATTTGATTCCTCGCCAAGCGGAGCTCCAAGATTTACCTTCTCGGCGCATCGAATTCGGTAAGATCTTTATTTCTTTTATGTCCTTTCCTCCCCAAAAATGCGTTTTTTAGGGTGGGGTAGATGTATCGCTGATGATGAATGGATTGTGCTGTTGATTTTTTTTTTCTTCTCCTTTCTCACAAGGAGTCAGTGCGGGTGGACGATAAGCCTTATGTTTGTAGGTGTATAGGAGGTTCAAGTTTGGATCTTTCCTCTTGTTCAATTAACTGTTGTTCGTTGTGGAATGAATCGGATAAATCATCTGCATTCGAGGGCAGATTTTTATGACGTGGTAGTTAGGTTTTGAAAATCTATACCAGGTTGGTTTTTTATGCCTACCGAAGTAAAAGACTGGAACTCAGTTTGGTTTCTGGACCTTATGAAATATGCTCGCGGTGTGTTCTTCTGCTTGATAGTTAGGAATGGAAGGGGAAATAGATTTCATAAATATAGGCTTAAATGTACAGAGATTTGATGCTTCACTGAAAAAATAAGAAAATTCCTTGCAAAGTTGTATCTTGCCCTTCACCCCCATTTCTTAGGATAATAAGTTCACAATTTGGTAGAATTATGTTCTCCGTTGGGTGTTTTAGTAAGCTTGTATCTTTTTAACTATTGTTATCAGTGTATAACATTTATTATTAGTATGGTGCTTCAGATTTGTTTGAGGCCAGACTGGATTAGTCTGATGAAGTTGTTTTGTATACTCTGATATTACAGTCCTTATTAGCAAAACCATAGCCTTAATTGGTCAAAAACAGAATTGAAAGATCAGTATCTTTGATATTCTTCAAAATATATTCTTTTGAGAAATAATAACTTTTATGATGTGATGTTGTTACCATGAATGTGTATTGGTTGGACTAGTAAGACCTGACGAGTTGAGAAATTCTTTGGTGAATAAGGTTTAGAGTCTGACACATCTTAGAGCATTGATATATGTATCCTTCTGCCGATCATATTGGATGGAACTTGGTGTGAACCTGGCTGTATTTCAAACAGTAAGATAGCTTTGATTGATCAATTCTCCAATGTGTATAGACCATATTTTGAGGATCTTATATGTATATATGCATATATTTTGACTGTAATATTCATATATATTGATGTTTAGCTGAGTTGAAATCTTGACACAACAAAGTAGTTGTATATCAGATTTGTAGTAAGTTTAGAGCTTAAGTGAGAACATATTTTTTCTTTCCTATAGATTCCTTATGAGTAATGACAATGTTCCCATTCTCACCAGCATATGTTTCTGCTTTCTTAAACTTGATAGAGTTTTTTAATGTTGCTTCAAATTATCATCATTTTCACTTTATCCCTATTTCTGGACATTCAGGGTACTTAATGGCAACTTCATCTGCATGCCTTACTTCAAGACCAAGATTGACTAAAGAGATTTTTGGAAGCCGTCTAACATATTCAGCAAGTCTTCCTTCCCTCGCCTTTGTGTCTCGTCCTGTCTCAGTTTCTGCCTCTTTGGACCGAAAGCAGCATGAACAGAGAAGAGGGGTCCTTAAGTTACTTCTTGGAAGTGTTGGTTTAGGCGTTCCTGCTATAGCTGGTACAAGGAAAGCTAATGCTGATGAGCAAGGTGTTTCTTCTTCAAGAATGTCATATTCGAGGTTCTTAGAGTATCTAGACAAGGATAGGGTGACAAAAGTAGATTTGTTCGAGAATGGAACAATCGCCATTGTGGAGGCTATTTCTCCTGAGCTAGGTAACAGGGTCCAGAGAGTCCGTGTACAACTTCCAGGGCTCAGTCAGGAGCTTCTCCAGAAGTTGAGAGAAAAGAATATTGATTTTGCTGCACATAATGCCCAGGAAGATTCTGGATCTCTTTTGTTCAACTTGATTGGAAACTTAGCTTTCCCACTTATCCTTATAGGAGGTTTGTTTCTTCTGTCAAGACGGTCATCTGGTGGGCTTGGGGGCCCTGGGGGGCCTGGCTTTCCCCTTGGCATTGGTCAATCGAGGGCTAAGTTCCAGATGGAACCCAATACAGGGGTCACTTTTGATGATGTTGCTGGAGTTGATGAAGCAAAGCAGGACTTTATGGAAGTAGTTGAGTTCTTGAAAAAGCCTGAAAGGTTTACTGCAGTTGGTGCTCGCATTCCTAAAGGTGTTCTTCTTGTCGGTCCCCCTGGGACTGGAAAGACTTTACTCGCAAAGGCAATTGCTGGTGAAGCAGGTGTCCCATTTTTTTCAATTTCAGGTTCTGAATTTGTTGAGATGTTTGTTGGTGTTGGTGCTTCCCGAGTACGTGATCTTTTCAAGAAGGCAAAAGAGAATGCTCCTTGCATTGTGTTTGTGGATGAGATTGATGCTGTTGGAAGACAAAGAGGAACAGGAATTGGAGGAGGAAATGATGAAAGAGAACAAACTCTCAATCAACTTTTGACAGAGATGGATGGTTTTGAAGGTAATACTGGTATAATTGTAATCGCAGCAACCAACCGTGCCGACATTCTAGATTCCGCTTTGCTTCGGCCTGGGAGATTTGACAGACAGGTGTGCAGCTTGTCTTAATCCTGATAATACATCTCAAAAATCAAGAAGTTAAGAAATCACTGGCTACCGTTAGATAATGATTTGACATTTCAAAAATATCTGTTGACTTTCAGTTTACTCTAATGACTGCAAAATTGAAACTATGATTCTCAGGTGACAGTAGATGTTCCAGATGTTCGGGGACGAACAGAAATACTGAAGGTGCATGGAAGCAACAAAAAATTCGAGAGTGATGTTTCACTTGATGTTATAGCAATGAGAACTCCTGGTTTCAGTGGAGCAGACCTTGCGAATCTTTTGAATGAAGCAGCTATTCTTGCTGGGCGCCGAGGTAAGACAGCAATATCTTCAAAAGAGATAGATGATTCAATTGATAGGATTGTAGCTGGAATGGAAGGAACAGTAATGACAGATGGTAAAAGCAAGAGCCTGGTTGCATATCATGAAGTTGGCCATGCAATATGCGGGTGAGAATATCCTCTCATGTTCCTTTTTTCTTCTTTTTCATTGTTTAAATTCTGTCAGTGCAATTCAATACTTTCGTTTTACCATAATTGTCAATCCTAATCCTTTATTAATTTATCATCAAAAAAGCCTAGTTGAAGTAAATTTGTAGCCCACTTATATGCAAGTAGTATGTTCCTTTTCTTTCCTATTTGCATGTGGCATCCTAAATCTAGTTAATGAAGCTTCTCCATAGGGATAGTAATGATCCAAATGTTCTCAAAAAGTACTTTAAGAAAATCAGATTCTCGAACTTGATTTACGAGTACCTCAAGAGAGAAATATCAGCAAAGTTCTTTGTATTATTACATAACCATTTTCTTTCGTCTTGTCAACATAGTTGAAATTGAATTATGTGCTTGGTAAGAAAAACGAAGCTTAACATTAGGCCACAAGGTTTTTTCCACAAGGGATATCACAAGGTTAGAATTACATACTACGAAAAGGTAGATATTCTCGATCTCTGTGTGGATGCTTCCTTTTTTGTGTGATTTTCTTTCCAACATGACTACCTAATATTAGCTTCTAAACCTAATCAGTATCTGAGATTGTTAAGGTACACACTTTTGATGTTGAGCCGTGAGCTCCCTTAATGAAACTTCTATGAACAGTCAATTGAATGGAGTGACATATGTTTGATTAGCACCCAATTCTCTTCTTCGACACTAACATAGTTTGATTGACATTTTCAAAATTTCAGAACTCTTACTCCGGGACATGATCCAGTCCAAAAGGTCACTCTAATTCCACGGGGTCAAGCCCGGGGATTGACATGGTTCATCCCTATGGATGATCCTACTTTAATATCAAAACAACAACTTTTTGCAAGAATCGTCGGTGGTCTTGGAGGTAGAGCTGCCGAGGAGGTGATCTTTGGGGATACTGAGGTGACCACAGGCGCAGCTGGTGACCTGCAGCAGATTACTGGCTTAGCCAAACAGGTTAGTAACACAGCATCGCATAAAATTCTTGGCCAAAAGAAAACCAAGAACTAAACACCCAAGTTGTTTGGTGTGTAAAGATATGAGTTCTCCTCATCCATGTCTAAACTTTCACGGTCCATAATTAACATTCTTATCTCCTCAATCATAGATGGTGGTAACATTTGGAATGTCTGAAATTGGTCCATGGTCACTGATGGATGCATCGCAAAGTGGTGACGTTATCATGAGAATGATGGCTAGAAACTCCATGTCTGAGAAACTTGCTGAAGACATAGATGCCGCGGTGAAGAGGATTTCAGACAGTGCTTATGAGATTGCTCTTGGTCATATAAGAAACAACCGTGAAGCAATGGACAAGATAGTTGATGTTCTACTGGAGAAGGAAACAATGAGTGGTGATGAATTCAGAGCAATTCTTTCAGAGTTTGTGGAGATTCCGACCGAAAACAGGGTTCCTCCGGCACCAGTAGCAGTAGCGGCTTAATTCACTTGGTTTCCACATTTTTTTCACTGAAACCTCATCAGTATTTGTGTGGAATAGTTGATTCACCATCTCCATTACTCCATAACTTCATCTTATATAGTCATTGTTACTGTAATTGAATGTTAGATAGTTTCTGATGAAATAGTTTGTATGTTAACCTCATAAAAACTATGATAAAAAACAAAATTTTATTTTTATTTTTCATTTGCAGATTGATCTATGTCGATGCATGCACTGAAATGTTTTTCGATTTGTGGTGCAATTTAATATATTGTTGGTTGCAAGTTAAATTGTTTAATTTGATGGAGTCTACAATCAACATGAAATAATTTATGGGAAATTGCTCTCTTTGTATTTTATTTGAAAAATTACGAACTGAAAACATGAACAAGATGAGTAACGAGGACGGCTGAAATATATGGGAAACAAACATTAAGAGAAAAAAATGAAATATCAAGAACATGAAATATAATTAGGATATGATGAGAAGAAATTTTTATATTTATAAACCACAGGTTGATTTAAATTTCTATTTATTTTTTGTTCAAATTTATACTAATAACTCTTTTGAGATTTTTATCAGACTTTATAATTTAACTGTAAGAAATATTTAGCAATTATTTTTTTAAAAAAAATTAACAGGGAGTAGAAATCCAAAAAATATATATTATAAATTAGTATTTTAAAGAATGATTGTAGTATTTTGCGAATAATTTTATATCTTGATTCTTAAAATTAATTTTATATTATTCTAATTTATTAAGATAATTCAATTAAGAAAACAACTTTCAAGTTATATAATTTAAATTATTACAATAAATTACTTTTAAATTATTACTAATTTGTATATTCAATAATTTAAATCTTTTAAATTGTCTATCTAATCTTTTACCTTATATAGTTCTTTTTTATTAATATATAACTATTTTATATTAAACCCAATGACACATGAGGCAATTAGTATGAGGAGACACTAAAAAAACATATATTTTACAAACTAGAAGATACAAATTACATGCCATTGAAGGCTAAAACATGATTTAGCCAACAAAAATAAAAGAAAAAGAAAGATGAAAAAAAAGCTAGCAAGCAAACCTCATATATCACTACAAAACAGAGAAAACATCATAGAGGCTATTAAATGGCTACTCAACAGTGGAGTTCATTAACCTATAAATCTGCAAAACAAGTAGCAAGGCAACCACTGAGAATTAAATGGCTACTCAACAGTGGAGTTCATTAACCTATAAATCTGCAAAACAAGTAGCAAGGCCACCACTGAGAGAACCAGAGAGATCGCATAAGCAACGGCTGAAAGATTTGTCGATCGCATTGAACTGGAAGGCTGCTTAACTGACTTGCCAACTTCATTTGGTGATTTTTTCCTAAACCTCAGCATAGATTCAGGTTGTTGGCAGGTACTTGAAGAACTAGCTGTTTCATCTGCATCTACAAGTAAAAAATCAGGCAGTCAGTGGAGCCTACGCCCTACTGATTAAGCAAACCTAACAGAAAGAACGACAACTCTTTACCATGAATAGAAAGCTCCTGGAGAAAAGTAGGCAAAGTATTCTCCTTGGCTTCAGAAATTTTGTCAACCAAATGCTCTCCAGTATGTTGCTGCAAAAAGATTTTTTTTTTAAAAAAAACATCATTCAATGTGTGTGTGTATTTTGCAAAGGATAAGCTCAGCATAATGTAACAATAAATGAATAAAAATTTCTCACCTCTATATTTTCCACTGCGTCTTTATTTTTATCACTATGTGATTCACTATCAGAAGCTGATTGCAGCTCAATCTTGCATCTAGAAACCTTATCCTGTGGGGGAAATGGGTTTGGAGAATGGTCGACTTCTTGAACTGTTAAAAAGAATACAGTCTCCAAACTCTCATCAAATTTATCTGCTATACTCTTATCAGAAGAAGATTCTTCAATGCTGCCACACAAAGTTTGTGTTGCTTTTGGAGTTGAATCCTTATCTTCGTCATCAATTCTAACTTTACTTTCAGCATCAACACCAGTAGGTTGTACATTCCTGATGGAAGCTTGCAGACAGATCCTTCTTCCTGCTATGCCCTGCTTCAAGAATGAATTGCTCGAGTTTGGTTCAGGATGAGGTGGCAGACGACTCCTGATCTTGATTCCAGGCATCTCAACATCTTCCATAGTACCAGATAATTTACTCAGGTTATTGGAGTCCTCAATGCCATTGAATAGATCTTCCAAGGATTCTGCACTGGTGTCAACTGAATACACATCTGGTCCAGTAATGTCATAAGGAAGCAGACTAGCATTTTCATAAAGGGTGCTTAATGGAGTTGTCGACTCAGGATATACAGAAGAACCATCCATCGGCAACAAGTCATTTGGCCCAAGAGATGACCCATGAAACCACTGAGAAGTGGCACCCTAAATTATAGGGGGAAAAACAAATGAGAAAGCTCACACACAATTTGTTCTTAGTAATTGATTGAACTATAATGAATGCTACCTGAGTTAAACATGGTTCAATCTCTATTTCACTGTTTGATCCACTATCCTTGCAAGATGCTGAATCTTTCGCTAAACTGTCATTGTGTGAGTCTTCGAGAAACATACATGCCCAAGAAGAACGATCATCTGACTCGAGTACCGAGTTCAAGAATGCATCCAGGTCGTCATCGTTATCAAATGGATTGGATCCTATATGAAATTCCTGGTTCATGTCACTGATGGAAGGATTTTCTGAGAATTGCAGCATTGGAGAACTGAAATCGGAAAAACCAAGGCCTATTTGTTCATCCACTCCATCACAAAGTTGGGATAAAACATTTTGGAGAGAATCAGCCTGCAATTTTGTGTTCACATCAAAACAAAGAAGGGAAAATAAGGAAAGAGAAAATCTTGTATAGGCAATTCATCCTCACCTTTCCTCCCAATTTAGTCTCTTCATCAGGCAAAATCATATTACAATGATCTGTCACTGGTTTAACAGGGGCCCTAGTAGAACAGTCACCTTTGTCAGACAACCACATCTCAATGCCTGCAAGCTGCTTTTGAACTGAACCAGGATTTGGTATTGGCTCTTCTTGCAAGTCAGAAGATGGAGATTCATGGTTTGAGTGAATTTCAATTTCCTCTACAGCATCTTTACCGTTCTGCCTTCCATCAGGAGAAAAACCATGGATCTCCATGTCTTCAGTGTTGGAGCTGGGATTTTTGTCTTCAGGCTTTTTGTTAAATAAGCGATAAAGAACATAACTACCCTGTCAAAAAGAACATTATACACTTAGCATATGAGGGAGGAAAACAATGTTAGCAAAATAAAAATCTGAAGGAATTCAAAATAAATATTAAGCCCAACTGTCATAGAACAGATATTCATGGTGACAATGGAGACAATACTTTCTTTAACAACTTGCAAGTTGCAACAAGTCTACCTCCACTTCATAGCTAATATCAGAACAGGAACTACTACAGATACTTTGCTGCAATTTAAATAGGAACGGAGGAAACAAGGACGAGAATGAAAATGGCAGAGCACCAGCAAACCTTATCACCAGACTCAAATTCCGGCTCAGTGGTGCGGTACTCATGCATAATCCAGTAAGTCCGGACGCCCTTGGGAGCTCGTCCTTCGTGGAAAACCAGAGTCTTTTTCATGCCGATGACCGAACCCTTCCCCCCAGAAGACCGTATCACTCGGTCTCTCCCAGTGGCCTTCCAGTATCCGTGTTTGGTCGCGCGGTTGGACCTGTGACCAGTCGGATACTTCCGATCCTTCGGCGCAAAGAAGAACCATTCAGGATCCTCCGATTTGATCAAGGATTTTTCTACGCCACCCACAAATCAACCAAAAACACACACATAAAATCGCATTTTTGTTTATCAAATAAATGCATTCCCAGACACGAATAAAACAAAATTTGAGTACCAGGAAGTTCCCACGGCTCGCACTTGCAGACATCAATCTCTGGGATGACCTCCACCTCGGACTTGACCCGGCCTGTCATCTTGTTCTTGAGGTAGTGGTTCACGAGCTCCTCGTCCTTGGGGTGGAACCGAAACCCCAGGGGCAAAGACTTCAGCGCAATCGCCGTCATCGCTCGATCTGCTTTTTCTTTTCTGCTATCAGCTAAAGAGTACCAATCTTCCAAACAAAATTAAGAGCTTTTACTCGTGAAATCTATCGGACATGAAGAGGAAACCAAGGGATCGCAAGAACTACAGAAAATCCTCGTCCTTGACCTATGTAATAGCTCTAGGGTTTTGGCTTCGGGAGCAAGCACCAAGGAAGCTTTTTTTTTCGGGGAATGGGACGCGAACGAGGTGGAACCTCACCTTTATGACCGCGTCACAAAGAAGCTGATCGGATATACCTATCGAACAACGCCCCTCATATTTGGCAGAAATTACGAGATCTGCCATCATTTGTGACCCCGGATTTCACGAACGTTTCGTGGTATTTCAGTAATTTCAAATCGTACGGTAGATGCTCAGACGCTCTGTCAGAGATTCATCCACTGGCATTGAGACACGCGGCAGTAGATCCATTGCAAGCGTGATCGCATGAGGACGGTTCGATCGTTAATCTACGTCAGAAACCACACCGCTTGCTATTTCGTAACAGCCAGGTGGGTCCCTTTGCGATGTACGACGGAAACTTAAAAAACGAAGCACTGCTTTTAAGAATGATCACGACGAGCTATGGCATATTCCACAAGCTAATTTTTGAAATACCTTTAATTTTCTAAAATATTTATAAAATATTTAATAATAATAATAATAATAAAACATCGTTCTAAATTATCAGTAAACTTTTGTTTTCTCTGTAAGTATGCCATAACTTAAAAGATGGAAGAAATAAACACTGAAAGCCATGGATATATATATTCAATTTTGTTTATTAAACATGAATAAAAAACTTGATGATTCTTTAATTTAAAACAAATTTCTTTCTTGAACAAAAAAAATCAACGGAGAACATTTGGGTTCTCTCGATTGTTGCCTCAATTATGCTCACTTCTTACAATTAGGCAGGTCTGTTTTCCACGTTCAAAACAAATTGCAATGCAAGCAAACATCAAAAGTAAAGCCCTGGCTGAAACGCAATATGCAATTCGTAAATTCGAAACCAAATTGCCATGAGAAACAGAATGGCTTTTTGATACTACATCTTTCGGTCGATAGGACTTTGCGTAGGAATAAGCAAGCTTACACTGAAGCTTCAAACTCAGAATCGGCTTCGGCCGGTTCGGTCACCGCCACCTTCCCCCCACCTCTTAACCGGGACGCAACGTTGTCGATGGCATTGTTCAGCTGCTTTATCTTGGCGTTCAGTGTTTGCCGAGTTTCCTGGTATTGCATTGGACGCTTTATGTTACTTCTACGTATCAATGAAAAGGCAATACAAGATAGTCAGAGTTGGTCGTCACCTCTAAGCCTAAACCTTCTTCGTAATAAATCGGCCGCCTGGCCTTCCGAAATCCATGCTCATCTTCGTTGAGAAGTGATCTCCTTATCTGGAAAGTCAAAACAGGCACAATTCAGAGTGAACTGAATGAATTGAGAATTTAGGAAGACCAATCATGAAACAAATAAACATCGGCGATTTGCAGAAGCATTTTGCTCAGTTAAGTGAAATATGTACAAGAAATTCCAGCTAGAAAAGTCGATGCAGAACACTGCAGAACTCTAGTTAGCTTTCACAGATCTAATAGGCAACTTTCGTTCGATAAAACCACAAACAGGTTATCACCTGCGGAGCAAATACATAAGCCAGAGTTCCGAAGATTGCTCCTCCCAAAAGAAACCCAGCAATAAAGTCACCGCCTCCACTTCCAGAATCATCGCTGAATAGAAAGGAAATAAGATGCCATTGACGTAAAAGAGAAAATTAACAAAATATGTATCTTTGGGGAGCAGAGCAGAAGCGAAAAACATTCATTTTGTAAACCAAGTTAGATCACGCATCTAGTCTATTTGGTAGTCAAATAAGGTTGATGAGAAAGGAGAATGCAAGAAGAGGGTAAGCTATTGATAATTGGAAAAGCAAAGAAATACCTAGACTTTCTTTAGCAACCAAGAAAACCATGCCTAGTGGTGCTACCAAGATCTATGATAAAATATATCATTAACAATGAATATGATTTACCTGTACTTAGCACATATGGGCAAACTACGGCGGGATTTTAACACCTTTGACTTCTGTGGAAGAGCCAACTGTGTTTGATGAGCAGTTAAAGATTTGACCTTCTTATTCTGTAAACCACCTAAAGAAGAACAATAAAAAAGCGTGATTTTTAGTAGGCCAAACCTCCCAGATTAGTCGTCAAACCCAAATGGAGGCACATACCAAATCAATTAACAGCTAACCAAAACAAAACCTGATATAGAATCTCACATGTCTATATCATAGATGAAACTTAGCTAATATAATTGTAATATCAATGTGTTTTCAGTCTCTACTGCCTTACAGATTATCTGAACAAAATTATGCAAATTTTAATAAACAAACGTTACAAGTTACAATGAGTGAATTTTGACATCAAAATGGATAGTGAAAAAGTAATTTATACAAGGAATTAGCCATAAGTAAAATGCTCAGTAAAGCTATAGATGTTTACTGGAAACAAATCCTCTTCTAGGTAAGGTTCTTAGAATATACACAAAGCTCAACTACCCTATACTTCTAATCATAGTTGTAAAAACCACAGTGGAAATCCTACCTGAAAATCTCCAGTCAATTGGTCAAATTGCATATCAAACCAAGAACTCACTCAAACAAGCTAACTAGTCACATCAGCCCTAATTTACCGAATATATCTAATTTACTAGAACCTACAAAATAAGTATTGATAAAAAGGCATCTCTAGCTATCTAATATTATAGATACTATAGTAGTCAAGTGAATAGCTAGGGGTTTTGGATTTTTTATATTATTGATTATTGTCATGTCAAAATATAGAAAGGCATCTTTGCTTATCTAATATTAGAGTAGCTACATGGGGGTATTTTGAGAATTGTTGGAAGAATAACAAAATTGGTCAAATTTCTACAAAAATGACCAGTTTTCTTGATTTGACAAAAACTATTGGTTCAACCAATTTTTGGATGGTTGGTTGCACATACGATCCATTTGGAGAACCAAACAAGGGTTAGAACCCAGGTCCTTTTTTTGTCAAGTCGATCGATCCAATCCAGATTTCACAACTATGATTTTAACTGGTCATGGTTGTCTCTTACAGCGAGGCCTATTATAAGGTACCTGAGTGCAAATTGGCATAGGAAGCAAAAGCAGACTATATCTCATTTATAGAATAATGGAGCTCACGAATAAGGAACTCGAAGAAATGAGAAACATATAGCAGTAAGCACCAATGCTAGCAATGAATGCACTTAATCAAATAGTTAAGAGGAACCACACTTTTGGAAGCAATTGGATGAAAAAAAACATTAGTAAAAAATGAGAAATTGAAGATCAGTGTGGGAAAGTGGAACAGACCTTGATGTATGGACTACGGAAGCACTAACAAGATCATAAGTTAATTTAGTTAATGAATTTAATTAATAATAAGAACAAAGAGCATATAGTATAAAGAGAATAGTGGATAAATCTAAGTAACAATAAATAAATGCCAATCAAATAGTGGATAAATGGAACAATAAATAAATGGCAGTCAAAATGGAAAAAAAAATCATAAGGATCATTAAAATGATTGATGTCAGAGTAGTATTAAGTTGGATAGAATCCAAAACTTGCCTTAGAGAGTTGTAAGGAGCTCAATAGTTTGTCTTGGCTATCAAATACTATTGAGTTAAGAGGACAAATAGAAGGTGACGAAAAAAACACAGAGTAAAAGACAAGTTGGAGGCTAAAAAAATGAAGAACTAATAAGTCTGTGTTTGGTTGGTTCAGAATGGTTCATGAGCAATCACCAACCAAACTCAATACTGACAGCTGCCAAACAAAGCAAGCTAATTGCTATAAAAACTAATATGTCAAGCCAATAATAGTACATAATTATTTTTTGGTTTTGCTTCTAGGAAGCAAGGTTTGAATACCAGTCAGTGCCCTGTAACAGTCAGCAGTCAAACTAGTATTGTACCGGTACTAACCAACATATTATTGTTTGACATTGACGAAAAGGAAAAAGAGTAGCTTGCTCTATGCCTTCATTTACCCCAACCTTCAGTGAATGCATCCATCGACGTTACCTCCGTGAGAAAATAGGGCAAGAAGAAGAGCAAAGACAAAAGAGAGGTGTGGAATGGAGAGAAGAATATGAGAAGACATAGTAAAATGTCATTGTCACCCCATTAACTATTTAGTGAAAATATCAAATTCTTTCCCTCAATAAGTATCCCTCCCTTATCCACTAGACAGCTTAGCAAAAGCTAACAGATGCAAGTAGCATATACCCTCACCTATTCATCAACCTATTCATCCACACAATCATCCTCTCTTTCACTAAGGAATTGGTTACTTGGATAGAAGATATGAGGGAGAGGATAGAAAGTGACAAAAGATGCACATAAACGATAGAGTTCCATATGGAATTGTGAACCTTCCCCTCTTTTCCCTATATCTTTCATCTGAGTAAACTGACCTTTAGAGACATGGATGGACACAAATTAGGGAAAAGGGATGAGTTTATAACACCCACTTTGCAATAGTATATGAGAAAGAAATGAGAAGACTAATAAAAATTGGAGTATTATCAAACAGATCAAATGTTGGTTCATGTTTTCACAACATGTCAGATTGGTACATGCCACTACTATCAACTGTACTTTAAATCATTGGTAGAAAATCTCATAAATTCCCGATTGAGTTACTGCACACAACTGATAGGCATTAAACGTGCAAGTCAGGATGCACTTATGACAAACTTGTAGAATATCCAACATTCTTACCAACTCTTAGATAATTCTTGGGTATTTGTGTGATTTACTTTGAGCTCAATATAAGCTAAAGGACTTAAATTATGTTTGGAGGACCTGATTGTGAAGTCCAGAGGAGTATTTGTGAAATCACCACACCAAAAACTTTGATTTAATAGAGTCAGGGGTGGATTGAGGGTATTTAGTTGAGTCGATGGGTTTTATGCTTTCAAGCATTCTCATGAGATGACCCCATTCAGAGTTGTGGAGTTTCTTTTGTGTGTATGAGATGATCCCATTCAGAATTGTGGAGTTTCTTTTGTGTGTACTGTAGATGTAACCAAGTCATGTGCATCAAAGAGCTTACCCTCTATGAGATAGCAATTTAGCATGAGATGACAAGTGAGACTGTGAGAAAAGCAAAAAATGATTTGGAAGAGGAAATTTGTTCACGTTGCTAGAGTTCAGGAAGAACAAAAAAAATGTTATGATGCAAAAATAAAAAACTTCTGTTACAATTCAATCATAAGGGTTGTTTTGAACTTAAGAAGACGATTTGTAAATTTAGTGATATATTATTTATTCAAAGAAAATTTATGAAATTTTACTTAATTCCAAAAGGTCAAACCAAGAAAAAAAACATGTATCATGCTGATTTTTTTGGTGTAGCCTGATAAAAATAAACAATCCATCCACCTCAAATATTTGGGAAAAAACAACTTTCAACATGCTAAACTTGTAAATGATGGCTGCCTTCATCCATTTACACATTGGTAGATGTATGTTTTAAAGCCTGTTGGATGATATTGCTCATAAGGATTCTTATTATTAGAACAGTCGCACCATCACTAAAATCAAACAAACAAGCAGGTTGGATTTTAACATCAATTAAACTTCTTGTGAAATAAAGATTCATGAATCATGATTCACGCTTTCTAGATAGTCCGATTACAAGTTTTCTGGATTGTTTATACTTGTTCACTAAGCCTTGTAGCATCATTATCATCAGCTAAATATTTGCTTTTGAGGATGAAAGGTATACCTTAGTCTAGACCTTAAAGTTTAAATACAAAGTGTCCAAGTTAATGTGATTTTTAAGCATACGATACAGGCAGAGAAAATTAACCAAAAACTGTGCCTAAAATAGGTTCTACGATTAAACTCTGTTCTTCCCTATTCAAACGCTTTGCAAAAGTCAATCTCGGAATCAATGGTAGACCAAAAATTTCCATCAATTAGTAACTATAAAACATACCGAATTTCTTAATACCCCCACTTGCTAAATTGACCTAAGATATCAACTCGAATCCATAAGCCCCCCTTAAAATCCTTCAACAAAGTTGAAACCCGTGGATATGATAATCGTAATTCAAAATCACGGCGTATACAAAAATCGAAGTAGCTCCAAAGGAAACCCCTTCTCGATCTCGCACTATCGCTATCGACAAACAGATAAATTCTACGGATTATTAAGCGAAATCACGGATATTGGCAGGTCAGGACCGATAGATCCTAAATGGACTAAGAAGAGATCAAGTATCTACAGCAAGCAGTTCGATTCACGCGAGAAAAGGAAACGGAACTCACCGGTGACGAACGGAGTCGCAAAGGAAGTCGCCGTCGCCATGAGCAAGTTTAATGACAGCGCTCCCTTCCCTTGCGCAACCTCGACCTTATTTTACCGAGTTAATGGATGGGTAAATTACTCATATACCCATCGAGCGGATAAAGAACAAAGATACAACATTATGCTTGTTAACAGTATTGGTGTGGACGTCATTACACTATATGTTAGGGGTGAATTGGGAAGTGCGAAAGTTTTGATCGCAAATTATTCAATTAGTCTCGATGATAACAATGCGCGGTTAGAAAGTTGGACTTACGAGAAACCTGCAAGGTACCCGCTTTTTATCACCCATTTGCCTGCACTGATAGGCTGAGGAGGTCTGCCGAATGGCCAGGTGTCGGCAGAGAAAACAGGGTAAAATGGGTGAGTTTGTGAGTAGAAAAAGTTGTTTGCTTTGGTTGATCCGCATGCATGTTATCGTGCAGCGCCTGCGTGGGATCTGATCATCTGGACATTTCGTGGCTTACGTGGCTTCAACGTATGGGAAATCACTCGATCCTTTTTTAATTATAAAAATTATTTAAAAATTAAAAATATATATATTGAAACGATGAACACTTGTTTATCAAAAATATGCAAAATGATTAGGCAAAAATTAAGATGACGAGTTTTTTTTTCAGATAATCAAAGAGCCTTATATTTATTTTACGTCCTATTTTACTGTTCTATCCTATATATTTATCTAAATATTCTTTAATATTATTATTTTCTGTATTAAATCTTAAATTATTTAGATATGTTATATTAGCTATGATTTCTTAATTAGTAAAATGTGAATAAAATTTAAAAATTTACATGGTAGCCGTTACGATTTCATAATTGCTACATCGTTATTTCAAGATTGAATTCACTTATAGTAGCTATGAAATTGTTACAATTATAACGTGAGCAAAAATTTATGTTGTAGCAACTACTAGTTCTTGATCGCTACAACATAAATAAAAATTTATATTATAGTAGTTACGATTTTATAACTACTACAACGTGAATTCAATTATGAATTTAAATCAGTTTAAAAATTAAAATTTAAAATTTAGATGAAAAATAATAGTATTGAATAATACATAATAATATTGGAGAGTATTTGAGTAATGTGAACAAAATTTATATTGTAGTAGCTACGACTTCATAAATTTTACAATGTAAATAAAAATTTATATTATAGCAGTTACGATTTCATAACTATCACAATGTAAATTCAACTATAAATTTAAATAATTTTAAAAATTAAAATTTAGAGTTTAAATGAGAGATAATAATATTAAATAGTACAAAATAATATTAGAAAGTATTTGAGTAACGTGAGCAAAAATTTATATTGTAGCAATTACGAATTCATAACTGCTAAAACATAAATAAAATTTATATTATAACAATTTCGATATCATAGCTATCACAATGTGAATTCAACTATAAATTTAGATTAATTTAGAAATTAAAATTTAAAATTTAGATAAGAGATAATAATATTGAATAATATAAAAAAATATTAAAGAGTATTTGAATAATTAATTATATACGATTGAATAGTATGTGCCATTTTAATTAAATTAAATATAAGAGTCCATTTGACGGTAAAAAAAAACTTCAACTTCATTTTTATCCAAAAGGATTTTTATTTTTTTATTTTAAAAATAACTTTATTTCAGAATTGTTTAAGTAATTATTTTATACGAAAATGTTAGTTTGTTTTATTTTATTTTATTTTATTTTTAATCTCCCGAATTTTAAAATGATTTTGTAATCGTGGTTTGGTTAAAGTCTAGCCGAGCGTATGAAGCAGGTGGCGAAAAAACCTCCGCATTCGAATCAGAAACCCTTCGATCTCGTTCAACATTGGGAATGGCGCAGAGCAGCAATAAGAGTAGCATCCCCATCACCGAGCTCTTCTGGTCTCTCCTCGACAAAGCCGACCGCAAATTCTCTAGGGTTCGTGATCTCCCCAACTTCGGGCGCAATCGGTACCCCCAAATTTTCCGCTCCTTTTTGCCCCTTTTCTTCCCCTCCTCCCTAATCGCTCTCGGTTCCGTGCAGCAACGACGCGGATTTCCACAAGGCGTTCAAGATCTACACCCAGCTGTGGAAGCTGCAGCAGGAGCATCGGCAGAAGCTGGTGGAAGCCGGGCTTCGACGATGGGAGGTGGGGGAGATCGCCGCCCGGATCGCTCAGTTATACTACGGGCAATACCAGCGGACCGGCGATTCTTCTTACCTTTCCGAAGCCTACATCTTCTACGAGGCCATCTTCAGCCGGGAGTACTTCCGGGATGGTGGCAGCGGAGGGGCGCAGGCGCAGGATACGGCGCTGGCAAACAAGCAGCTCAGGTTTCTCGCCCGATTCCTGATCGTCTGCCTTGTGCTCGGCCGTCGGGAGATGGTCTTCAAGTTGGTCGGTTCGCTCAAGGCGATGGTGGATGAGTGCAAGAAGAGCTTCCAGGTCTGTCGCGATTGAGAATAATGGAAATCGTTTCTTCATTTTTGCGACCATTTCTAATTGTATTTCACTGCTGAATTAACTTGAATATTCTAAATAAAAATCTCCAGAAACTTCAAGTTTGATGGCAAATTGATAGATAAGATATAAGGCAATCTGGGCCTTTTTAAGTGGAACATTCATTTTGTTTTTCATGACAATTCACTAGTGTTACCACAGGAATCTGTTGAACATCTTAAGCTCACTGATGAAGTTTCTTTAAGTCCGTGATGGGGAAGCATTTTTCAAAGTCCTAGAGAAATTATAGTTTGTTTATATAGTACAGAGGGAGGAAATAGTGGATATGTAAATGAGCTGCAGGTGGTGACCTCAACCTAATTCTTTTGTTATTATGTGCAGGAAGCAGAGTTCAGAGAGTGGAAGCATGTGGTCCAAGAAATAATCAGATTTCTTAAAGCTGATACAACTTTTATGAATATGAGGCCTTTAAGATATAGTTTTCTCTTTGACTCACATCCTGACTCTCTTCCTGTTATATCTTCTAGCTTCACTAGGAGGGGTTTGGTATTACGTGATGCAATTATGAGCAGTTATCATCACAATGAGGTTAATCACATTTTCTTTTGGCCCTGATATATCTCCTCTTAGCGTCATGCTAATATCTTCAAATGCTTAAAATAAGGGAAGTAATTAATTGACCTTGTCTCATCAGGTCAAGTTTACAGAGCTGACTCTAGATACCTTCAGAATGCTTCAATGCCTGGAGTGGGAGCCCTCTGGTTCATTCTCAACGAGGAATGGAACTGACAGTGGTCACTTTGGGACTGGCATTAATCGAGTCAATCTATTCCAAGATATTAGGGATCAGACATTGCCACCTAATCCACGGAAGTTAATTTTGTACCGCCCTTCAATTACTCATTTCCTTTTGGTGAGTTTATCAATGCCTTTGCTCCCATTAAGATGTTTCTGATTATAATTTCTCTGGTGATGTCTTTCTGTGCAATTGTAAATATTTGCATTATAGTTTTAATGCTTGATAAATTGATGCTTCATATCTCCATTCAAAATGTTGCTGTTGGCCCTCCAGGCTGCCTATTTACTCGGGGTTTCCTGGATTAGATGCCTTTGCTACTTCAAATTTTCTTCTCTATTTCAAATCATTAGTTGGTTGTAGATGATGATAGCTAGATGTTAATATGACATGTAATTCACAGCATTGACATAGGTATCAGATGGAAAATATATAGGTTCATATTTCACATTCAAAAAAAAAAATCCAGATATTGTTTATTTCATTTTTATAGGAATTGAAGTGGAATAGGCAAGAAGACATTTTCACTACCTCCACGTCTAACAAAATACAAAATACAAAATATAGCATGATATGAATCTTGTTGGCATCAACGTAGTTAAAGATGGAAGACAAAATAGACAAGATTTGTTCTTTCAGTCACTATTCGGCATAGATTCCATCTTAGCTGTGGTTGACTTCGCATTTCCTTGTGACAAGAATTTTCTTCTACATTGTCAACTTCGAATTCCACCTCTCCTACCTCTTGTATCTTGTAACAAAAGATTCATCCTTTATTTTTTATTTTCTAGTTTAGATTTATTTTTTTGGACTCATTGTGTCTAATTTAATTAATTAAGTTTGCTTTTATTAGTTGGTTGAACTTTTTTTGGCAGGTTCTTGTAAGATAAAATTCATATGAAATCGTATTGAGTTGAATCAAATTGTCTTGGTACTTTTATACTCTAGTTCATATTTATGATGTGTGCCATTTTATATTTGAATCTTATAATCTTATTATAAGATATTTGAATCTTTTAATCTAACAAGATATTAATAATTCTTGTATTGGATCTTCTTTTTTTCCATCATTTATCTAACACGATAGGAGCTTTCACCAACTGCCTTTGTCTGATACAAAAAGCTTATGGAGAGGATATATATTAAACAACTGAATTGCAAAATTGTGTGGGTTTCTACAATTATTATGTTTCTAAGCACACCTGGGAAAATAACGTGTTTTTTTTTCTCTTTTTATTTTTCCCTTTCATGAGCATGTTACCAAAGGTAGAGATGGACATTCAAAAAAATCACCAGATAATTGCAAATCTTCTTGTGACATTCTGTCTATTCTCCTTGTTCAAATCTTCCAATTTTCACCTCTACAAAGAAGCTACTGAACATGGAAGCTAGACTTGAGCTTATCTAGTGGTGGCAATCGAAAACACCACTCCATTTTTATCTTGTTTACACTGCTTTTGTATTGCAGGTCCTGGCCACAATCTGTGAGGAACTTCCTCCTGACGGGATCATGTTGGTATATCTTTCAGCTGCAGGTTAATCATGTCTTTTATCTTAAGATTGTTTGTTCTATGGAATACATGGAATTTGTTTCATCGTAAGATTTTGCAGGAGGATCTGGATTAAGTAATCCAGTACCATTAACTTCTGAAATTTCCTTGGATACTGCTGAGAAGATTGCAGGAAATTTTAGTAATCTTGAGATATGCTCACCACTGATATCTCAACAGTGTAGACCAACTCATCCATCTGTTGAAAATAAGGATGCTAGCGAAATTGGTATTGACGAACAAGCCTCTTTATGGTTAGGTTCTCGTGGAACTGGAGGTATTTTTTTGTCTGCATGTGCTGTCTAGATGCTTGTCTGATCATTATTAATAATTAGAGTTGCATGTAGAAATTTATGGTCGTTAGCATAATGCCCATGAATGTTATGCAGTTACAGCTTACAATTGAAGCTTCTTAAAATCGTATTCTGTTATTTTTTATAAAGCCAGCTACTGTACTTGGCATCAACATGTCGTCTTTTCTTTTCAGGTTCAAATTCTATTTATCCTTGTGATTTGATTCCATTTACAAGAAAACCAATTTTTCTGGTGATCGACAGTGACAGGAGTCGAGCATTCAAGGCAGGTTTGTCAACTTAAATTTCTCTTTTCTGTATTTCTGGAACTTCAAAGGTCCAGTCACTTTACCAATAAACACATAAATATTTCCCTTAGCTAAGTGTGATCATACCATCTTCTCCATGTGAAATGAACAAGGAAAAAAATAGAGCATTGTATCCAGGAATTGCCAGAGATGGCAATATGAGTTGTGAGGATAAACAGTAAAATTGCAGTAATGAGGAAAGAGCACACCTTAAACCTTGTTTGAAAATGCCAATTAGAATATGGCATTCATAATAGCAATTGGGCTAGGATAGATTTTGTTGGTGCGGGAAGCATCCGACGATCGAACCTAAGTTTTGATTATGGCAAAGGGATTCAAAGTTAAGTCCATTTGTGATCTAACGGTTTGAATGAGTTTGCAGGAAAGTTCTAAGTGTACTTAGGCAAAAGTCCTAGCTACGGTTAGGCAAAGGGAAAACCCTAGGGGGTGGTAACCCTAGGTCATAGGGGGTGGTAACCCTATGCGGAAAGTCTTGGTGGGTCGAGTGCTTCAGGCAAAAAGTCCTAGGGGGTGGTAACCCTAGGTGGAAAGTCCTGGTGTCGCAAACCAGGTGGAAGACTGGACCAGTCGGGAAGCGGAAGTCCAGCAGAAAGTCCGGGAGCATCGAGCGCCGAGCAAAAGTCCAGTCGATCTGGAGGATCGTACTGGCATAAGGTAATCTCTCCTGAGGGGAGTAGGTGAGGACGCGTTCCCCGGAAGAGGGAACAGTAGGCGTCGGTTCGACCTAGGATTTCCGATTGGAAATTCGAAATCAGAACCGGACAGTCCAAAGACTGTCAAACCTATTTTTCTTATATATTATCTGTTGTGTTCTAAATCTGTTTTGCAGGAAACTAATATGTTTGTGCAGGATTGGAATTGGGCAGGATCGGTCAACCAAACATCTGGATCGATCAACCGAACCTCTAGATCAGCAAAACAGAACTCCAGCCAATTGATCGGGTTCGAATAGGGGATCAGTCGACCGAACCAAGGTGGAGTGCCAAGCTGATCACATTTGATTGGTCAAAGCTTAATCACGTTTCAAATTAAGCTTATTGTGGTCAAAGCTTAATCACGTTTCAAATTAAGCTTATCACGTCAAAGCTCAATCACGTTTTCTAATTTGATTAAACGTGCAAAAAAAATCAAGGAGGCTTTTGGTCAAAGCTCAATCACGAGTTTTATGGATCTGATAAAACTTGAAAAAAAACTATAAAAGGAAGCCTACGGCTAAAGGAGAAAATACAAAAAAACAGAACATTGCTTTTCTTTGTGATCTTCCGTGTGCTGCCATAAAGCTTCACCAACGTCCTGCCATTCCGACAATTAGCCACTACGCCTCAACGCCTCATTTTTGTATGGTCGGTTTAGTTTCATTATAACATTTGATTTGTAATACTTATTTTCGATATTATAGTTGTTGCCCATCGAAAGCGATCAACGATCGCGGGCCTTGGAGTAGGAGTCGCTCAAGGCTCCGAACCAAGTAAATCTTAGTGTCTTTGTGTATTGTTTATTTTTATTCCGCTGTGTTTGTTTTACTCGTACGATTCCGGAACGAAAAAGCCACGAGCGCTATTCACCCCCCTCTAGCGCGATCTCGATCCAACAGATTTTTACTGACACTGTGACACAGTCACATGTTTGTTCTTTTGATATATGTCACTGTGACATTGTGACACTGTGACACAGTCACATGGGCTAGCAATTAGAATATGGCATTCATAATAGCAATTGGGAAGGAATTGCTTTGATTAGTCACGTGGTAGAAATAATGATGCGTTATGAAATTCACATATCTCTACAACTATTGTCCACTTTGGGCCTAAG
This sequence comes from Curcuma longa, assembly GCF_044706935.1. Classification (NCBI taxonomy): domain Eukaryota; kingdom Viridiplantae; phylum Streptophyta; class Magnoliopsida; order Zingiberales; family Zingiberaceae; genus Curcuma; species Curcuma longa. The sequence continues at coordinate 7,796,767 of NC_133864.1, read as the reverse complement.
TCCTTATGGATTTATTTTTGGCTTTAACTAAAATGCCTCATACCAATGAAGATATCTTCCATCTTATAAGCCCATAATATTTTTCATGTATTTCTAATATGAAACTTTGATTGCAATCCCAACAATTCTTCCCTTAAATGAAAGACTACCATACTCCAATCAAGACTATGCCTTTCCACTGCGTTTGGGCGTACGCTTTACATAAATACCTAGAGCACCACCTACCTTGAGAGTTTATCATGGATTTTTACTAGGAGCTGCCCCACTATTATTCTCATGGTTCGGGTCTCCCCTACATCTTTTGTTTTCCTCTCAAACGAAAGATCACTATACTCTAATCAAGGTCAATCATTTTCCACTGCATTTGGGCGCTCGCTTTACGTGAAATACCTAGAGCACCACCTGCCTCGAGAGCTTATCATGAATTTTTATTGGGAGCTCCCCTACTATTATTCTCATGATCCGGGCTTTCCCTATCTCATTCGTTTTTCTTAAGGTTCCCCACATGACTCCATCTAGATAATGAATTTGATACCACTTATTGCCTTATGAAATTCACATATCTCCACAATGGTATGATATTGTTAACTTTGGGTTAAGCTGTCTTTTAGTAAAAATCCATGATAAACTCTCGAGGTAGGTGGTGCATGTAAGGCGTGCACCCAAATGCAGTGGAAAAGGAATGACCTTGATTGGAGTATGGTGGTCCTTCGTTTGAGGGGAAAACGAAGGAGATAGGGGAGACCTGGACCATGAGAATAATGGTAGGGGGCTTCCAGTAAAAATCCATGATAAGCTCTCGAGGCAGGTGGTGCTCCAGGTATTTTACATAAGGCTTGTGCTCAAACGCAGTGGAAAAGAGTAGCCTCGATTGGAATATAGTGGTCCTTCGTTTGAGGGGAGGATTGTTGGGATTGCAATCAAAGTTTCACATTGGAAATACATGAAGATCATGGACTCATAAGATAGAAGATATCTCTATTAGTATGGGGTCTTTTGGTTAAAGTCTACAAACAAATCCATGAGGGAATAAATCCAAAGTGGACAATTTTATACTATTGTGGAGATATGTGATTTCTATTGTGCAACAAATAATGTCTTTATTTCCATGGTAATCAAGGCGTTTGGAAATAATTGTCGAGACTCCAGAGCACTCTCGCATCTAGACAAGAGCTTAACATTTGACAAAATCAACATGTAAAGGTGGAGGTTTGCCCAATAAGGTAGCAAATCTTGTATGGTGAAATTTTGATTATTTTTTAATAAGCTGGCTAAATAAATAAAAAAGCATTAGAACCAAAAACTTTTTGGAGGAACAATTATAGGATTTATTGCGTTAATGAATACATGGGCATAATAATCTTCTGCTTTTTTAGTTTACTTAGTGCATCATTATGTACTTTTTAATAATCATTATTCAATGCGATTCTTATCCCGGTATCGATATGTATCTCTTTATACACATAGTGAAACTCTCAATTTGGTGGATAGAATTTGGCAAAGGAATCAAATCAATAGGCTAATGAGCTCTAGGCTAAAAAATGACTATAAATTAACACATGCTTGTAGATGTATTATTATAAGCAATTTCATCAGTTGGTAAAAGAAAAAGTTGTGATCCTAATATATTCTTTTGATAATTTAGTTAAGTGTGCTCTTTTGAACTCTTATGGTAGTGTACAATTGTCAACTTAATTCATGATAAATGGCAGGTCGAATGATTCTCAAAGTTGGTGAGTTTTTGCAGCCTCCTTAGGCGTCTCACTGAAAGTATCATTGATCTTTAGGAGATGAGTTACTAAATGTCATAAGAGACTTGGTAGTTATATGATTAGTGTCATATTGGATATATTATGTCATCAGGAGGCTCTTTAGAAGATAAGTAGTGAGACTTATTTAAAGATCCACTAGGCGAGGTAGTAGCTATCTATTATATTGCGGAGAACTTGGATGAAGCTCTAGTTTGAGTTATATTCTAGTGTTTGACTTTTTGAAAATGTTCTTGTAAGTTCCATTAGTTATGACTATTGTATTTTGTTTTCTCACACACATATCACGTAATTATAAAAAGTACTAGTGTGCTTCTATGTATCAGAAATATGGGTGAAATTATGTAGGCTACTAGGTTATGTCATATAATTTCTTTTTCACTTCATTTTGCATATGGGTAAATTAAAGAGTGAATATCTTCATTTTATTCTTTTCTATTAATTCAAGATGTATGTTAGGGTTTAAATTGTTATAATCGATTGACATGCTTGTGACGATCCTTGCTTTTTTTGGAATGGCTCATCGATGAATTTTGTGAACTTTCTAGGTTATCCAAGTTCTTGTAAATTTAAGCTCGTCCTGCATTTCAATTTTAACACTTTGTCAACTAACATTATATCTCTTATATTTCTTATACTAGTGGTGATTTCTCTCATTGTAACGTTCTTACATTGTTGATGAGTAGTGAAGATTATAAAGTAATGCAACATAATAAACTAGGGAAGAATGAAGAAAATGTTTTTGTAATGATGAATGATGGTTAAATTAGTGTAGACATGAGATTATGCATGTGATGATAGTTTTTGCTAAGGTATGATGTATGTGAGAAAAACTAATTAAATGCAAAAATTTTGACTAACCAACTAACTCAAGAAAAGTATTTTTCAAAAGACTGTGATTATAGCAAAATGATGCAAGCCTACTCCTTTATTGAGGTTGCCAAAGTTTGATCTGGATAACTGATGAAAATGGTTAGATCTCTTCACTCGTGCAATGGATTCCATTCTTGCACGAATCTTTGCACAAGATCTTTAATTTATTGCAATTTATGTCTACACCCAATATTTGCTTACACTAGCTTTACTACCTTAGATTAGATCCAATATTGGCTTACACCAGATCTACCTAATTTGTCCTTTCTCTCCCCAGTTAATTTAAAGCAGGACCCACCACTTAGTTTTTTCCCTTCTAAATAATTGTTAGTTGGTGCCTGAAACTGATTTGGTTCCTATTGTGGCATTTTGGAGTTGGATGCACCTGCTTGTGTGGTTGGCTGCACCAGATTTTGAGGGTTCTTGTTGTCATGGGTTGTTGCCAACTTGCATGGATGAAGTGCAGGAGGGGCAAATCACAGATCTGTGTGAGGGTTTGTAGATTCCGATGACATGCCTAGGAGGGGAAGGTGTAAGAGTAATGCAGACCATTGAGGGAGGTTGGCTAGCAATGAATGTGGCATGGTAAAGGTAGAGCTCTTGGTGGAATTGCAAGCACATTTGAAAGTTTGTTGTGTTGCCGTGGGGAGGAATTGCAAGACCTACATGAGGGCTGAGGATGGTGGCAAGCGTGAGGTCTCGATGGCAAGAATGCTAGCACCAGTCCTATAAGAAAGGTGGAAGAACTAAAAGATTGAATTACTGAGCGAGTCCTCGGATGAGTTCACTATAGGTGAAGTGGCACAAAAACTGGAAGAAAAGAGTTTTATTTATGATTCGAGAGAAGATGGAAGCAAATAGTGAATGTTGAAGAAGGTGATGGAAACAAGAGCACGATGCATGGAATAGGGATGCCCATCGTGAGAGGGGCGTCGGGATGTGGTGTGGTGGCAAAAGTGGGATGGCGCAGGCAGGTAAAGGGGATGTCAATCCTATGATTAGAAGCATGTGGATTTAGCAGGTGAAGCTATGATTCAAATTCAGAGGATGCTGCAGAACAGAGATGGCAGAAGCAACAGCCATGTGGAATGAGGTGTCTATGACACTCCTATGCCAAGATTGGGTTTAATGTGGCTAGGAGGTGAATGAAGTAATCACAACATAAATGATGGAGGCATAAGTATTGTGAGTGAGTCGTGGCAAAGGAAGGAGGTGAGGGGAGTTCGGCTAGTAGATCTGTTGTGGATAAGGTGTAGGGCTCACAGCCAGTAGATTTTTTGAGGTAATGCAAAGGAAGTAAGGAGATGGAGGAATGATCAAATCTGGGTAGACCTGCAAAGGTGCCTCTAGTAACATGGGTTTTGAGGTGGCAAGAGATGCCTTTGAGGAGGGTTGTGTGGAAGAAGATCACTGGGATCTGATGTGAGATTCCCTTTCATTGGCAGGTCATATAGGCAAGGAGATTCCTATAGGAGTAGTTGAAGAGGGATGCTGGCATATTGAAAAAGTCGTGGCTTAGGGAAGAAAGGCTCCAGGGTGGATGCTTGCATGGGTAGATTGGAAGATGCAGGTTGGTTGAAAGTGAACAAAGCTACAAGAGATGGGTCGAGGTAGGTTGTGAGGAAGATACCGAATCAAGTTTTCAGCCTTGATACTAGATTCAACACTAAAAGGAACAAAATTACCAAAGTGCAAAACCAAAACTCACTAGGAGACTTGGGCCTTGTCAACTACAATACTCTGTATGCCATCCTGCTAAGGTGGACTGGAAGCCACATTGCTTGCCATCTTCCTCCCCATGCATGGTAACAAGGACAGAAATGATGCCTCCTTTCCGGCCCCTTCTGCATCAACTCTTTTGCCTCAGGAGTTACATAACCTATTCCCACTCGAGCGGAGAAATTGACTAATCTCAAGTTAAAAGTGCTCTTGCTGTAACCTGTCACCTACTCCAGCAGTGAAATCAACTAATGTTGTCTAAACTGCTTTTGTTGCTGTGAACTAGTGTCTATATTGATCAGTGATGTGATGGTATCTACAAAGGCAAATGCCAAGAGGAAGAATCCTATGGTTAAAGAAGAAATTCATGTCACTGAAGATCATCTCTGATTTTGTCAATCTCCACCACTGCACTAGCCTCATGTATTCGTCTACTAGTCTTTTTTTGTGGGGGCTTTTTCTATCATACATGATATGTATGCTCCATCTTGGGAGAGAGAGAGAGAAAGAGAGGGTGTCAGAATTAGTAATCATGTTATAATTACATGTCAAATATTTTTAATCCTATGTCATCAATTTATAGAATTTCATGATTGTGAACACTTACAATATTCTATTTCTAATTTTGACATGTTTAATTGTAGTTCTATGATGTTTCAGTAAAACATTATACCACAATTGTGGATGAGTATAAATATCATTTATCCTTTTGTTGTAAACATCATATAATTACTACTTCTCTGTCGACATTTTGCAACTTGCAGTCTTTTTTTTTTCTTTTCAAATTTGGACATAGAGAACCAGAATTACATTTGTTTGTTTTCCATTTTTTTCAAAGTTAAACCCATAGATTTAGAACATAAAAATGCTAGACGAAACTGAATAAATTTTTCAATGGGGCATAGGTTTTGATTTGAATAGTTTTTTCTGCAGCTGTAACTTTAATATATGTATATTTGATACTTTAGGTTCAGTTTCCTTTAAATGGTGGGAAAATGGAGAGGTGAATTGCTTTTTTATTTACATACAATCATTTCCAAATTTTCTATCCCTCTACTTTTCTATTCTTTGGAGGAAACTGACTAGAGTTTACACTTCAGTATACGATATTATTTTATTTTTCTTTGTAAAATAAACTTCAGTAACTGCTGAAACGTGTAAATTTGAACATGATAATATCTCCCGAGCCTTAAGCTATATAGGATCACACTTTTTTTCCTTAACTTGTCAGTGGTGTGCAAAATCTAAGACCAAAGTAAAACTATGAATTTTTTATCATCTATCTGGTTTGATGTCATAATTTTACACCTATTTTCCTTTCATGCTCACTGTTCAGAACATTTGATGAAATTTTAATAGGTTATACATGGAGCTGAGAAAGGTGCGACAGTTGCCATGCTTCTCTCTCCATGCTCTAGGCCTCCACCCTCAGGAACCACTAGTGAATTTGCTCGTTCTCAACAAGGAAGCCAATTCACTATGTTCCTGTCAGCGCCAGTGCAAGCTTTCTGCCTCTTGATTGGTATTTCCGGCGCAAATGTTGATAAGGTTTACAATTTTATCTCCTCATTTCTTTATGATAGCACATTAGCCATTCTCTTAAGGAATTAAATTTACTGCTTATGTACACTACTTAATTCTCCAGGATAAATATGATGAGGCGGAAAAATTATTGTCATTTTCATTTAGCGAGTGGGAAAGGGCTTTAGTGACATCAAATGATCTACATCCAGTTTGGATTGAAGTCTTGGGCGACCCATTTTTGAGGCGGCTTCTTCTCAGGTTACTTCTCGATTTTATTTTATGTAACTATTACATCATAGCATGTATGCCATAGATGTTAAAAAACCTGCTTCTGGTCAATGTTATCTACATTTACAATCCAGAGCTTATAATTCTTCATTAGTTTATGGTGACTGTTGGACTATATGGCGGAAATAATTGCATTATCTCTTGACATCAAACTGAATTTTTCAATACCTGAACAATTCATGCCATGTTCTCATTCTCACGAGTGGGCAGTTTGATCAAGGCATAGTAACATTTGTCATTATGTGTTGCAGATTTATTTTTTGCAGGACTGCTCTTGCACTTTATGCACCCGCGTGGCATCATGATGAATTTCTTCCTGAATGCTTACCTCATTTACCTGAACCAGTTGATCCAAATAGCAACATTTCTCAATCTACTATAATGCAGCTAGCAGACACATTTGGCATCATAGACCAGTTCATGTTTTCCAAAGAGATTCTGCCGTCGAAGCATGGCGATGACGACTCTGCAATGAAAAGACTTCCACAAACTGAAGAAGACGACAATGGATCCTGATGAAACATAAGCATCATCTCCAAAAGTTTGTTAGCAATTGCATCGACTGGAAGAAGCGAAGCATCTCACTACGCTCTTTGCCTACATTGCCCACCAACAGGTTGCAAGTGACTTTGAGTCTCATGCTTAGCAGTTCATCATCAGAGCAACAATGATTTGCGACATCTTGGGAATTTGGATATGAAGTATTCTTTGAGCTTTAATTTTATATTTTTCTCCTTTTAGAAACTCATGGTATGTGATAATTGTGATCGTCATTTAAACAAGTAGAAATCGATCGACGTGATAAGCAGATTGGTGATGAACTCATTTGTTGTTGGCAGCCTTGCACTATCTTGAACATGATTTTATTGGGTACTTGCTGCTCTTATTGGCTCTAGAATAATTGCTTTTATGTTGATTATGATAAAATGGGTTCACTATAAAATGATGAATAGAATAATTGCTTTTATTATTTAATCTTTCTCTTATTATTATAATCATTATTACTATTTATCATTTTCTCCCTGACCATCTGATATTTTTATGGTCCCATCTCGTGGCATTTTTATTTTATTTATTATTTTTATTATCAACTTTAATTAAGTTTACTTGTTAAGAATTTCGTGGAGTTGGATTTAAACTTAGCTTAACTATAACCATTGAATACTTATGAAAACATTAATTTAATACAATTACCATATCTTTTTCCCCATTTTTAATATATTATAGATAGATAATTTAAACTATCAAATTACATTCTATTTAAAAAATATATAAAGGAAAATAAATTAATAAATAAAATTATTTATAAATTACTTCTAAATTTTAATCACAAATATTAATTAATAAAATGGGCTGTGTGAACTTGTATATTAATGAGTAAATGTAAATAGCCAACCAAGTCTGTTTAAGAATATAATGGAATGTTGATTTTTAAATTCAAGAAAATATTTAAATTAGTAAGGCTATAATTGCTTTATTAAATGATTCACTAGCCATTTAAAATTATTTTATTAAATAATTAGTTAGTGAAACATGTTGCTTTATCAAAATTTAATTATTCAACTTTGTCGATTGAAATGTCAACTTTTGTGTGTGTATATTAATGTGGATGGATTCTAAATTGAAAGCACGTGTCGTCTTGTTGAATTATTATAAATATCTCTCTTCTAGAGGTGTCGATTAAACTACTATATCTCCATCACTTTGTCCTTTTTTTTATAAAAAAATAATTTATAATAAATATTTGTGTATGTCAAATAAAGTGGGGAATTATTTGGAAGTGTGTGGGATAAAAGAAACGTGGAGGAAATGAATTTAGACGAGATAAGATTAAGACCAAAGTGGTTGGGATGTAGTCAACTATCAAATAAGCATCTTTTGAAAAGTCGAAGAACACATTTATCACGTTGTCTTTGTGTATATATTTTTTATGTTCACGTTTAATGTATTGTGACATGAGAAATGCAATTTTTTAGTGCATTTTTTAAAATAAATAATGTCTAGAATATTCTTTCAAACTTTGTTGATGTTGAAATATCTTACAAGTCTTTATTTGACTATTACTGTTAAGCGTTTTTTATAACATTTTAATGTTTGATAAAAATGTAGATGATATTTTTGACAAAAATATTTAAAATTTGGAAGGTATTTTTTTAATGATTCTTTCATTTAGTTATAGTTTGGTTGATAATTTAAATTTTTTAGGCATTAAAAAAATAAATTTTCATTTGTAAAATATCATATTTTATCAATAAATAAATTTGTGCAACATATCGTTGTGATTTTTAAGGGGTAAAAATAAAAAAACATTTATTATTATTATTTTTACAATCTTTTTATCAAAAGAATGCTTAAGATTTTAAAAATATTAAAATATTTTTTTCATTTATAACTTTGGCTAAAACTACCTAAACCGTTACAATATACGTACTTTTGCTCAAAACAACTACAATACACTATAAAATAATTTGATCAAAATTATTTAAAATACCTTTGAGTCAAATTGATATATATAAATCGGTTATGCATTGTACTTGCGATAATTTTAATAAGTTGAAACAATTTTAATAAAGTAAGAAAATATTTTAATATGAATAATTTTGATTAAGCAAGAATAATGTTAATTAAATTGTAGAATTCTAATTAAATTCATTAGAATAGTAATAAAATAAAGATATTAAAAATGAAAAAAATAGGATAATGGTGTCCTTTTATGTTATTTTCCCCCCAAAACAAAATAAACTATAATGGGTGAAAACAACATTTTCTCCATTAAAATTCTTTTCATGTAAATAATTCTCTTCCAAATTAATATAAAAAAAGGCCTCCGGCATACACTTTTATTTTTCTCATAGAAATACTCTTTTTGTTTAAATTCAATCAAAAAAATCAAAATCAATCCACTTTTGAAATGTTTTTTTGATGCAACGGTAGGATATCTGGGTTGTGACCCAGGTTCGATCCGCGACGTATTTGCAAAAATTTTGGGGAACACAATCAAATGATGTTGGACATCTACGGCGTATGCGCTTCCCGATTTACCCTGGTGGTCGGTGGAAAACTTCCGTGGGACCGGACCGGTCACCCCCAGAGATTGAGTCCATAAGACTGATTGAGATTTATCATAGTCCCCGAGGCAATGGTGCAACGATAGGACATGCGGATTGTGACCACCCACGGTTCGATCCCCATCTACGTATTTGCAGAAATTTTCCTCCAAATAGAGAACGCAATCAAAGGATGTTGGACTAAATTAAATAATATAAATTAAAAATAATAAATTTATAAAAATTTAATAGAATTTATAACAAACTCATTATAAGGAGATATTTGCTAACCAACAGGACCTAAGAGAAAAGAGAGAGAGAGAGAGAAAAATATATTTTAAAATTATATTTCATGATTTAAGTATTTTTAATATTTAAAAACTTGGGTATGTGAAATGGATGATAATAAAATTTGCCCACAAAAAAAAGTTTACAAACGGAAGCAATGAATCCGCTTGGGTACTCTATAAAACCCCTCTCGGCGTCCGCCGACACTGCCCATAACAGCGTTTCCCTCTTGCTGACCAGCAGTGGGGTCGGGTCACCTTCCGGTGCCGTCCATGAGCCTTCGACCGCCCCACCACAGCGCCTCCGGCATGGTTCCGTTCCTCTCATCCGCTTCCACCGCCGCCGACAGCCACGACGTCCGCTGGCCGCGGCCGGCGCTACCCCCCGTCCCTCTCCCGAGCTCTTCCTGCTCCACTTCCTCGTCGCACACCACTATGACCTCTTCTGCGCCGCCGCACTTGATCCCGGACAACCTGCAGCAGCGTCTCCACTCCCTCATCGAGTACGCCAGCGAGACCTGGACCTACGCCATCTTCTGGCAGTCCTCCGGCGGCGGTTCCCCCGTCCTCAGCTGGGGCGACGGGTACTACAAAGGCTGCGAGGAGGATAAGCGGAATGGCGCGTCGACCACGCCGGAGGAGAAGGAGCACCGGAAGCGCGTGCTCCGGGAGCTGAACGCACTCATCTCCGGCAGCGTTGACGAAGGGGCTGACGAGGAGGTCACCGACACCGAGTGGTTCTTCCTCGTGTCCATGTCCCAGAACTTCACCGCAGGCGCCAGCCTCCCCGGACAGGCCCTCCTGGTGGGCTCGCCGGCGTGGATCGCCGGCGATTATTCCATGGCGGCGGCACCGTGTGAGCGGGTGCGCCAAGCGCGGGCTTTCGGGCTGCGAACGATGGCCTGCGTCCCCCTGGGAGGCGGCTGTGGCGTCGTCGAACTTGGATCTACTCACGAGATCTCTCAGAGCTCGGAGATCCTGAGCAAGTTGAGGTTTCTCTTCACCCACAGCGGCGCCGCGCGTCCGGAAGCTGGATCCTGGCCTCCGGCGCCACCCCAAGCGATGGAGCTTGGGTTCGTCGCCGAACCCTCGATGCCTTGGCCGTCGATGGCACCAAAGCCCTCGCCCCGTATGGAGAAACCCACCGCCAGTTGCCTCACCGAAACCCTAGTCCCCATTCACATGACTCAAGATCTCAATTTCACCGCAAGCGACTGCGAAGCCCTCTACATCGACAAACACATCTCTTTCGAAGGGTCGAAGAACTCCTCCGCGGCGGCAGCAGGGCCGACGCTCGAGGAGGGCAATTGCGGGCTCTTCGGCGGAGATTCCGACCAGTCGGACCTCGACGCGTCGGCGAGGTGACGAGCGTCGCGAGGTGACGAGCGAGGCCGGAAGCCGGCCAACGGCCGCGAGGTGCCGCTCGACCACGTGGAAGCGGAGCGGCAGCGGCGGGAGAAGCTGAACCAGCGCTTCTACGCGCTGCGTGCCGTCGTCCCCAACGTGTCCAAGATGGACAAGGCTTCTCTGCTCGCCGACGCCGTCGCCTACATCAACGAACTACGGATCAAAGTGGAAACCCTCGAATCGGAGAAGAAAATGCTCGATTCGAAGGTCAATAGAACCAAGAGAGAGCCGACGACGACGACGAAGGACGCCGCGGCCGAGGTGAAAGTGAAGGTGCTAGGGCGGGAGGCGATGATCATAGTGGAGTGCGACCGGCGGCGCCAGGCGGCGGCGCGGTTGATGGTGGCGCTGAGGGAGCTGGATGTGGAGGTGAGCTACGCGAACGTGACGGTCGTGATGGACCTCATGATCATGCAAGCGACGGTGGAGATGACGCGGCGTTTCTACTCCCAGGAGCAGATAAGGGATGCCCTCTACGTCGCCCTATGTCAGCCCATCTAGAAGTAAATGGGCCTGGGCCTCAACTTCATAATAATCCTGCTGTATATTATTATTAATGCTTTCCAAACTGCACAAGTGCTAGGGCAAATATTTAGATTGGACCCTATTAATTAAAAATATCATGTAAAGCTCTTAGTCAATGAAATCGATGAAACCAAAACTTTTAGATTCTCTTCTGTAAAACATGAAATCCGTCACTCTAGCGGTCTCACATGATCGGTCCCACGACCATCTATGAAGTGGTAAATTGAGAGACTGCAGTTGATCATGACAGAGAAGTGAAGTCAAAATTTGAACCATTGCTCTCTTCTGTAAGTATGTTTTATCGTAATCAATTCAGTTATGTTTCGGAGTCGAAACTTTTAGATTCTCGATTTAGCGTGTTGTCGGTCGATAAGTCTATATACCTTTTTCCAAAATGGCCCCTAAGCTTTAAACTACTGGAAAGCTTTCAATGAATTATAGGAAAACCCTATTTTATGAGGAGAATGACTCAGCAAGGGCCCTTGGCATTAAACTCATTATGGGTATTGGATCAAGCTGGAGCTGATCATTGTTCAGTGGTTCCCTCACACCAAATTCTGAGTTGTATTTCTGCATTATATCATATTATTAATTATTATTATTATTATTATTATTATAATTTCAAACATGATGCTCACTGAATATGAAGTGCCACCAAATTGATACACTAAGAGGCTTACTGTTGTAGGTGCCCTGTCACACACCAAGTGATGTTACTCATGCAACCACCATAATCGCCTTCTTGCTGCATGCAAAACCAGACATGGCAGTTTAGGTGGCCTTTCTTCTTCTTCTTCTTCTTCTTCTTCTCAGTTCTTCCTTTATCTCAGAGCTGTCTATTGGAAGGAAGAAGATGATGATGATGGTGCCCTCCAAAGCCAAGTGAGTATCCTCCAACTCTTGTGTTTGTTCCACTTGTTAAATGTCTGAAATTAGAGTTTCCGATGGGTCTGGTTCCAGCAGGGCTCAAGGAGATCTTAAGGTGAGCAGATTGAACAGAAATGGATCCACCAAGTCAGATGCTCAGCACTCTTCTTCCCCCCTTCCGAAACCGCGCGGCTCGGTCGATCGGCCGACGAAGTCATTCGAGTCGAAAGCCTCTAGCAAGAACAGCACCAGTAGTCCTAGTGTAAGGATTGAATGGTTTCAGTTATTTGGTGCAATTTCGTATCGATTCATTCTTGTTGTTGTGTTTGGCCTCAGAAACCAGGCTTGCAGGGGAAGTTGGAGGCAGTCGAGGTGGAGCTCAAGAAAGCAAGGGAGCAATTGAGCAGCGTCGAGCAGGAGAAGATCAAGGCTTTAGAGCACATGAATGAAGCAAAGAGGTTGATGAATGAAGAGGTCGAGAAAACAGAAGAGATCTTGGATGCCGAAAGATGCAGGATCAAAGAATTGGAAGAGGAATTGCAGAAGGAACAGCAGCAGCCGGCATGAGCAAGATGTGTCTTCCCTGAGTTGCATAGCTGAAGAACTCCACAGGGTCAAGGAGGAGCTCAGGGATGCCGAGGCTGAAAAAGAGACGGCATTGCGGGAGGTAGACGAAGCGAAAAGGGCCGCAAAAGTACACGAAGAGAAGGCGGAGCTCGCGAAGGCCTTGCATGAGTCTGAATTGGGCAGTGTTCGTAGAGAATCAAGGGAGATGATTGAGAAGTTGGAAGCTGAAATTGGCATGCTGAAACTGGAACTCGAAAGGGCAAAAATAGCTGAAGAGAAGTTGGTTCACATGGAATCCTTGGTCGAAAAGCTTCAGATCGAGGCGACCGATGCCCGAAACGGGGAATCAGATGTATGTGCGTTGGTGGATGAGTGGAGGAACAAAGCAGAGAGGCTGAAGGCGGACCTTGAAGAAGCTCATCAGTCTGAGAATTCAGCATCAGATTCTCTAGCAGACATGATGGTGAAGTTGGAAGAGAGCAAGTCTTTGTTCGAGGATGCGGAAATGGAGATATCGATCCTTCGAGCGAGGATAACCACGTTGGAGATTGAATCAGCAAGGCAGATGATTGATCTCGAGGAATCAAATAGGCAGCTCGAGTTGGCACAGCAAGATGCACTGAACATCGGGAAGACAGTTGAGTTACTGAAATTGGAGCTTCAGAGATTGGAGGAAGAGAAGTCGGAGGCTGCTAATGTCGAAAAGGTCGCTTCTTCCAGAATTCAGAGCCTCGCGGAGGAGAACGATAAGCTCACCGCCGAGCTCAAGCTTAGCAAAGATGAAATGGAGTGTCTAGCTTTGGAATTCAAGGCCATGGCGATAGGAGCCAGAGAGAGGGAAGAAAGGCTTGCGAGGATGCAAACCGAGATCGAAGAATCACACAAGGAGATAGACCACTTAAATCGAGTTCTACGAAACACAGAAGAAAGGTACGAGGTGATGCTAGACGAAGCACGATACGAGCTCGTGTGCCTCCATAAAAGATGCGAAGATGAGCAAAGCTTCATCAGCACCATTCGAAAGTTGGAAGAGGAAATCACCTCCTTGAAAGCTGAAATGGCTAAACATGAAAAGAATGAATCGATCGAAGATGTAGAACAAGTGAATTCTAGCCCCGACAAAGAAGAAGAAGAATACACTGAGGAGGAGGATCACTACCAAGAAGGCCACGACATGAAAGGAACGACAAATGGAAAGGTAGATCCTGTGAAAATCATGGACGATGGTTTTGGACTGGAAGAGGAAACCGTCGACGATGATTTGGACTCGAAGATGAATTCCAATGGCGTCGATCATGCGAATCGAACCGAGCAACAGAAGCTTCGAAGGAAGAAGAAGAAGAAGGCATTGCTCTACAACTTTGGGATCCTACTGAAGAAGGGGAATCATTAGTTGGGTCTAGCTTCAATCATGTGTTTGTGTTATATGATTCGATTAATTTGAAATTCTTTATCGATATGCTTTGAAATGTCAATCATTGTTTTCTTCTAATAAAAGATATTTATTTTGCCATTGTATCAACACACTTAGTTAATTGATTTGATTGCTTCGGGACATAATTGAGTTGATTACGATGGAGCAGACTTGTAGAAGAGAATAAGAGTTCGAATTTCGACGAAGTCGAGTAATATCCTCCTCCGTCGTGACCAACTGCAGTTTTTCGATTTACCTCCTCACAGGTGGTCGTGGGACTGATCGTGTAGGACCGCTGGATGGCAGATTCCACTTTTTTTACAGAAGATTATTTAATTGATTTGATCAGTCCAATTGAGATGGTCGAGCGAATCAATGTGGTTGAGTCAATGGTAACGAGCATATTGATTAGGTTAATTAAAGTAGATGATACCATTAATGCAAAGGGCCACAAAAATAATTCTTCTTTAAAAACCTAACTCGTAAACTTACACTAATTTAATTAATTCATTTAGGAGACTAAAAATATTATTTATAAAAATATATTAATTCATTTAAAGTAGACTAATTTAATTAATTCATTTAGGAGACTAAAAACCTAACTCGTAAACTTACACTAATTTATAAAAATATATATATTTTTAAAAATATTATCGAGTTTCATTTAGGAGACTAAAAATATTAATTGACAATGGAATTTTTTTAAAACAAATTTCACATTTAAAAAAAAATCCATCGAACTGATGGTCCAGGTTGGTGGTTAAATGGGTTACTAAATGATAACCGGTCTAACCCCTCCCGGATAGGTTAGGGTTCAAACTAACCCTGACTCAGGCTAATCCGAACTATTTCCGACATGTGGGTAGATCTATTAGAAATCGGATAAGTAAATAAATTTAAATTCAGTCAACTTTTTCTCAACCATATTTATTTTATTTTAATTTTAATTGACATTTCTTATCCTATTTAATAAACTTGCTATGAAGATTGATGGCGACATTAGTGGCCAATGGCTTTCAAGATTCAAATTAAAATTTAAGTGGAGGAATATTTTAAGTTTAATAGCTAGAGAAAATGACACGCGTTGGCTTCATGCTAGAACGTAAATTAAAGTTGACAAGTTGGGTCCTAAGAAAATAAAGACAATGACATTAATGACACTTTAAAAGTAATTAAATGTTGCTTTCTAATTGTTTAATTAATTTTATCTCGTTCCATTAATAATCAAAAGTACATCCCATTATCATTAAAAATAAAATATTTAAAAAAGTAAAAAACAAATAAAAAATTTTTATTTCATAATATCTGCTAAAGGTGCTCCAATATATATATATTATACTAGGTGCTTACGGAATGTAGAGTATAAGATGTACAAAATATATATATATATATATAGTAATTTAGATATTTAATTTTTTGAATCAATTAATTTTAAAAGTAATTTGGTAGGTTCTTTGATATTTTAAAGGGTAAAATGAAATATCCCTCATTTATAAGTATTTTTACCTTATGAGAAAAGCCTGCATGGAATGGTCACAGCGTCCTGCGACGCCGCCGCAGGCGTTAGATTTAGCCACTGCCCGATACCGACAAAATAACGGTCGCTATCACGTACGAGTCACGGAGTCACTTCAATTTAACTCCCGACATATATATCTCGTAAATCGTCTCGTAACTTCCTCTCTCCATCTCCCCGATATGGCGCTCGCTCCATCGGACGTACCGCAACGCCTCCCTCGCCTATCCGACGGCCATGAGCAGCCCACGCGACGCTCCACGACTCGTCAAAAAGACGTGTCGCGAGACGAGAGATCCGATTTAAATTTTCCCCACCACGCGACTTCGGTCGTCGCGTTACTTCGCTCTCGCGATTTGGAAACTGACTGCTTATCCTTTCGCTTTTTCCGGTTTTACCCTTGGGCGTCTCGGAATGACGATTTTGCCCTTGTACGACGCCGCGGTCAAACGGAGCTGGGTTTTGCGGACGCATAATTCCCTTTCGAACGATTTTAATATGCGGTGGGTGACGTCGCCGCCCTTGTGCGGGGCCCGCAAATGTGAGGCAGCAAAACTAAAGGGCCCTTGTCGGTAGTTGATTTTGAACAGGAACGTCCAATAATTAATTAGATTAAGGTTGAATTAATAATGTAATTAAATGTCTTCTTTGTCTGAAAAAAATCACGTGGATAACTTTGAATGGAAGTAGTCGACAGTGTATATATATATATATATATAATATTTATTTATTTTCCATCCAAATGAATACATTTAAAAAAAAAAAATAAAAATAGTAAAACGAAATCTATCGGTTGCTTTCATAATTATTTTAGCTCTATTATAGCGCACCAGTGCGGGCCCCGCTTTTTGTTCCATCTTGCGGCCAATCACGAGTTGGGTGACCAGCTTGAAGACATTGGCGCTTAATTCATGTAAAACATCATAAAGCTGTGGTACGTAGACACGTGATAGTTGGTGGTGGGCCCTCACCATTCCCCACTGACATCGATGAATAATTAAATATGCAATATAAGTACTCGTACTTATTGATAGGTACCATGTCTTATGACGACGATTTGTACGACTACTTATTATGATATTCTCACCCCTTTTTCCGACACTGATGGCCTTCGGTCCGGCTGACGAGGCGGGCGGGCTGCAGATGAGCGAGCGTGGTTTATCAGCCTTCGCAAACTGAGAGTAGGGTTTTCAATTAACGGAGTACGAGGATGGGAGACGTGGCGGGATCTGGAAGAGTCTGTGCGAACTGACGAATTTATCCCCGTAAGTCGACCTGGAATGGCGAGATCTGGAGGTACCGCTGCCCTCGTGTCGAATGACGATTTCATCCTTTTCTCTCGCCTCAAAACCGACGCCAATCCGCTTTCCCAGAAAGCCCCTGCCAACGTGACGAGCGGTTCCCTTTTTTTCCCGAAAAATGCCCCTCTCGCCCTCTCCAGGAGTGGTCGTTACGGGCAGGGGAAGGGCTAATTTGGGAAAGCGTGGGGCACTTTACTTCCAGGGTTTTGCAGGTATAAAAGGGGAGGGAGGAGAGGGAGAGGAGTCGAGTCAGTCGCGGACGATAAAAAGGCAGAAAGGGGACCGGTAAGAAAGAGAAGATAGAGCTCGGCCTCGGCGGCTGGAGTGGGGGAGAAGAAACCAAAACGAGAGAGAGAGAGAGGAGGAGGAGCACGAGCGCTGCCGGAACCCTAGAAATTTCGGGGGACGCGTGGATCTCCCGGTCTCGAATCTGGTTGGCTTCCGGGAAATTTCGAACTGGTTGGTTTCTGGCCGGGATCGGTCGGCGGATCGAGTGGCTGCGGCAGCTTCTTCGCGGTCTGGGGCCGGACGGAGTTGCGGACGCGATCGCTTTCGTCTTTCTGGTGGCGGTCGGTAGGGTTTTCTCTCCTCGTGCTGCTTTTGGGAGGTGGATTTCGGGTTAGGTAGTGCGGAACAAGGGGGATTATTGGGGCTTTTTTTGAGGGGCCCGGTTGTTTATGCTTGTGATTTTGCAACTGGATGTAGAGGATTCGTTGTGAGATATTGTTTCCTATTTTGTGAACTCAGCGACTTTTTTTTTGGTTGTTAGTTGTGGAGGATTTTTTTTTTTTTGGCTTATCTTGTTTGCGTTTGATTCAAATGTCGGGTGTTGGATATTGAGAAGTTTTTTTTCCTTTTGTGTGTGTTTGTCTGTGTGTTCCTTGTCTTTTTGCTATCGGTGCTCGATCTTTATCCTGGAGCATTTGTGATTTAGGAGCTGGGAGAGGGAACAATGTCTTATTTGAGCAGAGAACTGGTTTTCCTGATACTGCAATTCCTGGATGAGGAAAAGTTCAAGGACGCAGTTCATAAGTATGCTAATTTTTTCACTGAAGTCTAAAGCTCTCTGTTTTTATTGATTTTTTTAAAAAGAAATTGCTAAATTATAGGTTGGAACAAGAGTCTGGTTATTACTTTAATATGAAACACTTCGAGGATCTAATTCAGGAAGGGGAATGGGATGAGGTTGAGAAATACCTTAGCGGATTCACTAAGGTTGAGGACAATCGTTACTCTATGAAAATATTCTTTGAGATTAGGAAACAAAAATATCTGGAAGCACTCGACAGGTCAGTCTTTTTCTTTTTGTTTTATTTTTTCTTTAATAAAAATATTTTTTACGGATTATATCAATTTTAGCATGGCTTACTTATGATAAATACATTAACCGATTTCCATCTCCTCTCCCAGCCAAGACAGAGCTAGGGCTGTGGAGCTACTTGTTAAGGATCTTAAGGTGTTTGCTTCTTTCAATGAGGAGCTTTACAAGGAGATCACTCAACTTCTTACCTTGGAGAATTTCAGGTCCTTGTTTGAATTTATAAAATTTTGAATTATGGAGATGCTCCTGTCATCATAAATTCGATAAATTAGTATCACCATATTTCATCCTTATTTCCAATAATGCAGGCAAAACGAGCAACTTTCCAAGTATGGGGACACAAAATCAGCACGAAATATAATGCTTTTGGAACTTAAGAAGCTTATTGAAGCTAATCCTATTTTTCATGATAAGCTAACATTTCCTCCTTTTAAAACTTCACGGTTGCGAACTTTAATAAACCAAAGGTATTTTACTTTCTTTGGATATTTTGTGGTACAATTACTGTTCTATTTAATCAGCATAAACTTAAGTTTCTCTAGAACTATTCACTGATGAATACATGAAACAAAATAGTCAGTGTGTGCAACAATATTGCATATAATTTTTCTTAATGTAATTCCGCATATTAATTGTGCGCTATAGATTGCATTGTAGACATGTAGAATCAAATTTACACTTAGCCAAATGGAGAGTAGGATTTTATTTATGATATTTAGTATTTCTTCATTTCTGGGATGGAGTACGGGCAATTGGATGTGATGCATAAGTTTTTCTCCCCATTATTGTTTATGTTGTAATCAATTTTGTGTGTTGTACATTACTATGCTTGAAGTTTCGTAAACTCATTTTTTGTTAAATCTTTCTTCTAGCTTAAATTGGCAACATCAACTTTGCAAGAATCCGCGTCCTAACCCTGATATCAAAACACTTTTTACTGATCACTCTTGTTCCATTCCTGCTAATGGAGCACGTGGACCACCAGTAAATGGCCCACTTGTGGGGTCTATTGCAAAATCTGGAGCATTTCCTCAACTTGCTGCTCATAGTGTAAGTGGAGTTGGATTATCGAACCTGTAACTTGTTTTGACTTTTTAACTAATATAGACTCGTCTTCTGAATCAGCCATTCCAACCAGTTATTTCTCCACCTGCAAGTGCCATTGCAGGATGGATGACAAGTGCTAACCCATCATTACCACATGCTGCCGTGGCACAAGGCCCTCCGGGTCTGATTCAGCCTCTAAGCACAGGTGCTTCTTAGATACCCATACTGACTGTTTATTAAAAGATTTTACTTGTCTTATATTTGAGCTATGAGTTTTACCTCCAGCTGCATTCTTGAAGCACCCAAGGACGCCAGCAAGTGCTCCAGCTGTGGATTACCAGACTGCTGATTCTGAACATTTGGTGAAGAGACTACGAGCTGGCCAATCAGATGAGGTATCAAAAGTATGCAGTAAAGATTTGTAACAGTTATCTAATTCCAACTTGTTTCAATTATGAAGATACCACATAATTTGCCATATATGACAACCAATGTTTTCCACTTTAGATGCCATTTCCTAGTGCAAGTCATCCACCCAACATTTACTCTCAAGATGATATTCCAAAGACTTTGGTACGGACTATTAATCAGGGTACCAATGTCCAAAGCCTGGATTTCCATCCAATCCAACAGACAATTCTTCTAGGTAGGTAGCTTGCACCCTATCTTAATGGTGCATCTACAACTTGTTTGTAACACTTTTTGATATGCAACATGATTATGTTATATCTCATTTATTTTTGCTATGTAGTTGGAACAAATGTTGGTGATATTGCTATATGGGAAATTGGATCCAAAGAACGGTTGGCACACAAGACCTTCAAGGTTTGGGATATCAGCTCTTGTTCTTTGCCATTGCAGGTGCTGCGATCATACCTCAGTTCTCTCGTCATCTCTATTTGCAACAAACTCAATACACTGCAATTTCTAAGTATACCTTGGTTGATCTACCTGTAGGCAGCTTTCATGAAAGATGTTACTGTATCGGTTAATCGATGCTTATGGAGCCCTGACGGTTCTATTCTCGGTATAGATGTTATGGTTAATTTCTTTTTAGTCAAATTCCTCTTCCATGTTTCCTGATATGTATGTTGTAACATTTTCTCAATATATTTATGATTCTTGCAGGTGTTGCATTCTCAAAGCATATTGTTCAGACTTATGTTTTTAGTTTAAACAGAGAGTTTAGGCAGCAATTAGAGGTAAATTAATTAAAAAATTCCTTTATCATATGATAGTAGCACCTCACTCTTCGCTTGTCTCTAGATTGATGCCCATGTAGGTGGAGTTAATGACATTGCCTTCTCCCATCCAAATAAGAGTCTATCTATAATCACTTGTGGCGATGACAAGATTATTAGAGTGAGCCTTTGAGGATGTTCTTTTGACTTGTTTAAAACACATTAGCAAAAAAAAAAGTCACTTATTTTACTATTATTTTTTCATGGCAGGTGTGGGATGCGGCAAATGGGCACAAGCAGTACACTTTTGAGGGTCATGAAGCTCCTGTGTACTCTGTATGCCCCCACCATAAGGAATCTATTCAGGTTTAGTTCTTATGGACACTTCATTTTATTTTCTCAATTTATAACCTTCGTAATTAGAAAAAAATTGAATTTAACTATGAGACTGATCCCCACCTAATGGGATAAGATTTGGTTGTTGTTGTATTGATCCATGTTTCCTCTTTGTTTAGTTTATCTTCTCAACCGCTATTGACGGGAAAATAAAAGCATGGTTGTATGATTGTTTGGGATCAAGAGTCGACTATGATGCTCCTGGAAAATGGTGCACGGCAATGTCTTACAGTTCAGATGGGACTAGGTGAATTCCATTTACTCAATATATCATTGTCGCTAGCTAGTTGCTAGTCTGCATCATACACTTATCTGTAAAATAACACAAAGATGGGTTTCTATGTGCATGCAAACCTATCTCATTCACCTTTTGCATGTAATGGGCTATGGGTAGGGCATTCTTGGGCATGTGATTAGGCTTATAGCAATATTTGGGTATTAAAAAACAGTTGGTATATCATGCCATTCGTCTACATGTTACATTACCTGGTGCTGGAATATTATCAAACTCAATTCACTTCTAATTCTTTTTAAGTTAAATCCTTCAACATGCTGCAGGCTTTTCTCTTGTGGAACTAGTAAAGATGGTGATTCTCATCTCGTAGAGTGGAATGAAACTGAGGGAACTATTAAAAGGACATACTCTGGCTTCAGAAAACACTCATCAGGGGTTGTTCAGTTTGACACAACTAGGAACCATTTCTTGGCAGCTGGAGATGAATTCATGATAAAGTTTTGGGACATGGATAACAATGGCATACTAACTACTACGGATGCAGATGGTGGATTGCCTGTTAGTAGTTTCTTTCTTGGCTTGGCTACTACTAATCTGTCGTTTCCAAAACTCTCAGCTCAAAGTAACTTTTCTTTCTCTTGCGCCACAGGCAAGTCCACGCTTAAGATTCAACCATGATGGCTCATTGCTTGCAGTGACAACAACTGATAATGGTATCAAGATCTTAGCAAATACTGATGGCCAAAGGTTGGTAAGGATGCTTGAGAGTAGGGGATTTGAAGGGCCTCGAGGTTCTCAACAGATAAGCACTAATGTGAAGGTAACTTTTGCACATTCACGAAGGCCTGCAAGCATATATTTTTTGTTTCAGAGTTAAAGAGTAATAATAATTCTATGAGAACTTGTATTCCATTCAGTTTATTTGGAACTGTAATTTTATATTCTTTAATGTTTGTTTGCTGCCTGATTCAGTAATAGTAGGCCTAACTGCCAATTCTATTCTTTGTTGCTAACAGTCTGTATAAAATTTAACATAATTTCAATTATCTGAATTATTATGACAATTTGGTCATCTATATCTAGTATGCATAAGCATATAACTTTTTTGAATCTTAAAATGGTTTGCTTTGGTCTTCGAGGTTTCACTATTTCATAGGATGCTACATGATAATCTAAAATCTGATTGGAGTTAATTTATGGTTTATTTTGTTGTTATGTTTTTGGCATTTATGTTGGTATTTTTAATGGATCTCAACATCATGCAGCCACCACTTATGAATGCATTAGGGGTTGTCTCAAACGTTTCTAGTGCCATCATGCCTACAGCTGAGCGACCTGATCGGCTCATACCTGCTGTATCAATGGGTAGTTTGGTAAGTCAATATTGACTTTAGTATAAATGGGTAGTTTGGGAAATATGATGTTAAATGAGTTGTGCAGGCGGTTGTGGATAGCAACAGGAATATTGATGTTAAGCCAAGAATTCTAGAGGATACTGAAAAGAGCAAAGGCTGGAAGTTGGTTGACATTGTTGACTCTGCACACCTTAAAGCTTTGCGATTGCCAGATACATTGACAGCAAGCAAGGTTTGTTGATCTTTCTGCCTGAGAACTTTATTTCAACCAATTTGTGGGGTGGCGCTCTAATGATCAATTGTTGTGTTTAGGTTCACAAGAATAACTATTCTATTCTATATAAATTCCCATGAAATAAATATTTATATGTTTACTTATAAAAATAAACTAATTCCTTTGGAATTGTGATTCCGTAATCATAAGGAATAGTTATTCTTATTCATTTTGAGAAATAACTATTCATTTACTCCATTCTTCAAAAAACAAATTTTTTAACAGCCCTCTTTGGAATATACAACTGGTATGGATTTGTCAGACCAATTAGGTCAAACAGGCAGTACTCTGATTGGTAATTTCTCATGTGTAAGAGATTGCGTATACTTCTCATGTTGGATGCTCAAATCCTAAATTAGATATAGTCACAAAAGGTTAACATTTTCTTGCAATTGCAACTTGCAGGCGTTTTGCTCGCATAAACAGTGTTGGGGTATGGAATCATAAGACATGTGAACAACAAATTTATTGCAGCATATTATTTTGCTGTCTTTTAATAATATCTATAGTGCACATTTGCAGAAAGAGATCAAGTTGGATTTCTATCTCTGAACCGTACCAAGGGTTATAATTCACAAGCAATAAGATTATGTAGACATGATGCTTGAAAACAAAACTATATGCAATCAATGGAAACTTGAAAGCATGTTCAGTTATGAAATTTATTTCATTATGGCGATTCCGTTGATACTTTTACTGGGGTAACTTAGAACCTAACTATGCTACAACAAGCATAGATCTTTTCCTAAAGATTTTGATCAATGGCACCTTGACTATAGTTTATCATGATAGCCTAATTAATGTGCCAATTTTGATGGAGCACATATGGCTCTAAACCACATAAAGGAAGCATTCCTTGACCACAAAATTTTTAAATAATATTATAGAGTAACAGTATCAATAATTTTTACATGCCAACCAACATTCACACTATTGGGAAGAAATCAATGTATATATCTAGGTCATAGATGTGTTAAAACACTAAAAAAAAGGTAGTCAGCTACAATTATTGCTAATTATTTGCTTACTATTTCAATCATGGTTGTGCTAATTATGTACAATTCATTGTACATTTTTCTTTTATTTTCAGTCTTCCATAATCTCAAATAGGAGGCCTAGGTCTTTTCTCCTATTAACTATTCGGTTCAGGGAACATAATTTTCTTTTCTACAGGTGGTGCGCCTGTTGTATACAAACTCTGGGCTAGCTATACTAGCTCTTGGCTCCAATGCTGTTCATAAGTTGTGGAAATGGTCACGTAATGAGCGGAATCCATCTGTTAAGGTAACAAAAGTTTTATTTGTAGTTTCTTACTAGATGCGGATATTTTCTGATGTATTCTTTTGTTGTTTCTTCAGTCAAATGCATCTACTACCCCTCAATTGTGGCAACCATCAACTGGTGCTCTTATGACTAATGAAACAACCGATGTCAATCCTGAAGAAGTGACTGCATGTATTGCTTTGTCAAAGAATGATTCTTATGTAATGTCTGCATCTGGTGGCAAAGTTTCCTTGTTTAACATGATGACTTTCAAGGTGCACAACCTTCCATTCTCATGATAAATAGATTTTGGCTTATTTGAGTTGAAGACCATATTGTTTTTATATGTTGTAAGATATTTCACAGGTAATGACAACTTTTATGCCGCCTCCACCTGCTGCTACCTTTCTGGCATTCCATCCTCAAGACAACAATTTTATTGCTGTTGGAATGGATGATTCCAGTATTTTAATATACAATGTTCGAGTTGACGAGGTTAGAGGTCATACTTGCTATTCACCATGAGAAGACAAATGATATTGTTTCTTCTTTTTGAAAGCCAAAGCGAAACCTCTTCTCTTCCTCAAAATGTCAAAAATGAAAAATTCTCTATTGTGCTTATGCCTAATGCTTATTGTCATTGATCATGGGATTTTCAGGTGAAAACCAAGCTCAGGGGTCACCAGAAAAGGATTACAGGCCTTGCATTTTCACAGTCATTGAATGTCCTTGTATCTTCTGGTGCTGATGCCCAGGTATGTAGGTCTAGGTATATTACTTTGATATCTTTATCAGATTATTGCATGGAGCTGATACAATTATGACTTCCAATTGTTTACAACATGAGATTCCTGCTTTTAAGCCCTGTACTTGAGTGCTAATGTATCATAAGTATTTAGTTTTAACTCCTCTGAAGGTTCAGTTTTGGTGAATCAAATTGCAGCTATGCATGTGGAGTATTGATGTGTGGGAGAAGAAAAAGTCCAGATCTATCCAGGTGTCGACTTCCCGTGCAGCCCCGTTAGTTGGGGACACCAAAGTTCAGTTTCATAATGATCAGGCACATCTCTTGGTTGTCCACGAAAGTCAACTAGCAATCTATGACAGCAAGCTTGAGTGTTCGCGCTCAGTAAGTTCTGATCTTAACATTCTCTTCTGCTCTCTTTGTTGTCTTGGTTGTGTTGGAAGATTTCTTGATAAGGGGTTTTCTTCACTATGATTGGGTGCTTGGATTTCCCCCAATTCCATAATTTATGCTTGATACACAAAGGGGAACAATAATCTCACATAAAGAATAAAACTCACAAAGAGCAGTATTACTAACTGAAAAAAGATTAACATGGAGAATGGATCCCTTTTAAATACACCGACCCAAATAAAATTAAAAATAAATTAAAATATTATTTGAAAGAAATTGTTCTGTAACTAGAAAGACTTAGATGAAATTTGAAATAATTTTCCTACACTCTAAAATAGATAATTACCAAAACAAAAATTGCCTTAATAATATTCTCCTAAACAAAAGATCTATCAAAATAAGTCTTTACAAAGTATATAAGTTTAAAAATCAAATTTCTAATTTGCATTATTCTTCTCCACCAAATAAAATTCAACTCCTGACAAGTTGTATCTTTTTTAAGTCGTCATTTGCAAGTGCAAGTAACAATTGTCATCAAATTTGTTTATCCTGATTTTTCATATCTTTCTTTTGTTTCTGTTTCTAATGAGTGGTGTAGCTTTGGCTTCATCTCTTCCTTTTCTGCTGCCCTTGTCATTATGATCTCTTTGTAGGGATGATAATGGAGCGGACTACGATAGGGTAGATTTTTAACTACCCCATATAGGAAATGAGACAAGACAAGATGTGTTATTGGATGCACTCTTCTTTTGCACACATTTTGACGCATCTCTGAGAGTGTTTGCCCTCAAGCTTATATTCTTTAGAAGGTTATACTTCCATTAGCGGAGAGGTTCTAGAAGTTCAAAAAAGGCCAGGTAGACCACACGTTCTTTGTGTGTGTGATAGGGCATGCCTTGTATGAACAAGTGGGGCCTAGTCTTTTGTTGACAATTATGGACACTAGGCAAGGAGATGGGTTGATCAAAGGGACGAAGAAGCCTTCCTTTTTCTAGTGAAGTCAGAATCAGGGAAGAAGTCGATGGATAGAGAATGACTGATGCGCAAGGAACTCTCTAGTCAAACAATCAATTGAAGTCGGGTGTTCCAAGCAACAAAAATGGAGGAGATGAGGCAAACGGTTGGCTTTCCCAGAGGATTGATGTGAGGTCAAACGCCAATTTTTAGGTAGCACGGTGATCTTTAACACTTGTTGGTGGCAACTTCGTATGAGTATAATAGCATTGTGAGTTGGCAGCTGTGGTTGATGCAAATTGAACATGAAATAACAGGAAGTCTTGAGGCATGGGTTGCACAAGAGCAATTGAGAGATCACAAGAAAGAGTGCGAGGGTAATAGGTCCTCTATATTGCTCGATGAAGCAAACAAACTAAAGGAATTTAACTCTGGTGCCTCTTGTAGGAAATAAGGCCTGAATGTCCTTCCGTATGGTAATAGGTCCTCTATATTGAAGGTTGACAAATATCCAATTCAGCTGACAAGGCAATGATATAAGCATGAATATAATTTTTTTCACAATTAAAGAGAACATTAAGGTTTTTAAAGGAGTGTTTGGAAAGTTGCTAGGACAAATAGGGAGGAGGGCTAAGTTTTATGTACCCCTTATGTTGATATGCATAAATATGCATTTTATTGGTTATATTACTTGATGAAAGAAAAAACATCAGCATAAAATCTCTCAAATGCCCTCAGTAAAAATTCTCAGCATATTTAGTTTGTGTAGGAAGTGACATTGGAGGAATCAAATTAATAGGTTGAAGTCTTATGGTTTGGAAGTGTAAATGAAGACATAAAATTATTGTCACTATTTTATCAATTGGTAAATGCAAGGTTTAAAATATCGAGTTGTGTCAAAGTTTCGGTCTCAGATCGGAACGATACAGTTTTGGTACTGTATCGTACTGTGCCAGTAGATTTTCGATATTTTTAAAATATAAAATATATTAATTAAAATAAAAAATTTAATCTAAATATTTAAAAATAAAAAATAATTTTTTAAAAAATTTAATAAGATAATTTTATAGGTTTTAATAAAGTCTATTTAAATTATCTCGAACTATAGTTAGGAATTGATTATTAAAATCTAATTAAACCCTAAGTTTTAAAAACGAAACAAATAAAAATCACCGCCACAGCGCGCGACTAGGTACGTGCGGACCTAGTGACGCCTCCGACACCTCTGAGGCGTCCCCCGGTCGGAATTCTTGTGCCGGTGCGTCGGCGGAATGAAATTTTTCGCCCATATTGCCCCATATGGCTCAAAATTTCAATCCTTGGGTAAATGTGAATTTCCAATTCCTAATTTCTCTTATCAAATCAACATAAAGGCAAATAGGAATGCAAATTTCGCTTTTACCAATTAATAAAATTGTTTTAACAAATCTATTAATATATCTGTGACTCTATGTTCATTATGCTCACTTTTGAAGCTAAAGTTTAATATTTACTCTGCAATCTAACCAAGGTGAGAGCTCTACTATGTGAATAAGAGACACACGTATGGATATTAGAAGAATTGCATTAATTATTTTATAAAGAATATATGCCTTTTAGGCCAAAAGAGCACACCATACAGATTATGGCCTATGCATTTATTAGTCCAAGTCATCCCGGTGAGTCCTAAATTTACACCTTTCTTGGTTGTTAGAAAATTGGTTCTGAATCTTATTTAAATATTGATTAAGTTCTTTCTTGTCATAAGTCCTACTTTGGAAATCTTAGTGCTAGTATTTTTATCCTTTGAATTATCATTCTCATTATATTTTACAAAGTGGAATCTTAACTATGTTCGTTTATTTGTTGAATATGGTAAAACCAATCTTTCAGAAGAAGAAAACTTTTCCTGTGCCCTTGTTTTTAAATGCTGATTTAATTGCCCTTTTTAGTTCTCTCTTTCATGCTTTTCATTCTTCCTGGCGTGAGCATACTTTTCTATATTACCACTTATCAAAATGTGCTGATTTAAAGTAAGGATATCTGTTTTGATACAGTGGTCTCCTAGAGAGCTGCTCTCAGCGCCAATTTCACATGCAATCTACTCTTGCGACGGTTTGTCAGTATACACCGGGTTCTCAGATGGTGCCATTGGAGTCTTTGAAGCAGACAGCTTGAGGCTTCGATGCCGGATTGCATCATCTGCTTATTTACCAGCGTCCCTTCAGAGGTACACCTGAAAGAGTTTTTCATGATGACACATAATACTCTTTATCTAAGCGAAGCTTATCGGGTGGGCATTTTGTTAACCCCTTTCTGGAATCATTCACAAACTGAATGCTTTTTTTTCTTTCAACTTCTGGTTTCCAGTGCCGGATCTTCGCATCCTGTGGTGATTGCTGCTCACCCGACGGAATCCAACCAGATTGCACTAGGCATGAGTGACGGTGCGGTTTTCGTTCTGGAACCATCCAACGATGCAGATCCAAAGTGGGGATCAGCACCACCTCCCCAGGAAAATGGTTCTCTTCCTTCATCCTCGAATCTGGTTTCCAGCAATAACCAGACATCAGAGCAACCCCCTCAGAGGTGACTTGGTTTCCTATAAACAGAGTAGATGTTTTGGTGCAAATGGCTTGGAAGGAGAACAGGAACTTTTGAATACGACCCTGGAGCTACACATTCTTTTTTTTATTCAATGGCCACATGCTCTCCCATTGTAAATCTGCTAGACGACTCCGTGATGCATAGATGTTTCGTAAATGTTGTAAATTATGCTGATACAGTTAGTTGCCCTAGAATTGATTTCCTTCATCATCCATCATCATCATTATTATTATCTTTATAGTTTTAGTACCAATTTGAAGTGCAAACAGCTACAACCATGATGAATTAATTAGTACGGATTGATTAATTAGGTCGGATGACCTAATTCCGTTCTTTAGATGACTACTTAATCCAAATAAGAATCATATCCATTCCACGCCTAAGGGTCTGTTATTCTCATCTCAGTCCTTCAAATTTTAAAATTTAGAATTTGTGCATGTTCTCCGGACCAATCAGGTCTTCTCTACTTCTAACGAATCACTGAAATTAATAGAGCCACGGGTCGATATCTCAAGGGCCTATTTGAAAAAATTGCCAAACTTTTAAAAGGTAAAAAGTTGATGTTTTCTTCTCAACCAAAAGACAGTGTTACCACCATTTGTTTCCTCTCAATCAAGTAGAAGAACTAATAGGAAGCATATCAAATAGAAAGTTAGGTTAATGTTTTCAAAATGTGATCAAGGATCAAAGAATATTCACTTTTATTTTATTTTCCTTTTCCCCCTAGTGAATTGTTTATTGATTAGGACAATAATTTCATTTAACCATTAAGTTTAGTTTGCTTGGAGGGGATCATGAATTATGCATTAAAGAGATGAATAGTTAAGAAATAAAAAATAAAACTAAAATACAAGAAGAAAAATTATAGGAATTTAAAATATATAAGGAGGAAGGGCAAAGGACTAAAGGCTAAAGTCATAAAATTATTTTTGTAGCAATTAGTTATTTATCTAATTTTGAATACATAAATAATTTTGCTCAAATGGCACTTAAATATTGATTTTGAAGGAAATAAATTACAAAGTGTGTTTTTACTAGAAGGTCTTATATTTATATTAAAAAATTTGGATGATTTAACGTGAATGGTTCAATAAAATTATTCGCCTTTTAATAAATAAATAAATAAAGATGATGAATTTTGGCGATTTAAAAAATAAAGGAAGTTTGTTCTATTTTTAAGGAAAAATAAACAAAATTGACAACAAGGAACCGTTTAAATCGGAACAAATCCCGCGGAGCAACTTATGCGGAGCGTGGCCATAAATTAGACCGCTTGTTGTCTTTCTCCGCCCGCTCCTCTGGTCTCTTCTATTTATTCCTCGGATTCGGCTCCTTCGTTCTTTCTCTCCGGTCTTCGATCACGGCCCGAGGCGACGAAGGGTCGGCTGGAAGGCCGCTAGGTATCCTTCGTTTTCTTGTTCTTTTTTTTTAGCTCAGATCTTGTTCTCATCTTCTCGATTTGATTCGTTGCGCCGCTCATGGTGGATTCAAACCCTAGGATTCCGATCTAGTTATGGGGTCTTATGCTTATTGGGTGTTTGATATGATATCTCGTTCGGCGTGGGGTTAGGTTTCTATCTTTAGAAGAATTTAGTGGATCTGAGGGATTGTTGTGCTTCCTTGACTTGGTGTCTCGGTCTAAGGTATCGAACCGCATATGCCGTCAAGGTTGGGCATCTGGTCTTGTGGATGCATGTTTTTACGATTGCAAAAATATAGCCCTATTAATTTCCTGTTTTCAAATTCATGGCCAACTATTGCATTTAGGTTTTTCATCAGTTAGATAGCAAGTCAGATGTGCTAGTTTTTTTTAGCATTGATTTTGCTATCATAGCCCTGATGTAAATCTAGAAATTTGTTTGTCTAAAGGAGAACGTAAATTTAATCTTAAGCTCAACCTTAGGCCTGATTTTGTGAGAGGGAAGGAAACAACCTGGAAAGAAAAGAAGGAAGAGCATAGGGAGATATTTTCCAGTTTTGGTTTCCTTGGAGGAAGGAAAGAGAAGAGCATGCTCCTTTTTTGACCCAGTCCATGAAGGGAAACAAATAGAGAAACATAATTTCAAAAATTTATTTGTTAAAAGTATTTAAAAGTATAAATAAAATCTATATTTGGAAATAAATTTTGATTTTTTTTGGGATGGTTTGAGCTCCAATGCTTATGAACGCTGCATTTTCCATCCAAATCGAGCAGAAGAATTGGTCTTAACTGGGAAAAGATTTCCACAGGCATTTTCTTCCTTTCCTATTCATTTTGCCAGAGGAAACATAGGTAAAGGATGGCTGGAGAAAATTTTCTTCTTCGTTGCTGTTTCTATCTCCTCCTCTTGTAGGAATCACTCACTTTATTGTCATAATTTTATAAGATAACCTGATAGTTAAGTTTTTTTTTCGCTGTAAATTAAGGTAAAACAACAAAACGACATATAATTATTATTGAAGCATTATCACTCAAGGTTTTGAAAGTACATATGGATATTTGCAGTAGAGCCACCACATAATGCATATCCAGTATTGTTGCACATGCTATTTTATTTACTGCCCATATGTAAAAAAGGAACACAGTTACACTGACAATAATGTTGAACATCATTATAGGAAATACGACTTCATGAGTTTTTAATTTACTGTATACTATATAAAATTAGTACCAAAGCTTTTGTATGCAAACAAATATTATGTTTACACACTAAACAACTAAAATAATGATCCTAAGCGATATTGACTCAATCGATAAAAGGGATTTTGGACGTTTTCCAAAAAAATACACACATTTTTGTTTCTGTTTGGAAAAATTTATTGGATCAAAAAGGTATTAATGGGGCCATGCTAAAATGAGATAAAATTTGTTGAGACAATATTAACCTGTTTAGATATGACATCTTAGAGAAGTAAATATTGCCAATGTTATAACCTTGCATGAAGGTCACTGCTGGATGAAATATTTGTAGCTAACCCAAAATGGTTGTGTCTAAATAACTTCATAATGCTATGATTTGGATTTTGACAAGCTCTATTGCATAATCTTATGCGGCCATAACTAGATGCAGTGTAGGCCCTCCCCTCACTAGATAAGTTTTATGAAGAGACTTTGTTAAAACAATGGTATTTGGAACTGTATTTTAAAGGTGCGTTAATGCATTTGACATTACAAACACATCGATGGAACTGTACTCCTGCATTCAACAATTGACATTACTTTATCTTCTTACACGATTTTTTTAGCCAGATCTCTGATATTTATGCTTGTAACATTTTCTTGCCTTTTTCTTTGCTAGGTTACTTGTTTTCTTGTCTGACAGTTATATCTGATACATGGCGGAAATGTGCTATTGGTTGAGCTACTTCAAGTTCCGAGCCTTGTTTCTTGATGGAGTTATTGATCGGCGACTTTCTGTTCATGGATATTTTATGGTCATTTCTTTTGTCAATTGCACCTAGAAGTTATCTTGGTATCTACAGTCTCCAGAGGCAGCTATGCAGTGAAGTTGACTTATTTTCTATGTCGCTGCCGTATGGGTGGAATTCTTGCCTTTGTGTGTGCGGTTAACTTTTGCTGTCAATAAAACTGACATTTTCCTTTGGCTTATATAGCCAGTACTCGTCTTGATTGGAGCCTATGTGAATCTCATGAACGTACTGCAAAAGAATAATACAGCTGGTATGGTTTAGACATTAACTTTGATTTTGTCACTTCTACTTTTAGAACCTGATAATATGGTTAGTATGGTTTAGGCATGAAATGATATTGTTTCTTCTCTTTCAGAACTTAATAAGTGTAACTAAACCATCAATCTCTAAACATCTGCCTTGTTATTTTAGGTGTCTTGCACTAGCTCTTCAGCAGTTGGTTTCTTTGTTTCAGTTCCCTTATGATTTGAGTGTCTTCTATCAAAACTGGAATCAATAAACAAGCAATAAATTTATTATTTACTGCCAGAAGTTTTGGTGCACTTCTCCAGTTTGTTGGCTGATGCAGTTCCGACAACCTATTTTCTTTCTCCAATATTGTATGGGAAACTTACTTCCTTGAGATTGCAACTTGGGGTTTGAACATGCCTTTGGTCGCAAAATTTGATCATAGGCATCTTTCTCTTTTCTAGGACAACAGGGAGTACATAATCAGTCAAGGATGGAAAGGTGAGTATTGAATTACAATTGCTATGATGAGTAAATTATACTCAGTTTGTATTAGTTGAATTTCCTTATCGTGCAGGTACAAGGTAGTCAAGGAAGTTGGAGATGGCACTTTTGGAAATGTTTGGCGAGCAATAAGCAAGCAAAGTGGTGAAGTGGTGTGTTTCCTAAGAACTAATAGGCTTCTATATTTACTTTGAATTACCTATTACTGCTCCAGTATTAAGCAGCTGGATTCTGGATATTACTTTCTGGGGGCATTTGTCTCTCCTGCAAATGTGATGTTTTTGTTGATATCTTAACTACAGATCCAAATGCTATGCCACATTATCTTGTTTTTTCTTTGACCTGCATCTCTGCATCCCTAGTATTTATAACGTAGTGAAGCTTTTGTGTGATTTATGTTTTATAATCCAAATTCCATAGGAAGAATGGTTTGTTCTGACTATTAGCATTTACAGGTTGCTATTAAGAAGCTGAAACGGAAGTATTACTCATGGGAGGAGTGCTTGAATCTCCAGGAAGTGAAGGTAGTTTAGAATGTTACATTGAAGTAAGTAAAAAACATTTCCCTTTTCATTATTCTCATCAAGATGCAAATTTTCCAGTCTTTGCGAAGACTAAACCATCCCAACATTGTCAAGCTCAAAGAGGTTATTAGAGAGAATGATATGTTATACCTAGTTTTTGAGTACATGGTATGCCTCTTCAATACTTTTATGCTTTCTGGGGTTTTTATTAGAGTTTGAATTGACTTAATCTCTATTCAGGAATGCAATCTCTATCAGCTTATGAAAGAAACGGGTAGATCCTTTTCAGAAGGTGAAATTCGGACTTGGTGCTTTCAGATCTTCCAAGCACTGTCTTACATGCACCAACATGGTTATTTTCATCGTGACCTTAAGCCTGGTACTGCTCCCTCCTCTCCCTCAAACATTTGCTCTGAAGATAAACAGTTGTCTTTTTTAAAAAAAGGGATACAGTAGGAGTGTCTCCAGGATAAACAGTTACAAATATAAAAAAAACCAACATATTTTAGGGCATTTAAGCCAAGTTTTTGAAACATAATTATTATTTCTTAATTTGCCAACCCGTGTTGTAAATGTATCAACCTGTTCATGTGCTTTTGGCCTTTTAAATTTCTTTTTAGGGTACTTTCTAGCAGTGAGCTGCTGTAGCTGATATGAAAAAATTTACATTTCATCAGATGGTGCCTGTACTATCTTTTGTAAACTGTTCAACCTTTTCATGGAGTGTCTTGTTCACATTGTCTAGATTTCCTGCTTGGCTAGTACCCTACTCCAAGTTCATTTTAGGACCAAGGAGAGAAATTAATTTATCTCGTAAAATATTCGTTTTTGACTTTTGGTTCCTTCCATCCAAAAGATGCATAGACTCTTGGCAGCTAGAACACCATATGAATTATCAAGGCCTGTTTCTCACTTGCTCTTCAAAAAGTTCTCATTCAACAAAGAGGAAAAGAGCTAGAATTTTTGCTTTGCAGAATTTTGAAAATGGTTTATGTTTAGTAATTGCTAATGCTTTCCTGTGCTGGAATAGTCTAGATTCATTAGACTTTCTTACTAGTATGATTCGAGGCAGACTTTATCACTGTTAGTTTTTTGACAATTACCAAGGACTGAAACTGTTGGCTCATGTGAAAAAGCTTTAGATAGTTTAATCTGGCACACTGAATTTCCTGCCCAATCATCCTGTTTGTAATTTTTCCACTTGGTGTGGTAATGCTGAATTATGCTAAAAGATATCTGCTGCTTTTTAACTTGTGGTTCTTAGGCTTTAAGAAGATTGTTATGCATGCGATTCATTGACTAGGATAATTATTGTGTTGTAACAAGTGTTGAATGCGTTCCTTTTTTTGCATACGTTTTAATCACATTTATCACTGCTTGTAATACCATTAATTGCCTCTTTTCTAATGTCAGCCTTTTGCTTGTGCAAGCACTTGTTCATAATGTTTTGGTGAAGTTTTCTGATAAGCTGTATCATGCCCTTTTCAGAGAATTTGCTGATGACCAAAGACCTTGTAAAGATAGCAGATTTTGGCCTTGCTCGTGAAATCCATTCTAAGCCACCATTCACAGAATATGTATCAACACGCTGGTAAGTATATTTCCCACATACACTTTGCATGTTATGTTGTGACCCTTATACTGATTGGATTTGTCGTGTCTCAGGTACCGAGCTCCTGAACTTTTGCTTCAATCTTCTGTTTATAATTCTGCAGTTGGTGAGTGGATTATTCCTCATGAATCTAATCAGCTTTGCTGATAATATGAGACTTGATTTTTTTTCCTTCAAATGTCAGATATGTGGGCAATGGGAGCTATCATGGCTGAACTTTTCTCACTTCATCCCCTATTTCCTGGTTCGAGGTACTTATCAAATTGTTACGCATGTTCTTTCTGAAAGAATAGGGTAAATACCATTCTTAAATTGTATTCTATGTACTAGTGCTAATGGCCTTTGTTGAACATATCAATTTGTGCAGTGAATTATTATTATTTTGTTATATGACTGAAATTCTGTTATTTAATTTACTTTTTTATTGAGGTTAAGTGATTTGGTATATATAATGTACCTTTGTACATTTTTTATTATCGCCACATATCCTTTTATACTGCTTAGCTTATTTGAATTATATTTTTCAGTGAGGCAGATCAGATATGCAAGATTTGCAGTGTTATTGGATCTCCCAATAGTTACTCATGGCCTGAAGGATTACGGTTTGCAGAAGCTAAGAAATATCAGTTTCCACAGGTGTTGTATATTGCTTTGTGATATTTTTTTCAGTCTCCAAATGCCTTTCTTGATGACATAATTATCTGAATTAATTTTTTATCTGCTATTATTGAGTTGCGCATGTGAGAGCAACATGACTTTTCTACATACCGTAAGCATTTTTTATAGAGCCGTCAATTTGGATTGGGCCCGTCGGGTTGGCTCGCCCTGCCAAACAATTTAAGCGAGTTGAGTTGAAATTTTATCAACCCATTTTAAGATGGGTTCAAGTGGGCCGACCTGCCTAGGCCCGTCACCAGTGTAGGTCGACTCGTGGCGAGCTTGGGTTGGCCCGCTAATTGAGAAATTTTATTTTTTTCCTTTTAAAATTTGAAATTAAAGTAAAAAACTCAATGGACTAGTGGGCTTAACCCGTCTAAACTGCAATATAAATTTAAAAATTTCAACTTGACCCGTTTAAATTGTAATTCAAATTTAAAATTTTAAATATTTTTTATACTTTTTTATTTTTTGACAAACTTGTGGGTTGGCTCGTCTAACTTGCAACCCGTCTTGAGTTGGATTGGACTGGAGATTTCTCAATCCTCCAAGTTGATGGGCCGCTCTGCCCCACCATATGACAAGTTTCTGATGGATTGGTTTGCCTCGCCATCAGTTGGTCCGTTTGACAACTCTATTATTTTATTTTATCTAGCAATTTTTATCTCTAGACTTGACAAAGATTTGCCTGTGGTGCTACCTTTGCTCCTCAATTTCTACTTCAGTAACATTGATTTCTCATTTATGCTTCTGAAGACTAAAATGCTTTGACATTTCTTCTCCTCATTGCCCCAGTTTGCTGGCGTCCCTCTTTCTTTCCTAATTCCTACAGCCAGCAAGGATGCGGTCGACCTTATATCAGTAAGTCACAATGGATTAGTTTGATCTTATCACCATGGGCCCAAGATATAAGATCTTTTGTTTTTTCATTAGGTTTTAGATTTTTCACTTTTGTTTTGCAGGCACTTTGTTCTTGGGATGCAAGAAAAAGACCCACACCAATGAAAGTTCTTCAACATTCTTTCTTCAAGGTATCGTGTCGGATAGCGGTCTCATCTGATCTGATTTATTTAGAACACTATAAACTGGACAAGTGATATGATTTGTTATGCTCGTCTTATTTGGCAACTTAACAGCCTTGTTTTTACATTCCACCATCTCCTCTGTTGAAATCAGTGGGGCTGCAGAAAACACCTTCATCAGGTTTACTTTCTCTCCGTGAACCTCTTGTCCTTCTATTGTTACTTCGTATCACAATTAATTTGGAATCTTTGTACGATTTAGCTGTCATGAAAAGTGCTTTGGTCTCAAAGAGTTTTATAGAACACTCTGTTGGAGGTTTGTCCAGTACAAGGCTGGCAAGAAACTATTCATTAGCTAATACAAATGGCTTGTCAAAGACAGGTGATTATTTTTTTTTCCTGTAATTTATTGCGGTACTTGTTCTAATTTGCTTAGCTTTTACTAATATTTTTAAAAAATTTCAGGTGTTCAAAGAAAACTACAAATGAATCATCAGGAAAAGATCCCTTATAAAGGTGTCGAACCATATAAACAGCAGTCAAGTTTCAGAGGCAACCATGGTACCTTTTTTCCTACACTGAACACATTTAGCAAATTATTTTGATCGCATGAAACTAAGTCATATGATCAGTATAGTCATTAATAACAATTTGATGGCGCTCCGTTATAATTACATCAATTAAAATTTCTTGCTTTTTTAACTCTTCCTTTTTATGCCAGGAGTTATTGATGGAGATGATGCCAAAGGGAATTCAAATTTAGTAGACAAATTGGCTAACTTAAAACTGAACTCGGACAATGTCAAGCTGCCAAACCTGAACTACTGTCCGGCGAAGCAGTCGCCGAAGGAAGCAGTCTGGCACAGACATACTCGTGTTTTAGGTCGGCCTAAGGAGGTTCCTCTTGCTCCAACCTACTATACTAGAAAAGTCGCAGGCTGAATATCAATAATACTTGGATCTAGCTTGGTTTGCATCCAGGTCACCATCTTTTCAGTGTCATGCACAACAAAACCGTACTGAGTGTTATGTTTTGGTAATCTGTTTTCTTTTATCATATGGTTTCAGATTCAGCTTGGTATGATAAGATCTTTTAGTTTCATCATAACACTTATGATGGTAACCTAGACAAACTACAACCAAACACAATAATTATCTACAATAGGGAAACCATCACTAGACACAATAGTTTAAAACAAATCAATAAGCAATGTGTAGAATTACTCCAAAGTTACGACGTAAATGAAAGCTATACTAAATCACTGACCATTGAGGAGCATGCATAAATAAATTATTTCATGAGATTTGCATTATAATTCTTTATAGAGATAAGAGTATAATTAAGCCTCTGCCGCCCTCTCCGGCGAGGTGTCCGACGGGTTGTTCGCCGGCATGCAGTGACTCAAGATTTTGCTGATGTAATTGTGGACAAGTCAAAGCTTTGGAATTGGAAGAGAAAATATATAAAGAGAGGAAGAGTAACTAATTAAAGTCATTGTAGACCCTTGACACACGCCCCAACGGTTTAATTTTCAATTGAGCCGAGCTGGCCGAACAAGATTTGGTCTGGTTCAATTGAAAAAAGATGCTCAATAGTCAATAGTCAATCTAATCTAACCCCATCTGGTTGATGGTCTCATTGTTTCAATAGGATGAGAATGACTTTCGATTGTTGTATTATATTTAGGGTAACCCATCATCGATTGAATTGGAGGATGTGATTTCAAGTTGACACGAGACGATTTCTCCTCAATCATCCTTGTATTGTTTTAACAAAAAAAATGATAATGCTCACTCACCCGATCTGGTTAATGGTCCCCTCTCAGGTGAGAAGAAAACATGTAGAGTTAAATTATGATTGTAGATTGTTACAAGTAAAGTTAAATTAGAGGACAACATTTGTGTCTAAAATGACTAGGCAAGGTTTTCAATAAAGGACCATTTTGACCGTCCATAGACTTAGAGACCAATCGAGAGGGATAAAGTAGAAAAGGAAGAAAAAAAAGGGAGCAAGTAAACATGCATGTCTAGATACAAGGTGAGCATTGAATTCTTCTACCAATGTCAACAATTGTTTTCGAGTAGTAAAGGCGAAAGTGTTAGCATTGAGATAGCTCGGGCCAAATGTGAATTGTCCAAATCATCTAAAGGGCCCCCCTAAA
Organism: Curcuma longa; assembly: GCF_044706935.1. Classification (NCBI taxonomy): domain Eukaryota; kingdom Viridiplantae; phylum Streptophyta; class Magnoliopsida; order Zingiberales; family Zingiberaceae; genus Curcuma; species Curcuma longa. The sequence goes on along the minus strand of NC_133864.1, from coordinate 7,757,793 downwards.
GGTGTCCAAATCCTTTGCATTGTCTTGTTCGATGGGCTCTTTTGGTGAAAGATAAAAATGAGACCTTTGTTTCGGACAATCCACAAAAAAGGGGCACCTTTTGGCATATTACCCAAATAAGTATTCATTTTTCGTATATATATATATATATATATATATATATATATATAAAAAAACCAAAATTTTATTGATTTTAATAATCATCACCCTTTTATTTTTTTAATCATAAAACAATGCTATTATAACATATAAATCCTGATAGATCTAAACTATTTAGATTTTTATAAATTTATAATCACATGAAATATTAGAGTTTGAAAAAGGTAAATCAATGTCAAATCTGATTCAAATTGTATAAATCGATAGATGAGAGAAAGATTATGAGAGATTTACTTTCCACGAATAGAGAAATATATTAAGGATACATACATTCAAATTATATAAATAATTTTTATATTTAATCTTTTGAATATGACATATTTTGAAATCGATATGGAAAAAGTTAATATTGATAGAAGAGGTAAATGAGAATGCCATTGTAAATCAACACATTTTTTAATCATTCTATACCTAATTTAGAAATTTTTTAAATCCGCTGCACCCTTTGATAAATTGCTGAAATAATAATAATAAATTAATAATAATAATAATAATAATAATAATTAATAATAATAATAATAATAATAATAATATTAATTTTATAATCAGTTGTGACACAAAAGAGCAATCTTGAGTCGGTCAATTCATGCACTCACACATCCCAAAATAATTAATAAAAAACTCTCATGATTAATTAAAAAAAACAAGGTTTATATATTTATATATATTCTAATACTCCTCACATGCATCAGCTCTCACACTAGTAATTGAGCGAATTAAATCCTAACCAAATTAATTAATTAGGACTACCTTAATTAATTAATCAATTAATCACTGTCACTTCCCTTCCTCTCCCGAAGCTAATTAAGCTCTATACTCCGAGAAGAACGTAGTAGAGGATGGTGATGGGGAGGGCAATTAGCATGCCAAAGATAACCCTGAATGCCAAAGTAATTAAGAAATATTAATATTGTAATTAAAAAATATTTTATTAATGAAAACAAAATTTAATTAATTATATTATTAATTGCTTACGCAGTGCTAAGGATGTCGGCATGGCAATTGTACTCCTTGGCAAATACAAATGGAACAATGCCTTGAGGAAGAGCTGCCTGAAATATAATTACCAAAAAAGGAAAAAAAAATAATTAAAAACCCATTTTTTTTATTAAATGAAAACTAATTTATTGTAATTTTTTTATTTAAAATGTTATTGTAAAAACGAAACAAATAATTCGTACCTGCACGATGGCGACGTGGAGAAGAACTCCGCGGAGCCCGACGGCGATGGCGGCGGCTGCGATCACCGCCGGTCCCGTCAGGAACCTCACCGCCATCGAGAACGCCGCCACCGCATTCCCGCACGCAATGATCTTCGGTTGCAATGCCATGAACAATCCTGATTTTTAAAAAAAAAAAAATTAATATAAAAAACTTTTTAATTAGTTCTTCAGCAAAAATGAATCTTTTACCTAAACTGAACATGGCCATTCCCAATCCTGCGTCCGAAAGGATCGATATCGATCCCTTGATTATCGTCGGCATCTCGATGTTCCACCTGAATTTTTAGTCGATCATGAGATCGCTGGAGATTTAGTGGATGGATTATGAATCGCGTTGAGTTGATCGATGACCTGAAGGAGACGAGCGACCAGATGAGGCCGAGGAGGCTGGAGTAGGTGTTGGGGTTCCTGATCAGCTTCCGCCACACCATGATGAGGATGAGCCTCGTCATCACGCTCGCAGGCGGCATCCGGTGGTCGCCCTCCACCAGCCCAGGCTCCGCCGCCACCTTCTTCGGCGCCGCCACGTACGGTGATCCGTTCGCTGGGAACTTGCCGCTCTTCAGGCCGTCTTCTACGTCCACGTCGCCTGATCGCGGAGGGTGGATTTATGAGACGAACGGCGAAGAAGAGAGGTGGCGATTGGTGTACCTTTGGGAGTTGGGATTTCTTGGAAGCGGGCGGCGATTTTGGAAGGGTCCATGATGCCGCCGGAGGCTGCTCTGTTCACGGCGTTCCTTAGATTCGCCTCCGATCCGGGGGAAGCGCTGGAGCTCCAGACGAACATGTGGAGCTCTTTGTTGTTGCTGGCGTTGTGGGGCGTAGCGGTGCCGCTTTCTTGGTTGTTCCTTTTTCCGCCGGCGGCTCCGATGGTACTGTTGTTGGTGATTCCGGCGAGGACGGGGTTGGGAACAGGGTACGCGGCGGTGGAGTTGAAGAAGTCGCCGCTCCGGCTCCCGCTCCTGTTGTGCTTCCCGCCTCCGGGCTTTTGATTGTCGTCCTCGGGGACGGGGACAGCGGCGCCGGCTGCCCGCGGGCTGGTGACCTTGCTGGAGAACATGGCGTAGAAGTCGGTCTGGTTGAAACTGGAGGCGCGCGGCGTGGGCTCACGCGACGACTGCAGCGAGTAGATCTCGACGCCGGTGAGGTTGGAGGCGCGCGGCGTCATGCCGGCGGACGCTCCGGACCTGTTGTTGTAGTTGTTCTGCGACGACGCCGCGGCGGCGGCGGAGCGCGCGGCGACGATGGAAGAACTCGAGCGGCGGACGACGACGTGGAGCTTCCCGTCGGGGCCGATCTCGGTGTCGGTCTGCAGCGGCTCCCGGCCGTTCAGCGAAATCACGTCGGAGTCGACGCGGAAGGAGGTGATGGATCCGGCGATGTCGGCCGGAAACTGCTCTGCGATGAGCGCCTTCGCGCCGCGGTACTCGAAGAGGAAGAGCATGAGCGTGTACCACACCACGCTCTGCATCACCACGATCTGAACCATGAGGCCGCCGGAGAACTCGCCGTACATGGCGCTGAGGAGGGGGATGCCCATGACGAGGGTGTTGGGTAGAGTGGCGAGGGAGAAGAGGGTGATGCTCCAGTCGAGGCTGCTGCCATTACCAGCGCCGCCAGAGGATCCAGGGCGGAGGAAGCGGCGCGGGAGGAGGTTGTGCCAGAGGAAGAGGGCCAGGAGGATGACGAGCTTCTGCAGGGAGTCGGCAGCGATGAAGTGGAAGTTCATGGCGTAGATGTTGTTGACGGAGATGAAGTGGAAGGACAGCAGGGGGACGGCGAAGACGGCGACGAACCGGTTGATGCCGGAGCACTGGTTGGGGGTGAAGATGTTCCACCACCGGACGGAGCCGTAGGCCAAGATCATGGCCACGTACAGCGGAACAACCGCCGCCAGCACGTCGTAGATGTCTTTGCCGTTGATCATGTCCGCCGGCGAGGTTGAGAGAGCAGCAAGAGATGACTCTGTTCCACTTCTACAAACAGAACTATATATAATTTTTATTTTTTAAAAAATGATTAAAAAAAATATTCCCAAAATAAATAACTGAACGATCCAGATTAAACTCATCAGAATCGTGTGTCTGGTAGTGGCACCATGCAAATTTGCATAAAGCCACCTGTACTTTAGCTTAATCTAATTGATGAAAAAATGAATTGCAATACGAGCCTATAAGTTTGAAAATTATATTATTTTCCATTAAGGGGTACCCGATTATATGCAATGATAATAAAATATACGCCCTCAGAGCATAGTTGAGTTGGTTACGACGGAGCAGACTTACAGAAAAAAATAAGGGTTCGAATCTCGACGAAGCCGAGCAATACCTTCCTCTGTCGTGACTAATTGTAGTTTCTCGATGTTAATACGATAAGAAGTAGAACAAGGTAAAATGAGAAGAAAAAAAAAATCATAACTTTTATTTGTATTTGATTGCCCTAAACAAGTTAAAGAGAACAAAATGTATTAACTACAAGCCTTTTTGTCGCGCTATAAATGAACTCTTACAATCGTTTGATCTAGTTAGAAGTAGCGAGTAATAACCAATTCTTAGTCCAACTAAAATAGATCTAAATACTTTCATTATATCCTAAATTGCCCTAAACTACCCTCAAATTTGATAATTAATAGTTATTTATAGGTTGCCCTAAAATAACATCTCCAATCTCCCAACTAGATCATTAGTAGTTATTTGTAAGTCTAAACACTTTAACTCTACCTAAATTGCCCTAAACTAACACCCTCTAAACGATCAAACTCAATCATTAGTAGTTATTTGTAAGTCTAAACACTTTCATTTTACCCTAAATTTCCCTAAACTAACACCCTTCAAACTCTCAAACTCGATTATTAGTAGTGATTTGTATGTCTAAACACTTTCACTATACCCTAAATTGCCCTAAATTAACACCCTCTAAACTCTCAAACTCGAACATTAGTAATTATTTGTAGGCCTAAGCACTTTCAATATACCCTACATTTACCTAAACTAACACCCTCTAATGTCAAACTCGATCATTAGTAGTTATTTATAGGTCTAAATGCTTTCACTATACCCTAAATTGCTCTAAAATAACACCCTCCAAACTCGGTCATTAGTAGTTATTTGTAATTCTAAACACTTTCACTGTACTCTAAATTGCCCTAAACTAACACCCTCTAAACTCTTAAACTCGGTCATTAGTAGTTATTTGTAGGACTAAGCAATTTTAATGTACCCTAAATTTCCCGAAACTAACACTCTAATCTCTCAAACGCGATCATTAGTAGTTATTTGTAGATCTAAACACTTTCATTATATCCTAAATTACCCTAAAATAACACTCTCCAAACTCTCGAACTCAATCATTAATTAGTAGTTATTTGCAAGTCTAAACATTTTCACTGTACCCTAAATTGCCTTAAACTAACACCCTCCAAACTCTCAAACTCAATCATTAGTAGTCATTTGTAGATCTAAACACTTTTACTGTACCCTAAATTGCCCTAAACTAACACCCTCCAATCTCTCAAACTCGACCACTAGTACTTATTTGTAGTCTAAACACTTTCACTATACCCTAATCATTAGTAGTTATTTGTAGGTCTAAACACTTTCACTATACCCTAAATTGTCCTACACTAACACCCTCCAATATCTCAAACTCGATTATTAATAGTTATTTTGTTAGTGTAAACCCTAAATTGTCCTAAACTAGCATTCTCCAAATTAGGAGCGCAAATGAATCATATCGAATTGAGTATTGATATTTTGAATTCAAGTTTGAAAAATATATATGATATTCAAATGGAATTCAAATCTCAAAAATATAAATAATTTTGGTTCGAGTTCGGTTCGAAATAAAATTTGAACTCAAATTCGATTCGATTAATTGGTCGAATCTTGATTCGATTAATTCAAAATAATTTAAATTTGAATTCGTTATTATTCATACATTAATTTAAGCATATTTAAATTAAAATTATGTAAAAATAATCAAAGTTCAATTTAAATTTGACTCGTAAAAGCAGTTTGTGAACAATAATAAAATAATATATTGAAAAAATTATTTGGCTCAAAAAAATTATAAAAAATGTTTGAGTTCGATACTTTTAAATATGAATCAAATATTTTTAGAATCGACTCGGAAAGTTCACAAACAAGCTTGATTCATTTGCACCGGCTCCTACTCCAAATTACCCTCAATAATCTTCTTGATCCCCAGTCGTTGCTAGCTCCTCCTCGGCGGTCGCATGCATGGGTTCAATTCCCGGAAGAAGCTCCACCAATGGAGCTGAGGCTTGCATGGGCTGTCTCTCGCTGGTCGTCCATCTCATTAGCAAACCGACGTGTCACCTCTCTCCCTGTCCTTCTCGATCCCACAACTCCAACCCTAATCCAATCTTTAATTTAATCTAAACCCTAACCCTCTGATCAGTTTCTGACACACCCAAGTTAATTGCTCTGCAAATTAAGCATCGATCTCATGCTAGCTATTCACACACATATATATACAAATTAATTAATTAATGCCAACGAGCTTTAATTTGCAGTGAGAAACAAAAAGGACTAGATCCGACCTAATTCTGTCATTAATTTAACAGTACTGCAAGCTGCAGACAGAGTTAGCTAGACTCGAAGCACCAAACAAATAACCATTAGTTTAGTTTGGATCTCCATGTGCTAATCAATTAATTAACTGGCTGCTGCAGTCAAAACAATAACTAGTATTGAAAGAACATGCATGCAGCTGAAGCAAAGAGATGGTGCAGGTTTTCTTTCTTGGATCTTAATTAAGAATCTGAGCCCAAAGTTTTAATTTTTTAAGTCATGAGCTAGCCAATATTGAAGGCGAGCAAACTGACAGTGGATGAGAAGTCCAAACTGCTTGACTTATTTAACTTTGGCAAGTTGCAGAGATCATTGACATCCCCAAGTGACCTGGTTTAGGGTTTCCAAGTTGATTGCCTAGCTTTTGTGGATAAAGAATTCTGAAACTTGGACTACTTTCTCTTTAGAGAACAACAAGAAGAAGGAGGAGGAGGAGGAGGAAAAGTACCTACTTATTAGTACGGCCCATTATCGATTCAATTGGGCTTCTCCATGTGATAGCAACATAAATGGGCTTTTTTAAATGGGCTGGAAATGAGCCCACTTCTACTGGTTCAAATAGGTCCAAGGTTAGGTCCAATTCACCCGGGCCTACTTGACCTGCTCAATTCTAATTCCACTTGTTTGTGTCGGTGGGTCGTGCTCGTACATGAATTTGGTAGGAGTTAATGTGGTAGTGTAAAATTGGTGGAACCTACTCACTCTATAATGTGTGTTAGTTTCTCTATTTGCAACAAGTCGAAGCTCCTCATCGAATAGCTCTACTACTTCTTTCTAATGTTTCTCCCTTTCAATTTGGTTGATAAACTCGATTAGTACCATTAAGGATGCAAGAAGATAAAGAAAGTAAAGAAAAAATTAACTCACTAAAATTAGTTAAAATTAAATTCATATAAATGGCCATTTATATCTATCATTGTCCTCTAAAAGCATGGCAAAGATCCTACAAATAAGGGTGTTCGAAATAACAAAAATAAAATAAAATTGAGTCAATTTTCTAAGGAAAAAAAAACTTGTTTGAAATCTTCTTCTTCTTCCTCCTCTTTCATTATTTTATTCCCTTTCATGTTTTTTAAAATTGTTCTATCACATATTGATTGACATGGTATGCGGCACGTGCTGCACATGTGACGTGCGACAGCAGATTTTGACCGTTGGCCTCAGAAAATAGGAATCAACGGCATCGCGGCCGCGTCCTGGCTCATAATTGGACACGTGTCGCGCTCCCCGGTGGATTGCATGGTGTCGGTGGCCAATAGATCTTTTGGACCATGTTGACAGCGACCGCCGCCATCGATAGATTCTCTCTCCGCTGTCGGCACTTTTGTCGTCAAACGTAATTTGGGAAATTAATTTAAGGCAAAATAATTAAATAAAATTGCATTTAAATCTACACTTACATTACAATTAAATTTGAGTACTTGTTGGAATTTTAGGGTTGGCCACCGAATTCCTCTAACAAAGATAGAGGAAAAGTCTCCAGTGGCCGGTGCGAGAGTAGGACTATACATATTTTATTTGATAGAAAAAATTATAGAAAATAATACGAAGTACTGTTTTCTAGGTGCATCAGACTATCATTTGACGGAGTGACTTGTGATTTATGATTTTAATACTTAGATGAAGTATAGTGCTTTTCAAAGATGGATCGATCGTAGAAGTTGATTGTCCGTGGTCTTGACATGAGCACTTTTTGAATCTATCTTGGTGATAGATATCAAATTAGTCCCCTCCTAGATTAATATGTTAGAAGACAAGAGAGAGAGGAAAATTTCGCTTCGACTTCTAAAGTTTTGGAAAAATTCAGTTTGGCATCCCTGATTTTTAAAATATACATTTTTCCCTTAGGAGTTTTCAAATTTAATCCATTTAACCCTTAGAGGGATGGATTTAGAATAAGTGTTATATAGCTGAAGTAATAGTTTGACAAAATTGGGGTGCAAAGTGAAAATAGTTAACTAGATGAATTAGTAAGTAATTTTTTACTAAGATGATTTAAACATAAACTTATTTAATTGAAATATATTGCTAGGCTTTATTAGGATATAATTATCCCAAGATGTAAGTATTAGATGGAATTACGCTCTCATGTAAGGTTTTTAAGTAAAATAAACTGTGTTTATTAAGAACTTAATCACCCTTTTCTTTGTTTGCTTCAAGAAAGTGAAATTAAAAATGTTTTTTATCCTTGAAAATTTATTTTTATTTTGAATACATTTTTTAGTTTTGTTGTTATTATTTTATGTAACACTCCTAAAAATATCTCTTATAATTTTACTTTTATTGTCATTATCTAACACTTTCATGGATTATTTCTCGAAGATAAAATGATAATAATAAAATAATAGAGTGATTTATTAATAGAAAAGAAGAGGTAAAATGGCAATAACAAAGCTCTAAGGGTGTTCTATAAGAAGTAGCAAAAGTTTCTAAAGAGCTCAATCACCCATTTTAGTTTTTCTTAAAACCACACCATATTTTATTTTTTTAATTGGCAAGCAAAAATCTCTTCCTTTTTTTTAAAAAATATTTTAATAGTCAAAACTTCATTTTTAAAAATACTAGAAAATTTCAAAAGTAATTAGACATATAATTTGTTACTCTTAATCATCCAATAAGTTTCGATTCATAAAATAATAAAAAAAGATTTTTTTTCTCATAATGATTTTAAATTAGAAATTTATTGTTATATATCTTGCTCTTATTATTTTTCATATTTGAACAAGTTTTTTAAGCTTAAAATAATAAAAAAAATAGATACATAAATTTACTCTCTCTTTTTTTTTTTGCTTAACAAAGATATTGTCAATGTATAGAAAGAAAAAACACATTATTTAATAAAAATAAAATATGAGATATTATTTAAGTGAATTTAAGGTTTCTAGAAATTTTGCCAAAGGATTTATTGGGAGGAAATTAACCCCTTTCCTCATCTCTTTCTCAAATTTTAGATCTTTTTTAATTTTTACCTTAAAAAAAGACTTTCAATTTATTTTTACTAAATCCTTTCTATAAAAACCTCATTGCCTTATTTATTTTAAAAAAAAACAACATTATTTTTTTAGAACTAAAAACTTCCACATTATAATTTTATAATTTTTTCAAGTAGAAGTTTTACCACTATAAAGTATTTTGCCGATTTTATGGTGCAATTTCGCAATCCAAAAAAACACGAGGGCATTTTTAAAAAAAACTGATAGCCTCTAAGGCGTTAGATGAAAATTGCCTATTTTTTAAGGAGAAAATTAAAATGAGGAAAGTACAATAATAAATAATAATAAAATTAAAAACGTGGGCAAGTGTGAACAGATGCGCAATGATTTGACTTTCACCTTTCCCATTATTTTAGTAATATTCTCCAAATTTACGAATGTATCATTTTTGACCTTCTTTTTTTAATAATATTAATAATTGCCCCTATAAATACAACAAACACCACTGATACATCAGCGTTGAAAAGGGAGGGGAGGCAATTCACTTGAGAAGAGAGAGAGGAGAGGAGAGGAGAGAAGAGGAGGCAGTCGCAGTGGCAAGAAGAAGAGGAGGAGGAGGAAGAAGAAGAAGATGATGAACCGCAACAAGATGACGTGGTGGAATAAGAGAGTCGTGTGCCCGGTGAAGCGGGCATGGATTGCGATAGCCGCCGGCCGGTCCAAACCACCGGAGCACAGTAAGCCCATGCTTCTTGCTTGTTGTGATCGATTTTGATGAATAGTTTTGAATTTGCAATAAGAGAATGTCGTTTTCTTCTTTTGATTGCGATCACTCCTTTTGGCTCCACTATTCATGCTTTTTCAGATTGTGGAGCATTTCTTATTGCCCAATAAATAATATAAACTCTTTCTTTTTCTTTTTCTTTTAAAAAAAGCATAAATTTGTGTTTTTTTCTTTATTAATGGAGGTCCATTTCATTGCTTCAACTTCATTTGGTCGAAGTTTTATCCGAAGAAGAATTCCTCAATTTTTTTTGTTAGCTAAATATGTTAGGTCATATGTTTTCTTTAACTTAGAATGTTGAATTCTATGTAGATGACGGGATTAGTAAACTCCACGATGAAGTTCAAACATGTCAATACGAGGATGTGCAAGTGATGTGGGAGATGCTAAATAGGTCAAAGACGGAGATGCCGGAGAGAGCCAAATCACATAAGAGACACGGTCGGAGGTTGTCTTGCTCGTCAAGGCGAACATCCTCTTGCGATTCTATGTAGCATCATCGTGAAACAAACACATGCTTGAGCATGAGAAGCAACCATTTTATATGTAGATCTGTATATTGTAGTCAAGAACCTCTCCCCGAATAAGGTGGTGGAAGAAGTGTTCCAAGTAGTGATCTTATTGAGATCACGAAATCTATATCGATGTGGAAGACTCAGAGATTACTTTGCCTCTTTTGTAAGTCTCACAATCATAGCTCTTTAAGTTGCTCCAAAAGCTATGAATTGGTCGGTTTCCAATTCGGTGGGTCGCTACTCGATAGCCAGCAGTGGTGTTTCATCGTCTCTCTTGTATCGCGGGCTTCTTTCAGGTCGGCAAGATCTCCTCTTAGGATGTTGGCTTCGACGGTGCACCTTCGGCAGTTAGAGATCTCTGTCAAGTTATTGGTATCGACTGCCCATCAAAGTCGGGACAATTGAATTTGAACACAAAACAGAAAGGAAAACAAAAGCTCAAACTACTTTCAACAAATGGCGAAAAGATATCAAAGCTCAACGCATACTCTGAAATGAATCGAAAAGACAAAAACACTCTTAACTGCCTCTTAAAAGGCATTAGCAAATGGACAGAAGGAATTAAGGCTGAATGCATAGCGAAAAATATAATTTAAGATCAATGTATAGTACAAACACCATCGTCCTGCTCTGGTTCAGTATTTCTTCTGATGGATTGCAGTGTTAAACAGGTTGAAACACTGATGCAGAAAGGTTCAGCAGTAGATAATCTTAAGTTCAGAGCGATTGGATAGTTTCGAAGGTAAATGACTAAACCATATCGAGTCGAGGATGATTTTCTAGCTGAACGACACTAGTAATGGAGATCTATCTATAATCAAAACAGACAAGGTTACTATGAACTTGCCAATTTTCCAACAATGATTGTTTTCAATTGCAAACCATTTCAGTTTTTTCGAATAATTTGGGAAACGCATGCCTACTTTGTTTTAAGTTAGGTCCGCGGGCAGAATTGGAGATTTGATACCAGGGATGCAAAGAGGCACTGGTAAGAAGAATAGCAGGGAAAATACGGCAGTAAATAGACATCTTAGACACTTCAGAGAAACAAGGATATCATCCTCATTTTGTCATACAGATGCTTAAGCTTGTTCATGATAAATCTTATGCTTGAATCTAAAACGAGCAAAACAACCCATCAACTAATCCTAATTTGACCTTGTAAGTAGATACAGTTGTATTCAAGTATTCAACCAAATATGAGGCTAAATGCAGAAACATTAACTTCGAAGTATGAAAGCTATGGTTAATGTCATATAGATGTTTCCCATTTCAGATACAAATGACCATCTATCTCGTATGGTTATCGAACTACGAACTTTTTCTACTGATTTGGCTGACCTACCACAAGCAACATAGTTCATAACTGAAAACAAAAACAAAAAGCAACAACGAAGAATCTAGAGTAATAAGTAAGTGGACAAAGTTCTAGATTTAGATGTCAGAATTATTGGCTATATAGTGATCCACATGCTAACAACAGGGGAAAGAAGAGCTACGAAGTTATGAGATTAAAGTAAATGTTAGGTGTAGATAACTCTATGCATAAATCTTGGGAGAAAGACAGACTCAACAAGGCTAATGCTGAATCGAGATCAATCAGCACAACTAAAAACCCTTGCAAAATTTACCAGATGTCATTTGTGACATTCCTGCAAGAACTTCTAAGAATGGAACCACAATCTACAAGTGCTACACATGATATAAAGACTTAAAAGATGATTCCATCTACAAATAGATTGCTCTCGCTAATGCTCTGACAAGAAAAATACTAGAAATTCCGCACAAGTTGGCCAGTGAATTTGAATTTTTTGTTTGTATGTTTATTCCTCAATGAATGGAATGCTTGAAAATCATTATCTTATCTATATACACTACTGCATTTTGCATATGTACCTGTCTCTACCAAATCTGGTGGTGCATATCTTCTCTTTAGCGAACAACGACTTATGCTCCTGCTAATCAAGCCTGTGCATGGCAGAAGACACAAGACAAAAACTCATATTCTCTGCTAAAAACAATTTCTGTTTTAATCTTTGGTCATAAACCATATAAATTATCCACCAATATGGTGTTGATGAACAATTTGCAAATACAAATTTGTGTTAGTATAGCTGACATGAAACATGAATCAATCAGATGAGTTCTGCAGGCTATAGATATTTCCAACAAGTCCTAAAATGCCGGCGACTACTGCCAAAACCAACATCAACCATGATATGTACTTCTCTCTAAGCTTTAAATTCTTTTCTTGCTTATCTAATCTCAATGCGATCAGAGCTGGAAATATAAACCCCAATGACATCCCTGTTGTAGCACCTGTGAACTTGAAAGCTACCCAGATACTTGGTATCATAGTCGAGCCCAGATAAATAACAATAAGTAGAACCGCCGTCAAAGCTAACATCCTTTTCCTACTCCCAGGAGATGATGTTGTGAACACAAGAGAATCTACTGTCTGCCTGAGTGAAAAGTGAATGACAGGAAAAACAAGGATTAGATGAAGAACATATCCAATCCTCACTACATAATTTAAGATTGAACTGAACTGAATGCCAAGATCCTTATCGAAATTTGTCAACACATCTGACTCGGTATCATCTCCAAATAACAGATACCCTGATATGGCAGTTGAAGCATAGACCACCACACACAAAACAGTGGTAATCCTACTAACCATATACATTTTCTTTGGTGTTCTTCCCTTGAGTTCATTGTAGATTGGCTGAACATTAAAATGGCAAACATACGCATTAGTCATGATTGGAACGACTACGAGAAGATCCAAAATTGCAGCTTTTGATCGAAAATTCGGCCACATCCTCGGAGTGCTTATCCGGCCTTCAACGAGCTTAACCAACGCAATGATGCACGACACAATCACGAAAACGACAGCAAGAGCAACGGATGCAGCTGAAGTGAGGCTAAGCGAATCGATCTTGTCCAAAGCACAAAGAGGAGCTAAGAAGACGAGCAGGACCACCAGGATGACCAGTTTCCGTTGATCCCAATCGACATTTCCGAACAACTGGTCGAGGACGCCGACGTGCTTGGCGGAGCCCGACATCACGTCCCCAATAATGATCAAATAGACGACGAGGACGCCGGCGTTGTTGACGATGATGCAGATCTCGGACACGATCTTGAAAGGGCGACCGAGGGCGGAGAGGACGATGTCCCCGTACGAAGGCGACTTGCGAAGGACAGCGAAGCGGATGAGGAGCTCAATGCTGATCTCGGAGAGGACGCCCATGAGGACGATGGATAGGAAACCGGGGAGGAGGCCGAGGACCTTCATGGCGGCCGGGAGGGCCATTATCCCGGCGCCGATCACCGAGGTGGCGAGGTTGAAGACAGCACCGGGAATGTCGGATCCAGCAGCGGCTGTGGCGGGGAAACCATCTCCTGCGCCGATGAGGGGAAGGTCGTCAGCGAACTCCTCCTCCAAAAGATCCTTCTTTGGAGGCTGCTGTGGTCGATTTAGGGATCCGGATTGGAGCTCGACTGAGGAAGAAATTGGAAGGACAGAGTATGCGCTGTTCTTCATAATTCGAGTAGAAAATTTTGAGATGGCGATGAAGAACTCGAATCTGAAGCAAAAAGATCGAAGCTTTGGTTCGATGCTGCGATGGATCGACGAGAGAAATGGATAGATCTCAAGGATTTTCCCTGTTTTTTTTTTTTCTAACCTCCTCCTCGAACACGAACGCCGTCAACGTTTGATATCGTACGAATTAGTCAACGACTCCGGTTTAAAAAAAAACCGGAGGATTTGTAAAGAAGATTAAGCTCTTAATCTTCGTAGATCAATTTAATGATATGGATTTTTATGATAAAATTTTATTTAATTATTTTTAAAAATATCTTTTGCTGAGTCATATGGAAAATATATAAGTAAGTAAAATGAAGGGGTAAAATGAAAAATAAGCGACAACGTTGGATGGCGGTGCGGTGAATTAATTAAATTAAAAAAAATAATTTATAAATTTTAAATAAATAAATATATAAATTTCTAATTTATTAGTAAAATTTTTATAATATTTAAAAAAATTTGGTTAATTCGGTTAATTCGATCGAGAATTAATAAAATTTCAGTTTAATTTGTTTGATTTTTATTGAAAAATTTGATATTGGTTTGAAAAAAATCGATTTATTCCGTTTTCGATTAATTCGGTTCCATTTGATTCTATTTTAACAGGGCGGTGCGGTGCGAGAAGTTATTCTCGGCGTGAACTTACCGGGCCGGGGTGAGGCTGCGGCAGCGCCACCCATCGCCGGCGAGAACCACGCTTGGAGTTGGAGGCGAATCAGGTGATCCGAGACACTGATGCGATTTTTGCAGCAGTCTCCGAGCGACGAGGTCGATAGAGCCGTTTTTTTCTCTTTTCGTCCCAAGTGCGCTCTGACCGTTCCCTTTCTAGATGCCGAGAAGCCATTGTGAGATGGGAGAAGAAAGAGCGGCCGATGGCCCCAGCGCTGTAGAGTCGACGGCAGCGAGCTCTACCTGCTCGGCTTCCGCCGCGGCGTCGCCGGGCGGGAGCAAGAGGGGGAGAGACCCCGACGACGAGGTCTACCTCGACAACTTCCATTTGCACAAGCGTTATCTCAGCGAGGTAGCGCCCTCAAATTTCTTCTTCTTCTTTTTTTCCTTTCTCTTTACTTGGGTCTCGTTTCGTCGGATTCAGGAATTCTGCTTTCCTCTCTTTCGAAATGTCGAATCTTTGGGAAAAGATTGACCTTTGTGCCTTTCGCCCACTCACTAGGCGTTTCAATGGGCAAAAGATTGTGCAATATGTGACCTTTTCGATGCTTGGATTTCTCCCTGATCTTCATTAACCATCCTCGGAAATCATCCTGAAAAGAGAATGCCAACCAAATTCTCTCTTGCCATGGTTTTGCCCACTTGTAATTGTTGAGAAAGTGTACAATCCGGGTTTTCCCACTGTATTTCTCTGAGAAAAGGTTAAATGAACCATAGTTACACAGTTTCAGGAGATAGCTCCTGAATTTTTGTTATTGTAAAAGTACTGTATGGTTCACAATGCCAAAAATTAGTAATGAATACCATCACGAATTGCCTAACCCAGATCATGGGGAAACAGGTTTGATTTTAATGTACATAAATCCAACTGATGACTGCACTTGATCTGCAAGGACTAAATAATGTCTTAAAATCTTCCCTGGGCAGCATTCTGTTCCATTGAGAATATTGATTACTAGTTAGTAATCTGTTTTGTTTCTCTCCCACTGTTGTAGTTATTTTCTTCTTGTATTAATACCGTCCTATATAAGATTTCTCTCCTAGTTCAATTACAAAATTAAGGATTTAACTATGTATACTTACTCTATGACTGTTGTAGTTATTTTCTTCTTGTATTAATACCGTCCTATATAAGATTTCTCTCCTAGTTCAATTACAAAATTAAGGATTTAACTATTTATGCTTACTCTATGACTATTGATTGGTGTGTGTGTGTGTGTGTGTGTGTAATTAAGGATTTAACTATTTATGCTTACTCTATGACTGTTGTAGTTATTTTCTTCTTGTATTAATACCGTCCTATATAAGATTTCTTTCCTAGTTCAATTACAAAATTAAGGATTTAACTATTTATGCTTACTCTATGACTATTGATTGGTGTGTGTGTGTTTGTGTGTCTACCTTCTTGAGATTTCAGATAATGGCTTCCAGCCTTAATGGGTTATCAGTCGGGGACTCCCTTGCTGCTGACAATCTTGTGGAATCCCCCGCAAGGTCTGAGAGTGTTTCTTACCTCAGGTACTCTTCTTATTTTCAACAAACATGAGATGCTCTTTGGATGACTCCTATCGATGTATTTTGCCTTTACTTTTGTTTTCCCTTTTAAGATGCTAAAGTTCCTATTTCCAATGCCAAATGATTGAAAACAAAGTATGCTAAAGTTCCTATTTCCAATGCCAAATGATTGAAAACAAAGTTTAAAGAGTTGATCGCCAAATGATACATAGTTTCGTAGGCCAATTTGTTTCCAACATCATGGATTGTTGAGAAACGCCCAAATGTTACTTGGTAGTTGTCTGGCTATTGCCTTCACATATGGAAGACAGTTGCATCTCTGAAAGACATATAGATGGTGCAATCACCAAGTCGGTTTGGAGATTTTCCACAAGGGACGTGAGATCCAGAATGCCAGATTAGGCGCACTTTTGTTTGAATGAAGCCAATCTTCTGACAACACTGTTTCATGTTATATTATTGATCTTCCCGTGAAATTGGAACCAGCTGCAATTTTGGTCGTATGACTACCAATTGCAGTAGTATGATCACTGTGAAAGAACTGTTTTATGGGATGGGATGCCTTCTTAGCTACCTTGATTAGCATGCTTGATCCCTGGTTTCTAACTTTATGCACGTCTTCTAAGATTTCAGCTTCAAATTTTGTTTAAAACATGAATGAGGTCAATTTTTTTGTTTGGTTCCTCCATAATAAGCTCCTAATTGTCGGTTTGGGGGTACTGACATATGGTGACTTTATAAGACATTTATTTAATTTCATAGTTAAGTTTGGTTCCAGCTAACATGACACTGGAATATCATACTTTGGAAGAAAAACCGTAGAAGCTTACTTTGGTATAATATCTAATATGGAATTGTTTGTGTAAATATATCGACAACCAAATTATGGCTGATGCTCAACTTGTGGCCTTGGTGAAATGATTCAGGTGATATTCTGGATTGATTAATTTTGATAAAGAATACAGTAGAAAAATGTTGATCTCAAAAAGCCCACAAATTTACTTAATGGCTGTAAGATACTTGTTTAGGGGCTTCAATCGCTATGGTAGAAGCAATATCTTTATGATTTTGTGTTGTGCTGTTTTGAAACTTTGCAATCCCTTTTAGTGTCCAATTTATCTCATTTAACAAAGTTATTTGAATGAGGCAATCAGTAATCTTGCGATATGTTAGCATTTCTAAGGTTGTCTTGCAGAAGGAAATTGCTATATCTGATAAGTGCATAGTAATAGGATATAATTTAAATTTTAATGTTCAATTTGTCATGGAAATTTTGGTTATAATCACTAGATCACTTATCTTGTTCATCTAACTAGAATCGTCTTAAACAAAAGGAAAAGGTTATCCCTTTTTCTCATTGCCGACATTTTTTGGAAGTAAAGTTATTGCTTTTTTCCTTCTTTGGTCAGGGATGAGATTGCCTTACAGTACTCCCCCATGTCTGAAGACTTGGATGATTGCCGTTACTGTGAGAACCCATTGAGTAGCACAATTCCACAGTCTGATGTGATGAGTACTCCCACTAGTCCAGTCTCGCCGCATAGGTATCAAAATCCATTTACTACCGTGGCTATGGCCGTCCAATACCCGTTGAATACATACCACACTGTTGCTCCTGCGTGTTCCCATCCACGCCAACGAGGATCTGACTCTGAAGGCAGGTTCCCTTCGTCGCCAAATGACATGTGCCACACAACAGACTTGCGACGAGCTGCACTTTTAAGGTCAGTGCAGATGAGAACACAACCACATTGTCCAGCAGCATACGAGTTATCATTCAATAGTGGGCAAGAGAACATGCAGAGTGCCGACGACGGTGAAGACCACCGCTCTTTCACCTGCGAAAAAGGCCTGGATGATGAGGAGGCAGGCTATCAAAGCACAGAGAATGAAGTAGAATATATCGAAGATTACTTGTCGTTGGAACATGTTACAGATTCCAAGCTATCTCAGAAACAGGATTGAGTTTGTGAAAAGAGATCTATATCTCCTAACTGCTAATTATCAGGGTATTCCTCCACTTTTTTTTTTTTTTTTTTAATTTTCTTTTAATGAACTGTTGAGGATTGAGACAGCATTTTGATGGTAAAATGAAGCTTGAACCCCTTGATTGCACTTTGTAACACAACTCTTTGGTCAAATCTGAATTGTCTTCAGAGCATGAGAATGCTAATAAATATTATGGTTTTAGTGGCATTTCATGTGTGGTTTTTTTGAGGTTATAAAAAAATGTGCTTTAGTCATAATCTTAGTAGAGAAAATGTAACATCTACTCGTTACTAGAGATTGTGGTGCTTGAATTATAACATATATAGTATTTCTTGACACTGTGCCAATGAAGGCCTCTACGCAGGGTTTGATTGGGATTCATCAAATTGAGAAATCTTACAAGTGTGGTGCAGTGATAAAGTACTCAAAGGAACAACAAGAGAATCAAAGTTTGAATTTTAAATGGGATGCATATCTTGAAAGATAGCTTTTAAATGTGTATAAGTTGTGTATATGAATCCTCTATAAATACAATTTGTTTCTCAAAATAACTCTGCCTTTACTCTTTATGTTGTAGAACTGCATGAGTGTCTTGTGTATAAGAAATATTGTGAGTAAAAGCATCAGTCTCGGATCAATTGGATGTGTCATAATAGATGAAGCATTTCTTTAACTGTCTTCTCTATGATAAACAAGCAGTGTAATGTAGCTGCAATCTTTTATAATGGCTCAGAATCAATGTATTATCCCTCAGAATGCCATAATTGCACTCCTGTTTTTGATTTGAATGTGCAATTTTTTTTAGCATAAATATGTTTATGCAGTTCAGTTCATTGTGCAGTATGGCAGTATCATTGCAGTTCTCTCTCCAAGTTCTTGAAGACGGTCCCTTTCTTGTTCGCCTTTTCGGCCTTGTTCAGATTGGCAAGCTCCTCGATCAGCTTCTTCTCTTCGTCACTTAATCTCTTTGGAATCTCGACTCGCACCCTGACCAACTGATCTCCCTTGTTGCTTGGCTTTCCGAGGTGAGGAACACCTTTGTTGGCCATCACAAGAGTTGTGCCTGGCTGTGTTCCTGCTGGAATCTTCAGGTCCGCCATGCCATCCACTGTGGGAACCTTCATGGTCGTCCCTAAGATGGCGTCGACATACGATACGTTGCATGTGTACAGAATGTTGGTTCTGTCCCTCTTGAGCACAGGGTCGGATAGCACTTGGATGAATACGTAGAGGTCGCCGGGAGGACCACCTCTCTTTCCAGCATTCCCCTCGGAGCAGACCCTCAGGTGACTACCGGAGTCGATGCCGGCCGGAACGTTCAGACTTATCCTTTTTGTCTTCCTCACCCGCCCATCGCCTCCGCAGGTGTAGCACGGGGTGAAGAGCTCGCCTGCGCCGCCGCAAGTTGAGCAGGTCGTCACCTGCTGGAATACTCCCAAAGGTGTCCTTGCCGAAATGACAACCTGACCTTGGCCTCCGCAAGCAGTACACTTGGTAGGAGTCGTGCCTGGTTCAGCTCCAGAACCATCACAGGTTCCGCAAGATTCCAGTCGTGTGATTTCTATTTCCTTCTCCACGCCAAAAATTGCATCCTTGAAGTTTATGACAAGATTGTAGCTCTCGTCGTCGCCCTGCAGAGGTCTGTTGCGAGCAGCTCTTGTAGCACCCATCCCGCCCATGCCTTGAAACAATGACTCCAAGAGATCAAATGGGTTGCTGGAATCCTGCAGTTAATAAGGGCAAGAACACACGTTTAAGCAAGAAGAAAAGAGTTTATTCAGGCATTAGCCTTTTCTAACAGCCTCTGGCTGATACTGACCCCCGTGCCCATGCCAGAACCTTTGGGGCCAGCTTCTCCATATTTATCATACAGAGACCTCTTTTCATCATCTGATAAAACCTGTAAAAAATAACTTTTAGTGAAGTTTTTCTAGTTTAAACACAATAGTGAGAAGGAGAAACAACCTCATATGCATTACTAATCTCCTTAAACTTTTGGTCTGCGTCAGGTTCCCTGGAATAAACAACACAGCAGAAGTTAGTGCCGGATTAAATGAATTACAGAAACCTTGCTCATAGATAAGCTGATAATGTCAAAGACTAATGGCAATTTACCAAGAGATGGTCGATTCTGAATTTGTGAAAAAAGCACCAGTACATTCATTTTTCACCAAAATGCACTCATTTTTATTTTCTCATTGTTCAGAATTCCTTCACGAACTGTCAGAATCAACTTATGACATTGTCTATTGAATATTTGTGTGGGTTAATTTTCACCTAAAACATCTATTTTGGGATTACTCACATTCTAATGGTGCATGAACTACTCATGTTATCCCAAACAATGATTAACCAACTTTTCCAGTGCTTCATTTCATGTATAGAAGAGCCAAGATCCAATCCCAAAGTTTGTGAACTAAATTCAACTTGAATCAATTCAATTGGTCAAAAAATATAAAATCTATCAGTCGTCAAAAACATGTTCATATCATTTCAACTCTTCTGTCATTTCCCACATATTGGAGCTACACCATCTTTGATTATGCTACTTAAAACACAAAGTTTTGACCAATCTTCAAGTTGGAGACTAATTAATCCATAAAAGGTGAATATGAAACTTAAACACATATTTATTCTACTCACTTGTTTACATCAGGATGATAACTCCTTGCAAGCTTCCGGTAAGCTGCACAACAAAAAGATATCAAGTGAACAGATGTAGTCAGATGGTTACATAAAAGCAAAAATACTTGTTTTTGTGAAAAAAGTTAAGAAATACTTGCTGACATTTATCACAAGCATTTCAGGGTCATGGTTTTGCAGACATATTTACATAGTTTAGATTTTTCACATTACATTAGTATATAACTAAAGTTAATTTGATCCTAATTAATGAAGTTAATTTCCTTTCTGATTTGTTTCCAACTCTTCAATTATTTCACGCCATTTAATTTCATAACACTTTATTCAGCATTTTTATTAGTAATTGCCTTTAATACCAAGATGTTTCCTTTTCTTCATAATATCCATATATTTTACAGTCAATACAATGATGGGTAGGAAAATTAAATTTGGAAGTATTTTATTAGGTTAATGGCAATAGAATTCATGTTTCTTAAATTTCAAGCAAAACTAGTCAAGTGCTTTAGCTGGCCAACTCCCTCAATTATCCACCCTTATTACATCAACTTGGTTGTGATGAGTAAATCAAATAGGTTTGTCTTGCTGAATTTTCTATAATAATTAATATAATATTGCATCCCTTATAATGCAACACCAAGAACAACTTATCATCGAAGAGTAAAAATATTATCAAGTGAAAGTGAAAGATAATCTTAATACATGGAATTCTAGATGTTCGTTGTAAAAATATGGCCTAGTCGCCTAGATATCTCAAAAATTCTTTCATGGCCTTTCTAAAAAAATAAATAACTTATAAAATTTAAAACAGTTAAAATTTGAACAACGAAACCTTTTTAAAGTAGGGTTTATAACTCGAATTGCATTACTTAGTTTAGTCCTTATATTCTTGAGGAACATCAAAAACCATGATCAATCACATGTATAAGAAATATAAATTAAGAAAATTCTAGTTATGAAGAATTGGAGATATACGTTGAAAATTTACTTAAGAAGGACACAAGATTTGTTTATGGAACTGAAACCTATGTTGGACTTCATTATCTTGCAGTATTCTATACAAACTTATCTGTGTGTACTCTTCACCCTTTTCCCTTCATAATATTATCAAAAAAAAAGATAGCCCGGTGCACGAAGTTACTGTCAATGCAGGTCCCGAGGAAAGATCTATTGTACATAGCCTTACCTTGCTTTGCAAAAGACTGTTTCCAACCCTTCATAATATTATCAGATGAGAAAAAATAAAAATTACCATGCAACACATGGGCATTTCACTAATTTAATATAAAGTTAACCACATACCGTGAGACTTTTGTCACACTTAGAGTAACTACTCTTTATCGTCCATTTAACTTTAGGTGCTGTGCATAACTTTACATTCTCTTAAATTTTACAAATGTTACTCACTTTTGTAAGCATAGTTAGAATTACATGACAGGGTTTTTTTCTGGCCTTTACACTTGCACATGTTGGTTTGGATTTCACACTCTATGACTGAATGCTTCTGGAAGGTAATTATACTTGGATAATGCCAACGCTAATATGCACCAGAAATTCACCATGCTAATAGACAACCCCAAATGTCATTTTGTAGTAGCTATTAATAATAATTCCTACAACTTCAGAAAGAAAACAGACAAGTATGTTGTGTTTGTATAGAAAACTGTAGGATAATGAAATTTTGTAACTCACTAAGAGACATTTTGTTGCATCCTCAAGTAAATGATTAACATATTGATCCAAAGAAAAATATAAATGCTTAACATACAAGCATCAGAAGCCTATGAATGCAGATTGGAACAAAAGTTGCCTTAGAAGCAATCAGAGATATGACTATGTGAAGTATACTTGCCACTTTTCATTTCTGATTTACTTGAATTTCTTGATACACCAAGGACAGAGTAGTAATCCTACAAATGTTGATTCAACATGGAACAAACTATCAGCAAAGAAAACAAATTATGATTAAAGAAACAATGAAAAACAAAATCCACTTACAACATCAGCTCTGACGATGAATCGTGCTCCCCTATTATGCTTACTATTTAAATGTGGCCCATTACTAACCCAAGGAGAGGAAGAAACTTGAGCAAGGAAAATTGAACTTAACGAAGCCATGTGGTTCCTAGTACTGCAAATATAGAAAATGTTGTCTAATAAGAAGACTAGATATGAATATCAGACCTCAGAGATAACATAAACATAGAAGCAATTTTCTTATTTTGCTTAATAGCAATATCGTTTTTCATTACTGTATTAGTTAGTTAAACACACAAAAAATAAAAATGAATTACTTTCATACAGTAAGAAAGTTTTCTGTAGGACCTCAAAAGTTTCTACCAGGTCATGAGTAGCGCACTCATGATCATGGGATTATCTGGTAGTAATGGTGAACTTATCTCTACATGTAGTTTCAACATCTTAATAATATGACTCATTGTATGGTATTTGAATCATTCTGAATCAGTCACTTTGGTATGGATTCGGCTGTACAATTGGGTGATTGGTTATTCAAATACAAACAATTGCAACTAGGGAGTGGTCTCGTCCCAAAGACTTGGTGATCCATGGACGGCAACAGGTTTCTTCCGCCAGCATATCATGGAAGAATGAGTTGTGCTTTGTTCAGAGAAGAAAGAATATGGAAGAATGAGTTGTGTTTGGTTCAGAGAAGAAAGAACATGATCTTTTACAAGTGAGAGAAAGGAATTGGAAATATAAGAAGACTGAAAAGTTATATCTCTCTTAGTTTCACATAGATAACACACACACACAGAGTACATCATCTTCTGCATCACTAGCCCTTTGTTGTATCCATGTACCCCCCATTATTCTACAAGACAACATAAATACTTTGACCACTGAGATGGTACGAGCACTACTACTAACAGTGACGATATATAACTAACCAATTACTGCCTCTGCTCCACATCTCAACTGCCAGATCATGCTGCTGCCATTTCAAGCCACCATCTGCATTTCTTGGTTCTGTTGATGAAGCTGATGATTCCTACCAGTTTCACCGCTTTCCTTGTGTACCTTTTGTATTGGCCTGTCATCAGTTGTGTCCACTGCATCCACATCAGCAGCTAGAGATCGTTCCTAATATATAAGGAAATCTGTACAACCATTTGGAAGACAGTTTCAGGATTGTCATGCATTCTAGCTCCATGTCTGCATTGGTTAATTCAGGTAGCTCTGATTGTTGCAGTGGTAGTTGTCCATGGAAGGGTTTTAGGCATGATATATGAAAAATTATATGTAATTTTGGTAACAAAGGGTGATCCCTCTATTTGTTGCATGAGCTATAGGATCAGGTGGAGTTACCCAGAGTACAGATGAACGCAGTGAAGGGGTAGTCGTGTCCCTAAAAATTGATAATTCAGATCACAATGAAGGGGTGGTCTCATCCCTAAAAATTGGCAATTCATGATGTCAGTAGGCTTCTTCGTCAACCTACTGTGGGAGAGAGTTGTGCCCCACTCGGAGAAGAGAGAATACGATCTTTCTAAGTGAGAGACAGGAATTAGAAAAAAATAAGAAGATTGAAAAGCTATATGCACACACACACACACATAATACATCATCTTCTCCATCACTAACCTTCATTGTATCTTCACTGTTCTACAACATAATAACTATTTTGACCACTAACATTTATAAGAGTAGTATTCAAGGTTTAAAATATCGAGCCGTACCGAAGTTTCGGTCCCGGATCGAAACGATACAGTTTCGGTATCATATTGTGTCATATCGATATAATTTCAGTATTTTTAAAATATAAAATATATTAACTAAAAATAAAAAAATAATCTAAATATTTAAAAATAAAAAATAAAATATTTTTTAAAAAAATAATAAGATATTTTTAAAAGACTTTAATTAAGCCTATTTAAATTTCCCAACTATAGCTAGAATTTGATTATTAAAACCTAAATTAAAAAAAAATCCGCCCCGGTGCACACGTGAGCCGCGCGACCAGGGCACGGGTGGCCCACACGATGCCTCCAAAGGCATCGCTCGAGTCCAACGTCGTGAAACAGGCATCGCTCGAGCCAGTGCGACGCCACCGGAGGCGTCGCGGGGCCTGCACGACGCCTTCGGTGGCATCGCGGAACCCACATGACGCCTCCATCCTGGTCGGAACACTGTGTCGGTATTGCTCTGCTGGTGGAACGAAAATTTTCGTCAATATCAAATGAAACAGCTCGAGATTTCAAACCTTAGTACTACTAACATTAATAATAACATAACTACCCAATTACTTCCGCTTCATGTTGCTGCCAGTTCCAGCCACCAACTGCACTCTTGGTTATGTTGATGTCGCTCATGTTTCCCACCAGTTTCACCACTTTTCATGTGTCTTCCTTTTTAAAACTCGACTTATCCTGTCACCATTTGTGTCCACCGTGTCCACATCAGGAGCAGCCATATCATACTTTTACAAACTAATTGACCAACCTAATTCTAGACTTAATCTTGTCAATTGATTCTTACAAATGTCAAAATACATCAAATTGAGAATCATAAACTGGAGTTGTCAATACTTTGAGAATGTTTGCATTCATATGAAGAAACAAAAAGGCATAGATGTAACCTAAGCCCAATAATGTATTGAAGTTATTTCTACAAATATTAGGATCAAGTTGGGAATGGAACAAATTCTGACTCAAGTAGAATAAAATTAGTAGTAGACTAGGTCAGGTTTAGCCATGACCAACCCATGCTATTTAGTACTGTTTCTAATCATTTCCTGAATTTTTAAGCCATGTTGTGAGTCATGTAACTTTGTTAAGCATGAAGAATGATACTTCAGTTCTCCCAATGATTTCAATTTTCTAGACACTATTCATCTTTTATTAAATAAATTTCATGGCCATATTGTATAAAATCCACACAACATAATAGTTCAGTAGCAAATGTTACGGGTATTCATCCTCTATTTAATAAATTCCATGGCCATAAAATATTGTACAAAATCATAAAACATATAGTTCAATAACAAATGTTGCTAGTGTTAACTGTATGCTAAGATAACTACATCATCCCCATATTCAAGAATTGGAGGATTAAGAAGATAAGAGAGAACATTATTTGACGAAAGCCAATACCGAAAATCAATGACTAGATGAAGACAATGAAGAGATAAAAGACTTTAAAATCGAAGTTTAAAGGCTAAGGTGCAAGAAGGAATATACATAATTCACAAATCCATGACAAGCTGAAACAAAACTGAAATAAAGTAGCATGCATGTCTCACCCTTAATCAGTACCTAGGAATTTCATGAAAACACAAGAAACATAGGAAATCTAGTAAAAGACATCAACAAATGCATTAGAGATGACTATCGTGATGTTTGTTCAGACAAACCATAGAAAGATGGACTAGAAATGCTTACACAGTTTGAGGCAAGGAAACCATTTTTGCAAAGTAAAATGCATTAGCTCCCAAAGATGCATTTTTAGATATAACGTTATTATGTACTCCAAAATAAGCTGTTGGGCTTCCTCTGTATGGTATAATTGCCATTGGACTGGCTCAACTTATTGAAACAGAAATGTTCAATTCAACCTCCCGTTTTCTATCTGCAATAGCAAACAGGAGTTTAATTTTATCTTACACTTAAAAAAAGTATGAAATTGTTGAATCTGATAAACTACTAACTCCAAAATAATCTCTCAATTACCTTCTCGAGTAGGGAATATTAAGCAAAAGCATTGAACGTGTGTTTAAAAATGACATTTCCTTTCGAACTTCAACAATTTCATCTAGCAACTCCTCTGTAATACATGACCAATAAATTCCTCATGAACCATACAACACAATCACCATGGCTACTTAATTGTACTAAATCCTAAAAAGACCTTAGGTAATATCTCAGTATAACCTCGATTCTCAGTCAGGTATTCAGATGAACTCAATGCGAACAAAATTAAATATCCAATTTTTCATAAATATACATTACAAACTCGAGAGATTTGATTAACAGGGCGAAATGCATAAAGCGGATTCTTCTATTCCCAACTGCGTCCCCAAAAAAACCACCAGTAGACGGCTCTAAATGTCCGGCTAAACAACAAAACAATCCTACAAAACACACCTAACCAACCGCAAACAGGTCACACTTCAATCTCTAATCATCAGATACCCTCTCCATATGC
Organism: Curcuma longa; assembly: GCF_044706935.1. Classification (NCBI taxonomy): domain Eukaryota; kingdom Viridiplantae; phylum Streptophyta; class Magnoliopsida; order Zingiberales; family Zingiberaceae; genus Curcuma; species Curcuma longa. Next base: position 7,731,020 of record NC_133864.1, on the reverse strand, counting down.
CAAAAACACTGCAATCCGAAGATGGGATCCGGGATGGTAGCCTGACAAGAAGATGGAGAGTCCGATACCTGAATCAACGGAGCCGGGGACAGAAGAAGTGGCCGGAATCCGGTTCCTCTCTTCCGCTGGACCAGGGGGAGGGCACCCGGTCAGAGAGGAATTCGTCCGCAAGCACGCGCTCAGAGGTGCAGGAAAGGGCCAAGTATACATCACCGCGAAACGAAGCCGCGTACGAGACTGAGAACGCGGACGGGATCACGTCAAATTTAAATGTACCAACCCAAAAGACAAACAAATTTTAAATAGAATAATAATTTATTTAATAGTGTAGTTTTTAAAGTTCTCATGGATTTTTTTAATAGTTTTTAAAAATAATTCTAAAATTTTGTTAATGTTAATAACGGGGGCAATTTGTTTTTTTAGGGTTTTCTTTTTTAACTATACTTAAATTTAAATAAAACAAATTAATATTAAATTAAATATTAATAATGTTAGCCTATTCGACTAGATGAATTGAACAGCCAGTGTGATTTTGCCTTTGACTCCTATTTTAATCTCAGTCGTCTATTTGACGCAATGAACAAGTTGGCTTCTTCATGTCGCTGTGCATTGCCAAATATTAAATATTATCATTAATAATAACTAAGGGTTTATTGAGATATTAATATTCATGTATTGATAATGTTTGATCAAGAACAAAACTTAAGTAACTTTTTATTTAAAAAATAATTTTGAACAATTTTATAAATTCAAAATGAATAACTTTAGCAAAGCCTCTTTATTAAAACATCCAGATGTATTCACTTTAGCCCAAACAAATACTAGTTTATTATATAAATTAATATAAATAAATTTAGGGGAAAAAATCATATCTTAGGTAGCAAAAACAAAATTTAACGCCAAGCTTATGTGCAAAAAGTAGAATTTTTTTTTCATAAAAATTACCGATGGCTAAGCATAATTAAACCTATTTTTAACATATTTTTATCATCACAAACCAAATTAAGGCAGCTATATTAATGTTATACATCATCCCATTAGATAAAATCACAATCTAAAATATATCACACAACATCTACACAGATTTATTCCAGAAAGCATTTCCTACCATTAAATGAAAGGAATAAAGGGCAGCCAAGTAAAGTACTCCAAGGATCCCAGAAAAAGATCAGGTCATATTAAATTTATGATACACAATTTTATCTTACATTGCAAGAAACTTTTTTCACAACTAATAATCCACCCACAAAATAGTCTCACTAATTTTTGTTTAGTTTACCACTTGTACAGTTCGTTAGCTTCCTCTGGCTGAAATTGGGAAGTCATAAAGGTTTAAAATCTCAATTTGCTATGGAGTTTGATTACTAACTAAGACTTTCATTTTAGGTTGGTGGCTACAAGGATGGAAAAGAAGAGGAAGCTTACTCGAAGATTTCAAGTTGCTGAAGGAGCTAATTGGCCAGAAGTGGGTCATAGCAACCACTTAAGTTCGTGTAAAGGGTCATTTAAGGAGCTCACAGCTCAAGCAAAGCTTGTGATGAGCACGCAATGCTCCAATTATGAAGCTCACAGCAAAGGCATAAGGCATGTACAAAGTTCATGAAGAAGGTGGAAGGCACAAGTAGAGCTCACAACAAAGGAAGAAAGCTGGAGCGGAGCTCACAGCGGAGTTGGAAGGCTCTGGCAGAACTCATGAAGAAGGTGAAAGGTTCTGGCAGAGCTCAGGCAGAGCACACAACCAAGAAGGAATTTTAGTGAGGAAGATAAAACTACAAAGGACTTATCCACTCAGGTGTTGGAGTTTCAAAGCTTTTTCTGTGCCATCAGCACGAATGGAACAAAAAAAATCCTCCAGAGCAAAGGTAAAATAGGATCCAAGACCTTTACTATGCAAAGACAAGAATTTTACCAGTCATAGCTAAACTATAATCAAAACATCATTTCAAAGTCAAAATTGCACATCTAAGACATCCGAAAGAAATATCAACTAACTTGACAAGGAAAATGGGCTATACTGCATTACTAAGCAAGACGATAATAATAGTTTGTTAAATGAACTACCAAACAAGAAAACGTACTTTTTCTAACTTGAGCAATTGAACTAAAGAGCTGAACAAGACAGTATATTATTCTACTTTAAACTTCATTCAACAATGATGCACAATCTAACCCTTCAATTAAAGAATACTAATCGTGCATTTTCAATCAAAACAAATCCCATAGTAAGCAAGAATTCATTTAAAATATCGAGTGAATGATAGAATGCAGAAGGCTCCCAAACTACTGAACTTTTTAAATTAATAAATTAACTATCTGATTCAACAACATTCCCATACATAAAAATAAAATCAACTAACTGAGCACGCAAATATCCATATTGATCGCTGAGGACCAAAATTCAGCTAATGAACCAGGAACGAGATAGACTACCAGAGCAATACCAAGAATAATTGAGCAGATAAGGAAACATAAATGTTTCTTAAAGGTGAACCAGGACATACAGCGTCTTCAAAATCCTAGCTTTGTGCGGCGCCAGTGCCTGCGCTTGGCGTTATACCTAGCAAGGAAACATTAAAATAAAAAAAAGCCTGAGCAACTCGAAACTCAAAGAAATGAAGAGGCGTAATCAAAATAAGGAGAAGGGATGGAAAAGAAGGAACCTGATGGTGTTGCCGGTCCTCAAGCGGATCCAGTGGGGGATGGGGCGATTCTGGCGCATCTTCTTCGCCAGCTTCTGCTTGATCTTGAACGTCTTGTGGGACGGCTGCAAATACCATAAGTGTCACAAGGATTACAGCCTAGACGAAACGTAGAACGTTTCCCTGGAGAAGAAAACCTATCAACAAATGGGAAGAAAGATACCATCTTTCCTCTGCGGCTCCCTGTGCTCGACGAATGCGGTGCAAACCCTAGACAGTAAGCGATTATATAGTAGATCGAAAAGCAATGGGCCCTAATTTTGAAAGGAAATGGGCTCTAAATGGGCTGTAATTTTTGTGAGAAAGTGGGCTCTAACTTGGCCGTATAAGGTTGGTAACGATCATAATGCTATTGAAATGCTTTTAAAAAAGCTACAGTTTGTGAACTTTTAAGCCGTATTGTACTCGATACACACAAATATTAATGTGAAGGATCTTATTGGTTGAGTTCACCTATTTCAGTTGCACTTTCTTTGAATCACGGCCATTATATTTTAGAACAATCTCCCAAAGGAAGAAACTTGTTAGTTGCGCTTGGATTTTCCAGCTTCTATCTGATTGTTTCAATTTTGCCATATTATCACAGATAAGCAATTACCTTTGATTGCTGCAAGAAGAACAGACTCCTTCCTTTCTATCCCAATGGCTCGGACAACACGTTTGTTTATAGTCGAGATGGTCAGATCAAAGTTGTCAAGCAAGCTGAAACAAAGCACTTGGAGATTTCCATTACTGTGAATGCCGACCAATGTCCTAACTTGTGTATATATTGCTGGTAGAGGTAGCAAGTAGTTCCATGAAACGCATTTGTAGTAGTTATCAGTTCATACTCCAAATAACAAACAAGGAATCCTGACCTGATCGTTCTAACAATTATCCTATTGAGAATCTAGGACTGCATAGTTTGTATCATACAAGCTAAAGACAACCATGGAATCAGTCTTGTTTTGTTTGATTCAACTCCTGGGGAGATCAGGGTGTCAAAAAGGAGCAGCTTCTGCAACGGAATCGCTAACTACTTCCATGTGTTCCGCTAGGCATAAATCCTTGGTTCTTCGGTTCTTCCTCAATAGATACCTCGACAAAGCAAATTGGGCATGCCTATCTCACAGAAAATTATTCAGAGGCAGCAGTGGGGGGAAAAAAGTATAACATTGGTTGAAGAGGAGCTTTCTCGCCTGCCTACTGACCTTGTTTATACGAAGCCATTTTGTCACACAGGCAGAATGGTAAGCATGCTTGCATGGAAGTGTTGTTTGTCGATCACCTCTCTTGTATTTCATCTGGCATACAACACATCTGATACAACACAAATTAGATACGTCAGCAAATAATTCATATGACCGATAAGATGCATATACAAATATATACACAAACACAGCACGCACATGTCTGACTCCTGTAATCAAAGAACTGGCATGCTAAAGCCTTCAAAAAATTTCAATTATGGCATACACTCGTACCCAACCAAAATAAGCGGCAAATAGCCTAGAGTGAAATGGTATAACCTTGCTTAATTAGTTGCCAGAGACTAAGAAAAACATTTCCAATGTCATATTGCCATTCATTATCAGAAGTTTACACTGTCACTTCGGGCCAAAATCAACAGACTAAACTGAAGAAAAAAGTTCAATATATTTAATTTAATGATGATAAATTGATAAAAGATACAATATTTAATATGGGTACTTGAATAAACAATACTTACCTCTCTTGTGCTTTCTTTCTAGAAAATAATCTACTTTTATATTTCGTGACAGGAAGCGAAGCAATTTGTTCTTGAGTGAGACCGCGGCTTTGTGTTCCAATTGCCTCACCCAACTCCAGCAATTCCTGAATAAGAGGCAAAATTGCAATAAGTAAATTGTAAGATTTCAACATGATAAGGGAAAAAGGCTTACTAAGACTATCAGGGGGTTAGATATGATTTAACTGTTCATTATGGATACCAGATAAGTCGCCCTGAAAAGTCCAGTAGCAAGTTTGCTGCTGGCATTAAACGAGAGTCAGATCCGTGATAATTTTTTCACATACCAGAATATTGTGCCAACGTGGAAATTTAGTTTAGGTCCAGTGTTTAGTTTTTTTCTCCCCGCTTTACAAAGAACCATCAATAGAAAATCAAAGCCTACTTCAAAACCAAGGGGATGTATATAAAGTTGAATAGGAGGATATTTGGAAGTATGGGGGGTATTCTGGGGACTACGGAAGAGGTGGGGAGGTCATTCAAAGAATGCAGAAGTTGGTCCAAATGTAAGCCATTGGAACATATTTGATCTCCAGCTAAATAATTTATGCCCACAGCCTTGAACCAGCTTCCTCTGCTTGACAAGGAGTTGGAATATTCCATCCTGTCCTGCTCATGGGGATCAACAGATTCATCTTTTGAATTGATTTGGCTGATGTACATCTCATGGTTATCTTACGCAGGGGTGTTGGATGGTATCCATTATCCAGAAGGTCATCTCTGGTCGATAGGTTGAATTTCAGTGCAAGCACAAAGCTGGTGTCTACCAAAGAAAAGTGCCATCTCTCTGATCATGGCAGGGAAGAATTGGCCAGCTCATACGATGTTTAACATTAATACAAATAGGAATTCAATATAATGATAATAATCTTTAAAAATAATATGAATATATAATTCATAACAATATAGCGTTTGTATTATATTGATAGAACTTGTAAATATTGTCAATCTTATAAATATATTGATGCATTAACATTAATACAGCTTTAATTGTCATCATCATCATCATGCCGTCACTACTCCAATTATTCAAGTCAGCTAAATGAATTTTATCCCTTTGATTGAGCTATATGCACAGCTATATCATTAGTAAGATTAAAATTAATTAAATCATTTTTATTACATTTATGAATATTTTCTGCATTAACCTTCCACTCTTCTATTACACCTTCCACACTAACATATTTATTCTTCTATTAGATGCCTTTGAATATGTCTCGTACCATCACACAATCAATCTTCTCTCATTTTATTGACTATTGGTGCTATACCATATAATGAATACTAATTCAGAAATCAAAGTATAACAGAATATTAGGACATCTAGCGAATTTATGAAAAATTTAAGCATCTACAGCGGCTCTAATTTATCCAATTAATTTAATGACTGTCTACTTTAGCAGAGACATCAGCTAGGTTGAAGCAATTGATCCTATCAAGTATTTTGAAGCAGAGTTGCTTCAACATATAGACGCCTTAGATTAGATTGCATGTTTTTATCCTAAAATTATAACAGGGTAAAAAAATATGAACAAATAACAAACAGATGGAGATTACCTTGTACACAAGTCAAAAAATAGAAACAAGCATTAATCTTTCGCATTCAAATTCTATTTCACTGAATCACATTCACACAGAATCTTCAAAGATAATAAAAATGGAGCATGTGCGCCAACTACTACTTAGACTCCAGAAGACAAAATCATCAAGGGATGTGAGAAAATAAATGCAAACCTCATATGTCATATTATCAGGGTCAACATTGTCTTGCCAAAAGACCTATCACAATTTAAGAGAAAAAATAAGCAACCTAAGATGCATAAAATAATGCTGGCAAGTGAATAATTTGCATCAACCAGAATATTGATTACACAAAAATAATGTGAAGAAATGCAAAGTCAAATTCAGATTGTGTATTAACCTGTTCTTCATTGGCAATAAGAATGGAACAGATATTGGCAAGAAAATATTAATGAAATGGGTCAAGAAATAATCCTAATGCCAGGAAGAAAAGGCAACAGAGATTTCTGGGCACAAACAAAATTTTGTACTAGAGAAAGTATAGAAAATCAAATCAATTTATTTGGTGAGCCAAGTACTCATTAGAATAGGGAATCAATTTATACACAGTAAGCCTTTACTTTTTGGGTATTGCCAGATTCACTGTTTATTCTTCTAAGCATAACACTGTGTCTATCTCATGAATTGTGACTACACTACGTGAGGATATGAACAGCTTGTAGCAAAATGCATTCTCATATGAAGTTTACAAGTTTTGATGACTAACAGCTGTAACATGTACACCAAACACTAACATCCAGTATCGACTGGATCGGAAGCTCATATACCTAAAGATGGCCTAATTAAGACCAGTAAGAGATATGATGAGAGATTAGTTTAACATCAAAAAATGATGGGGCTAAAAAGGCATCCTTGGACGGTTAGTAGTATCTTCTGCATCATTAAATAAAAATCATTTTTCATAAAACTAAAACAGTGCATCTAATCAAGCAATCTTCTAATCAATATGGTAGGTGAACGTAGCAGATTAAAAAAAGGCAATAACAAAAAATTCAGTCAAAAGACATCTGCTACGTCTGTTATAGAGTACAATTTTGGATCGTGAAAATGGTTTGCAACTTTACAATATCTGGTCAAAGAGTAATATTTAGATATACAAGATAACAAAATTACATCTCACCTTCATCCTGTAATACTTATTTGAGTATGAGCGTTAAGTAGCAAGACAATGATCCTCATCATCTTTTAACTCATATATGAAAGGCAATCCCAATAGCATTTACCTTACCAACAAATTTTTGTAGCCTTTTCATGATCTCAAGGTGTATGATCCTCTTATAACTAAAAATGGCATTATCATATCATTATTGTCAGATGAGATATTGAGGATATATTCAACTACTTCTATTGAGAAGTATCACATTGTGTTTTCTTTTATTTATCAAAACCAATCTATGCCAAAATTAAACACATCTTCCATTCTTCACTGCCACATTCTTTCAGCTTATTATTTCAGTAAATGAGAGGAGCAAGTTTACAATACTAGCTTTTTCAATGGAATCCATGCCCAATGCATCAGAGCCATCTATGTATGTTAACCCTCGACAAGTTAAATCAGATGAGATTACTAGGAGTTCCATGCAAATTTGGCAACCAATTAGGATTTTCCTGTAACTATATTCAAACAAAGACCAAGTCAAAGGCATGCATCAATCAGGTTAAGAATGATAATGCAATAAATTTTTCTTTGGTTAAGAAAGATAGGATACAACCAAAAATCTAATATTGAAAAAGTAGCACTACAAGCACAAAAATGAAGAAAGGAGTCATAAAGTTTATTGTTCATCGAATTTATTTCAACAGCTTATATTTCCGATCAATCTGTTTATGTAGTTATACAACAAGCATTCAGGAGAACGTACAGAAGCAGAGATACTTGAAAAAATAATAATTAATTATGTGACTGTGTTTTGCATTATTCAATTGTTGACAATTTTAGTGGATGCATTGGAAGCACTTTGCACCTGAGAACCAATTCCATTTTGTTGTACTTGAACACCTGAAAATAAACAAAGGAAAAAATATTAGTTTCTAGCAACAAAAAAAAAAATCAGAAAGAAAATAAAAATATAGCAAAGATGCTAGTATAATACCTATCGACTACATATTTGATAAGGGACTAAATTGTTAAATCACATATAACTATTGATTTCAGGTATATTACTCTTTTGTCAAGATGGAGCCAAGATAGTGATGTTCATTTCATTATACAAAATAGAAGTCCGATAAACAAATAAGATCAATTAAGATATTTGACAAAAATACTAAAGATGAAATCTTAGTGTGACGGTTGGGATAGTTGATGATGCAACACTATGACTAAAATTGCAGACCATCATCAAAAGAGACTTTGGCTGAGTCAACCTAATCTTTAGTCTTCTTCCTTAACTAAAATTAATTTGTGAAAAACATTTTCAGGGAAAATAAGATGAGAAAATTATTTTCCAATGTTTGGCCCAATTAAACAAATGGCATATTTGAAAAGTTACCCTGTCCGAACCATACCAACACACCTGGCCTAGTCAACCCACTTGGATCGCATGGCCCATCTTGCCATACTAGACCAACCCAACCAACCATTAGACCAACCTGCCTGACCCAATCGGCCAGCCTAGGCCACCCTGCCAACTTGCTAATCTAAACCTACCAACCAGCCCGCCCACCAACTGACTTAGCTTACCAACCCGTTGATTCTAATTAGAGTCTAATGAACCTACCTAGCTAGCCTAGGCTACCCGTCCCACTTAAGCCACTTAGTTCATCAAGTCCAATCAAAGTGACCAAATACCTAGATGTGATTGAAACTCTCGGCTCAACCTGCTTGCTCTGCCTAGCCTATTCAACCTACCTGGATCGATCGATCTACCTAGATGAGGGAAGAAGTGGAAGTTTGCAAATAAGTTTCACTCTAATTCAAAGGAAGACATTTTTCCTAAAATAAAATGCCTACATTTTTCATTGACCAAATCATTGACTACGATGTTCCATGACGCCAAACACTAGAAAATCCTGGAAAACATTTTCTACAAAACAAACAAAGTGAGGAATTATGAGAGATCGCAAAAAAGAGATGTCATGATTTCAATATCTACTTTTTGACAATGAGTTATAGTGGAGAGAGACCAAGAATCTGACCTATACAAGGGGATGTCAGACTTAAGGATAATAATAATTTAGCATCCACTCAAGCAAGGATAAATGTGACAGTGGAAGAGTCATAATGACTAATTTGCGTTTGAGATTGCAAGTGATCAGTAGATTAATAAAAGTGATGTAGAGGAAAGTAAAATTAGAATTTACTCTGAGAGAGAAGATATGCCAAATGAAGACTGTGTAAGTGGATAAGAAGTAGAGTCTATCCTCCACTTCAAGGGAAGAGAGAGTTAACATCTACTTGGGAAATGCCAAATGAGGACTCTATTTCCAATTATTTCACTAGGATGGAGAAATGAAAGGAGATATAAACTGAAACAAGTCATTGACTTCAAGAGAGAAGAACTGTTAAAAGAAATGGGCAATGTCTAGCCTTATCTCAAATCACGTAGATAGTGATAGCATTAAAGGAAAAAAAAATTAGAAGGAGAAATTAGAATAAAATAAAACTTAGCCATAGTATAACCTGAGGCAAAAAGTAAAAAGGAAGACTTCAGTCAAAAATAATGAAGATTGAAGAATGTTGTGTCTTATTTTAAAAAATAAAAATAAAAACACAATTTTTAGTTCCCTTATTTCCCTTTTTGGAAATGCATCGCTATATTTTTGGGGGATTTGATATGAGCCTTATTTGGGCCTTGCTTGGAGGGGAAACAGACCCTGGACTTAGCTTGAGGAAGGGGAAAAATCTTAGCCGAAATAGAAAAGTGTAGCCATTGAAATGTTGGTGAAGACATGTACAGATCAATCACAAAGGTGAAGATAGAGACAGATCTTTGTCATGGAGGTTGAAGACTTTTCACAAAGGCGAAGACATCGACATCATCCCATGCAATGTCATAGACCTCTTTGTCTTGGGTGATGAGCTAAGTGTCAATGGAGGATGTGTTCAAACAATGGAACTCATTGTCAATACGATTAAAGGACCTATGGGGATTGCCAAACTTTGAGAATCAATTGATGTTAAGAACCATGGGGTCACAGGCTAGAGCTAGAGTATGGCATTACTTGTGAAGGCGGCAAAATAGGTGCATGATGACATCAAGGTGTTGACGTGAAGGGTAGCCAACAAAGGAGGCTGGAAATGCCAATTTGAAGATGCATGTTAAGTTGAAGGAGGAATGACAAGTAAGGTCACCTCACAAGAGAACTGGAAAGAAGTAGAAGTTGTAGATTGTAAGATCTTATTATAGTTTCAACCAAATCTAGAGAATGAAGTCCTCAAAGAGTAAAAAAAAAAAAAACTAAACAAATATTCAGTCTAACAAATAACAAATTAAATCAAAATTTCACACAAATGGAAATTTATGCAATCTCCAAAAGTTGGGATAGGAAAAATCACAAGATTGCTCCTCTTCCCATTGATTGAGCCATTGAGATCCTAACCTCCTAGTTTATCTTTAAATCTTATCAAATTCAAAGACACAGTAAGTACCACGATCATGAGTTTGATACTCATCTCTCTCTCTCTACTTATTTTCATGTAATTTCTATCTTTTCTCTCCAATGAGTGCTACTCTGCTTTCGTGTATTCTTGTCATGACCTAAGCCTAACTGGGATTGCTTGTGATAAGAATATAACCTTTGCTTGCAAGATAATAAATAACTCAGTTAGATAGATTCATCAAGTTTAAGCATTTGAAAAATGGTAGCTCAATGTGTTGAGTATATTGGATGCTTTCATTGCTAAAATGGAGATAAGAACCTCTCTTGGTTTACATGGTATATAAACTCAATTAGCCATTATATCATTGATATGTTTGGCTTTAACATTTGTTTCATCAAAGCCCTTAGCATATAAAGGAAAGTAATATGAAAGTAAGTACTTACGTTCCTCGGATCCAAAATTTCTATTTGCATAATCATTTCCAAATCGAGATTGCCATGCTGAATCTAGGTTGTTTGAAACTGCAGGGTTCTCTGATGCTCTTCTAGCCTCATCCAATCGTTGTGTATAGTCATTGATCTCATAAGTGTGGCTATAGTCATAATAGGAGCCAGTAGAAGAGCTAGAAAATCCATATTTATATGGATTTATGTACATAGACCAGTAACTATTCCCCTGCAATATAAACCACACATACAGTTTCTCAAATTGAAATTTATAGATATTTGATGAATGGAGATTTCCGATTCTTCTATAAATCACAGTTCAATAAGCTATGTCTCATACTTGATGATTAAATGTTCAGATGAATGTCACATAGGCCTCAAAAAGAAAGGTTCAAATATTTAATTATCTGTAAGGTAGAATTGCGCAATGCTAAGTCATAAATCAGAAGAGTCAGCAGAAGCACCATGGCAAGTATTAAGGAACTCATTACTCAGTTATACATATAAATTCATAAGCATGAAGAAAGAATAAAATCCTAAAGATTACCTGTTCATGCAAAGCTTCCGCAAAGGTAGCATCAGCCTGGGCATATGTTAGCCCTTCAAACAAATCCATAAAACTTTCTGTTACAGTGTAAGGAAAACCAGCATTTATATAATGAATATCCTCCATTTGCTGATTACCATGTATTACTCTTGGTGTTCAATCATCCACACTAACCAAAAAAGATACACAAAAAAGAATAAGAAAATTTAAAAAAAATGGTGAAGAACAAATTCAACACTAAAATAAAATGTAACATAGCAAATTTCACAAACAACATGGTTGGCTCAATTTTATAAACAAATGATAAAAAAATGTTAACAGTGATAACTGTCAATTTATCCAAAAGCTCAAGCTTTCTGGAAACTGATCATTCTACACAAGCATATTCTGTAGACACACAGGCCACCAATGCAGAATCTTCTTCTATGGTACCATACTAAGTTGACCAACTAATCATTTACCTCATAAACATTCGCTTTTCAGAAAGAAATCAATCGATACGTTTATATTTTTAACATACATTAAAACCAACTTTAAATACAAGAAAGAAGCTAAAGAAAAGGACTGCAATCAGGATCAAGCGTCTACTAAGGAAACAAGTGGTTGTCTACTTCAAGGAACGCCTGACCAAGTAAAGCAAAAACATATTTCCAAGTTAGCGCTGCTTCTTTCCAGCATCTAGCATTTAATTTAAACGCATGTTAGCTGAGCTAACTTAATCAGAACCATGTTTCGAGTAGGATAATTATTTGCTATTGCAAAACAAAAAAAAAAACTTGGCGGAGAAAATCCTAATGTCCGTCAACAGAATCCCAAGCAAAGCCCACGAACACGACTCACCCACATTCCACATTGTCTACCGTACCTTGGGAATCTCAATCTACATCGAGATCAAGGACAATAACCAATAAAAAACAGATCAGTTTCATGAGAAAGAAGAAAAGGTTCCTGCAGCCATCTATTCAAGAAAAGAAACAATATCACGACAACCATGAAGGGTGAAGCGAGCATCCGCACCTCAGTCCAAAGCGATCGCCTCAAATGAAGGCCAAGGAACCAAACGACGAAGGAAGAAGACGGAAGAAGCAGGTAGACCGGCAATGCCGATGGATTTAGCAGAACATCCGTGACGAATGGGAGAAGAGAGAAGGGTTTGGTCGTCGGGGGCTCATTCACCCCTCCGTCCTTTCTCTTTCCTCTCTCGCTAGCTCGCCACGCAGCAATTTGTTTTCCTCTCTTTCTCTCTCCCAAAAAAAATTTCCTGCGTTTGTAAATTTCATTTTTGTCCCGGAAAAATGAAAATTCGCTTCAATTTGCAAACTCCACCCGGGATTTTGAGGAATCAAAATATTTCTCAAAGTGAAAATGCGGATGCATTGGATTTGACAATAAATTTTTTTATTTTGCCCCTGGAGAAAGGTGCAGCGGCAAATTACTCGGCCCAGAGCAGCGCACTTCCGATTGAAAGTTTTTATGAAATCGAATTGAAATTAATCGGAATTGAATATTTAAATTATCAAATATATATTATTGGATTTGGATGTATATCGGGCCTGATAGGCCCGCTTATGGCCCAAGTGAATAATAAAAGTTTCCCAACCACCTCACTTGTTTGAATTTGGACTAAGCAGTTAGAATTGAATCCAATTAAATCACCTAGCCTCGATCAACCAACTCACTTGGGCCATTTTAACCTACACTGACCACTGAAGTAAATCAAATAAAGATTTTTGTTGGATTGACACTTGGCACAAACAAAAAATATATCTAAATAAATCAGAAATTTCTATAAAATAAGGAAGATCAGACAGGTTTATTCATTCAATAAATAAAGGATGAAACAAGATAAATTACTTGTAATAAATTTTAGCATGAATGGAGCGGAAAAGAACAAATTATAGTTCATAAATTGTAAGAGTCCATTTGTCTTTTTATATATGCATGTCATTTTCAGAACTCATTCAGCTCATGCATTTTCATCGGAAAATGAGTTTGCAAATCATCTGTTTTCCTATTATTTTGACAATAAATAAAATTCATGCTATAAGTGCCTTATGCATAAAACTCATATATAAATATTATTATTAATTATTATTAATTTAAATTTTATACACAAATAAAATAGTTGATAATATGCGGATAATACCTTCATGCTGATCTTTGTCCAATATCCAAGGGCATTACCAGGAGTTGTATTTCTTGTTGGCTACTATAACAGCTCACTGCTCTCTGCTGCAAAACCAATGGCATTAAGGTTGCTTTCAGGAGGAAGAGCGTGAGTGAAAACGCCCATCAACAGCCATGTAGCTTTCATAACCCTTTTCATGGCTTGAAAAAATGACAAAATCCTTATTGCATGACTTTCTATCAAAGCATATGCAGAAAAGAAGCAATAATGCCAACAGAAACATGCTCAAAGACATTTCAGCTTTTAGTTGGAATCATGCATTGATGTGCAGTGATGTAATTGGCATTATGGACAAAGTTGTAAGGATAAGATCGCAAGGGATAGTGAATACAAACTGGCTGAGCTAATAGTCTGAAGGTTGCTTGTCTTAGTCTTGACTATTCCTTTTCCTGCTGATAAAGGAGTTGGTCTTGGTTTCAATGCTAGGAAACAGGGATGGCAACTTGATGATCACCCAGCAGAAATGGCATCGGAGTCAGTATTTTTAAACCGGAGTCCGATCAGCCAACTCAGTAACTGAAATCCAGAAATCGAAACACACAATGGTTCAGGTTCACGACCTGTCTAGTTTGAAACACTTCATTTTTCATTATTATTTTTTAATCCACGTATCCATTTCTTACGATCCGATTAATCCTGGAAGTGACTGGTTTATCCCCACGGAAGATAAATCGGAAAACGCAGATAGATCTTGATGAACGGTCCAACATTATACGTTTTTTCAAACTCCCCAAGTGTAATATGCTCTGGGTGATATTTGAACTTTCGTTACTAAAAAGTCCATCACCTCTCTTACCATTGCACCATAGTCCCAGGACCGTTTGAAACACTTCATAAAACATACAGTAAGTTGCATATCAAGAAATCAAACTTTGTTTGGTTTTGCAGGATAACTAGACTCATCCATCATACCAGAAAGTAAAACAAACTAGCTTTTGTGACAATGAATCATCAGAGTGGACTGGAAGGATGCAGTTCAATCATTCAGTGGCGTATTTGACTAGTAATGGAGATTGTGACTTGGAATAAAGATAGATGATGGTCCTTTCAGATCAATGGTCTAGGTATAATGGATGCAGTTGAGAGATTGACTAGAGAGCTACAGGTAGAAGCTCGGAGAAGATATTTTTTCAGACTACAATTTCCAAGTAATTCTATGGTCTTCCTTACTTTGGTTGCGATCAATTTCCTTGGTAGGTTAATGACTAAAGATTGTAGTAGATAAGTATAATGGCAGTAATGGAATAAGCACAATTTATCGTTGATTCTGTAACATCGGTCAATTTGTAGCGTGTTAGTTATGGATAGATCACCTATCAAAATCACTCCAACTCAATAATGCTAGGAGGGATAGGATGAAAAGATTCTCAAGCACACATGTTGAAACTTAACCAAAGCTGATGACTTGGAACCTCAATCAAGACTGAAACATTTGTTTTTTATCGCGTGCGATCCTGTCAGCAATGGAAGAGATTGATAGTCACATGGAAAAAGGATCGCATGTTGAACTAACTTGTCCTTATCACCAGCTTGAGGATGACAATAAGTCTAGACAGTCGGTAATAGATCTTCTACTGATCACAACTTAATTCTACACAAGCTTGGCCAACACCTAATCCTGTTGGATTTTTACAAAATTCCCGGCAGCATTAACACTCATGCTCTCGTTCCATTGGTTTTATAGTTCTCTTCCAGATTAAATTGTTCTGCTATCTTCGTTACAAGGTTTTGAAGGTGGCCTTTAAAGCCATATGCAAAAATTGATGGTTTTAGAGAGGAGAGGAGCAAAAAAGACTAAAGAAGATTTAGGGGGAGAAGTTGTTGTCTTGATGCATGCTTCTATATTTACAATAGCCAATAATACATCTTTAGTTTATGAGGGTAAAGCAATGTCGTTATAACTCACCCAATAAGGGTAACCGAACCTACAGATTAAGACATTCAAATAGTTTTTCAACTCACCCAATAACTCTCTATATTTAGAGTAGTAATCTATCACCATCATCGCCTCTTAGCTCAAAGCAGTGATCATAATCTTAATTTGATTGCCTCTAGAGCTGTTCCTTGGGAGAAGCATTCCATCAGATGACCCTATAACATTTTTGCCTCTTTACCAATAGCATAGTCCTATTTTCTTTGTCAAAGTCAATTGTTTTCTTCCCTCCCTCTCACAGCTTTAGTATACCCTGTAAAATCTGATAGTTTTGAGGAGAGGAGAACAAAAAGTTGCAAAGAGGAAGAAATTTTGATGACCTTGTAGGCTTGATATCCTCAAAGATCAAAATGCATGATATATTCGTTTACATTAAATGTGAATGTATTAAGTAAAGTGATTAAGGGTTTGTTTGGTTCATGATTTTTGTTTCAATTTTTTATTTTTATGAAATGAATAATGTGAAAAGTGAAAACACCTTCCACTTTTTAAGCTTCTGTTTAGTAAAAGTAAATTATATATGGAATTAAAATATTGATAATTATATGGTTGATTATTAATAATATGTTATACTATACTAATAATTTTATTGTATTACAAAATTATAACATAATAATGCGTATTATATTATCTTACATTATTATATATCATATTATATAATAACATTATATTGTACAACAACAACAATAATAAACTCACTAATAGTTGATAGTAACAAATTTAAATAATAGTAAATAACAATAGTTCATAATCTAATATAATAATAACACATTTTATTTGAATAAATTTGTGATTCTGGATTTAACTTTTTAAAAATTAAAGATAATATTTCAGAAAAGTATTATTTGTTCTCTATTATTCAAGATGCACTTTTTCATCTTTTAATATTTTATTTTTTTTTAAAAAAATCAAGTTATCAAACATATTCTCAAAAAAAAAAAATCTTAACATAATGAAAAATTGAAACTGGGTGAAGATAGATTACTTGTCTATTTAGGGTTTACAGACCAATTATTTGACCATTTAGGGTGACTAACAGGATGGCTAACTTGAACATATAGGATGGCTATCAGTGGATTTGTTTATCCCCCATGATATACGATACAATAAAAGTGATAATAGGTACCGAGCAAACATATCAACTCATGATGGACTGTGGCATTATATTAATTTAATTTAACAAGATGATGATTTGGTGCAACATTTAAAAAACTTCATATTTATAGACTTGTGTCAAGAGAATACATCTTTGTATTCGCACTAAAAATATGACATGAATATAAAGATATATAGAAGAGAAATTATGGGATCATATACTTGCGTGAAGAGAAAATTCAACATGAATTTTACCTCTGCAAGTTTATTTTTGGTGTTTACATCCTCTCCACACACACACCAGAACACTCACTTTTATATGAGTACTTATGATGCCAGAACATTCTACGAAAGAGACAACAACAATGTTAGTTCTGCCACAGACTTGTTATCCAAAGTAATTAGGCACCTGAATGCAACATGTTGAGGGATCGACTCACCATGTAGAAAAAAGAATGAAGTTTATAGACATCTCAATGTGGCAGGGAGAGTTATACTTATGACAACAGCATCTTAGTTTGCAAAAGAAATTTCTACAAGTTATAAATATAAAGAAACTGGGGATGAACATTTAGTTACAAACAACAATATTTGATTTGGAAGTGTATACACACTACCCAACTACTCAGTTTTCTAGATTGATTTGTTGTCTACGTGCGAGCTGCAAGTTATCTAGACTCCAACCTTTTAGTGAGTTGGCTATACAAAGAACTCCCAAAAATGGCCTAGTAGACTTAATTTTGTTTCTTCTTTTTAATACCTCTATCCAGACCCATAAACAAAGGAAGGCCAATTCCCAGTTGTACCACAAGAAACATGATCAATAGAGTGTATCAGGGTTTTGGGGGAACTTGTGCCTGATATTTACAGCTCCAAGGGATTGGCCTTCGTATTCCATTGGCTGGCTATGTCCTCTGCTATCTTGTTGGCATCCATGGAAGCTCCCAACAACCCTCTCCTTGTGAAACCAGTAGCATAGAGTCCATTCTTTCCTTTCCAATTATGAGGGAAGGCAGTCTTAGGAAAGCCATCTTTCTCGCTGAAGAAATCCTCCTCCTTGTGATATGCAAACTCACAGTGAGATACACGGAATTGTTTTTTGTCCTTCTTTTATAATAGTATTAAGTATTAACAATCATGGATATATACACTAACATTATAGTAGATCAGGCCAAGTTTGATAGCAGAGTTTGAATTCTTCTTAGAGAATAAGTATATGAAGGGAAGATTTGTTAATCCAGAATGATTGTGAGAAAGCTAATTCTACACTAAGTATTATACAATGACTGTACCAAATGAACAGTTTTTGTAAGCTCAAATTAATTTAATGAACCTGACAAACAATTATGCTCTCTTTTGTCTGCTGTTGTGGGCCATTTTGATACCCCTTCCACACAAATAGCATGTGGTGGCAAAATGCAGGTGATTGTCATGATTATAGAAGTGATAATATGGTTGGATTTATGTGCAGGACC
Organism: Curcuma longa; assembly: GCF_044706935.1. Classification (NCBI taxonomy): domain Eukaryota; kingdom Viridiplantae; phylum Streptophyta; class Magnoliopsida; order Zingiberales; family Zingiberaceae; genus Curcuma; species Curcuma longa. The sequence continues at coordinate 7,712,769 of NC_133864.1, read as the reverse complement.
AGAGTCACTATCAGAGTTATTACGAGTGTTCTCTCATATGTATCGCCTTCAATGCCCATACTTACACATTACTGCAATAAATAGACCGTGTATCTCCTAGGGAGTTAAAAAAGATATTTTTTTTGCCTTTGATGGATGAGCCATTGGCTCAATTCTACCTACATGTCTATCCTTGCAGGCATTTTCGCAAACAACCTCATTACTATCCTTAGATCAGTTCCACAAATGAGTCTAAAGGTGATGTCACTTTGTTCCATCAATTCTCTTTATTCCTCATTTTGCAATCTTAGCAGACAAGTTAATAGAAGTGACATTAAATGTATGAACCCAAATTACAGAATGAAAAATGTTGGTTGGTTTGTCTTACTATGCACCTTGAGCCAAGAAGTGACATTGCTCTTGTAGCCTGTCGCCAAGATGATGGAGTCAAATTCCCGGTGTGTACCATCCACAAACTCTGCCCCTCTGCTTGTGTACTGGTTCACATCAGGGACCACCTGCACAAAACCCTAATCTTAACCTCATCTGAAGTACTGCGACCATTGCGAATCAGTGAGAAAGAGACGACGATTTGAAAAACTTCGATTCTGTAAAGCGATTTGGGAGGGGAAAAACCTTGATTTGGCCGCTTTTGATCTTGGCGAAGGTGCCGACGTCGAGCACTGGAGTCTTGCCAGTGGCGGTTTTGAGCTCCAGAGGGCCGCGCGATGGCCGCTTGATCCCGTACTTGCCGGTGTCGCCCAAGACGAGCCTGGCGATCGAGAGGAGGATGGCGTCTGCCGCTTTAACGGGAAGCCACTTGAGCAGAAAGATGGAGAGCCCGAAGGTGGAGATTCCAAATATGTCCCTCGGCAGTATGTGCAACTGTCGGAAGTGGAACGATTAATTAATTAGAGGATAATCAACAATTAATCTTTAATTAATGAGGAAGACCAAGATAAGCAACTGGCCTTATCTCTTACGACCATGGAGACATTGGCATCGTTGTCGCAGAGGTCCAAGGCGACCTCCATGCCGGAGTTACCGCAGCCCACCACGAGGACCCGTTCGCCACGGTGCTCGTCCCCCTTGGCGTAGCCGCTGGTGTGCAGCACCTTGCCGAGGAACGCCTCCACGCTGATGGTCTCCGGCCACACCGCCTCCGCATTCTCCCCCGTCGCCACCACCAGCCACCTCGACACGAACTCCCAGCCGCCGCCTCCGCCGTCGTCAGCCACGGCGGAGGCGGCGGCGGAGCGGACTCGCCAGAAGCCCAGGGATGGGTCGTACTCCGCTTGCGCGACCTCGACGCCGTAGAACGGCGCGAGGGCGAAGTGGTCGACGTAGCGGTCGAGGTAGTCGACGAACTGCTGGCGGGTGGGGTACTCGGGAAGCTCCGGAGGGAAGGGCATCAGCGGCAGCGCGCAGTACTTCTTCGGGAGGTGGAGGCGGAGGCGCTCGTAGGTGCGCAGCTTCCACGACGACGCGGCGCAGCGCTCCCTCTCCAGGACCAGCGCCGGCACGCCTCTGGCCTTGAGGCACGCGGCGGTCGCCAGCCCCGCAGGCCCCGCGCCCACGATCAGCGGCCCCGGCAACCACACCTGCTTCACACTCGACTCCACGACCGCGCCACACGGCCCGTACACCTTCACCTGCAGCACCGGTGGCGGCCGCAGCTGCTCCTCATCCCCTCCCTCGCCGCTCCGCAAACCCGTCATATAAATGCCCCAAACTACAACTCGATCCTGCATGCACAAGGAGATAGATTATATTCCCAGAAACGACGAAGCAGAGATCTGCGGGTCAGTTTGTGGACGCTGCCGGACTACTGTTCGCATGTCTATATATATAAGAGGCAGGAAAGGGGCTGTTGTTCTTCCATTATGGGCGAGAAAGAGTAGTTCTAAAGAACTGGCCAAGATACTCGAGCCGATCGCATTTTGGCGCTTGCATTGGAATAAAGAGGCTAAAAAACAAAACAGAGGAATAACACTGGACGTCAAAAAGATGGAGGAGCTTCACCCTGTGAGGGACCAAACTAGTTTCTCCATCCGATCCCTCAACATGCATGCAATCGATCATCCCTTTTTTTTATTATTATTAGGTAAATGTTACGGAGAAATTTAGATGCATCCAAAAGATCAACCCAGTTTAAATACCGATGACGAAACCCATCAAACCCATAACGAGTCATTCTTTCTTTGAATATTCCATGTTCAAAGATCATGAACCTCATACCCCCTCCTCTCTTGAAAAGGATAAATCCCAACTAGCCCTATTGACTATCTCTGGAGTGACCGGTCTAGTCCCACAGAAGTTTCCCATCGACCACCAAGAGTAAATCGGGAAATGCACACAGCGGCCAGCCCAGACATCCAAATACGCTGTAGATGGGGATCGAACCGCAGGTGCCTGGGTGACAACCTGGATGTCCTACCGCAGCACCATTGCCCCGGGGACCATACCCCCTCCTCTCTTGATAACACACATTGTAATTATTATGGGTGTTATGACCCAGCTCGAATATCAGTTTAAAGTCGAGACATGTCGGATAAAAAGTTAACTTTACCTTATATCCAGCCCATTCCGACTCAACCACTCACCCAACCCACTCAAGAGCTCCGCTCCCAGCTCGGCCACGCTCCAACTCGGTCAACCACGCAACCATGGCCCGAGCACAATACCAAGAGCATGAGCCCTAGCTTCTGATTCATTAAGAACGCTGCATTTATATTAAAGTCGAGCTCGGACTCTACTCGATTGTGCCCGGACTCCACTCGACTGTATCTAATCCTTGCTCATCCCGATTCAAGGTCAACTTCTCCATAGACTAGTCCTGTCATGCCCAACATCAGACCGATTCTCCTTCTTATCTTTAGTCAGTCAGTCAAATCACTGTCAAGAAGTTATGAATAATTATGTGACATGATCACCTACCTCTATTATCACAGTATGGTGCTGAATGATACGACTTCATGCTATTACGACAATGATGAGACATTTTCCATACGTTGATGAGATATATCTTCTATAAAATCTCGGTGCGTGGATATTCTCTTTAATTAACGACAAGATAAATCTTCATCATTCTTTCACCCTCGTTTATATAATCTCATATTTTTGCAGAAGTAGGTATGCATACATACTCTCTTCATCACGTTCCTTCAATTAAATTCTTCTTCTTCTTGTGACTGACTTGAACATTGGAGTAGTCGAGCCAAGACATCCCTGACCTTCCTTCTCACGATGTTAGTGCTTGCAAGCCCCGAAGCTCATCGTCTCTTTCCATCTCACGAAGTCAACTTCCGGTGCTGCGTGATTGATGACATGTCCGAGAGACATGTCCGAGAGACAATATCAACAGAAACAGTAACCCAATAGATCAAGAGATCAAATGATGTTTAGATGTTCGAACAAAAGCTTCCTTACAGTCCTTAACCCTAATCAATTCTCCCTTGTGCTTGTCTTTTTAGTGGATCTCCCTTTCTTCTGTTACCTTTTCCATCCAGTGTTGCTAAGGGTTCTGGTAGATGAAAAAGCAATTGTGGGCGCGTGTTGCATATAGATTGGTTTTTTTTTTCCCTCTCCGGCTCTTGTTATTCGTGTAATCATGACCATTAGATAAATCTGAAAAATATACGTGGGCCACTGAGCGGGAAAAGAACCCTGCTGTTTTACCATTACATTGCTTGTTTGATGGATATATAATTTAAGAATGACATATATGTCATTTGAGTTTTACTAGTGTGCATTTGGACGTGGTTTGAAATTTACTAGTGTGTGTTTGTATATGCCATATATATGGCCTATGGTCCAGTGGGGGGCTCAACTCTGGGACAGTGAGATTTTTGTCAACGCATGAGTGGGGACGGTTCGAGATCTGTCTACGTAACCAATCAATCGAATAAAGATATGGATTCCATCCCCAACTAACCTTTTAAATTTTGCCACAGTTGGTAACTGATGTTGTTCTAATAGATCATGACATGTGCGAAATATCTCATGAGACAGTCTTGAAAAAACCTTTGAGGTAAAGGTCATCATCTCTTTATTGCAATCCTGAACTAAATAAATTATCTTGTCGACTTATGAATTTGGCTGACTTAGTTCTACATGATCAATTTCACGATCATATGTGAAAAGTTAAATCGAGAAGCTGCAGTTGACCACGACAGAGGAGAGCATTGTCTCAACTTCGTCGAGATTCGAACTCTTATCCACTTTTATAACTCTGTTCTGTTATAACCAACTCAGTTATACCCCGAGGGTATTACTTGTTTCACTCTATCATACTATTTGGAGGTTCGATAATAATTTAAACATCATCGAAATCTCATCAAAATAATTCTTAAATTCTTTATTTCACAAAGCTTCGTCAGTCATATCGAAAGAGACAAATTTTTACAGCATTTGTGATAAATGCACCTCCTCCGCTCATTATGTAGGTGACTAATATTTAATGAGGTTGAATGTTAGACACTATTGAAAATCGAAAAGTCAAAGCACTTAGCTCATATTTCTTTTACTCCTTTGAAAAAATGTATCTTTCATCAATACATAATAACCTCATTAGTTCATTAATAATTAATTTAATCTCATCTCAAATTCTTCAGAATTTAAATTTAAAACGATCCTATTTTATATCGAAGGCCATTATATCTTAAAATATGATTACTAATAAATCATAAATATTTCAATAAAATTTTCCCTCCATTTTATAATTCACTGATTTTACGGCACTGTTTGCTTTATCGTTAATTATACTTTTATTTACTTAATAAATTATTTTTTTACGATAATTTACTTGCAAAATAAATAGGCCTTTTATAGTGTTCGAGTCACACGCACACCGCCCCTGCTTCCTTCCTTCCGGCCTTTCCCCACCGCGAGACCTCGACGAATCGGAGCCGAGCCCTTCCGCCGGAGAGAACGAGCTAGTCCACCCCTTGCGGGTGAGAAGAAGGGCGGACTGAGCCAGAAGCGTGCCGTCCTCCTTCTCGGGACGTCTTACCGCTCCCGTTGCGCGTTCCTCCCTCCCCCTGCACGAGCAGCGCTGCGAGATGCTGCCTCTCTTTCCCTGTGCGCCAACGGGATAGCAAAGAACTGCGTCCCCTCCGACCAGATCCGGGGAGAATGGCGCCCGGCCTGCAGTGCTCCTCCTTGAACATCGAATACTCGGCCTGCTATTCCTTTCTAGAGTGGCGGCGGCCTTCTCGACTGTGAGCAGCAACTTCTCCTTTGCGTCGGGTAGCGAACTATTAGTTCTTGTGCTGAGAAGGTAACCATTGAGGATTCGCATTTTTACTAGTGCGTCCAATATCGGTAGGATTTCGTTTGGGTAACAGTTGTAGAGGGTCAGCTCGCGGGATTTCAGCAGCGAAGGAAGGTTTTCGAAGAGAGTTCTTGTCGAGTATGATCCTTCGTTTGAGGTTGGATCCTCACCCCCTTACTAGTAGTACGTCTATCAAGTTAGAGGATCAACCAAGAGATGATTAGTCTATAGAAGGGACTGGGCTAAAAAAGGGTATGATTGTGTGTTGTAACTGTAGATGTTTCTCCCCCTAAATTGTGATCTACAACTTGATGGATTCACAGCCTTCTTTAATCGATTTGCAGTAGGGTGCGTGAGATGTATTTGTGAAACGTGAAGTGGTGATTGAGTGTTTTTACCCATTGGTATTAAAGAAGAAAGGAGAGATTTTGGCCAAACCTAAGAGATTGTGGATAAGTCATGAGCTGCATTGTTGCCCTTGTTTGTCCAAAAACCGTTGATGACATCAAGACGAGCTCAACCTTGGGATGGTAGATGGTCTAGTTGAAACTGAACTTGATGTAGGTTCTATTTACCTTTTTAGTTCATTTGCTTGGTGTTGCTTTATGTATACCTTGTATTCTTCGTGTTTATAGAATGCTTAGCTCATTTAGCATGCACATTGTTTATGTAATGAAGCATGCTTTGTGTTACTCTCTTGTATTGATGATACATGCTTAGGGTTCTGATCTTATATTGCTGATTATTTTATATTTTAGAGATTATTTATGTGGCTTGCTACTTTGTTGGACATGCTATGTGTGATATTCTTACCAAACATGTTGTAGAATACCAATTATACATGGTGCAGGATGTTAGTTAGAATATACCAAGATTGTTTACATGCATATTGGACATGTTTGACTGAGGGCTTTTAGCCTGAGTCCTATGGACATTATTTGGGGGCATGTGACGGTGGTTGCTAATACTTAACTGGGGATCACATGACTGTTGGGATATTATAGAGCATATGATGGTTAAGGCTGATGTCTAATTGGGAATTACATAACTTCATGTTATGGGTGTGTAACAAATAAAGCCGCTGATCCTTAATTGAGGACCATGCGACTTTGTTAATGTTGTGGGCATGTGATGATTAGGGTTGCTAATGCCTAGCTGGGGATCATGTTACCTTAATGGCACTTTGTGCTAAAAAGTCCCTTTGGGTTGATTGGGTTTCTCATCCATTTTCTTGTGTTGAATATGAGTCAGGTGCATGAGCATTGAGAGATAAGTGATACTTGTTAGGGATCCTGCATATGTATTAGAGGCTGATAGATTGATGCTATCATGGAGCATTTGCATTTACCTTTCTCACTTTGCACTTGTCTATCTATGTGCTTGACTTTTTGTTAGGATCTCCTAATCCAATGCCCTATATTTATATTATTGGGATTATAATTTTGCATGTGTTTTTAGATTTCCTACAATTTTCTGCTTGTTGCTATTCTGCAGTTTTTTTTTTTTTTTCATTTCTGAGAGATTGCTTATTATAGACTTGCTAGAATTATTTATCTCTCTATGGTATTGGAGATTTGTATTGCCTTGTACCGCTATGGTGCTTGTATGTAGGTTATCTATGCTTGCCCATGATGCTGCATGAGGACATTTAATGCGCATGGTCTAGTGTCTCTGTGGTATGATCTAATGGCCAACACACGACATGGTCTGCTAATAGAATTGTTCACAACCAAGAAGAGCTCATTGTTTTATCCATCATTATGGAGCAGAATTCCAGCATGTGTAGTTTAGTTTTCAATGGATATGGAGCATGCCTTCTTTGTTTGTGAAGGTCCATGAGCATGCCTTTTGTGTAGTAGACATATCTTAATTTTATTTGCCTGCTTACACTATTTCCCCTATTATATGTAAATTTTTTTTGAGATACTAGGAATACATAATATGATTGAACATATGGACTGAGACTTGATCATTATGTTCTGGAAACATTTTTAGCTCTGAAATTTACTAGACATTGTATGTATGGTTCTTCTCATTCTGGTCCATTGACCATTTGACCCACCAATTTGACCAGTAATCCAACATGGAGAGTGCTTTACACAGGAGATTGGATTCCCTTGTTCGCCATCTTGCCCCTCCTCAACCTCCCTCTCAAGATCTTACTCAGGTATGTAAATCATCTTAAAAACTTGTTCTTAATTTACCTCTAATGAATTTGGTCTGTGTTTCTCTGTTTGGTGTATGTTGTTTTCTTCATTCAGAATCCACTCAGTATGTCTGCATCAGCATCAGACTCTGTCAGTGCTTCTCCTGTCTTAATTGGTGGCATGGTTTTAGACATCCACGCCAAACCTTATAATGATCTTGCTCCTCGAACTACTAACCCTGGGGAGGTATTTTCCATTCAGATCCAGATTTGATGCTTGTGCTAATGGTTTGGCTCACGCTTGTTGGTATATATTTGATATTTATGCTAGAAAGCTTCTGGTTTGGGTAGGCTTGACTGTTTAATGCTGGATGCTCGCAGCTTGTTGCTTTGCTTTGATTGTAGTAAGTTTAGACTTCATTGGTCACATTGTAATTTGCATCGGAATCAACTCTACTGCAGTAGATCTCTGCATCTGTTCCAAACCCATGATTATAGAGCAGATTGAGCACCATTAGGTTTAAGTGAAATCACAAATCTACATTTTGATTTGGCGAATGCATTGGTTAATAGAAGAATATCATGGGTGTGCAATAATGAAGAATGATTTGGGACAATATGTAGCTGGGAATGGGCTAGTATATCTTTGACATGGAAAATTGCAGAGGAGCTGAGCTCAGGATTTGATTTTGTTGTGACTCATTGATGCTTCAACAAGTTTTTGTGTGAGGATTGATTTATTCATAGTTGAGGGATTGATTTAATAATTTGGGTCCTGACATGTTGCGTAGTTATCTGTCAAAGTCTTAGATACTGGTTGCCTACTCCAGATCTTGTACTGACATGCTGCCACAGCTAAAACACTAAGCTACATAAGATAAATAGTGCACTTAAGTTCTTGTTTTGTTTTATCTAACAAGAATTTGCTATTCGATTGACTGTGGTTCATCATTCTTATCAAAGTTGAAAAGATGCTTGGTTCTTAGGTTCTTCCTAATTTGTAGAAAGCCTATGTAGGTTCAGTATGTGAGTGGAGGAGTGGCAAGGAATATTGCTGAATGTATGTGTAAACTTGGAGCTAGACCTTTCATGATCAGTGTTGTTGGGCTTGACATGGCAGGTGAATGAATTTATTGTATTTTCAAAATTTACAGGATCCTTTTATTTACAACAATTTTGTTTATGTCCAATTAAAGGAGAGATGCTGCTCAGGTACTGGAAATCAGCTGGACTCGCTACAGAAGGTAACTAATGCATTTTTTAGTTCCAATTTTCATATCCAAATAAAGTATAGTACTTTTTTGAACTTACTATTTCAAAAAAAAAAAAAAAAAAATTTCCTCGAATAGCCTCATATGGCTTCATTTTTCTTTATTAGTTCACACAAATCTGAATTAGTTTGCTACATCAATATATTCAAATTCTTCGTTTCCTTCCTATTCTCAATTCTGGTTGCATTAAATATATCTTGCAATCCATATATTCAATTTTGATGCATTTATAGTTTGAAATTAATTTTCATAGGGCAGAACTTATTTTTCAATCTGAATTTGGTCGATGATTTTTATAATATTTTTTTGTATTAAAATTATTTTTATCCATTATGAATATTCATTTTTCTTTATTAGTTCACACAAATTTGAATTAGTTTGCTACATCAATATATTCAAATTCTTTGTTTCCTTCCTATTCTCAATTCTGGCTGCATTAAATATATCTTGCAATCAATATATTAAATTTTGATGCATTTATAGTTTGAAATTAATTTTCATAGGGCAGAACTTATTTTTCAATCTGAATTTGGTCGATGATTTTTATAATATTTTTTTGTATTAAAATTATTTTTATCCATTATGAATATTTTCTTTTGTTTATGATTTATTTTGTCATGCCATGGGTGAGCTCTTCTTAGCCACACACAATTCTACAGACACACTCTTATTTTGGCTATTGGACTAGGCTGTGGAAATGCTCGCAACATGTCTTAACACAATACTTCATAGATGATTCTCACACAAGCACAATAATAAGTACCACAAAGTGTAAAATAGTAAAACTCTATTGAAGTTTACAATAAGACATATTTAATAAATATAAAGTAAAAATAACAAAAGTGTAGCAAACCAATGAAAAGATAAAAGCGTCATGTCAAATTATAATCCCAATAGTAGTCATGTCTTAGATCAATAATAGCAGTAGTTCACCTAACAATTAGCCACAGTCGAACCTGGGGATTACAACAAGGTAATAATTGTGAACAACACTAGTAGGAGAGTCTCCCTGTTTGGGAGGAGGTGAGGGAAAGGGAGGGAAAGGTAAGGAAGGGGAAAAAAAAATTTTACCTCCGTTTGGGATGGGGTGAGATAAGGAGGGGAAGGGGAAAGAAGGGGAAGTTGTCCCCTCCCATGCCCATGAATAGGCACAATTTCTTACACCCCAAATTGGGGTGTAAGGAAGGGGAAGAAAAATATTAAAGGTATTTTCCAATTTTACCCTTCTAAATCTAAATCGATCTCTTGCCATCGTTTCTAAATCGAGGCGGCGGAAGCGCGGCACCGGCACGGGAACGGAGAGGACGACGAAATGCTGAACTTGGTCTCGAAGTGGAAGGAGCCAACGCCGAAGCCGGGGAGGAAGAGCACTGCAGGGGCGCCGACGTTGTGAGAGCCAGATCTCTCGTAGTGGACCGCGATGTTGGGTTTCCACTCCCAGAAGAAGCTGCTGATCGGAGACGAACTCGCGCTGCCATCGGCCTCCTCCGGCAAGCTTGGTATTAGGACCTTTGTTGCTCCCTCCGCTGAATTATAGGCCTTCCGCTGGAAAGCAAAGTAGGATTGGAGCGTTCGGAGCTAGTGACGCTACAGGGCCAGCACATGGAGGAATGGCTCAAGGACAGCAGCGACTCCATATTCTGATTTTCGTGGTTTCGGAAGGGGAAACAAAGTGGAAGGAGAAGGGGTTTCAGAAGCGCACCTCACCTGCTGATCAAAGTTCAACCTTTTGGTTCTTCTTCCTGCTCTGCTCTGTTCTGCTGCTTATTATCGCTGAGGAGGTGGGAAGAACTTGTTTTCTGCTGATTATTATCGCCGAGGAGGTGGGAAGAAATGGAGGTTATTTTTGACCTTCTATATATTTAATTTCTATTTCCTTTCCTTTCCTTCCACATAAACTTTTTTTTCTTCCCAAACAAGGTTACTTCTCTTCCCCTTCCTTCCCTTCCCCTCCCTTCCCTTCCCTTCCCCTTCCGTTAATGAACCTTCCCCCACCCCATCCAAACAGAGTATTAGAGAACGAAGAATAAAAAAATGATAATAAATAGAGAAAGGTGAATGCAACATCACCTCCTACCCAAGTTTATCTATCTTTATATAAGTTAAAACTCTCCATCGTGACTCTTTCTATTCACTTACATGAACAAACAAACACATGCTTAATGCATAAAGTTGGGTGGATTATCCAAATCAACTCAACAACCATCTCAGTGTAAAACCAAGATTCTATGATCTCTTGATAAAGCTTCACAACTTTAATAGTTGTAATTAGTAATGACCATGGGACCCACAGCAATCTTTGGTTAGGTAGCAACTAGCCATCAAAGATCTATAACATCTTCAAGACATGGTCCTAGATAAGGCATTAGCAAATATTATAACCTTCACACATCCCACTACCCCTCGGCCCTTGGCCACATGATCCTAGTGTGAGGCATAGGTAACCCTGACCATCACATGCCTGGTAATATTCTTGAAGTCACATGATACCCCAGTTAAACATTGATGACTTGAATTGTCATACGCTATAATCAAGCTAGAAGCGGTAAGTCAAAGATGCATAACATACTCCTTATACCCCAACCAATTGATTTGACCATGTATGACAACTCTTAAGACTCAGGCTACGACAATAATTAACCCTGGTGATACAACATTGGCACACTTTCATTTTGACTTGGATAATAATAACTAGTTCTATATAAAAGATAACTACCATGTCAACATGACCAAACCCGTATTGGTGGATTAGAGTATATCCCTCATCTTGGACTAGTTAATTAATTAATTAAATGAGTTTTCAACTGTTATTTTGATACATCAATACTAATCAATACATATAACAGTTTCAATAATCTATCATTTGATGCTCTAATTTAATCACAAACTATACCCAAACATATCATTAAAATCATATTGTGCTACTTTAAACTCTTACTTTGTGGATACGAATTTCCAAGATGTTCTTGTTTGAATCCTTATTTCCTATTCAATCATGTCTTTCAATGTAAAATAGGATATCGAAGAAGCTGATAACACGATGACTCAAGGTGTATCACACAAGCTTGTTTGCATACTTATTCATAATTACTCTATTGTTTTCCTCATCTCACCATTACCAATTCATGAATGCGATGACACTGGTATATAAGCATATGCAAGCACATTATAGTGTGTGTAATAGGCTGAATATTTGATAACACTATTTTAAATCTCAAGATGGCAATTTCTTTCATGTGAGCCCACAATCATGCTTAATAATAATAAAATTAGGTTTCTTTGCCTGTGATAACCTATTGTTTCATGCTTCAAGATAATTGGATATAAATAAAATTTAAATATGAAAGTATAACTTCCTAAATGCCACACTGATCTATCGCTACATTAATAAAGATCATATAACTTCCTAAATGCCACACTGATCTATCACTACATTAGTAAAGAACATTTTGTTACCTTCACATACGCGGTTATTGAATTTTATTGTACATGATTTTGTACTTACAATTTACTTGTATAGGTATCCTGCAGGAAAAGAGTATTGCAACTCCTGTTGTTACAAATTTATTTGATTCCTATGGAGAACTAGCAGCAGGTGTTGCAAGTGTTGATGCAGTGGTAAGATAATCTTGTTAGCAATGGTCCTCTGTGACACTGCTAAGAATGTTTAGCATACTGATCTGTATATCTAATTCCACATCTAATTGCATCTTGCAGGAAAAGTTCCTGACTCCATTTTTTGTGCAGCAATTTCAGAGCTATATATGCTCTGCACCAGTATTGCTTCTTGATGCAAACTTGCATCCACAATCACTTGAATTTGCCTGCCAAAGTACGTATATCACTTCGGATTCTTTTTGACATTTTTTGATGCAGTGAAGTATTTAAGTAGTTCACATAGGAAATAAATTGTTTGATGTCTGATAATATTTTTAGGCATACTCATGGGAGTGTGTGTGTGTGGGGGGGGGGGCAGTGCTGCCTGTGGAAGGTGGCAAATGCTGAAGGAGAGGGAAGGCTGCCATTGCTTGTTGGTGACTCAGTTTGCACAGCTTCATTGGAAGTGAGTTGCTGATGTTAGGCAGGGAGAAAGAAGAGGAGTGGGGGTTGGGTATGGGTTAGAGTGAGGAGAGAAAAGGGGTATAAATAAGCTAAGGGAACTCACAACCCAGCTATATGCAACAAAACCTGATTGCATCAGCCCAACTCACACTAAGATTTTGTTCAGTCTTAAACTAGCCAAAATGAGTTCAAATCAAGCCTGATTTGAACCTGCATGATCCTAATCACCTTGCCAACCGAATGAACTCTAAGCAATCTTAATTAGACCTCAACTCAATTGAGCTCTTAAAAGCCAAAATGTTGGATCCAAAATTAAAAATTAATTTGTGATTTTTACAAATTAATTAGAATAGAAATACGGTATATAACAAAACAAATACAAACAATGGATTGGAGTCACTGGACACAAACAAAGAAACAAGAAGTGATGACCCTATGTTCCCTTCATTTTTGCCCTGCCTTGATGAGGGCACCTAGCTTGAGGAGCTACACTACATACCAAATGAAAGTCTTTCTAACAGTTTTAGAAGGGAAGGGAATCATTGATTTGATCAACGAGCTGTGTGGGAAATACGAGATCTAGGCAAGTTGCTACATGTTTTCCCCTTGCCTTTGAACAATAGAGAAGAACTACCTTTCTGTCTTAGATTAGATAGGTTCACCTCTCAATATGTCTGAAGGATTGATTTCATTTTATATGAGAATTTGCTATCTCATAGCACCACCAAAACACATTCTATGATGAATGAGTGGAAAGACCTTTTATAGAAGTTCCTTGTTTGATTGATTCACCCAAAGTGTTCATGCTGCTAGACAACAAAAGGGTGCTATTACAACTCAAGAACATGACCAAACATAATACGCTGACTTACCAACTCTATTTTAAATTTGCTTCTCTTGTTGATGCCGGACGGGATAGCAATTATCCTGCGGACAATATTGATTCCGTTGATCGACTGGGAATGTTGAAAATAAATTTTCTAAAACCTGTTAATTCGGAAGAATACTAGGAGATAGGGAAATAAACGGCACTGCCGAAAATATTATTAAACATCAACTAACAAGATGTTTATGTAAATCCAAAATCCTAACTTGTACAGAAAGGAAAGAAATCCTAACTTGTACAGAAAAGAAAATTTCTTAACAAACTCAAAATCTTAAAAATTCTAAATAGACTTAAAATCCTCAAATATAAAAAAATGAAAATTTCTAAAACTACTCTAATATCAAAAACCTTGAAAATTACTAAAAATAAAAATTATCAAAAATAGTAATAAAAAATCTTCGGATCCTCCTGCATCAGTTGTTCATTTTAGAGGTTTTAGAGGCATTCAACTTTGAAGATGCCTTGAATACGTTTGTTGTTCTACTTTGTTTTTTGGAAACTAGCTCTTCTAAGAGCAACCTTTCTCTTATATTTGATGCTATGTCTGAGAATCTAAGATCAAAGTTGCCTTTTTGACTTATCTCTTGCCTTGTTAGTGGATAAGTGACATGACACAACAAAACAGAAAACAAATTCTGGCATTATCATTTGAGCCGATGAATGTGGGATTGATGGATAGAAAGAAATGAAATAGCTTTTCGGATCTTGCCAGGCTAAGAGTTGAAGGATAAGACTGCGTATAATAGACCCAATGTGATCTGACCTTTTCTATTGTAGCAGCTATGCTATAGCTACTACAATGCTGTAATAGCTAATACAACACTGTTGTATCGTTATAGCAACAATTTTGATGAAGTTTAAGTAATTTTGGCCAAGTTAATAAATAATATTTTGATATAATAGTGTTCTATCTATAGTAATTTTGATTAAAATGAAATTGTCAAATTTTCATATTGTAGCACTAACTTCGTAGCTACTATAACAATGCTAGAATAATGGATATTTTTGGTACAAAACACATGGTGGGGTCTCCTTTTGATTTTTTTTTTTTTTTTTGAAAAGGAGCCCCTATTGACGATTTGCATAATTTGAGGCACCCTTTTGATTTTTGCCCCCTCAAAAATCCATAACACTATGGTACAACTGATGGTATTTTATAAATCAAGTGTTGAATATCGGAAGCAAAGAACAAAAAAAAAAAATAGTTTTGAGCATTACTAGAAATAAACTGATTAGATAAAAAAATATTTGTACCTGTCATCGATTTGTTGGGAATCAGCTTATTGTTATCCACAGAGACAATTTGTTGTTCTGTTTTATTATATTAAGTCTCATTGTAAAGGTGGCTTGAGATTTTGGATTCTAGGCTGCCTTCTGCCACCTTGTTTTTATACTTAATTGAATGCTTGCAAAACTAATTTTACAACCATCATCTAATTGCATAATTGTTTTTTTAGGCAGTGCCTGTCCACCCGTTCTGTGTAGTTTGTATTTGAGTCGTCTCTATCTCTTACAATTTGAGTCATTAAATTATAGACTAAGATTAATTTTGTACTTTTTAAGTAATGGGAAGTGGGAACCATGTTCTTGTAGTTATCGTTCTTAAATTCACAAAACACATGGACTATATGCTATATTTCAGGAAATGGATTTAAGCCTCCGTATATATATTTACTGTCTACTGCATAATCTTTTCTTGCTTCTTGCAGTAGCAGCAGGAGCTGGGGTACCAGTTTGGTTTGAGCCGGTGTCAGTTAAAAAATCTACAAGAATCTCAAGCATTGTGAAACATGTGAGTAGTATAATCAAGTCAACATTTTCTTTATGATGAGATTTATTCTAGTATACCCTGCCGATTCTATTCAGCTTTACCTTCGCAGATAACTTATGCTTCTCCTAATGAAATCGAGCTTATCGCAATGGCAAATTCTTTACTGCCTGAAAAAGAATTCAAATTTCATCTGGATCCTAATGGAAGCAACACGCACTCGCTGGAATCCTTATTTCAAATGCTGAAGCCTGCAATTTCTTTTGTGCTTTGCAAAGGCATCAAATGTCTTGTTGTAACGCTTGGTCAAGCTGGTGTTTTCCTTTGTTTTAGAGAATGGCCGCAAAGTAAAATCCAAGACCTGAAGAGCAGCAAATTGGCCAGCCTTAGCCTTGGCAGGATGCCGCATGCGATTGTGAATGAAGGCGAGCTGGGAGTGGAATTTCATGCCTACCATTTCCCCGCACTCAATGCATCCGTAGCGAACCCCACTGGAGCAGGTGACTGCTTGGTTGCTGGAGTCATTGCATCAATCTGCTCTGGTTTGGATCTAATGCCAAGCGTAGCCATTGGCATCGCTGTCGCAAAAGCCGCAGTCGAGAGCAAAGCAAACGTCCCAGCTGAATTTAATATGAAAAATCTAGCAGGTTTACAGTTAACTTCCAAGGACTTAACTTGACATAGGTCTGCATACAGGTGACTAACAATTTGATATTGTTTTCCAATTTTGCAGGTGAAGCCGAGTCTATTCTATCCGGTGTCAAACATCTACCAGTTTGAATAAAAATTCTTAATTTACAAGTTGAATCGGCGCATCATTGTGCTGCTGTTCTTCATCGCGCAAGCTCAAATGAGGTTTTTTGCCTCCCTTTTCTTTGGAATATTGTTGAACTTCTTCGAAGGTTTTTTAAACCGAAGGGATTGTATATTCTTCACAATTTTGAAGTTCTACTTCATTCAACTGTCTCAGCTGAATGTAGAATGTATTTAAATTCCAAAATTACAAACTCTACATGTGCCATTTTTAGAGTTTGAGATTTGATAAACTGTTAGAAATTATCATTCTTCCAAAATAAAGTGCAGTATGTTTTTTATACCTGCCAAATTAGCATGCTTAATATCCTCTATTCTTACGTAGGCTATTTTTTTTTTAAATGCTTCAATAAATATGAGTATTTGAGAGAATGGCTCAAAAGCCTGAAATTTATAAACGGAAAATGATACTTAGATGAAAAATTCAACATGAATGATGAATTTTGCATGTCAGTGGGATCACTTACAATTTTGTATGCTAATTTCCCTTTATAAACTGTGTAATACTCATTAAGGTTTATGTTTACAAGGTAATTTATCAATTTAGATTTTGAAGAGATTATAATTCTATTATGAACCAAAAAATTATAAAACATATTTATATTTTTTTATAAAAAATTCTAAAAAGGTGAGATACAAAAAATAACCAGATAAAACCATATTTAAAAATAATTATAAATAATAATAATTTTTTTATCAAGATCATATTAGAATGGAATTTATATTCAATTTTAATTAGGACCATGTAAATTAAATTAAAAATTTGTCTCTAAATTATTAATATTGTTAAGTAACTTAGGACTTTTTAAATATTCGGAATGTTTTGATCATCTTTAACTTTTAAGGGCATATTAAAAAAAAAAGGGAGTAAACATTAGGGTGAAATGACATTTTCTCTCTCTCAAAATTCGTTGCATCACTAGTATGAGCAAAAATTCGATTAAATCGATCAAACTGAACCAAATTTTTAATTCGGTTCGGTTATTTCAGAAGTTCGATTTTTTTAAAAAAATCAGTTAATTCGGTTCGGTTTAGGTTTTAAAATTTCTTATTCGGTTAAACCGAATTAATCGAATTAATTAAATTAAAAAAATAATTTATAAATTTTAAGTAAATAAATATATAAATTTCTAATTTATTAGTAAAAATTTTATAATATTTAAAAAAATTCGGTTTATTCGGTTAATTCGATCGAAAACCGAATTAATCGATAAAATTTTGGTTCGATTTGTTCAATTTTTATTGGGAAATTTGGTCGGTTCGGTTGGTTCGAAAAAAATCAGTTTATTCGATTTTCGATTAATTCAATACGATTCGATTTTAACCAATACTCACCCCTGCCCCTGCAAATAATATAAATTAAACTGGCACAGCCCGGCTTTCAAAACCCTAGTAAAAGAGAACGGCGACAGCATCGCTCAGTAAGCGTTCTGGAGAATTCGTCGCTAGCAAGTTGATAGGGGGAAGGTGGCGGTGGCTCATGATGGCGGATTACGACGGGAGATACGAAGACAACGGCGACTCCTACAACGACTACGGAGGAAGCGCCGCCTCGCCCGCGCCGAGAAGCAGCGGCTTCGACGTCCTTGCCGATCACAAATCTCAAGTAAGTTCTTTCAGTTCCTGCATAGTGGATAGGGTTTTTTTTGTTCGTTCTTTGGTCACAAATCATTGTTATAATTGTTTTTGGGGGGTTGAATTTAGCTTAATCTTCTTTCCTCGGGCGGCCTTCTTTTACATTTTGAAACACATTTTTTCATTTATGCCTGATGAAATTAATTTCAGATTCTAGTTTCTCATCATAATCATCGTCAAACCATATTTTTCTCAGCTATTTAGCATCGTCTACATAGATCTTTTCCCTCCATTTGCAGGCTATATTAATAGTAATATACGGTTCATTTTTTTGTTACAAGTTAGAGTTTTATTTGGCCTCTTATACTCTACAATCGTCTCTAAACTATAGAAGTTATTGGTTTTTCTTGTACATGTCCGTACGATGTCAACTGTGTTTTCATCATTTTATTATCTATTGCAGTTACAAGCCTACAACTAATTGCTCTGATATAAAGGTATTATTATATTATCCTAGTAACCCCACACATCCATCTTAGTTCTCATTCCTTGCTTTCCTCTGTATGCTCCCTTTCCTAATCACTAATATTCTAATTTGTGAGGCGTGGTGAGCCCTTTCCTAATAGCTGATATTCTAATTCATGAAACATGGTCAGTCATACCATAGTCTTGGAATTTCATTTTCTTTTTGCCTAAGGAGCACATGATGATCACACAATACTCTAAATTTCTTTCTTCAATTTACCATTACCCTTTATCCTATTAATGAAAATATGTTCATTAATATCTCCTTAATGACTCACAGATCTAAGACATCTTAACTTTTATAATTCAAGTTTTGACTATAATCTATTATGTTATCACCAATTAGCACTGTATGAATGGATTTATCTTGCATTTAGTGTGTGGATTCATCTTGTATTAATGTGAAAAGATAAGGACTTTGAGCTGACTATTGTTGTACCTACAATTATATGAATGGTATGTTCACATGCTAGTGGCTCAAATGGCATATTTTCAGGATTTAAAATTGATGAATATGTACATTTAGATTATATCCAGTAGCTTTATTACACTATATTGGGTGGTTTGAACTAAATCTTGATTCATTATTCTGGATTTATATATTTGTGACATTTTCATAATTTTTTGTAGAATTTTTGAAATTTCCCCAACTTTGCACTTCATTGCAGTATGATTCTCATGAGTATGAGAGGGCGTCCTCAAAGAGTAGAGAAAGAGATAGGGAGAGGGACAAGGACAGGGACAGAGAAAGGAACAGAGAGAGGGAAAGGGATAAGGAAAGAGACAAAGATCGAGAAGGAGACAAAGACAAGGATCGCCGCCATCACAGGGATCACAAGGATAGAAGTGAAAGGCGGGAGCATAGACACGATAGAGAAGATCATGATCATCGGCGTAGCAGAGATGGTGATAGGTACTAAGGTTTATCCATCAAGCCTTATTCCAGTGTCTACAGTAGTATACTGAAGTTTACATCTGCAGCAAGCATTTGCTTTGGTTATATCATTATGGTCCACAAATGCTAATTATCTTGCCAACTAATATGCTTAGCATGCCAAAAACTTTAGTCTAAAAGCCTATTGAGTATTGATGATGAGTATCACTAGAAAAGGCAAGAGTCAAGATGAGAGTTCTGCTTGTATGGGAGCATGTTTTTTGTACAAACTTGCTAAGTTAAGTTGAGAAAATAGCATCTACTGAATTTTAAAAATATTGTTCTTAAAACTTCTTCCCAAACACACCATTTTATGAAGTTTGAAAGTTCTAACTTTGTGTTAGTCCTGTATGTCTATTTTTTTACCCCTTTGCAGGATTGTTTCAAAACTGCCATTTTGATTCTTGTTTTCTTGATCTAATATCAGACGTTTCTTGGCCTTTCCATGTTCATGCATTCTGCAAGAATTTTCTCACTGAATTAATTTTGAGTGGGGATTAAAGAATTTTAACTTTTGATTTTTGTTCCTGATTGTTTCTTAATTACAGGCATAGGGATCGTGATAGAGATAGGGATGGGCGTCATAGACACCGTTCACGGTCTCGATCTCGGTCAAAGGTTAAGTCTGATCGTAGATCAAGATCTCGTTCACGGTCGAGATCAAAGAGGTAAACTTTCCATTGTTGATCATGCTATGAACTGTAAAATGGTTTTTGTTTTGTTGCGTATGTTACATTGTTGATATAACTTGCACAATTCGATCGTAAACACTTAAGACTTGTTTGAATTTGTGATTCAGTTTGTGTGGTAATTAGTGTACATCTTCTCTTCGTCTATGTCTCACGTAGTTCTTTTCCATCTTTTGCCTTTTGCTTCTTGCCTTGTGTGTTTTCCTCATACATCTTGGAGGTCTATTTTGAACATGATTGTTCAGTTCATCTAGCACTAACTCAGTAATAAAGAGACTTCTATAGTTAGAAAATCATTTCTTACACTTCTGCACTAGTAACTACATTATCATACATTTCCATTTTGCTAAAGAAAATAATTTATCATATCTAAACATCTATTTCACTCATTTTTAAAAGTTTGTTGTTGCTTGACTTGGTGCCTAATGCGTTATTTGCATGATCTTAGTGCTGTAAAACACAACTAGCACTTTAACAACAATTGCCAACCTAGATAAATTGATATTATCTTCCGTTGAACTCTATTTACAGTTATAACACTTACAATATCAAGTAACTTAGAATTATTTTTATAACATTAACAATAGGTATGCATGACCTTCCTCCTCACACCTTCCAACTCTAATTCATTCAACTTGTTTAACAATGGAGTCTAGATTGTCAAGATCTATACTAATCTATGGAGTAAGACTGTCAAGTTTGGCATTGTAACTAAGAACAGGAAGAGGCCCATAGGTTCTGATTATAGGATCAGATCGTAAGACCCTCAAAAAATAATTAAAATGCTTTTGGGAACTATATTTGACATTTATAATTTATCATATGTATTAACTTTCATTATATAAATTATTATGTCGATGCTAGGTCCTTTCCGGGAAGGAATGCGTTGTAGGGTTCGACTGTAACATTTCCACAAGGACCGTTATATCTTTATTAAAACTATGCAAGAGTTCGTGTTGTAGAGTCCAACTGTAACGTATTGACAAGGACTACTACATCTCTATGAGAACTTGAGTGTAGTGTTAAATATGCAAGTTATCACATCATAAGTTGGCTATAAATAAATATTATAAGAAAACTAGTTGACTAAGATTTAGAACATGGAATCTAAGAATGCTCACTGGTAAAACCATTAAGATAGTAGATACGATGATTAGGAGGATAATTAATATTCTGTGTGTATAAGAGACAAATCAGTAGGAGAGAAGGCAAAGATGATAGAGAATTTGAGTTTCAAGTTATAGTATACAGGAATAAGGAAAATAAGAAATGAAGTATGTATTGTTGTAAATAGTTCGCTAAAGGATGAAGTAGTAGTAGTAGTTAGAAAGAGGACAGGATTATAGCTCTCAAGATAGTGGTGGCGAAAAAAACTATTAATGTAATTAGCATATATGCACCTTAAGTACGATTAGATGAAAACACCAAATCTAGGTTTTAAGATGATTTAGATGAGGTATTATAAAATATTCCGTCAAACAAAATGATTTTAATAGATCTAAATGGACATGTTGGAGTGAACAATGAGGAGTATGATAGGGTGCACGAGGGTTATGAGTTTGGAACAATAAATGAAGAATGATAAATTATATTGGATTTTGCGATAGCATATGATCTTATATTAGCAAATACGTTTTTTTTTAAAAAAGAGAAGAATACTTATCACGTTCAAAAATGAGAATAATAAGTTGCAAATTGGCTTTCTTATGATTAGAAAGAAGGATAAAAAGATTTGTAACGATTTTAAGATTATCCCTAGAGAAAACTTAACTACTCAATATAGGTTAATAATGTTGGATATGCGCCTCAATCATAATATCAATAGAAGACAAATGTGCACGACTCCTAAAATTAAATGGTGGAAGTTAAAGGAGGAAAAATAAAATATATTTAAGGAGAGGATAGTAGAACAAGTATTAGGAGTATGATATGAGATAAGATGCCATTAAAATTGAAAATAATAGCCAAGAGCGTATTCAGTGAGTCAACGGGTCGTGCATTACTGAGTAAAGAATCTTAGTAGTGGAATGAGAAAGTACATGAAAAAGTAAAGGAAAAAACTAATAGCCTATGAGGTATTATACACTTATAAGAACAAGAAAAATTCAAACAAGGATACGGTAGTCAAGAAAGCAGTGAATGAAAAAAAATAAAATCTATGAACGCTTATATTGAAAATTGAATACTAAAGAAGGGAAAAAACATAATCGCTAAAGCGAGAGAAAGGAAGATAAAAGATCTTATCCAAATAAGATGTATTAAAGATGAATGCAATAAGGTACTATTGAATGATAAGGAAATAAAAGGACGATGGAAGTGGTAGTTTCATCAACTTTGTAGTGAAGGTTTAGGTGAATAATTTAACTTAGGTAATTTAAGTAGGTCAAATGAGTATATAAATTTAAATTTTTATCGTAGAATTTAAATTTCAGAAGTAGAACAAGCTTGAAGTCAACTTGTTCATCCATTTGTATCTTTCAAAGTACTTTGATGATTATGAAATTTTGTAGGTACACTTTGCTCCTTTTTAGCTTGATATTGATAGTGTGGTGTGGAATGCGATCTATGCCTTTTTATTTTTCCTCCTTATCTTTTTATTCATTTTCTACTACTTCAAGTAATGAAAGATCGAGATTGATTTTTGTGTAAAACAGCAAACGGATCAGTGGATTTGACATGGCTCCACCTGCTACTGCTATGGTACCTGGTGTAACTGCCACAGCCACAGGTATATTTTCTCTGTAGTTAAAAGCTCTTGGTTTTTGTTAATCAATAGTGAGTGAATTTATTTTAGATGAAGGTATTGCTCCAAGAATGTGGTGTTTACTTCGGTAAGCAATGCATTTGTACACCTGTGTATCTGCCTATCGTGCATTATATACTTACATAATTTCATGTTTTATTTTTCAGTATTTATTTCACTTTGTCACTTCATACAGAAACTAAGCAAAATTTTGGTTGTTTCTTGTTTTTGGTGTTTGCTTGTTTGTTTTGTGTATATATCTTGTTGTAAGAAGGCATCATTGGGCCACTTGTCCCACTGTGCTGCCAGTGGCGTGAACCGACTCCTGTAGCTTTATGAACGAGGAATCAATGCACTGGTTTGGTGGTTCTTGTTCGTCTTCAACTGGCAATTACTTATATTAATATTCCAATACTTGAAAGTTGAGATTATTTTTCTTTTGTGATGAATTGTATTTCAGAAGCCAGACCAGATCTCCTGTCTGCGAGGATATAAAACAATGATGCAGCATATATTTCTCTGCTGCTTATTCTAGTACATTTGGTGTTACATCCTGTTATACTATTCAGTTTGTTTATACAGGTCAGCTGCCAGCTAGCACTCCAGCCATCCCTGGAATGTTTCCTAACATGTTCCCTCTGGCAGCTGGACAGGTGCTTGCCTTATTTCCCTATCTCTAATTCTTGTTTGTTTTTGGGTGCTTATGTTGTCTTTCTGCTTTTGTAGTTTCCAACACTCCCTCTGATGCCTGTGCAAGCTATGACACAGCAGGTGTGGTAATTATCAATATACACTGAAAGATAAGTTTATTTAGAATATATAATTTGAATGCTCCCTGTGCTTCTGTAGGCTACTCGGCACGCTCGGCGGGTATATGTTGGCGGTCTTCCTCCCAGTGCTAATGAACAGGTTGTCTCCTGTTTCCTTTGATATTTTGCCATATTTAGAAATTTATACACTACTGTTTCTGGAAGCAGTATGTTTTGGGGTAAACTTTCTGCCTATGGTTTACCTTTACCTGTATAACACGTACTCTATCTTTTTCTGAAATGTCTACTTTAGTCCAAATACCACTAATTTTTTTTATTTAATATAAGTTAATGGAATATATCATATCATCTATGCAATTTTTACGATTTATCCTATGTTAATCAACATAACTAATAAAAAATTTACTGTGCAATTTCTCTCATATGCATTGGCTTCCTCGTCTATGCCTTCTTTCTCTCCATTCTTAAATCAAGTTTGATGGTTAAAAGGCATGTATAGCTTTGGGTAGATGTGAAAATTGTTTGTATTTACCTGATGATCCATAATTGACGATCCTTATTTATAGGTGAGACCACCTTGTTTATTTTACTGTCTGTAGTCAATAATATTATAGGTGAGACTTCAGAAATCTTACCTAGGTACTGGTGAAATTCATATGATTAGATTGTAGGATCTATTTCACCAATTTAACAAAAATATTTATTTTAGAATTATATGTAGACTTCTACAATTTCTCTTATATGCATTGGCTTCCTTGTATATGCCTTCTTTCTCTCCATTCTTAAATCTAGTCAAATGGTTAAAAGGCACGTATGGGTTTGGGTAGAGGTGAAAATTGTTTGTATTTAACTGATAATCCATAATTCATGATCCCCTTAATAAGCAAGCCAAGATGTGTCTAATTGAGCCTTTTGGGATCTTGTCAGATGAACATAAAACCTTTTGGGATCTTGTTTTTGGATTCCAATCTTGTTGGGATCTTTCCTATGCCTTGTTTACTAAGCATTTTTCTTTATGGTGTTTTTTGAGATTTTCTTTTTTGGCTATGTGTGATTGTCAAAGCTTGCATATCTTAGAATTCAAGTTTCATATAAGCATCTATGATTGAAAAGACTGACTGATGATTCTTTTGTGTGATATCTTCAGTCAGTTGCAACGTTCTTCAGCCAGGTGATGTCTGTCATTGGAGGAAATACAGCTGGTCCTGGTTAGTCCTCAAGCAGAATCAACTTTATGAGCATTTCCTTTAATTTGGTACATTTGTGATTATTTATGCTTGTATGGTTGTTTTTTTTAATAGGTGATGCAGTTGTTAATGTCTATATAAATCATGATAAGAAATTTGCATTTGTGGAAATGAGATCTGTTGAGGAAGCAAGCAATGCAATGGCCTTGGATGGAATCATATTTGAGGTTCAAAGTTCTTTAAATTAAACAGCATATGAATTTGATATTATCATAAGCAACTCTTGTAAGCGTGGTCTTGTTACATTTTAGGGGACACCAGTGAAACTAAGAAGACCTAGTGACTACAATCCTTCTCTTGCTGCTGCACTTGGCCCAAGCCAGCCAAACCCCAATCTTAATCTTGCTGCAGTTGGCTTGACGGCAGGCTCTGCAGGTGGGCTTGAGGGTCCTGACCGTATTTTTGTGGGTGGTCTTCCCTACTACTTCACAGAAGCACAAGTCAGGGAGTTACTTGAGTCGTTTGGGCCTCTTCGAGGTTTTGACCTTGTCAAGGACAGGGAAACTGGCAATTCAAAGGGTTATGCATTTTGTGTCTACCAAGATCTGTCTGTCACTGACATTGCTTGTGCTGCTCTTAATGGTATTAAGATGGGTGATAAGACCCTCACTGTTAGGCGTGCAAACCAAGGTACAGTTCAGCCCAGACCAGAGCAAGAAAGTATTTTGTTGCATGCACAGCAGCAGGTCGCATTACAGGTATGTATTAGAGGCTCGGATACTATAATTTTTCTTCAGTCTTAAGCATATTGTGTGATTCTTATGGTCTAATTCCCATATGAGGTTTATCTCTATCCATAGATTATAGTTAGATGAGATGGATTAGTTAGAGTGCTTAGTGTAAGACATTGGGGAGATAAAACTCTAGTTAATGAAATAAGAGATGAATTAATCCATTTGAATATTACTAATAGTATAGCCTTGAATAGAGCTTAATGGAGGGATAAAATCCATATTACCAGCCCCAACTGACTCTATGCCTAAACCTGAAGTGATAGCTTATAAATTTTGACCTGTGTTGTTTCATACAGTCAGATTCTTGTGCATCAAGTCAATTTGGTTGTGTTGATAATTTGGCTCTTAGTGTAGTAATTGAAGCCAACATGGAAGTTGATCACAAGCACTAGATTGGAAAAGGGAAATGTTACTTACCATGCGCTTCTTTGTTAACGGTCTTATGAGTCTATCCAAGTTGAATGTTCTTGTTTCAACTGATTTTTTTTTATACATTAAATGTGTTTCTAATGTTACCGGTGCTTGGTTTACTTTTAGTGTTATATGAAGACATGGTCACGTTTGATTGATCTTTTCGATGCAGAAGCTAGTGTATCAGGCAGGATCACTTCCCACCAAAGTATTATGTCTAACTCAGGTGGTCAATGAGGAGGAACTCAAAGATGATGAGGAATACGAAGACATAATGGAAGATATGAGAGGAGAAGGTGGAAAATATGGTATGCTATGGCTCACCATTGCAATCAACTGCACATTTTGATTCCTAACGTTTCCGCTTAATGTGATGAATTGATTCGCTTTTTTATTTCACAACCAAAAAATTGCTTGTAATCCCTCAGAGATTTATCATCTTTGCAGGTAATTTGGTGAATGTTATTATCCCTCGTCCTGGACCGAACGGAGAGCCTGTACCTGGTATCGGCAAGGTTTGTAGAGATGATGCTGTATTGGTTTTGGGCTATTCGGTTTTGTTCAAATTATTTCCTATTGGATGACGCGTTGTGACCATTATCGCATCTCTTTGAACTATCCATTGATCTTCCATCAGGTATTTTTGGAGTATTCTGATGTTGATGGCTCTACCAAAGCTCGGCAAGCTTTAAACGGACGGAAGTTTGGGGGCAATCCAGTGGTTGCAACATTTTATCCGGAGAGCAAGTTTGCCCAGGGCGACTACGGCGGATAGCTTCACCATTCACCTTCGCTCCAAGGATTTTTCTCCTGTGAAACATCGACAATGTAATTTAGCAAGTAGAGTGCCTATTTACTGATGCTAATGCAGTAGATACTGGCATTCCACACAAGCTCTTTGGCTGCCCTCCTAATGATATTTGCATTGTGTGGATCATCTGGATTTCTTTCTATTCTGTCTTGAAATTTGAAAGAATCACTCTTTATGTCGTCGAGTAATTGCATTTCGAAACTAGCAAACGGATAAAAGAAACTCTTCAAGCTATTAGTAAATTGTTGTGACATTGATAGATAAACTTGTCTGCGGAGTTTTGAGTTGGGCGGCTCGAGCATGCTGATCGGGCTAATGATGGTCGACAAGCAAAGCATCTTGCATAGGTGTGTTTGAATTGTACCAATTGGCTAACTTGTTTGGTATGTCCAACTCAATCGATTTGTTTGATTCGATTAATATGCTTGGCTCATCTAGCTCATTTGAAATGTTAGTCCGCCTTTTAAAATTTTAGAAAATATTTTTTTTTATAAAACAAATGGGGTTTGAATATAATAAAGGAAATAAAATTGTCACTGTTAAGAATTAAGATTTAACCAATTAAAAGGTCAATATATTAAAGCCTTATATCAACATGTCTAGATTGATCATCGGACTAAGATAAACGAATTTTTTTACATTGAAGTAGAGATAATAAAAATGATAAAATTATTAGAAGAAATATCAGTATTTATACTAATTCCGATCAAAATATATTAAGATGGTCGGAATACAATAAAAAATTATTTTAAAAAGTTAAATTCATTAAAATAAAAGGCGCAAAAATTAACAAGTATAATAGAAGAATAAAGTTTACATAGTTAATTTTAAATTGTTAAGATCAGCACAATTTGATGAGCTTGATGATGACAATGACAATTTATCCAATCAAAAAGCTCTTTTCTAATAAAGATAATATATAATTTAGTATTTTTAAATATAAGTTTCTTAAATAATAAATAAAAATAATTTAAATATTTATAACAATATAATTTGGAGATATAAACTTGCGCAAAGGATTTTTTTATTCTACTTTAATTTTTTTTATTAAAAGAGTTCCATCTCACTATTCAATTATGTATAATTATTCAATTATCCTTGAATACGATTCAATATTATTATCTCTTGTCTAAATTTTAAGGTGATCAAGTATGTTATAATAAATATAATTTCTTAACTGTTATAACAGTTGTAGCAGTTATAAGTTCATAGCTACTACAATGTGAATGGTAAGAATTCACGTTGTAGCAGTTACGATTTTGTAGCCACTACAATATAAATTTCTAACAACGTTAGATAGATTAAATATGCATTGTAGTAGTTATAAAATCGTAGCTAATTATATATAGCAATTATCGTAGCTACTACAATATAAATTTCTAACAACATTAGATAGATTAAATATGCATTGTAGTAACTATTTTAGCTACTATAATATATGTAGCAATTACAATTTCGTAACTACTATAATGTATCTGATAATTCAAAAATTAGATAGGAGATAATAATATTAAACAATACTAGAGGATGTATACAACTGAACAATGAAGTGAGATGCTCTTTTGATAAAAAAATTAAAATAGAATGTCCCTTTAATGATTAAAAAAGGTATATTTTTAATTTTTGCCTTTTCATAGCATAGGTCTGAAATCTAAACCCTAAAATTTTAAATTTTAAATCCTAAATATCTTATATTACCAAGGGTATCTTATTTTTATTATCATCAAAAAAACAAAAAAAATTTAATTAATTAATAATTTTGAGCATTTTAGCTGCTTGTAACAAATTTCCGTTGATTTTGATTTAATTAATTAATAATTTTGCGATGCATGATTTAATCTTCTATTTTAAAATCGAACGGTCCAGATTTCTATCACAAATTTGTGATGGAAATAAATTGCGACAAGATCCCAATTGTAATAAAAATTGTTATTACAGCACTGGAACAAGATATTTTCGAGATATGAAAAGCCTAATATTTTTTAAAATAGAATGTTTTTTTAATAATAATAAAAATAAAGGGGTTTTTTTTCCAGTCTAAAGAAAGAGATTTACTAGGCCACTGCGCCTTATTGGGCTTTAATTCGGCCCATAACATGGCGCCCCAGTCTGTTTCAGGATCAGATGGCTCAGTCCACGAGCGTGTATATATAAGCTCTTCATGTAGATCTCGTAACCATCTTCCGCCGAAACCCTAGTAAGGAGCTGCGCCAGCGCCATGGCAGTGGGGTTAGATTCTCCAACCTAATCTGTGTCTCTCGCGCATTGTCTCTGCCCTATTAACTCGCTTCCGATCATGTTTGCAGGAAGAACAAACGAATCTCGAAAGGAAAAAAGGGGGGAAAGAAGAAGACGTATGTTTTGATTTTTAGCCTGCCAACTTGTTTATTCTTGAGGTAAATGGCTTGCGATTTTAACAATTAGTGATGTGTGTTCCGATGTACCCGTTGCAGGGTCGATCCCTTCTCCAAAAAGGACTGGTACGACATCAAAGCACCATCGGTGTTCAGCATCAGGAACGTCGGCAAGACGCTTGTGTCAAGGACACAGGGAACCAAGGTCTGTTGCCTGGTCCATCGCTTCGAGTAGTTCTCCAATCTGCTTCTATGCTCGTTTAATCCATTTGTCGAGTAAATAATTCATTAGTCGATTCTTATTGCATAGTTTGCTGAATAATAGTTGGTGCTTTTATTAGGCGTTTGTTCTTCTTTTCTTCGGAAACGAATGCTTCATGGATAAAGTTTTACTTAAAGGTTAAAATGAATGAAACATTTTTTTCTCTCAAATAAATGGAACATCCTATGACATAGAAGGTTGTGGTTGTTTGTTCACTTCTTAGTCGTACTCATGTCATGAAGATGAGTTTTTTGAGCCATTGTGAAGATGGAACAGCCATTTTAAGCCTTCTAAATGTAAATAACTGAAACATGGAAACATCTGACCTTATGTGTTCCTTTTTGGCTATGAATGGATTGAATGAAAGAGAATGGATTTTTACTTCTTGGATGCAATTACTACCTGATTTGTATTGATTGGAAGATGGATTGAATGAAGAGAATGATTTTTAATTTCTTGGGAGCATGACTGTTGGTAATAGCTGAAAATCAAGCTGTCGATTACTTGTATAATGATTCTTAAATGGATTAAATGAAAGAGGATGATTTTGGCTTCTTGGGAGAAATTACTACTGGGTAATGGCTGAAAGCATGCTGTCACTGATTTGTATATTGATTCTAAGATTATAATGAAAATGTTTTATATTTTACCTTATCTACTGAATCAATTCTGGTAAAGCATCTAAAATTTGTGTTGTGAAACATCTAAAATCCTTCTGTGTTCAATAATCCAAGCAAGAACAAGGGTTGCCTATTCTTTCTCCAGATGAGTGGACCTTAGTGGCTCAGTTTATTTATCGTTCCTGCTATTCTCTTTTGCTTGCGAACCAAATATAGCTGCATTAAACTATACAGTTGGTGTAAACTAAAAACATGGAGATTGATATTAGATTGTCTAGAAAAATACGTAGTTTGGATTTTCCAACAAGAGATGTTGTAGCTGAATTAAACTATCTGATTTGATTTGGATGCCAATCGATTCGAACTGGTTGTCTGAATCAGAATCAACAAAGAATCAGCTTGATTTGGTTCAAAACTGATTTGGGCTGATATTGATTGAATTTGACAATTCTCAGTTCAAGAAATTAGGTTAATCAAATGAGTAGAATAGCATGACACAGTGATTTTGGGTTAGAAAATTCTCGTCTTTTGTATTAGTTGAGTGTCATCTTTGACGTTGACTCATTGGAGACGTTCAACAATGACTTCTTCCTTACCTATGTCTTCTCAGTCGATGCCTTCCTCAAGTGGCCTCCTCAATGAACATCTTAGACTGGTGGTGGATGTCACCATCGGAAATCATAGTCTACAGAGTTTGGATGTCTTTGTTGGTTTCTTCCTTGAGCGGTAGACATCCTTCAGTTGTCTTCCTCATGCACCCTCAACAACTAGTGTCATCACTCTTGACAGGTGAATGACTTCTAGCATCCCCCGACTAGAAGCCTTCAATCAGTGTCTTTCAGCAACCCGGCATTTTCTCCCCAGCATAACTAGATTCCAGAATATTCTTCTCAGCATAACCAAATAGGACTCAGTAACTAAATTATAGAATATCAGCATAACCGGATTACTACTAGGCCTGAAAAGTAGGCACTATAGTTTGTAAGTGAGTTCAGTATTGAATTAGATTCATCCTTACACCGCATAGCATTGATAATGATTCATCCTTTATTACAACACTGAACTGTTCTGTTCAAAACTTTATGTTCACAGTTTATCACTTGATCTTGCAAGCTTGCACATAAATATAGATATCAGAAAGCCTCCAAATTAGATTTTTTGAACTTGTATGGCATGGTTCAGGTGCAACTATCTGGAACCAGGTAGTTGTACTCTGGACCTAAAAAAAATTTATGTGTAGATCATATATGAAGTTTGGTGATTTTGAATCTGGAGTCCTAATATTTGTATTTTGTACTGCCTAAATGCATATTTGGCCATTTGTTTCCTTTGTTGGCCCAGTCATTTGCATTTGCACCATTCTTGACAACTTGGTTTGCAATGTATCTTACTTGCTATCCAAAGCGTTTCTATCTGAGAGCTAGCTTTTATTAGTAATCTTCTTTGATGATTCAGATTGCGTCGGAGGGTCTTAAACACAGAGTATTTGAGGTTTCGTTAGCTGACCTCCAGAATGATGAGGATCAAGCATACAGGAAGATCCGGCTTCGTGCTGAAGATGTACAAGGAAAAAATGTCCTAACGAACTTCTGGGTATGTTTCCATCATCCCTAATTTACAGGATCCTCTGTTCTCGGTGGTGATCGCCTTTTTCTTCCTTCAGGGTATGGATTTCACTACGGACAAGCTTAGATCCTTAGTGAAGAAGTGGCAAACACTCATCGAGGCACATGTCGATGTGAAGACCACCGATAACTACACATTGCGTTTGTTTTGCATTGCCTTCACCAAGAGACGCCCTAATCAGGTCAAGCGCACTTGCTATGCGCAATCCAGTCAGATTAGACAGGTGTGTTTACCAAACGATGCCTTGATGACCAATTACAACACAACACATAGAGTTTTATCGTTCAAAATGTTTATATGCAGATTCGTCGCAAAATGACAGAAATCATGGTCAATCAAGCTTCGTCCTGTGATCTGAAGGATTTGGTTCAGAAGTTCATACCCGAGGTGATCGGAAAGGAAATTGAGAAAGCAACGACGAGCATATTCCCACTGCAAAACGTCTTCATTCGCAAAGTGAAAATCTTAAAGGCGCCCAAGTTTGATTTGGGAAAGCTCATGGAGGTACTTGGTCCCATGTGTTCCTTTTGAAAATTGCTTACGAGCACAAAACTCAAAGCTCCTCTTGGGTCTCGCAGGTTCATGGAGACTACAAGGAGGATGTGGGAGTCAAGTTAGATCGACCTGCTGAGGACGTCCAGGTGGAGGGCGAATCTGAAGCTGTCGCTGCCTAACTTCTTGTCATTTTTACTAGTGCGATTACTTGCTCTACTTGAACCGTTGAATTTCGAAGAGTTTATTTTTATTGGCCTGTATTAATTGCTTACAACTTTGTGATGCTGCTTATTAGTTGGAGAGGGTATTTTGATAATATCCAATTTATATTTGTCATTTCCATCTGTATGAAAAATGACCTGCCACTAACCTGAGCAGCATCAAATCATGGCATGGCGAGGTAAATGCGGGTATGGACCCACCCAAGCGCCGTTCGTGTCCACGTGTGCGCGGCCTGTAGTTGTCCTTATGGAGACACCGGGTCCCACCTGTCAGCTCTACCCACGAACCCACGTTCTATTTATAGCAACTCCTTTTACTTGCTTCTAGCAATGATAGTGCCAAACGGCTTCTACGAAACGCTCCAATGGAGATGGTCGTGGTGGAGTGCTCGCCGGAGATCCTCCGGCGGAGTCACAGAGAAGGCGCCACTTCCTCGCGCACCTTTGCTGCCCACGCTGGAGATTCTTCTCGACGATTTCTTGTCTCCGCCGATGCCGACGACGATGTTGTCGGCGGCCTCATCTCCGACCTCGAGTCCTCCTCCGTGGAGTCCCAGCGCCGTGCCGCCATGGAGCTGCGCCTCCTCGCCAAGCACAGCGCCGATAATCGCCTCCGCATCGCGCGCGCCGGCGCCATCGCCCCGCTCATCGCCCTCCTCTCCCACCCGGATCCTCTTCTCCAGGAGCACAGCGTCACCGCCATCCTCAACCTCTCCCTCTGCGACGACAACATGGAGCTCATTGCGGCCGCGGGAGCCGTCCGCCACCTCGTGCGTGCGCTCCGCTCGGGCACCCCACAGGCCCGCGAGAACTCCGCCTGCGCCCTCCTCCGTCTCGCCCAGACCGATGACCTCCGCGCCTCGATCGGCCTCGCCGGAGCCATCCCGCCCCTCGTCGCGCTCCTGGAGACTGGCGGCGCCCGAGGAAAGAAGGACGCGGCGACGGCCCTCTTCTCCCTCCTGGCGGCCGAGGAGAACAAGCGGCGGGCGGTGGAGGCAGGGGTAGTGCGTCCCCTGCTGGATCTCATGGCCGATCCACAGTCCGGCATGGTGGACAAAGCGGCGTACGTGCTCTACCAGGTCGTATCGTCGTCGGATGGTCGGGCAGCCGCAGTGGAGGAGGGCGCGGTCCCGGTGCTGGTGGAGATGGTGGAATCCGGCAGCCGGCGGCAGAAGGACCTTGCAATGCTGTCTCTCTTGGAGATCTGCGAGGCGAGCGCCGCCTACCGGAGGATGGTGGTCCGCGAGGGCGCCATTCCGCCGCTCATCGCCCTCGCCCAGAACTCCTCCAAGAATATGAAGCAGAAGGTCGGTAATCTCACCTCCTTCACTTTCACTATATACAATATTGTTTTATCGCATTAATTATTTATTTTACCGATTAATTAAAACAGGCGGAGGCCTTGGTCGAGCTCTTGCGGCAGCTGACCAGACCATCAACCTCTGCAGGCCGATTGGAGTAGGAAACAACCAGGGTGTCATTGTAAATATGAAACAGTCAGGGGTGTTATTGTAAATACAAAACAGATAGGGAGATTAGTGTGCAGTTTCATTTATATACAGTTATTACAGATAATATTTCCCCTTTTTACATATTTAAATTGTGTGGAGTTAAAGTTGTTTCACCCGTAATTTCTTTTAAAATAATATAGAATTATTAAAGGTTTATATTATGATAAAAAGTAGTCGCACTAAAACAAGGAGGCTTTCTGTATAATATATTTAATATTATAAATAATTGTGTAAGAAAGTTTCAATATTATCCATTTAACATATGTAAATTTTATAATTTTAAATTTGGTAGATCCATATATATATATTAGTTTTTCTTTAAAATAATTTAGAATTTTTTAAATTCATTAGTCATTTTTAAAATTTTTTATTTATTAGACAAAATTGATATAATGATCAAGTTGTTGTTTATGTGTATAATGATTTAGAGTTCTTCAAAATGTAGTGATGAATTTAAAAAAATTTAAAATTGATTGATAGACTTAAAAAATTTAAATATTTCAAATTAAAATATATTCTTATAAATTTTATCAATGTATTTATGTTTTTAAATTTGAATTCAAAAGTATAACTAAAGAAAAATATTTTTTAAAAAAATTATAAAGATTTAGATAAAAAATTGAAGATATACACCTATAAATATGATTATTTTATAGAATTAGAACTATCAAACTGCTTAATGGACGGGTCAATCTATTAAAAATTTATCATATGACATGGTGGAACAGACTGACCCAATAATTTGGCAGGTTAAAAAATTTTCAACCCAACCCAACTTAAGACAAATTGCGGGTTAAATCGACCAACTCATTGGTCCATCAAAAAAATTAAAAAATATTAAAATTTTTAATTTTATTTAGATTTTTAATTTAAACGGGTCAAATTGAAATTTTTAAATTTGAATTACAATTTAGACGGATAAAGATCCATTAGTTCATTAAATTTTTTATTTTAATTTTAAATTAAAAAAATAAAAATTTTCAATCCGTAGGCTAACTCATGCAGACGGTGAGCCTAAGCCAATTGATCGACCTTAACCCATCTTAAAATCGAGTTGATAAAATATTAATTCAATCCACCTCAATTGTATGATGGGACATATCAATCCGATGAATCTAATTCAAATTGAAAATTCTATGTAAAAAGGAAGGATATAATATGAATGTGTTATATATTTTGAAATTATAAAAATTAAATGCGTGAAATGGATATTGGAAAAACTAACAATGTTTTAACATTCAATGTTTCTGGTAGATCGATAAGGTTGAGCGGCAAGCCGTCAACGTCATTATGGTCGAGAGAAGATGAAAGGAATCGAACATGAACATGAACCGGAGCTGTTGTTGCCATCGCCGACGACGGCCATGGCATCTACTGCCAACGTCCATGGAATTGAATCGACCTCGGCATGGCATGTGATGGTGGCCGCCCACGGGCCCACCCATGTTTACCACCCCCTCTCGCGTCGAAACGTGGCATCACTCAGAGCTATCGTGTATAAATGGAGAGCGTTGCTGCTCCATTTGCTAGGAACGGTGGCCACGTGTGCGTCGGCCGTCCAAAGAGGTTTGACCAATTGGGCTTCACGCTCGAGCGTGGTTAGTTAATGCCCATCGCTGTCCACCTCACTCACACTCACACGATAGGTTCAATGTTTTCTAGCTGTCGACGCCTGATCAAGATTTGATCAAACTCAATTTGATTTTAATTAGAATTTAGATATTTAATAAATATATTAGTTGATCGAATGATTATATTAAAATAAGTTGATTGAGCAAAGAGTCAAATAGATTGAGATTGATCAGATACTTGACAAGAGATGAAAAATCCAAATGAATCATAGTTAATCAAATACTTGGTGATCGAAAGTTTAATAAAAAATTAGCACAAGAAATGAAGTTCAGGTGGATAATGAATGATCAAATACTTGACATATGGATGAGGTCTTAGTAGGTTAAAGGTGATCAATGTTAGGGAATGATGAAGTTTCGATATATCAAGGTTAATCAGATATTGACCTACGAAAAATTTTAGTAGGGTGAGATTAATTGGATATTAGTCAATGATGAAGTTTTGACAGATCAAGGTTAACTGGATATTAGATAATTGAAAGTTTCGACCGGTTAAAGTTGATCGGATATTGGACAAAAAAAGTCCTAGTAGATTGAAGTCAACTGAATACAAGATAAGATAAGAATTCAGCTTTGGTAAAATTGAAACAGGAGTATTAGTCAATTGATAGGGTATATCGATCGACTAATGATCGTAAAAATCCCCAAACCCCAAAAATACGATTGCTAAAATGTTGCTACAGTGTTACTGCAGTACTGCTACAGTATCAATAAATAGCAACTATGAATTATAATTTGCTACCAGCTACCGTATTGGTCGAATAATGGGTTGCATCAATCAACTAATGATAGTTTACAACATACAAAAGTTTCAAAAATCGATGGAAAAACTCAATTGATGGTTTTATTAATTGATTGTCTATTGATAACCTGTAATAACAAACAGAAACTTCAGAAATCAATTGAAAAACTTGATTAATTACATCAATCGACTAATGATGGATGTCATCAGTCAACTAATGATGGATATCAGTCAACTAATATTGATCAGAATTGAATAGAAGCATATCGACTTAGCTGCTCGATTCGACTGATGACATTAATCGATTGATGAGTTGCATCAATCAACTAATGTCAATCAGAAATTAAATAGAAGCAAATCAATTCAACTGATTAATATCAATCAATTGATAAGATTCAACAGTCAATTGATATTCAAATAATCGATAAAATAATAAATTTTAGAATGTTTAGAGATCATTCAACGACAGGAATAGTGTCGGAGATTATATCAATTGACTGATCTTAAAATCAGTCGACTGGTATGTGAAAATCAACACCTACCTAAAGGTTATAAAAGAAGGGTTTCAAAAAGATTTTCGCCATCAATTTTTTAGGATTTTGGAGCAAAATATTATTACATTTTCAAACTAACAAGAGATAATTTCAAACAATAAGAAAACATCCAAAGCAAGTTCTTCATTGTAAAATCATTTTCGCATATATTTGTCTTTGTATCTTGTTTTGTTGTTGTTTCTTGTAAGAAGTTTGTTTTAAGAGGTTTTTCCGCCTCCAGAAGATATTCAGAAGAAGAAAATTTAATGGAGGTAGATTGCTAAGAGCAAACCTTGGATTAGTTGCCTGAAGAGATGGATACAGAAGTAATCAAAGCTATTCATCTCCTTCTAAGTCGCGCGGGTTCGAACAAACGTGTGTGTATATATATATATCAAAGTTTTTTTAAAATAAATTTCATGTTGATATGCTCAACTCATAATTTGATATTCAATTTCCTCTATCACTATTTGTTAGTCTTCATAAGGAAGGATATGATTTCATAAGGCAAGGAGGGGACGCAGAGGAAAGGGAAATAACGATTGAGAGCACATGTCAAATTATTCAATTAGTGCAATTCGAGTAAACCTCTGAGATAACTTCATCTTTTAATTTAATAATTATTTTATTAATACCCCCTACGTACCCATATGTGAAAAAGAATCTCTCTCCATGTATTTGTTCCTAACATCAAATGCTTGTGATATATTATAAATCAATTAAGTTGTCCCTCAACTATCAATGTGGGATTAAACTCCTCCATCTGAGGATCTTCTCTAACCTTCTATTTATTTGTTTCTATTTACATTTCCAACACTCTATTCTTGTACTCCTTACTTCTTGTATTGGCTCCGTCTGTCTTGCCTCCTTTTGTTCCGTCGCCGTCCCTAGGCTCACTCTACATGTAGAGTGCTTTCCATCTATTAATAATATATATTTTTTATTTTTAATATATATAAAACTAAATAAAACGTTCAATTTTAAATATGAACTCTAAATCATAAATTAATAAAAAAAATTTAAAAAGAAATCCTTTTACACCACTTGCATATTTTTTCATTAAAAATAATAATAATGCTCATCCTCTTCGTGTATGAAGGAAGACGACCTGATCTGTTCTTCCAAGGATTATTTTATTTTATTTTTTCTTTTTTTTTAAAAAATAAATAAATCTTTAATTAGTTGTACCAACAACAGGTGAGCCAAGTTTGGTCGGTTGATTCTTATGTTGGGGAGGATCCTCGATAGCACGACGGAACGGCACGTCCCTTCGTTCACCAAACTTTGTAACGTGTTTGTTGCCCTGTGTTTATCATGACAGAACGGCACGTCCTCAATGGAAGGGCCCACCTACCTGCCGCCTCCTCACAGGGAGGTAAAAAGTGAGCCAAATTTTACTACGATATTCAAATTTATTTGAAAAATATACTCCAGTCAAATCAGTCAGAATGAATCAAATTTTTAAAATCAATATTCAAACTTAATTTTATTTCCATTTTATAAGTTGGATTCGGTTGAACTTGCTTCATTTATATACCATCGAATTTTCAATTTAAATTTATTTAATTATTTAATAATTTTACATTTTAAATTTATTTAATTAATTATTAAATTTGATAACATAAATTTAATTATTTATTTTAAAATTTTTTATTTAATATGTTTATAATAATTTTATAGATCGACATAAATATTATTCATGAATATTATTAAAGAATGTTAACGAATTAAACATGTACATATTCAAATTTATTTAATTTAATAAATTATTTAAATTTATTTATTTAATTAATCATATTAAATAATATAAATATTTCTTATCAAATTAAATATTATGAATATTCAATTTATTTACAACTTTACTCCTCTCCGCCAGATATGCTAATCCACTCTATCAGGTATGTTAATGGTCACTTTACTTGTTAAGAATAATGGAAAGTTAGAAAAACACATAAAATAATTTCTTACTAATGCTTCAGGACTTCTAATAATAATTTTATGTGTAATATTTAATTTTTTAACGTAGTTAATCTAGATAAATATTTAAGAGTAATTTATTATTATTAATTTAACAAAATATTAAAAATATATTAAAGGCGTAAATTATTAAATTTTTTATAAATAATTAATTTAAATATTTTAAATCTAACTTGAAATATATAAATAAATTCTAAATATATGAATGAATAATTTATACTTCATAAGAAAAAATAATTATAGAATTAAAATACATCCGACTTATAAAATATAATTAAATTTTATGATTATTTTTTCTACGATTTTACTCAATTTTATAGAATCTTTCTTCCTTCAGTCTCTTTTATTTTCAAATCAATTAAATAAAAACAAAAAAAAAAAACAAAGCTGTCTTATTGCACATAATTTATAAATTTATACTTAAGATGAAAACAACTAATACACACGGCCGAATTAATTAATCAATTAATAAAAAATATCAAAAATATAATAAGCATAAAAATTCTTAGATCCCTAGCACTATACATATTACGTAAAAAAATATATATCTCTATCAAAATTGAAAGAAAATAAATATAGAGTTGTATAACAATTAATAAAAAAATCTCTCGAGTCTTGATCACACAAAGGAGATATAAATTGTCAAAGAAAATAAATTTTATCAATTTACCACATATCAACGTTATCATATAACCACCACCATATAACGAAGCATATGCATTGTAATTTTTTTAAAATTTATTTTATTTTATAACTTGTGATTTAAGATGAGCCTGGATAATTAGATTACTTAAAGTTAAAAAATAAAATTAATTTTTTAAATCTATAACTAAACTTGTAATATTTTTTTAAAGCCCGTTATGATTCGACAGAAGTCTCTTAGGTCCCTGCCACGACCAACGATTAGGGAATTACAATTAGGCATGATCGACATGGTTGATACTTGATTTGTAGCCTGAGCGTGAGTTTTTATTATTTATAATTTTTATATTTAAAAAAATATTTTAGATTTATAAATACAAAAGTGAAGTACTTTTTAAAATATTTTTAAAAGTTGAAGTTAATTGGATTGAGATAAGCCCGAGGAATAAAAATAAAGATAAAAAAGAAATTCATATCCAAATTAAAAAAAAAAAAAGTTAGACAGATTTCTGCGCAAGCACAAGGAAACTTCTTGGATTTGTTCCTCGTCTAAAAAAGAAAGAGACGCGTTAAATTTTTTTCTATCTAAAGGCGGCAAGTTTGACTTTGACCTCTCGATTTACTACAATTGTAAATCAGTAATAAATAAAATTATTGTTATTATTTATTTTTGAGTCGACCGGGTTCATGCGCTGCCAAAGATTCTCAGATTCTAAATCAGGCCGGGTTCACCGGCTCTTCCGATTCCAATACTCGGTTTGTAAAAACATAAAATAAAGGGTCAGATAAGATAAAATAATTTAAGAAACGTGTGGTCCTCTATGAAGAGTCCGTCAAAGATAATTAATTTAAAGGTGGGGGGCAACTTGACAAATTGTCCTTTTCTTCTAAAAAAGTCAAAGAAATATTGAAAATGACAATTGACGCATCTTCGTTTTGTTTTGTGTTCAAGTCAAGTTCATTCTTTTTGACTCCTGCATTTCCGGGAGATTTCCCTGCAATTGAAATGGAATTTCCTCCTCACCGTTGTTCAACTTCTCCTCGATCTCGTTTCTCGGAGCCCTATTTTAATCTCCGCTGTTCCTCAACTGCCCATTTCTCCACCATGAACTAGCTCGTTCGCCTTCCTCTCCTCGCAATCTCCCTGCAGGAACCTCAAAGTTTCCATCTTTCGGGGCGCTTCTTCCAGCGACCGATTCGTTGTTTTAAGGAGGAGCGGCGCACATCAGCCGTGGGCATCGAGGAACTGAAAGAGTGGGAAGATGGAGACCTACCTGAACGAGAAATTTGTTGGCGGTGTGAGGTCCAAGAACTCGCCGGATGAGGCGCTCCAGCGATGGAGGAACCTCGTCGGCGTGGTGAAGAATCCTAAGCGCCGGTTCCGCTTCACCGCCAACCTCTCCAAGCGCTCCGAAGCTGCCGCCATGAAGCGCTCCAATCATGTGAGCCTCTTTCTCCCTTTTGTTCCTTCCACATTGTCGTGCAGCACGGATTTTAGGGTTTTGCTTAGTTCTAGTCAAATCGTTATGGGATGGAAATCCCTAAAAAGGTTAGCTTTAGGTCGTTTGTATGGGTGTTGCCTCGATCTGCTAGA
The DNA here is from genome assembly GCF_044706935.1 of Curcuma longa. Taxonomy (NCBI): domain Eukaryota; kingdom Viridiplantae; phylum Streptophyta; class Magnoliopsida; order Zingiberales; family Zingiberaceae; genus Curcuma; species Curcuma longa. The sequence continues at coordinate 7,671,925 of NC_133864.1, read as the reverse complement.
AACAGTTGGATCGAATGTTAGTGATGGTAAAGTTTATACTCTCAAAACTGTCCATTTCGCTGATCTTGGAGATGGTCTGCATTATTGAACCATGGCTTCCGTGGAAAACCTATGCGCATACTTAGGAAATAGTATCGTTAAAGCTATTTTTACAGATAGAAGTTTCTTTAGGCTTGAAATGAAATCTTGATCCGAGCTTGAGCAATTATAACCTTAATAAGCATGTATGGCAATTTTGAAACAATATTAAAGGAATTTATTTCTGAAATACAATAAGCAAAAGCTGAAGCCTAACCAAGCTCATCTCAAGCCTGTATCAATATCTTGAATAGCAAATGTGATTCCTCTTCAGATAAGTCTGCCTCATCTAGAGCTTGATGTTGTAGAAATTAGTTTAGGAATCTTTCAGTGTAAGTTAAGTATCTAGTGGTAGAAACATGCTTCTACCAAATATACTGGAGAAGACATTAGCTATATTTTTGTTTTCCCATACAATGACTATAATCTATCTACACAAATCGTATATTTTTAGGTAATGTTGATAAAAATAACAGATTTGAAAGAGCACAATGAATGCAAAATCAACTGCACTAACCATTAGTTGCACTAGAAATGTGATTCGATGTTAGAGATGTATGGTGATGAATATAATACTGCCTTATATATATCTTGTATGTTTGGACCAAGTAAATCCACAATCCAACCCTGATTTAGCTCTGCTAACTTCAAGCTTGTTTCAAAATAGTTTTAGCTTAAATTATAGATAGGGTGGATCCTATTACGTACAAGGATAGTTTAATTAAGCTTGTAATTGAGACACGAGTAGTGCATGAACAAATTGGTTAGATTAGTGGTAATATTTGTAGGCTTCATTCTAGTATTATACTTTTCATTTTTAACTTGATCCTCTCAGAATGCATTTGTTTGACAATGGCATACTGCAAACATCAATGAATGCTTATGTTCTATTCTTCAATCATAGGAATCTCATGAATTGCAATCCTCTTTGTCTTTGGCTCTGTTTTATGGATTAACCGCAATTATTTAGTCATAATGTTTCCTATTTTGTACAAGTTCTCCACATATTACGTGTACACCAATGTTGTTCTCTATCAATATACTGATTCGATATGCCACATTCTTCAGGAGAAGTTGCGAGTTGCCGTTTTGGTATCAAAAGCTGCACTGCAATTTATTCAAGGTATCCTATTTTTCTCATAATTCAGTAACTTCATTGCTTCTCTTAGGTTTAAAGAGTTTCTCTAATTCTTTTCTTTCGATGTTGCATCAAATATCATGCTCATTTCCTTATAAGATCAACCCTTGTTCAGGTATCGCTATGCAAGGTGCATATAATGTACCTGAGGAAGTGAAGCAAGCAGGCTTCCAAATTTGTGCTGATGAATTGGGTTCATGTGTCGAAGGCCATGATGTGAAGAAGTTGAAGTTTCATGGTGGTGTTAATGGTATCGCAAACAAACTTTCTACATCACTCACAGATGGATTAACTGCTACTGAGGAGGATTTGAGGCGCAGAAAAACTATCTATGGCGTAAATAAGTTCACTGAAAGCCCAGTCCGAAGTTTTTGGGTATTTGTTTGGGAAGCACTTCAAGACATGACTCTCATCATTCTTGCTGCATGTGCCTTTATTTCACTAATTGTTGGCGTTGCCACAGAAGGATGGCCTAAAGGTGCACATGATGGCCTTGGAATTGTAGCAAGTATACTTTTGGTTGTCTTTGTTACTGCAACTAGCGATTATCGACAATCTTTACAATTCAAAGACTTGGACAAGGAGAAGAAGAAGATATTTGTACAAGTTACACGGAATGGTTTCAGGCAGAAAATCTCAATCTATGACGTTCTTCCCGGTGATTTGGTACATCTTGCAATTGGGGATCAAGTTCCTGCAGATGGCTTGTTTGTGTCTGGTTTTTCCTTGTTGATCAATGAATCCAGTCTAACGGGTGAGAGTGAACCAGTCGCGGTGAATGCTGAGAATCCTTTTCTTTTATCTGGTACAAAGGTCCAAGATGGAACTGGTAAAATGCTGGTGACTACTGTTGGCATGAGATCACAATGGGGTAAACTGATGGCTACCCTCAGTGAAGGAGGAGATGATGAAACTCCATTGCAGGTCAAGTTGAATGGAGTTGCAACTATCATAGGAAAAATTGGATTGGTCTTTGCAATCGTGACGTTTGCAGTGCTAGCTCAAGGTTTAATCATCCGGAAATTCCAACAGGGTTCATATTTGAGCTGGTCAGCTGAAGATGCATTGGAGTTGCTTGAGTATTTTGCTGTTGGAGTCACTATTGTAGTGGTTGCAGTTCCTGAAGGACTTCCCTTAGCCGTGACCTTGAGCCTTGCCTTTGCCATGAAGAAAATGATGAATGATAGAGCACTGGTCAGGCATCTCGCTGCTTGTGAAACTATGGGCTCTGCTACATCAATTTGCAGTGATAAAACAGGTACATTGACCACCAATCACATGACCGTAGTGAAGGCTTGCATATGTGGAAATGTTAAGGATGTCAGCGATCATGGAAAATTGAAAACCATATTCTCTGAGATACCAGATGCTGTTCTAAAAGTACTTAAACAATCTATCTTTAACAACACTGGTGGAGAAGTTGTTGTCAACCAATCTGGAAAGCTTGAAATCCTTGGAACACCAACTGAGACCGCTCTTCTTGAATTTGGCCTGTCATTAGGTGGGGATTTCCAGGCTGTGCGCCAAGAAACTAAGATTGTCAAAGTAGAACCTTTTAATTCAGAAAAGAAAAGAATGGGAGTGGTTCTTGAGCTTCCTCAAGGAGGATTCCGGGCTCACTCAAAAGGTGCTTCAGAAATCATATTGGCTGCTTGTAGCAAAGTCCTAGACACACAAGGGAATGCCGTTCAGCTCGATGAAGCAACAGCGATTCAATTGAGGGCTACCATTGAGAGCTTTGCCAACGAAGCTCTGCGCACTCTGTGCCTTGCTTACATGGACGTTGGGAATAGTTTTTCAGCTTCTGAACATATTCCTGTTGAAGGGTTCACTTGTATTGGAATCGTTGGTATCAAAGATCCTGTCCGTCCCGGTGTTAAAGAGTCAGTTGCAATTTGTAGGTCTGCTGGGATCACTGTGAGAATGGTTACTGGGGATAACATAAACACCGCAAAGGCCATTGCTCGAGAATGTGGTATCCTTACCGATAATGGGGTGGCCATTGAAGGTCCTGAGTTCAGGAACAAGAGTCTAGAGGAAATGATGGATTTAGTTCCCAAACTCCAGGTTCTACTTCGGATCATATTAGATTGATTGTTTGCTGGTTCATTCAAATTCTTCCTTATTGGCTTGCTTATCTATGAAAATTCCAGGTGATGGCTAGATCTTCTCCAATGGATAAACATACCTTGGTGAAGCACCTGCGCACCATGTGTGATGAAGTTGTCGCTGTGACTGGCGATGGTACAAATGATGCTCCGGCACTCCATGAGGCAGATATTGGCCTTGCAATGGGTATTGCAGGAACTGAGGTAATATTTTTTGCTCCACACGATTTTACAATTTGTACAAATAACATACTCTTCTCCAAGAACAATGTATCTGAAAATTGACCACAGAATATCGTTAGGAACTTGTTCTAAAAATTTGATGGTGCAGGTGGCTAAAGAAAGTGCTGATGTTATCATTCTTGACGACAATTTCTCAACAATTGTTACCGTGGCAAAGTGGGGACGTTCAGTATACATAAACATTCAGAAGTTTGTGCAGTTTCAACTTACTGTTAACATTGTTGCTTTAATTGTAAACTTCTCCTCGGCCTGCTTAACCGGTAAACTCAACCGTCTCAATGAAACTGAGATCTGTTGTAACTCAAGATGATTCCTGATTCTAGTTTCCATTTCTTCTTCAGGACAAGCTCCTCTCACTGCCGTTCAGCTACTCTGGGTGAACATGATCATGGATACACTTGGGGCACTTGCATTAGCCACCGAGCCACCTAACGACGAACTGATGAAACGATCTCCAGTCGGAAGAAAGGGAAATTTCATTAGCAACGCAATGTGGAGGAACATCTTAGGACAAGCCTTTTACCAGTTCATTGTGATATGGTATCTTCAGAGTCAAGGCAAAGTACTATTTGGCCTTGAGGGCCCTGATTCTGATCTTGTGCTCAACACTCTCATATTCAATTCGTTCGTCTTCTGTCAGGTGAGTTCAAATTCACATCTCAATTTTCTGTTTTTTTTCTTTGTCATTCCGAACTCTGAAAGATTCGTTATCGCGGGAACTTCTTGTGTAGGTATTCAACGAGATCAGCTGCAGAGAGATGGAGAAGATAAACATCTTCCATGGCATATTGGAGAACTATGTGTTTGTGGCTGTCCTTTCTTCAACTGTCATCTTCCAGTTCATAATCATCCAGTTCCTCGGCGATTTTGCCAGCACCACTCCATTGACTTCGAGCCAATGGCTTTCCTGTGTGCTCATTGGCTTTCTCGGAATGCCGATCGCCGCCATCACTAAACTGATTCAAGTCTGATTCAAAAAGGAAGAATGGGAACCTTATGAAAAAAGTCTCATAGTTGCTGATTGCTTCATTTTTTGTGTGATAAGATTCAGACTTTGAATCGATGTTAAGTAGTTTAGTAGAAGATCATCCAACGAGATGCATGAAAACGTTATAATTTTTATGCTAAGTCCTCTTCTTCTTGCCGAGGTTAGCTAGTCCTGTTGTCTCTCTTTTATATTTGATAATTTTCTATTGGATTTTTTTTATCGATTTAATTTGTCTTCGAGCACAAATTTTACTTAAACGCATGAATAGTCCTTTCCATAGATTTTGTCACAGTCAAATTTTTGAAATAATTTTCTTTTCTATTTGACAAAATCTATGTTTTATATTTTATAAAAATAAATAATAATAATAATAATATGATCATTTCATTCAAGTTACATTCTCTTGCTCAAATGCCTAAAGAACGAAGATAATTAATTACGTAATAAATATCAACATTACTAGCTCTAAATGCTTTGCAGACTTTTCATTGTAATGCTAGAGATTAGAGAAGATGTAAAAAATATACAAAAGAAAAATATATTAAAACATTGATGCGCAACTTTTTATGAAAATAATTAGAGGAAATTATAGATATATCACCGTAACTAAAAGTTTTAATTTAAAATATATTTAAATGTGGCCGTGTGATAATGATATCATTTTTTATTAGTACATTGCAATTAACTAAAAAAATGGATTATGTTTATATGAAATTTACTAAAATTAAAATCCTTTGGCCATACTTAAAAATAATTAAAATAATATAATAAAAGAGAGAAGCAAGGAAAAAGAAATGTTTGGAGATTATCAAATTGTATATATATGAACATCCACCGTATTTTTAATGAATTTATTTTTAATATACATTTTGTTATCTTGTTTCTAATGAATTAATTATTAATATACATTTTAAAAATCTTTTTTAATACATTCATTTTTAATATACATTTTATTATCTTGTACAATGGGATGATTATTATATAGTAAATTATCGTAATACTTAGAAAACATTAAAAGAACATCTATCATTTTAAATTTATTTGATGAACAAAATATTTTTTAAATAGAATCCTTCATTCCAAGATACTGAGTATAAAAATCCCATCCCAGGGACATAGAATGAGTTGGTTACCTCACAACAGCAGACTTGCAGAAGAGGGCAAGAGTTTGAATCCTGGTTAAGCCAGACAATAAAATCTCCTGCGTCGTGATCAACTGCAATTTCTCGATTTACCTTCTCACAGATGATCATAGAACTGACCGTGTGGGGCCGCTAAGGTGGCAGATTCCACTTTTACAGAAGAGTATAAAAAAAACAATCTACAATCTTCTTGCAGAAGAGTATAAAAAAAAATAATCTACAATCCCACTAACCAACCCTCTCCTTATGCAAGACCACTTCTCCCTTGATTGCAAAAATATAGGATCAATTTGTAAGAGAAGGAAGAAAGAACCATCAAGGTCAAATGTATTTTTTTTTTAGGTCAACCATCAATTCGCTAAAGTATGGCTTATCTTGAACTGCAAATCTCTTCATCCAGCCCGGTAAAAAAATTAAGATTGGTTCACAAAACTGCCACAACAGGCAACATAAAATTAATATTAGCATCTACCAAATCAAAAATGATGGAAAACCCTCAGATCTTACAATTAATATGCTCACTTTAAGCATCACTTTTACTGCAATGATTTGTTTGCACCTACGTTTGGATCGTTGGTTCCTTGCTTTTCCTGAAAAGGAGAATGGAGCTGTTCAAGAGCTAGTAGTAATATGTTGAAAATGCTACTAATGGAATGTCTTTGAGGCTCTGCTGCGAAGTAATTTGAAGGATGATAGTCAATTTGGGCAAAAGTATAATATACTGGCAAAGGAATTCCTATATAATAGTTGTTGGTGCAATCATACCCTAAGTGGTCGTGTTAGACCAGTCGATCCTATCAATAGCTACTGCCCTTAAGGTGTGAACATGCATTCCAATTTCGGTGAAAGCGAAATGTCATTCGCTTTACTTACGACACATATATAAGCGTTAATATTGATTTACTTATATGATTGAACAAAATCACAAAGGTTTTTTCACAGTAAAAGAATTAAGTACAAGCACATAAATGGAAATTGTGGCAGAAATAATCAAATGTTCAAGTAGTGCGTATAGTTTTATCCATGAAGGTCCTAATTGTGGTCTGCAAAACAATAAGAGAATGATGAAGAGAGATTGAGAATGACAAAGAGAGACGAATGAGTTAGGTTAAATGAGCACCAACAAGACTGAGCAAGTGGTAATAGACATGTGAATCTCAGGTAACAAGACTTAGCAATTAGGATGAGATCCCAAGCACCACTCACTTTCTCCCTTGCATGAGTGGTTTCTATGACTAAAGCATGATATATCAACTGAGTTTCCTAAATCAACCCAATTTGGTCAAGTTACAATCAATTTTATCCATTTTCCCATGAGATGTAATTCTAGCTAATTTCTTTCAATTCCTAGTTTATTATGCTTCTCTAGCAAGCTTCATCAGTGAAGCCAATTTTGACAACTATGATTATAAACACACGATCATAGATCACATTAGAGAGGATGAGGAAAGAAGTGCAGGAAATAGGCAGTATGTTCCAAACTTGATGTCGAGTCCAAAATCTTCCCTATTCAAAATGGCGATTTATATCCTCGTCACACCTCTCTAGTTTAATCAGCAGAAGCAGTTGAAGTTTGTAAAAAGGGCAATTGAACATACATGAACAAAGACAACAAAATTACTGATAAGAATAACTAAAACAAAAAGTCTCTCTTCTGCCAATGGCACCATATTAAGTTCATTTGAATGATCCTAAAACAATGAGGCGAAATTTAATTTTTAGGCCCTGGCATATTATAATATCAAAGTAAAATTTGATGTTACTATTAATGTCAAAGTAAAATTTGATCTTTTCACATATTTTGATCCCACCAATCTAATACCGATAATAATTAAATTTTTTGAATTTTTAATACCAAAATTAATAGTAATATTGCCATCCATGCAGACCTTTTGTTTGGTGTTCCACAGACCCATTTTTACAAGCGATTAAAAAAAATGGTATTAGAGCCTTGTCGTTTTTAAGACCTTTAGTTTATGATTCCTTCAAACTCTTTACAAGAAAATAGAAGATTAGACTACTTGGATTTAGCTCTAAATTAGATTAGGAATTACACTTAAATTAGATTATGTTATTTTCATATCATAGCATCAATCATTTGATTTTCCATCGACAGTGCTTGCACATGATAACAAACAGTAAAAAGTATATAGATGCTAAAAGTGTTGGAAATGCAAAGTATTACTAACATGCAGGTAAATTACAACAAACTAATAAGATTGATTCTTCAAGTAGTCAAACAGAACAGTGCTTTTAGGTCAGCAAGTGTCCTAAGAAACATGAATAAGAAAATGTTGGTTTCTTAGTTCTCAAGAACACCTTCTGAAAAGCTACTTCTATCAATATGCTCCACCTTTTTTTATGAACAGTCAATATCTCTGATGTGCAGTATAATTACCCTTTTTAATAAATTTTTTAGCAGGTTTGTGATGCTTCATGAAGTCAACTACAACATCTAGTTAAAGAGAAACAATGTTCATCATTTATGATCTTAGTTGGATTCGTCAACTACAAGAATTTCTTTAAGCCAATGAAATAAATTTTGCTATTCATTTATTACAAATGAAATATCCAACATGATTATGGTCCTTTTAACTGATTACTATGCTCAAATAGAATCTAAACAGAAAGGTTCTTATTGATATCACAAATCCTATTTGTTAGGCTTCTTTTTGTACAAATATTTCTCAGTAAGAGTTATTTGATTAACTGCTGTTTAGATTCATGTGCCGCAACAATTGATTCCTCCATTTTCTCCTTTCCAAACACCTATTCTGAGCTGAACTAACTCCTCCACCCTTCACCTCCAGTTAACATTTCTCACTTCAAAGCAATTTCTCCATTCATAAGAGCCTAAATTTCTTCCTCAACCTTTTTAGCAGAAAGGTTCACTAATGGTCCAAGTAAATGTTATTTAAGTGATAATTCTATGGAAGTGGAAAACAGCACAAAGCTTGCAACCTATACGATACCCAACACATTTGCTTAATAGAAGAAAATATTGAATAGAGACAACAGAAAAATCATCTCAAAAGATAAATCCCTAGCTCCAACCGGAATCTCAAAGGAAATCACAACCCCACCAAAATCGAAATCCCGAAACCATGAAATCCGATCACCATTCAGAATTTGATCCAAGTAATAACCACAACTAGATTCAGAAACCTTACCTCTGTTGCCCTAAAATCTCCGATTCTAGTTCCAAGTTCTGCCTTCCTCTTCTTCGATCAAAAACCACCGTGCTCTCCAATTCCACAACCTATGAATCCAAGAACTTCCAAAATCTGAAGGAATTCCAAGGAAAAACCACAAATCCGAAGAAACCCTAACTTACCGATCTTGATTTCTCATATCTGAACTCCTCTGCTCACGTCGCGCTAATCGCCGCCGCCACCCAATCTGTCCAGCCCCACCCGACGAGATCCAAGCCCGTTGGGCGACGCTCCTGACCGCCGGCAACCACCGCGATGCATTCTCTGGCTTCGAATGGGGAGCGTCGTTCGCCGATCGGTTGGAGAGGAGAGGCGATCATAAACTCGGGAAACAGGTTTAACGGGTTTAATCCATATCTAATAATCTCATAAAATTTTCTGATATTCTACCCACTTAATTAAAATTTTGGGCCCTCTTTAAATTTTGGGCCCTGGGCGGGCGCCCTAGTTGCCCTGGGCCAGGGCCGACTCTGACTTCTTGACTCATGAACTTAATATGGTGCCATTGGCAGAAGAGAGACTTTTTGTTTTAGTTATTCTTATCAGTAATTTTGTTGTCTTTGTTCATCAGAGCCGGCCCTGGCCCAGGGCGACTAGGGCGCCCGCCCAGGGCCCAAAAATTTAAAGAGGGCCCAAAATTTTAATTAAGTGGGTAGAATATCAGAAAATTTTATGAGATTATTAGATATGGATTAAACCCGTTAAACCTGTTTCCCGAGTTTATGATCGCCTCTCCTCTCCAACCGATCGGTGAACGACGCTCCCCATTCGAAGCCAGAGAATGCATCGCGGTGGTTGCCGGCGGTCAGGAGCGTCGCCCAACGGGCTTGGATCATCTCGTCGGGTGGGCTGGAACAGATTGGGTGGCGGCGGCGATTAGCGCGACGTGAGCAGAGGAGTTCAGATATGAGAAATCGAGATCGGTAAGTTAGGGTTTCTTCGGATTTGTGGTTTTTCCTTGGAATTCCTTCAGATTTTGGAAGTTCTTGGATTCATAGGTTGTGGAATTGGAGAGCACGGTGGTTTTTGATCGGAGAAGAGGAAGGCAGAACTTGGAACTAGAATCGGAGATTTTAGGGCAACAGAGGTAAGGTTTCTGAATCTAGTTGTGGTTATTACTTGGATCAAATTCTGAATGGTGATCGGATTTCATGGTTTCGGGATTTCGATTTTGGTGGGGTTGTGATTTCCTTTGAGATTCCGGTTGGAGCTAGGGATTTATCTTTTGAGATGATTTTTCTGTTGTCTCTATTCAATATTTTCTTCTATTAAGCAAATGTGTTGGGTATCGTATAGGTTGCAAGCTTTGTGCTGTTTTCCACTTCCATAGAATTATCACTTAAATAACATTTACTTGGACCATTAGTGAACCTTTCTGCTAAAAAGGTTGAGGAAGAAATTTAGGCTCTTATGAATGGAGAAATTGCTTTGAAGTGAGAAATGTTAACTGGAGGTGAAGGGTGGAGGAGTTAGTTCAGCTTAGAATAGGTGTTTGGAAAGGAGAAAATGGAGGAATCAATTGTTGCGGCACATGAATCTAAACAGCAGTTAATCAAATAACTCTTACTGAGAAATATTTGTACAAAAAGAAGCCTAACAAATAGGATTTGTGATATCAATAAGAACCTTTCTGTTTAGGTTCTATTTGAGCATAGTAATCAGTTAAAAGGACCATAATCATGTTGGATATTTCATTTGTAATAAATGAATAGCAAAATTTATTTCATTGGCTTAAAGAAATTCTTGTAGTTGACGAATCCAACTAAGATCATAAATGATGAACATTGTTTCTCTTTAACTAGATGTTGTAGTTGACTTCATGAAGCATCACAAACCTGCTAAAAAATTTATTAAAAAGGGTAATTATACTGCACATCAGAGATATTGACTGTTCATAAAAAAAAAGTGGAGCATATTGATAGAAGTAGCTTTTCAGAAGGTGTTCTTGAGAACTAAGAAACCAACATTTTCTTATTCATGTTTCTTAGGACACTTGCTGACCTAAAAGCACTATTCTGTTTGACTACTTGAAGAATCAATCTTATTAGTTTGTTGTAATTTACCTGCATGTTAGTAATACTTTGCATTTCCAACACTTTTAGCATCTATATACTTTTTACTGTTTGTTATCATGTGCAAGCACTGTCGATGGAAAATCAAATGATTGATGCTATGATATGAAAATAACATAATCTAATTTAAGTGTATCTGCAATCTAATTTAGAGCTAAATCCAAGTAGTCTAATCTTCTATTTTCTTGTAAAGAGTTTGAAGGAATCATAAACTAAAGGTCTTAAAAACGACAAGGCTCTAATACCATTTTTTTTTAATCGCTTGTAAAAATGGGTCTGTGGAACACCAAACAAAAGGTCTGCATGGATGGCAATATTACTATTAATTTTGGTATTAAAAATTCAAAAAATTTAATTATTATCGGTATTAGATTGGTGGGATCAAAATATGTGAAAAGATCAAATTTTACTTTGACATTAATAGTAACATCAAATTTTACTTTGATATTATAATATGTCAGGGCCTAAAAATTAAATTTCGCCCAGGGCCCTTGTACAACCAGGACCGGCTCTGCAAGAAGTAAAATACAAACCTTGTTTAACAAGCCTTCCGTAGTCATGATCTTGTAGAGTTTCTGCATAAGAATTTCTTCTTCTACCTTATATGAACAAGATCACAACCATCAGATAATGTAACAGAATTGTTAATTTCAATAATCCGGAAGAAAAAATTACAAGAAACCTGAAGTTTATGTAGCTCATGGGACATTGAACGATATGCTTCCATGAGGACTTCACCTTGCTTCTCCAGAAGCCTGAAAAAGAACAATTTCGACTCTGAGTTTGACATTCAAAAACACAAAACTGGAAGAAACAGTTAACTATATCCCATCCGACGTACTTGAACATGTCTGCTGAATGCTCTGCAGCCATCCTGAGGGGCGAATCGGATCCCGAAGAAAAGAAAAGTCGGAATCACCCTGCAAGAAACTACAAAAGCACGTCAGATATCTATCGGAGGGAGAATTTCCAGATCGAACAAGGTCTCACCGGAAGGGAGGACGTTCGCCGGTCGAGAAGGGAGGGAGGGAGCGAATCGCGGTCGCGAGCGGGCGATGGCTGTGCAAGAACACCGACATATGGGGATTAGGGCTCCCAGCGAATAGGCTCCGGTTCGCTGCCAATTACCGGTTCAATTTCAAATTTAGACGCCAATTGGTTCAGATATAACCCAAAGCTTAGAATGGATCGAGTCTTCAAGCCCAATTTAAAATGAAAAATATAAGATTTTTCCATTTAAAATAATAATATTAAAAATATTATACATAAAATATTTTTAAATTTTTTTATCAGATTGATTAAAAATACTTAAATTTATCAAAATTATTTCAACATAGTTAAAATTAATGTAAAACTGTTGTAATTTTATATTACTATGATAATTTTTAAATAATTTTGATCAAGACGATAAAAATATTTATGTAAAATTATTTTATATATAATATTTTTGATCAAATTAAATCCATTTACACATTATAACCGTTACTCTGAACGTACTCTAGAAAAATATGCTAAAATATTATTTTAACTTTTCCTTGCTCTCAGTACGAAAATAATAATTAAGAGTACCTTTTCTATTTTTGTCCATGTGTTATACAACCATATATAGTAATATAACTATACTTGGCACGTATCTAAGCCTAACATTACGGGTGCTTAACCCAGTCTAAATAACTCTGTGTTGTGCCTATCGTTGTATGACACGTACATGAGCTGGTCTGTCCTTGGTCGTGTCCATCCAATCGGCCCGTTTTGACAATTCTGCTTTCCACGTCAGGCTTGTCTGGATTCCACTGTCTGTGATGGTGAATTGGCAGTTGCGGGTTTCAGAGCCACTTGCTCGGCTCGTTCTTTTAGCTGAACAGTCTGAGACTTTCAATCCGCCATTGTCTCACCTTGTGTTCTTTGGAGGGTGATGAGTGAAAGAAGACTGACACTGTTGCAGAATGTGAAGGCATAGGAGGGGGCATGATCCCTCTCGCCTCTGCTGCAACGCTGACACAGTTACTGTCAGTTTGATTCCTTCCCACGCGTCTCGCTGTCCATGTGTTGATCCTGCTATTGCTTTTGTGCTCGTTTTCTTTTCTTTCACTCGTACTGGGCTCCTCCTCCTCCTGCTTCTTCTTCCCTTTCTGCTTGGTAGTTCAATTTGTGGCTCATTCGCTGTTTTGAAGTAGACTGGTGCATGCTACCTTTTGCTTTTGGCTTTCCTTTCAGCAATGGCTATGAAAGTATTTTTCTCTCTGTTTTCATCTGTTCCGTTTTCATTTACACCAGAAGAATATTATAAAACTTTAACCCTCATTGCCATTTTCAACCTTTCGTAGTAAGTTCATGTTTGGTCACATGCACTCTTGGGTCTCATGCAATTGTTGCATATGCTTTTCATGTGGATTCCTGCAACATGGCCGGATTCGTTTACCCAGAGCTGTTCATGGCATCCTTGAACTCTCCCAGTGATTGCATAAAGAAATGAAAAGATGCTCATTGTCTGTGTCTCTATTTATCTGCTTCTCCTAGCGCAGAGATGCTGTTGTGGCGTCACAGGTGATTCGATCCTTTGACAGGCGGATTTCGATTTGAGGAATGTGCACTAATCTCAGATCTTAACGACCTTGCGACTAGAAAATATGGCAGACGCCATTAACTACTAAGGGAGGTTGCCTGGTGTCAGTTTGCTGCGAAGCTGGGAAACACAAGATCTCTCCTTCCGATTACGTCTCTTGGTCATTTTCCCATACGAGTGGTAGGGAAGGCAAATGACTGAATATTTTTGTTGATCCTCTGTCCTGCAACTGATTGTTTTCTTGAACCTCCTAAAGGAAGTCAGCTTCTATAAGTGTGCCTGACAGTTTAGCTTCAAAGAGTTGGTATTGCTGATAAAAATGTTCATGTTCTCTCAAAACAAGTGAAGAAGTGCATGCTCGGAAGACAGAAGTGAAGAGAAGGTGCACACATTTTGTTTGTTTCGCCATGAAGTTCATGAAGCTTGGATCAAAGCCTGATTCTTTTCAGGGTGATGAGAAGGATCAAAGGTACATGGAACTCATCGTTGTATTTCCATTAAAATGCCATTAAAATCTAGTTTTTACGATTTACTGTGCTTGTTGCTACCGTGTTTGTCTTCTGATACAATTTCAGTAATTATGTGCTTCCCCTGGTAACTAGTATTGGTCCTGTTATCAGTGATAAAAATTTTCTGTAATAACTGTATCATTTAGCTATCTTTACTGTTCTTAAATTCTTTGTCTTTCCCATGTTTCTGAGAAGGTGCTTCCCTGTTGACACTGCTGGTTGTATGTTATAGAACTTTCAAAGTTCATTTCTTTTCACATTCTGCCAGATGCAAAAGTGCCACCTGATTGTGGCTTTAACACTCATTAGCTTGTTGTGTGGTTTTGGTGCAAGTATAGTCTTAGTGTAACTCTACTGGTTGAACTTTCAGTATCTCGACCAAAATGTGTGTGTAGGACAAGAGCCCAAAACGATAGAAAAATAAACTAAAGGCTTCAGAGATCAAGGGAATCATGAGCAGGAAGGATACTCTCTCGATTTAAACTTAGAACGACAAAGGGTTCTTGATTCTAACTAAGCTAACAATTCAATAGGTAAACAAGTATGGTTTCCTGATTTGATCAAGAAATCCATGATCAACAATGGATCTAGGCTTTGATAGATGACATCTTGAGCCTATTTGAGTGATTCTAAGCTTCAGTTTGAGAATTAGGACTCACTATTTGATGAGAACTCCTTCATGATCATGTATTCTTTTTAACAACTAGCATTACTTAAGAATGTTTCTGTTGAAGAGCTGACCCTGAAGTAGTAGCCTGCAGTCAAGAATTCATTGTGGTTTCCTTTGTTACAATGTCTATTGCTAAACACAATGCCTTGCATACATTTGCAGGTTTGTAGTTTCTGAGTTAGCTGCTGATATCATTGTTCATGTCGGCCATGTAAAATTCCACTTGCACAAGGTAATGTATCTACCCATCATAATGGTAATAGATGTAAAGAAAATGCAGAAAGTAGTAGCTTTTCCATTGAGAAACAGATTATGAAAATATCATTTCAGAACTGTTTAGTTACTCTTGTTGCCATTAATTGGTTGATATCACAATCACGTCTGTGTTTTAATTTGTGGACTATAACCTGGCTGTGAGATGTGTTAGTGATGCCGGGTAACTAGCTATCATTCTCAGATAAGACTGAATTCATGCAGTTTCCTCACAGTGGCCCGATTGATACATGCAGTTTCCCTTGTTGTCCAAGAGTTCTCTCCTGCAGAAGCTGCTGATGGCTTCCAATGATGACAAGGTCGATGAGATTTGCATTACTGATATCCCTGGTGGAGCTACAGCTTTTGAAACTTGTGCAAAATTTTGCTATGGAATGACTGTAACACTCAATGCTCACAATGTAGCCGCCACTCGATGTGCAGCTGAGTACTTGGAGATGAATGAAACAGTTGAGAAAGGGAATCTTGCATACAAAATTGAAATCTTCCTCCGGACTAGCATATTTCGTAGTTGGAAAGATTCGATCGTAGTTCTTCATTCGACAAGGTCTCTTCTACCCTGGGCTGAGGACTTGGAATTGATCACTCATTGCATAGATTCTATTGCCTCCAAGGCTTGTGTTGATACTTCTAAAGTGGAATGGTCATACACCTACAACAGAAAGCAGCTTCTATCTGAAGTTCTTAATCCACAACAATGGAATGGAGTTAAAAAACAGAATCGAGTGCCAAAGGACTGGTGGGTGGATGACCTGTCCGAACTCGAAGTCCACTTCTTTAAGAAGATTATATTGGCCATTAATGCTAGAGGCAGAATGTCCTCTCAGGTGATTGGAGCTGCACTGGAAGCTTATACCTGTCATAGATTATCGAGTTTAGGCAGAGAATCAATGAGAAAGGGAGGTGATGGTATGAGCACTTCATTTGTGGAGACTGTGATTTCACTGCTGCCCTTGGAGAAGGGTTCTGTCTCAAGCAATTTCCTTCTGAGGTTACTGAAAGTTGGAAATTTATTGAATATTGGTGAAACTGCAAAGAAGGAACTAACAAAGCGCATAGGGCGCCAATTAGAAGATGCTTCAGTTCGTGATCTTCTAATCCCTGCTTCCGCGGAGAGCACGATGTATGACGTAGACATGATTCTCAGTTTAGTAGAAGAATTCAACTGCTCTGCTTTGGCTTCAGGGAATTCAAGGACTGTTGTAGCCAAGCTAGTGGATGGCTGCCTTCTTGAGGTAGCAAAAGATCCCAATTTGCCTCTTTCCAAATTCATTGATCTTGCTGAGATTATACCAAGTGAACTAAGACCTGTGCACGATCAGCTTTATCATGCCATTGATGCTTATCTCGAGGTAGGTCGATTCCAAAATCATGGTTTTGAGTGTCGACTAGGATCCAGACGGATTTCATTCATGTCGTGTTGTGTGCAGGGGCATCCGCCGCTTGGCAAGAGAGAGAGGAAACGGCTGTGCGGTCTCTTGAACTGCAAGAAGCTCTCGGTAGACGCTTGCGCGCATGCTCTGCAGAATGAGCGCCTGCCGTTACGGATGGTGGTGCAGATCATGTACGTCGAGCACATGCGGGTGTCGATTTCCATGGCCAGCCAGGGTGGAAGTGGTGGTTCCTGTGGAAGCTCAAGGTCAGCCATGGCGACCGAAACTCAAGACGAACCTGTTGATTCAAGCGGCGATGACGGTCGAAGTATCAACAATGGCAAGACGAAAGGCATGGTGCTGCCCAAGAAAATCCTCAAGAAGCTGTTGCCAAGCACAGGACAGTCAGGAGAGAGCCATGGCTCCTCAGGAAGTCCGATCTTGGCCAACCCGGAGAAGCAGCGCACGCCTCCGAGGAAGGCAAGGCACTCGATCTCCTAGCTGAGCATCACAGTTTGGTTCGAGCACGCCATTGTTGATGAGCCAAGCAAACACTGCGAGAGAATTTTGTCACATCCCTGAAGTTTTGACGGATCTAGCTCAAACTAGGCGATGCTCAATTCTCGAGGCTAAAATTCTGCTAAAATAAAATAAAATCAATGCAGTGTTTCTGATAAATTCTCTGATTATATTTATGAACGAGCGTTGGCACATCCACCAACACTCCTGCTGACTACTTCCTGCCTGTCCCTTCTTTTCAATCACAACTGGCCAAGTTCCTTTGTTTATTGTGTCGTTCACCCGACGATTCTTGCTTCTCTCCTAAACAGTAACGTCGAATCACATGTTTGTTTAAGTAAATCACTCAAGTGATGGTGCCAACGCATCTGAAGTTCTACTTCCTAAAGCCTTAAATATCAAACAATTCACCTCACCTCTCCTAACACTTCTAAAATAAAAAAAGGTTGATGAAGCAAGCAATGCAACTTTGTAGTCTTATTCCTTTCCAAATTCTGTGTTTGTCAGGCTGTGCATGCATTTTTTTTTAACGTGGGGACGTCACAGTCAACTGCGCACACAATCAGTGCTCAGACTCTGTAAATTGCATCTTTTTCTTGATGGCGTAAAGCACTATCTAGAGAATCCCAAATAGTACGCATATAAAAAAAAAGAAGAAGGAGAAAATTCCATCTCACCAGCCAAGAATAATGAAATTTAGCCTCAGTTTGTTCTCTTTTTCAGGACATTGCAGCTCAAAAAAGTTCCTCTCCCTTGTCCTGCGTTTCCTTCTCTCTTAGCTTGCAGGTTTTCTCTGCCTCTCTCTAAGGCTAAGCCCCCATCCATCCATGGCCACTGCCCTGCTGCTGCTCTTGCTCACTGTGGCCATGCTTGGCGTTTCAGGTGTGATTCTTATGTTTCTTCCTGTTTGCTTATGGTGTCTCAAGAGATGTATCACTCTCTTTTGGGCAGATGCTGCTTGGTGTGTTTGTAGCTCTGATGCGAGCTCAACCGCACTGCAAAAGACACTGGACTATGCGTGTGGAGCTGGGGCTGACTGCAGCCCTATTTTGCAAGTTGGGACATGCTACAACCCTAACACAGTGCTCGCCCATTGCTCTTATGCTGCCAACAGCTACTACCAGAGGAACGGACAGGCACAAACAGCCTGTGACTTCTCAGGAACAGCCGTGCTCACCTCCTCAGATCCAAGTAAGCAGCCCTTCTCTTTGCTTATCAAATCACTGAAGCCATGGCAGAACAGGATGCTAATCTGTGGTTTTGGTATTGCAGGTGCAAATGGCTGTGTCTATCCTGCAACTGCTAGGTAACCATTTCTTGTAAGAAAATCTTATAGAGGTTAAAATTTTATACCTTTAGATGCTCATGTTAATTTACGATGTGCATAACTACTGTGGCAAATGTTTAACAAGGTCAAAACTTTGAAGCCTTACAGAATTTCCAGTTTACAGAAGCATCCAACCTAACTTTTTAAAGCACCTTTCTCTTATATTCTGGTTCCCCTTTTGCATTTTGAAAGATTAGGAGAATATTATCTACCATTCCTCTCTATTCTGCCAAGTGCCTGTTGTAAGCTTATTTTATGATCAAGATCTTATATGATGTTCTTATGATCTTATTTGTCAATCCTATTTTTTTCCCCTAATTTACTCTTTATCTGAGTGGATTAAGTCTTGGTCTTTATACATGCTTAAACACGAGTTTACTCAGAGTTGTTCACCTGCAACTTTACAAGGAAGGTATATGGGTCCTTTAAGATCGGCAAATGCAAACCAAAATACTGAAATATGGAGAGAACAACTCGGAATAAACACGCTGCCGTTCTAAGAATGATTAGTTGAAAAAGCAGTCACACCAAGAAAGAAAAGGATGAAAGTTCCACTAGAACTAGAAATGAGAGTAAAGAAAGATTGATGGAGTGCACTTGAAGAGTGCAATCACAATTTGACTGGTCCAAGTTAAAAGCTAAGGTTCTAAACCTTATCTTATCTATCTTTGGGTATTTGTACATATAAAATTAAGTAGGGATTAAACAAGTGTCTAAATCAGCATAATGTGAAAAAGTTTCTTTAAGAACCCCCCTTTATGTGGTATACAGAAAGAGACAAACTATAAGGACAAGTTTTTCTTACATTGATTGATCATCCACATGTTCTCCACCTTTGGGCCATTACAAGTAGGCACAAAGAACTTGGAAACTAAATATCACAACTTCTAAAATCTACAAAAAAGAATTTATGTTTACACAAATCATGGTGAAGCTAGGGAATGGCTGTTCTATGTGCAAAACATATTGTGACAACAAATAGGCCTCAATTTTTGAGGCTGGCTTTATAGTTACTGGAGCTTTATTTGCAATGAAATCTCTGGAGATAAGAGACATGAAAAGCAAATGTGAGCTCAGGGGAAGGGAAATAATCAACAATTTCTATGACCTCTGTTGATTAAACTCTTTCAGCTCATAGAACACTAAGATTTTGCCAATCTTTTGCATACAATTGCAGATGATTCAATGTATATTGTTAGGTGACTTCTGAGCTGCATATCCACTTTTATTCTTGTTTTGCTTAAATGAGATTAAGTATATAATACATTTTCACATAAGACAATTTAAATTATCGACCAATATAAAACTATCATAGCAGTTTCATAAACTAGACTTTGGAGAAAATTATGAAAATTGCTTATTGATGAGTTATCTGCACTAATTACTAGTCTGTAGATCGTGTTCTTGATCCAATGTCATTGTACTTCCAAGCATAATCTAGCTGAAGACTGTTTTTATGATAGGGAATTCGAGTGGGGTTTTCATTTTCCATTGCCACAACTTATAGCTTAACCATGTTCTTATCTCTTTCTCCCTTGCACCAGTGCGGCAGGAACCTCAAGCACACCGACAACTACAATCTCTCCGCCAAGTTCACTTACACCAAGCACCTTTACCCCGACGACAACCAACACTACAAATGGAGTTCTTGGGGGAATAGGCCCTACAGGAACAAGCAACGGAATCGACACCAGCCACGGGAGTTCGCTTCGAAAGGCAGGAAGATGGTCTCTCTCAACACTTCTTCTTCCAACCTTGGCTTTGATGCTGAAGCTAAACTAGTTTGGGAAAGCGATTTTGAGGCGAAAATAACACCAACTTAGAGTGGTTGAGGTTGTTCCAGAGCATGTAATGACACCTTTGGTAGGTGATTCTAAATGGAAGAACATGCCCACTAGCATTCATCGTATAATGATAAGGTTGAAGTGGATGTGAAGATTCCCTGTGTTTGGTTGGTATGAATTGTTAGGAAGGCTGTCTCTTTTGCTCATGGACCCTTGTCTTTATAATTTAAGAGTGTGTTCATCAGACGGTCTTCCCTCTCTCAGTTTGCATATTAAATAAATCCTACAATGTTTATTCCATTGGATTCAAATCTTTTTTTCTTAGTTTGCCTAATGCTTAAATTTGATTTGAAGTACAATTTATATAGGTTTATAAATTAAAATTTTAAATATACATCCCATTAAAAAAATCAAACTTTGAATTTTTTTTATTTTTTTGAATGTTTTATTATTGCATCATGCCTATCAAAACACTGTTTTATTCACTTTGTCGAACTCAAGTGTAAAAAGATTTTTTTTATGAGTGAGACATTTTAATGATTTTAAAATAAGAGATATGTTTTAATAATATCGATAAAATATGCTCTTTTATTTATTTATTTTTCTATTATTGTCAATTATCTATATAATTAAAAGTGAAACAAACTAGAAGATTAATATTCTAGAGGTTGGATCGAATGTATAAGATTAATCGGTCAAAATTTAAATATGTTGATTAAAACAAAGAAAAAAATAATAAAATATTTAACTTGGTGATTGCGTTGTTATTTAAAGATTTGTTGTCTTGAGACATAATTGAGTTGATTACGAGGGAACAGATTTATTAAAGTGGGCAAAAATTGAATTTAAACGAAATCGAGGTAATATTCATTTCGTAATGGTCAATTGTAGTTTCTTGATTTATGATCGTGGGATCGACCGGGGTGGAAGATTTGCATAATGGATTTTTGGATGTTAAATTTTTTATTTATTCTATTAATATATCAATATTTCCTAATATGTAACACAAAAATGGCTTTCTCTTCGCACAAAATTGCCTTCTTTTGACTTTAATTTGAAAGTGCGCTCAAATAGGAGCAATCCGTTCCTTCCGGTCGCCAGATTCCCTCTTTCGGACTTGTTCTTCCCGGTCGTCCATCTTGCGTCGGGGGATGGCGGCTCCACCGAGCGACAACCAGCGGCCCCGTGTCGGCCTCCTCTACGACGAACGGATGTGCGCCCACACGACGCCCGATGGCGAGATCCATCCCGAGTGTCCGGAGCGGATTCGCGCCATATGGAAGAAGCTCGAGTCTGAGGGGATCCCTCAGAGGTAGATGTGTATTCTCGATGGGTATTGGTTCGGGTTTGGCAAATATATTCGAGGGGAGATGGCATCTGCCTTTTCCTTGGGATATTCGGTGTGGGCTTATGAACCCTAGTTCGCAACTGTTTTACGGAATGCCTCGAAGGAGATCTCTCTGCGGGTATTTTTGTTGTTAGAGTTAGTTGAAGGAAACTGCAAGAACTAGATAAGAGATATGATGAGACTTTTTAATTACAAAGTTACGCTTAAATTGATGTGGTTGAATAAATTACCATAAATGCGATATTTTCTTTGTTTTTAGAATTCTAAGAGGTACTTTGTTTGACGGCGAATATGAATGCAGACACGCACCTTGTCCACAATAACCTATCACTTATAGGACATGTTTCTGAGCTTTGCTTGGCTTTGTAGCCTACAAAATATGGGTACCTTTTACGAAATAGATCGTAGTCATTCTTTAGAAAAGATGTATATCGGTTGCAGAAATTGTTTCTCTTCTTTTTCATTGGTGTTAGTAAATTATTTTTATACTGATACATTTCCTATTGTATTTTTTTTTAAAATGGCTTTCCAGATGCATAATTCTGGATGCTAAGATGGCCGAGGACGATCACATTGCATATGTGCATAGTGCGAAACACATCAAGTTGATCAAGAGTATCAGCTCTAAGGAATTTGACTCTCGGCGTCAGAGAATTGCTTCAAAGTTCAACTCTATATATCTCAACAAGGGTTCATCTGAAGCTGCTTACCTTGCAGCAGGATCAGTTATTGAAGTAATGTGTCAATGAGTATAATTGCAGTTGACTATTTTATTTGTGCTAAAACATTCTGTTCATGCAATCTAAAAGGAGTTTCTACTGATAAGATTGATCTTCACTTTTTATAAATTTCAAGTAGGTCTCTGAGAAGGTTGCTAAAGGTGATATCAATTCTGGTATTGCTATTGTTAGGCCTCCAGGACATCATGCAGAACCTTATGAAGCTATGGGTTTCTGCCTCTTCAATAATGTGGCAATTGCAGCTAGTTTTCTTTTGAATGAGAAGGTTTATTCATGTCACATTTTTTACTATATAACATGTTACTCTTATGTAATTGCTACCTTTTCTATTGCAGCCAGAGTTGGGCATAAAGAAGATATTGATTGTGGATTGGGATGTTCATCATGGAAATGGCACCCAAAAAATGTTCTATGATGATCCTCGTGTGTTATTTTTCTCGGTTCACAGGTATGCCACCTTTTATTGTATTGTACTCAATACCTTTTGTACCATTGAATTTTTTAACTAATTTTTAGCTAGTTGTTATTTTGTAACATGTTTTATACCATTGTTTCTGTGTTTATTTATTTAGTTTTTGCATCTTACTGGTTCCTTTGGCTATAGGGTATATCTTATAGAAAACATGAAATCAAACCTTCTCCTGTTTTTTCCTATCTTAGATGTTGTCATAGATAATTCAGGCTGCACCTCATGATAACTTCTATATATTGGTTGAGGTGTCACATGATTCCTATGGGACAATGTCTTGCGTATGAATGTATTAATGTCTTAGTAGCTACAACTTTGTATATCTACTTAGCATGATTCTAAGACTAGTTAGGATATCTAGGAATGTAAATTTTATTTTCCTTGTTCATGATTTGATTTCTGCAATAAAATCACTTTAATATTCAAGTCTCATAAATAGTAGTAATCATGAATTGAAATATCATTCCATGACAGTATGTGTGGTCAAAAACATCTTATTTCACCCATCGATTGACTTACAAAATAGGTCAAGGTAGATCAAAGGTGGGTTTTCTTCCACGTGCGAGCGTTCCATGAATATCTTTGGTGAGCTAGAGGATTTGATCCATCTTCTCCTCTGTGACAACTCAGAACTACTCCACACAGCTCTTGAACATTGTTTGCAACCAAAGGGGCTTCTTCAAGCTCTGTGACGGCTAAGTATAGCTTTGCAAGGATCACAATGGCTTGTTAATAGCTTTCGAGACCACATAACTTTTGATACAACTCCATAGGGTTAGTTTAGCTCACGAATAGCTCTGTGTGGACCACACAAGAGGGCAAAAGTCTTGAATAGATTCCATTGACTAAGGAATAAGCCATTGAATAGTTCCTGTTTATGTGTTGCTATCTTTTCTTATTCTCCATTTTCTTCCTTCCTCCATCTCCAATTTGCCACCAACACCAAATTATTGGTATTTTGACACAATATTGAAAATGCCTCTTTCCAGCAGATCATCAAAACTCCGTCTCGGATTGAGATTCTAAACCTCGGTAGCAATGCCTTTGTGCTTGTCGTAACTCCAGCTACACCCCTCTAGATTCAAATTTCAACAATACCTCATTTACTTGACACTCAAATAAAATAAAAAATGTGGCATTAGGACGCAATGCAGTTGGCTTGTTTGAATTGCTTCTATGATCATCCTGGGGCAGCATTAAGAGTCATTGAGAACATTGCTAGAGTTTTACCTGGAACTTTGCAATGTAATGAACAGAAAGATTGTTCATACTGTCTGAATTAGGTTGAAAATTTGCCAAAGGATACTCAAGCACGCAGGAACATTAACAGAGGAAAACAATCACTTGAATTAGGTTCAAACACTTTTAAGTTTTAACAGATTTTTGTCTTTTCATAGTGGCATGTTGGAGGGTGTACCTACAATTTTAAGCCTAGAGAGGTCTATTTTGAGTTTCCTGACAATTTACCTTTTTCAATATACTAATTACTTAATTGTATCGTTGCTTACTGACATGATTCATTTATTGATTATGATTGTAGGAATGATTCCTTTAGTTATCAATGTTTCATCTTTGATTTAGTTTGTCTATTGAATAATTGGAAGTGAAGTGTTGCCTTGTGACCTAGAGGTCATGGGTTCAAGTCTCAAAAGCATCCTCTTGCAAAGCAAGGTAAGACTGCGTATAATAACCCTTTCTCGGGATCCCGTATTGGCAGGAGTTTCATCCATCAGGCTGCCCTTTAAGTGAAGTGCTGATATTTGTTGTTAATTTGCTGATTCATCTCTAAATGATAATTGAATGAATTGAAATATCTGACTTAAGGTTTGAGAACATTTTCTTTCTTAAATCAAGACCTATAGTGTTTAATAGCTGTTGTCGACATGTTTCTTTAATGTATAATGTATTTCTACTAGAAGATTGATGAAATGTTTAACTTCGCTTTCATTGGATTCATTGAATACTGTAGTCGGACACATTGCTTTAATTAACTAGTTCATTATGAAGTTTGGGCACAACTAAATATTCAGCCTATAATTCTGTATACAAATCTCATCCAAATGACAAATTCACCAAATTGATTTTTTTTTGTTCTGTGTTATTATCCTAAAACAATTTGCAATTATCAAAGAATTTCAATTTATTAGTCTCTTTTGGACATGACATTTTTTTTTGTTTTAGGTTTGACAATGGAAGCTTCTATCCAGGTGGTTATGATGGTGATTATTTTATGATTGGAGAAGGACCAGGTGCAGGGTATAACATTAACATTCCCTGGGAGCATGGTCAATGTGGTGATTCAGACTACGTGGCTGCATGGGACCATGTATTGATTCCTGTAGCCGAAGCATACAATCCTGATATTATCTTGGTTTCTGCCGGCTTTGATGCAGGTTACCTTTGTTTTACAGTTACTTTTTTTTTATGCATAACAAAAAAGTAGCTTGGTGGATTTTGTGGCTATAAATTTGTTGTAGTAAGTTAGGGAAAAGTGCCGATCCACTCAGGAATAAAGAAGGGGTTACCTACTTATAAAAGCCACGATTTTGAACTTGCTACTGAGGCACAGCGAGAAAAGGGTCGATGACACTCAAGCTCACAAAGGTAGAGCTTGCAAGTGTGGAAGAAGATAATTGCAATCGACAACACGAGGGACGGGGGTGGGGTCAACATCAGGGTACAAGTGACCTAACGTTAGAGGTGAATGCTACAACAGATGACTCTCACTGACAGATGTTCCTTTTGCATAACACAAATGTTGGTGAAAGCTCACAGTTGACAGAGTGCTTCCAAAATGCATGGAGATGAGTTGATTGGAGTAGATTCAACTTCCCCATGTGACTAGGGCACAGACAAGCAGGCAGCGATCATTGATGTGTGGAGAGGGTGGCGAGTGCTGCTTCTGGCTATTGTAGATATGTTTCCTCATGGTGAGGAAGGGGATTGAACTGAAGAACTTGTAGAATTGGCAGATCACTGCTTGCAAATAGGAAAGCATGAGAGAGAGGTGAGTAGAGAGGATCGAATGATGGGAGAAGCGTTATTGGGAAAACTCCTACCTATTAGAGACTAATCCTACTCATAATACCCTATTAATCTGATACTGCTAGCATTTGTCTTATTGAGATGAAAATTCCTCACACTCCAAGTTTATTGCAATAAGCGATGAAATGCTTTAGAAGCAGATATAAATTGTGGGGGTAATTGATTGCTACAAGAGGCGAATTTTGGATTTGGGTTGTCAGTTATGCAAATATAGTTAATCAAGCTCAATAAGCTGGGCTGATTCAGGATGAACTAATTGATAGCTAAATCTTAGTCCACATATATGATGTGCAACTTCATGTAATAACCAAACAAGTACCCCAAATGTGATGTCCATTTTAGCACCGATAGTCTCTCTTTACCGTGTGGTACAATTGATATAAAACTCAAAATCTTTTGTTTAAAATTTGTGGAAATGACTTGAAAATTTTTGCTATACCATGGGTTGCAGTAGGTATTGGTATCACTACTAGAAATTCTCAAAAGTTAAGTATCAATGATATCAAATCAGGATTGTTATAAAAAATTTAATAAATAAAAATCAATTGAAAAAGCATAGCAACATTAAAATAACAATGTTTGCTAAATAAGACAACAAAAAAGATATCATGCACCTTATATTTGAGTAACTATGAATACTACAGATTAATTAGTTATATATTTTAGATTAAATCTAATTCTAAATTAATTTATTTACAAATTAATTAATTAATTTTAAAACCCATGAATTTAATTTCGTAATTTACAATTTAATTGAAAAAATTATTTTAAACGAATTGATCTAATTAATAAATTAGTTAATTAATCTTAATGAATCAATTTTAAAAAATAAATATTATTAGTTTTAATTATTAAATTAATCAATCTTAGTTAAAATATTAATCAAATTACTCGAACTAAAATTAATTAATCAATAAACTATTGATAATTAATAACAATTAATAATTAATTTAGTATAATTATAGAAAATAATTAATTGATATAATCTAACATTTACTTACCTTTCCTCCCCTCCATTCCTAAAAACTCCTTTGTTCCTGAGAATGAAACCACAAAGTGAGCACCACCTCTCAAAGACTTTGTCTTCTTGGATTATCATGAAAGTTTATCGATTATTCCTTGACTTTTCCTTAGTGGGGTGTTCAAGAAATTGCCTAAAGTCGGATCAGCAAACGCCAATTCTTACCCAACTCACTAATAAGTATCAGGATCGGCCGAGTTTGCCAACCATGTTCTATTCAATGATTAATCATGAAAGTTACACAATGGAAGCTACCACAGAAAATCATTCATAGGAATAAATAGAAAAATATCTACTTCAGTAATCATTCCAACACATTTTTGGTTTGGCAGTTAAGAGACTTAACTTGCTTATTGGTCAACCTAAGAAATTGTTTATTTTTACTCTGTTGGTCTGTGAATGGCCAAGTCATGCTTCACAATGTGCAGTAACTACCTTGCTGTTACATGGCACAGATACATTTCTTGAGTGAATTTCTGCTTCTCTTAACTGTTGGTTTGAATTGTATAATTTTTATAGAACGATTTCTCTGGTTTTCATTATAATTAATTTATCTTGAACAGCCATTGATGACCCTCTTGGTGGTTGTTGTGTTACACCTTATGGTTATTCACTTCTATTAGAAAAGGTAAACAATCTCTAAACCACTTATTTGTTTGCCCAACCTGATTATTAGAAATTGTACTGTCAAACTTAGTAATTCATTTTTATCCAAATTGCTTCAATCTTTTCTTTGGACACAGATTTTTCCGACATTTAGACTTACAATTTCGTGTAATTGCTTGTCTTCTCACTGTTAAAGTTGATGCAATTTGCCCAAGGAAAGATAGTAATGGCCCTGGAAGGTGGATATAATCTCAATTCTATAGCTAACTCTGTCCTGAGTTGTGCAAAAATACTGTTGCATGAAAAAGTTGTTGGATCTACATGCTATCCTCCTTTTGAGTCTACATGGGATATCATAAAAGCGGTAATAGATTTGTCATCTCATGATGGTTACTTCCACTTGTGCGGTAGTTTTTTCTGTTCACTCTCGATATCTGGTTTCTTCAGGTTCGACATGGACTAAAAGGATACTGGCCTGCTCTTAATATTGAGCTACCTCAGAGCTTGCTAGCTAGCGCTAGCCGTGGAAGACCTCGGCCATTTGAGGTGAGTAGTGTATCTTTAAATTGCATTCTTTGTTTTACATACAACATATAATATCCACTTCCTATAGACCTATGAAACCTGTACGACTCGAATCAAAGAAGTCGCTCCCCATTTTTTTGGTTAATTTATTTTCCAGGCATTTATCTGAGGTCTCTGAACCAGGATTGGACTATATTCCTATAGTACTTGATAGTTGAGAGAAAGAGTTTGCTTAAATATACTCCGATCAGCTTCCTGGTTTAAGAGTTAAAGGAAACTAATGCTTTGCCATATGTTTTCTAGACGTGATATCTGCACAATACTAGCTCAATCTTGGGTGCACATTGTTCAGGATATTTTATGTACATTGATCAAGGTTCCTAGCTAGCTTATCGAGGTTTAATCAGCTTTGAAGTGAGAAATCTTGCCCAGTCTCAAATGAGCGTCTATGTAGGTAGTGATCCCTTTGAGTCTTAGTGGCATCGAAGTGCCTTCATGGGCATCAAAGTACCTTAGTGGGCATCGAAGTTCCCCACTCATTATCAGGGTGAAATTCTAGATGTGATGTCTGAATAATACTAGGTCAATCCCGAATGCACATTGCTGAGGATATTTTATGCAGATTGACCATGACTCCTGGCTTGTCAAGGTTTAGCCACTTTGGAGTGAGAGTTTTACCCAGTCTCCAATAAGCATCTCAATAGGTAGGTATCTCTTGGAGCCTTAGCGGGAATTGAATTTTCCCACTCATTTTAAAGGTGAGACAAAGTTCAATCCTTTGGGGAGAGTTGAAAGCTTGTTTCATTTCCACAGGTGATGCCATATATTGTGCACATTGACTTGGTTGTGAGTCCATCAAGTTATTATTTGGTTTGGAAGTCAGACACACCCTTGCTGTTTAGCCCTTTATCAAAAGACAGATTGTAAGGTGGGAGTCTCTTTGAGCTTTAAAACACATTGAAGTGTTCTACTCTCTTGCAGCATGGGACTAAAATCCTTTCATTAAATAATAAGTTCCAAAATCTCAATTGCTTGAATACCAATGTTTGATTGATTGATTTTTTCTTTCACGTGTGAGTTTTAATTTAGCAGTCACTTATGTTGGGAACTAACATGGGAAGAGAGGAGAAAGGAGATGCGTTTGTTAGAGGGAGCTAATACCTATATATCATGGGGTTTTTTTGTTGTCTCATGATTTTCTTGCTCTTATGAATGCTACATATATAGTATATATTAGTAGTACATAAATGAACAACTTCATACTCAATAACCAGATACATAACTGATCCGACACATTAAAAAAACTTAGTAATAATATGGAATTAGTCTGGTTGTTGTGTAGCTTGTTCCTTATGTTACATTCAAATTAAAAGATGATTCTCTCTCTATAAAAGCCAACTCCTTGCTCGTGCTTCGATACACACCTCTCATGTGAGATTTGCTTGGAGCCCCTCATTTGAATAGGATCTCCATTGTTGAGGATTGCCAATCCTCATAACTGTGATATGATCATCTTCATGAGCCTTGGTTCATAATCAAGTTAAGAGGTATTGGTTATCATTTTGTGTGGTGCAATCGCTTCCACACATTATGTCTAACATCTGTGACACTTGCCCACACTTGCTTTTCTTCCTTGAATGCAACACAAATTGTGCATGTTTAGTGTCCTGCTCAACTTGTGTTGCTTCTAATTTATCTATCGGTTTGTAGCCATAAAAGGATCTGAGTTTAAATTTCAGGTAACCTACTCTAGTTCTGAATCTGAGGTGGAGATGGATAAGGGAGTCAACACTGCAGAGATTGTGGAGGATGGAAAATTTGCTGATGATGTGATTCTACCACTTTCAAAACTGGAGCTAGATGAATATTGCGATGGGAAAATAATTGCTTCAAGTAAACTTCAAATGGAGGGACACTCATCTCAATATGAATCATGTCATGATCCACAAACACTGATACCAAGCAATATTATGGCCAGTAGTTTCACATGGAGATCTTCATTGTCAAAAAGTGAAGTTTGGTATGCAAGCTATGGGTCAAATATGTGGAAGCCAAGGTTCTTGTGCTACATAGAAGGTGGAAAGGTATCTGTAAATTTTTGCACATCAAATAATTACCGGTAGTGTAGATATGAGACTTCTCTGTTTATTTTCTGAGCTGTTAAGAAGGCATTTCTATTTTATGTTTTCACAATTATGCTTTACATTATTGTATAGAAAGTTAACTTTTGTTAGAATTTCTTTGCATTCTTCTCAATTTACTCAAGTAGGAAGTGGGTGCATCCTTTTACCTGCAAATTGATACCATACTTCTTTTACTAAATCCAGTTTGCTGTCTCATCAGTAAGTATGATCTACCTATTAACACTTCCAATGTTGGTCTTAAGCCTTTTTCTCTTGGTTCCTTCACCACTTGAATGCTTTAGTGTACAAGTTTCACTCCCAATAATTGGTCTAAGAAGATAATATCCTTGTTCAGTGGATTTAGCAGATAGTTTGGTAGGCGGTTTTTTAGTTCTCCTATGCAAGGTTTCTGTGCACTGTAATGGGTTTTGATGAATATTCATTATTCTATGGATCCCTTTCTTTCCCTCTCTCCTCACTCCCTTTTTCTTCCTTCCACTTTCTTCCCTATTCTCTTCACTCTTCTCTCTCTTTGCAGTTCACTTCTTTTGGATCAGAGTCATTGTCCCCTTTCTTTGCATCTACCTACAAAAGAAGAAGAAAGCTAATCACTAAAGTTAGGTAATCACGTACATGATAGCTATTATCTGTGACAATGCAACATTTCTATGCAGTCTTTTAGGCTAGGTTTCCTTGAGCAGAAAGATAGGAAGGAAAGGAGGGGGAGAAGGAAAGGATCATGGAATTCGTGTTTCATGAATGATAAATCACCCGTGTATATTTTGTGTTGCTTTCACTTTGCCCTACCTATTATCCTTCCAAATAAACAGCCCTAATATATATCATGGATCTCGTCACTGATGACATCACTTCTCTGGGAGAAAGAGAGATTGGGTGGGAAAATGCTAGTTATGTAAGAAAAAATGACTGCTGCAAACTAGTGTCGTGCATCACTTGTTGGCGATGTGGACATATGCATAAAGATGACTGATAGTTTCTATAGTTAGATAAGTAAAACAATTATTTGACAGTGTTGAAGAATCTTCTAGTTGTAGGCTATGACACGTCAATATTATTTCTAAAATTCCTCTTCCTCTTCACTTAGTGTACAAATTGAAAAAAAAAATCTTCCAAAAAAAAGGAAGACACCAGGAAAGTTGAGTTTTTACTGAGCCCCTATTCTATTCTAAACATCAATTATGTCTCTAGCAATTAGGCAAGACATGCATGCACAATCTTTCAAATTTCATGCGATGTAAGTCAGCATATGCTAATCCTTCATATTGTTTATTTTAATTCATGCAAGCTAAGAGTAAAGATCAGTGGAAGTATTTTGTTGCAAAAAATGACATTGGGGTGTATTTGAGTTACAGCGGAATATTTCTTGGTTCTGTTATTTTTTTGTTTTTGCTTCAACTCTTGCATGAGGATGTAAATGAATCAAGTTGAGCCAAGCTTCACTTGTTCAAATTTGTTCATTTATCTTACCAAGATTGTTTAAACTTGCTTATTAAAAATGTTATTGAGCTTAAGTCAAACACAAGCTTTTTATGGAGCTCAAAACATTCTATTCACAATTTCGTTCAAACATTAATCTAATAAATGAAAATATGAGTATATTATAAAAAAATATAAAAGTATAAATTTATAAGATATACACCATATTTTTTTATATATGAGTATTAAAACTAAAAAATGTGAATAATATTATCAAACTTTATACAAGTTATGAATGAATTAATTGTAAGTTTTGTTGATGAACCTTAATGAGACGGGCTCTCTAGTGCTGAATCTTGTTTTCTTTTTTTTTTTTTAAAGAAAAGAATTATTCAAATATATAAATTGAGCCAAGTACCGAGCTTCTTCATAAACATTTTAACTCTTGTAGGTGCAAGGTATGACTGTTCCATGCTGTGGATCACTTGATAAAAGTTTACCAAGAGGCATTATCTGGAAAGTTTTGCCTCATAGATTATTGTTTGGAAGATCTTATACCCGTACATGGGGAAAGGGAGGTGTTGCTTTTCTTAATCCCGAAAGGGACACGAGTGAAAAAGCTCACTTGTGCATGTATAGAATAACGTATGTCATTTGCCTTGTTCTAAAATTGCTTATTTTGCTTGTTAACAATCGACTTATATTTTTCTTCTTTTCTGCAATTCTCATGTAATAGACTTGAGCAGTTTAATGATCTATTGGCTCAAGAAAATAGTATGCACCAAGAAGACGGCGCAATTCAGCGGATGGTATCTCCATTGTTGGATATAGACATCCTTAATTATGTCGCCAAGAACAAGTCTACTCGCTTGGAAGCCATTAAGGTACTACACCTAAGATTTCTCAAATTTTTGCTTGTGACGTGAATGCTATTTTTCAGTAGAGAATCTAACCATTGTGGAGCTCCTGCAGGATGGATGGTACTCCACTGTTCTTTATTTGGGGGAGGAGGATAATGTTCCAATTTTAACAATGACGTATGTTACTTAACTATGGTCCTTATTGTTTTTATATGTTACATATTTGTATTCTTTTCCTTGTCAATTTGCTCTAAATGGATACTCGTTAATGATCCATATGATTTGCAGTTCTTCCTCGTAATCGTAATTTAAGATCCATTTCGAAACCTTGTCACTGTATTCTTCTATGCAGTTGCTCAGCATCAGATATACAACGCTTTAAGTCTGGTGAGTTTCTGACATCTGCGCCTTCAAGAGACTATATGAACACGTTGGTGAA
Source organism: Curcuma longa (assembly GCF_044706935.1). Classification (NCBI taxonomy): domain Eukaryota; kingdom Viridiplantae; phylum Streptophyta; class Magnoliopsida; order Zingiberales; family Zingiberaceae; genus Curcuma; species Curcuma longa. The sequence goes on along the minus strand of NC_133864.1, from coordinate 7,639,310 downwards.
CGGTCTCGTGGAAGGGAAGCAACTCACCGAGGAGGCAGCCACTGCATACATCGACGATGCTGCCTCGAGAAGATTATAAGGTTTAAAGTTCCTGTCTCATTTAATGAATTGTTTCATTGAGCAAGAATATTGTCTCAAGTGCCAGATTTCTAGAATCCATACAACTCATTCTGGTCTATCGGTATTACATTCAACTTGACTAATCTGTAGTTATTGTGTGTTTTCTTTTGGTAAAATCTATCCTTCTAGATAAACTAGCTACTTAAATACTGTCTATTTATTAGTTTTCTGAGAATGGGTGATTAAAAGTATTTTTTTTAGGATTAAGTCTTTATTTGATGGATTAATACATGGTTAACAGCACATATAACAATTGTCATTAAAAAATTAAATGGTCTAATACTTGATGCACGGATTGTTGACAGTTTGTAGATCCAATAATAAATTTGTAGAATTATTGACTGTTATACTCCACTTCTCTTTCCCATTGAGACGAGAATTACGATTGTTGTCGATCTGTGTAGAAGATCATTCTGTTGCATTTGCAGGAGCTTCACGGCAATAAATAAGAGGTAATGATTTTAGCATTGGAGTCAGATGAGCTTTCGATTTGTCATTGCTTTCGGTTTCTATTGTGGATGCATTGTCTCAGCTTTCAAAGGTGAGAAAAGTTGCATGAAAAAGAAGGAGAACATGAACAATATCTTGTGGTTTATTATATTTTAAAATGCTTACGATAATTTTATTATTTTATCTTTATATTTTATAAATATTGTCGAAAACCTCTGAATCATTCAATTAAATGTAGAAATAATTATCTCGTAAAAAGCATTTGCATGCTATGCGGAGTATTCTTATAAACCAAAAACTTAATTTTTAATTATATGAATAAAAAAATAAAATAATTATTCAAGCGTAATAAAATAAAATAAAATCAGCATAAGAACACTAAACGAAAGCTCGTCATAGTATAATAGGGATTTTTTTTTCGTTTTTAAACATGCAATTACAGTCGCATTAAACCTGTTTGCCAGAATCATAAGGTTTATGTTGTTCATAGTCCACGCTTGATAAACGACAACGATAATCATAAAAATAAAGTTCCTAATTAATCTCTGATATATCTAGAGAATCCGAAACCAAGTTTATCTAATTAGCCCTGCTGGCATAGTCATCATCGGCGGCACCACCAAATCCTCCGTCGTTGTCACTACCATACCTGTTTTCACCTCTGCCACCATCAAAATTGCTCCCAGCTTCGGCACCGTCACCTCCGTAATTACTATTTCCATAGCTGCTGCCACCGTAACCACCACCACGGCCGTAGCCATTGGCACCGCCACCATTGTAGTTGCCTCCACCAGAATAGCCACCTCCAGCACCACCACCGTAACGACCACCGCCTCCATAGCCACCTCCAGCACCACCACCATAGCCACCACCGCTACCATAGTTGCCTCCATAACCACCACCGCCACCACCACCACCACCACCATAGCCACCGCCAAATCCACCCGCTCGATCAGTAGCATAATTAACTCTAACCATCCGGCCATGAACATCCTGATGAAAATGCAAATTCATAAATGAGAACAGAATACAAACATAAAAATTAGACAAGCGCAGAAGAAAAATAATTTAGCTATTGAAGAAAAAAAAAATATTGGACTCAGTTTTTCCAATCCGCTCCCAACTTGAGAGACGTAGTGTCTTCATAAAAATGGTGGTCCATCTGATTAGAACAAATTAGTGTACAAAGATCTTGTGCACTTCAGAATTTAGATTAATAAATTTATATTGGTGATGATTTACGCTAGAATTTTTGATAATTCTATAATATTGAACCATTATTCTTTTTGATAATTTACCAATATTTTTATTTATAGAGAATTCTTCCTGAATACTGAGACAATTACCATTCTAGTTGTCTCCACCCTCCCCTCTTCCCTATAGAAATTCTATTCTTTCCTTCTGAGTAAACAGGAAGAACCTCCTTGGAATTTATTTTTAAGTAAGAAAAGAATAAAAATAAAGCCAAACATGTAGTAAGAAACAACAATTCTACCAGTAAAGAGTAATATTGGAGTAGCAAAAGGATGATACAGTGATAGAAACAATCGAGAGGAGTAATAAAATTCCTAGATTTGTTTTGAAGGGGGGCATGAATGGGCACAGTGCTGCAAGCTGAAGTCTAATTTAGGGGTATCTTCAGTGTCAATGAAGATATTATTGACCATTGATGTGTATATAATGTTCTTAGACATAGTTTGACAGTAGGCATTGGAGATGCTAACTCGGACGAAAGAAGGGCAGGCAAAAGTCCAGATGTATTCATGCATAAGAAGCCGATGAACACCACATGTTTGAGAGGCAAGCAGGAGACCATTAGTAATGAGAGCTGATCAGCAATGCTGTGGAATGTAAAAAGCTTCAGCAATGAAGAACTCTACCAAGGCACCCAATTGGGCCTCCTCCACTCAGGACTTACCATTCTGAAGTAAACAACAGATCAAATAACCCATTTATCTAAAATACCTTATACCTAAAATGGAATAGTCAAATGGCATATCTGTTAATGGGTTAGACTTTATGCTGTACTTACTCAGGTAATGGAGAAAGAGAGGAAAGAAAACAGAAGGAAGAGAAAATAGAATTAAGAGGAAAGAGAAAGCAATCTGTTTACTTAGATGGAAAGATCAAAAAGAAGCTGAGATTAAAATTGATTGGAGTCAATCTTTTCATCAATTTTCTCTCCTCTTTCACCATATTTTCACTAGAAGAAAATCAACGGAAAAGCAGGAATCTTAACTTTCATTTTTGCTGCCTCTGTTTATTCACCTTGAAAATAAACAATCAAAATGTTTTCCTCTCGCTTTTCCCTCCTCTCCTATTTCTTTCCCTTGAGGGAAAGATCATAATTCACTGAAGCAAACACACTATATGAAAGCACTAATACTATTTTTCAGATAATGTTCCACTATACTAAACACTTAACATTAGCTATGTTTATCATCCACAAGCAAAGATATTTGCAGAAGGTAGCAACTAGCAATAGTGAATCCAACAACCATGAATTTACTCAAGTGACGAAGAAAGAGAGGGAAAAAAACTGAAGAGAAAATAGAATAAAGAGGACAGAGAAAAAAAATTGTTTAGATGGAAAGATCAAAAGGAAGCTGATATTAAAACTGGCTGGAGACAATCTTTATTTTCATCAATTTTTTCTCCTCTTTCACCATATTCACTAGAAGAAAAGCAACGGAAAAGCAGGAATCTTAACTTTCACTTCTGCTGCCTCTGTTTATTCACCTTAAAAATAAACAATCCAAATGTTTTCACCTCTCTTTTCCCTCCTTCCCTCTCTTATTTCTTTCCCTTGAGGGAAAGATCATAATTCACTGAAGTAAACACACTATATGAAAGCACTAATACTATTTTTTAGATAACATTCTACTATACAAAACACTTAACGTTAGCTATGTTTGTCATCCACAAGCAAAGATATTTGCAGATGGTAGCAATGGTGAATCCAACAACCATGAATTTCAAGTAAGGTACGAAGTACAACCTCCTCTAATTATAGGAAGTTTACTAGGCAAAGGTCCAAAGGCGTGCTTATAAGATATTAGCATGACGGTTCCACATGGGTGACACATGTTTCCTATAGCCTTCACCAATCAAATCCTTTTGTCAGTTATTGTCTTGTCCCATTGAAACAGTCAACTTATAGCATGCTTCATGCAAGCTTCACAATCACCTCTAGTATCTCTAGAAATTTAAAAGTTGAGACGTGGTGTTCATTGCGCAAGAGTAAATTTTGGTGAATTGAAAATGCAGATACAGGAGTAGGGAGGCAATAATTCCAATTGTACAAAAGAACACCTCTCTAGTTTTTCAGTTTGATAGGAAGTTTATTAAAGAATCCAACATTTAGATCTTATTTTCTGATAAACAAAGTTAATCACATAAGTTACAGGCTGAAGCCAAGAAACAATTTTAATAAGTAAAATACCTACTTAGTAGATCGAAAGTTAAAACACATGATATTCAAATAGACTAGGGTATTTTGGCATACTAGAGAAATAGCTAATAGATTCAAGTGCAAGTTAGTCATCAGTGTCCATAAAAGAACAGAAATCCAACTGATGTTCATAGATGACCAGTAGGAAGTGAAAATGAAAATATCCAGTTATTTTATAATTAAATCAAAGTGGAAAGATAATAACTGATTAGATTATAAGCAAAGGAATAATGCAAAGAAATGCGTTCTCAATAAAGAAGCTAACCTTGTCACAAGATTCTCATGTTACATATGGTAAACAACTAGCAAATAACTGAGACAAACTATTAAGTATATGTACCTTTCCATCCATGCCACTAATGGCAGAAGCAGGCTTCTTCGCTAGAAGTAAATGTCACAAATCCAAACCCCCTGGACCGTCCGGTTTCCCTGTCCACGATAACTCGAGCTGCAAATAAAAATCTCTACGAGTTATATCACAAGCATGCAAAATTGAATTATTAATATTGTGATAAAATAGCCACTTGCCTTCAACCACTTCACCAAAACTAGTAAATGCTTCTCTCAGACTTTGATCATCTGTGCCATATGAAAGTCCTATAAGCAAGTAGGAGGATGGGTTAGATGCTAAACAATGGTTATTCACAGTTCACAAACTTTGAAAAATTCAGAGATATATTGTGTCAAACCTCCAATAAAAACTTTTGAGGATGACATCCACCTTGCCGCTTGAAATAATGATGGACTGGAAGTTACAGATTTCTTCAAGAGATTACCAATTCTACTTGCAAAAGCCATCCTTCACACCTAATACTGACATGAAGATAAAAGTTCATTATGAGTTAATCATTTAAACAAAAATATCCATGCATGAGTTTTTTTAAAAAAGCACTGAAAAATAAGATCCTGACTATAAACAAAAATGATGGCTGGAACATATCTAGGGACAGCAGGGAAAAGACATGACATAATCCAACTTGCAAACAAGAAGGTTCAAGCCAAGAATAACCATGTTAAGGTTAGAAATGGACCGATCAGTTTATGACTAACCAACTTGTATGCCAAGTTTTGCACCTTGATCTTGATTAACAAAAGAAAAATACTATCATACACTGAGGGTCAGTTTCATCATCAGATATGATACTCATCCAGTTTAGTCCTCTCCCCAACCTAATCTGATTTGATTCAGTCACCTCAACAATGAGATGAGCTTGCTTCCTAGACAAACAGAAGGTGACAATCCATCAAACGATTGATTGTTCGAAAGGAGATACCTTGGCAAACCATCTCATAGTGAAAACTTCCCATCTAGACAGCATTTTTCATAAGATGTTAGACATTTCCATCCTAATAATGAGCAAACTCCTCAACCGACAAGTACCAGTATTTGGTACATAAAAACAAGGTTGAGATCACCCGTAATTGGAAGGGAGCTGTGGCCACAATAAAGGGCAAATGAGGGAAATTGGAGAAAATTTAGAGGTTATAAAAAGCGTATTTAAGCTCCAATGCATGGTAACTAAGAAACTTAGAAATTGATCTTTCTTTCCCTATTTTCATTCCTTTCATCCTTTGATTTATAACTTGGATATCATAGTTAGATTGACATCCGCTAGCCCATGTGTTGAAGCTACCTAACAAACACTTTCTGTTACAATTTGACATCATAGGAAGAAACTCCTGAAGAAGTAGCCACGGAACAGTAAAACAAGGCCACAAAACGGTCCTCCCCAAGCATCGGAGACACTTAGGGCCATGACAACCAGCATCAAACACTGATTGTTTGTTAGACACTTGGACAGGTAGTGGAAGACACTGAGGAAGAACCAGGCATCACCAATGTCCTCTGGCATTTTGAACTGTGGATCTCCTGCCCAAGCATGAAACTGTTGCATTCAATAAACTCAATGTGGAACTTATGCTGATAAACCCTCAGATCAAGCTCCCATTGTTAGTAAAAAAACAAACATCAAATTAAAGAAAATGCATTTTTTTAGGTGATAATATACTATTCCTCTAGCACCACATGACAAGCTTGCCCCTTATCTTTATGGTAACTACATATGGTGTAAATATGCACCTAAACCAGGTGACAACGTCAAGCTCTAGCATTCTGTTTTCCCTTGTACGTTCATCACTTGCCCTTGACATCAGGCCTATTATGACTAGTGCCTCCTGCCCTTGTCTTGCAGGTGCCTAAGCACCAGATCGCTGCATACATACCCTTGTATTTATCAAAACCCCAAAACTCAGGCACATGTACTCTCTTCTATTCCTTCTTGTATGGAAAATCCAAACTGCCCAACTTAGCCACTCTACTATCATTTCTTGATCTATTTTAGATGAATCTTTAGGAATATATGGCAACTCTAAATCATCAGATAAGATGGTAGCACAGGATTAATCCCACATCCTATAATAGAGGAATTATACAGACTATGATGCGGATTGAATGCCACCCTCCCAGAATGAACTGCTACAACAAATTATATACAGGTAATATGTTTTGCTGAGCGCACAAAATCCTCAGACTACTTGTACTTTACATTCCCCGACCGAATGGTACATCTATCACCAAACCAAACTAACAGCGGAAAACCAACAGACTCAAAAAATCCACCTTTACATCTCGATAAAGTAACAAACCGAGGATCCAAATCACAATAACCAAATTACACCAATAAAATGAAAGACAGGTAAAAAACAAGATTCGAACAGCGTTATCGAAAGGAATGTTAAAACCGGGGGATGGACAACTAAAAGAATCGGAAGATAACCTTGCGTCGAGGATTCGTGGAGGTCGCGCAGCCAAAACCCTAGTGGTTTCGAGGGGGGGAAGGGTTTAAGGAGGAAACAGACGGGGACAAATTTATAGCGGGTTGTCTCAAATCCTGTCCATTAATTATCGAAAGATGATGGATAGCCGTTGGATCGATCATAACTTGCTATAGCTCGACGGGAGTTAATTGGTACATATATAATTCCGACCGTTTGATTATAAACAAACGACAGAGATTAATTCCCTTTTGATCGGGCGGCTTCAGACAATCTCGCGTTTGATTACTTGCAGCAGCAGCGCCACCGGCGACTTCGTCAGCTTCTGGGATCCACTCCCGGTGAACGTTACTAAAATTGGAAACGTTTCTCTAGGAATCATTCAGGCGAGCATCCACATCTGGAATCAATCAATGGAGCTTCTTCTATTTTGGGGTCTCTCAGAAATGCTGTGAGCAGTTGAAGCCAGTGGTGGAGGGAGAAAAGATAAAGCACCAAGAACTGGACATTAGACCATCACGATCAAATGTATTAAATATGAGATGATTGTTTTTCTAAAGCATAAGTGAATAGCTTTATCCAATGAAAAATAAAATTATTATTTTTATTATTATTATTGCACTCATCAGTGAGTAGGGGTCACAATTTTCCTGTTTGAGGTCGACGTCCTGCCTTGTAACATAAATGGAGCAGAAAATGACCTGATTGAGGCCCCCCTTAAGGTCTGTCCCTTCAGTTATTTTTGAGAATGACATCTGCGTTTCTTCCACCTTCTCCTTTGTTTATAACGCCCACAGCGCTGACTTTTCTTCAACATTCATTTCATCAGTTTCAATCTTTGATTATTGATTTATTTCTTTTGTTCCACAGAAGGAGAACAGAAGATTCACACCGACACAGGAGATAGGCAGAGAGTTGTTCACGTTCCAACATGAAGAATTGTTTATTTTTTCTCAAAAGTCTTCTCTTCTAGAAGACGTCCATTTAGCTCTTACATTTCTTCCTCTCTTCTCCTCTTTCCATCTGCATCTCTTTGAAGTTTCAACAAGGTGTGCGTCTCTCTTCTCTACTTCCTTTCTTCTTCTTCTTCTTCTTGACGGTTTGCGTTGTTCTGAACCAGTATTTTGCCTTATTCATCTAGTATCTTGTTATGGATTGGATAAACACATCTCGATCTAAATATATTTATGATTCGGGCACAATTTTATGTTTTAGACTGAGTTTTTTGGATTATGTTCATATTTTCTTTCTAATGAGATATTGTTGTCGAGTTTAGTTAATTCTTGAGAATCATGTTCCGGAGGAAGCATACTTCTCATGGTAAACAGGACCATGACGCCGAGAACCAAGAGGAAAAAGTAAGCTACTCGAAATCTTTAGCTCTGTTAATTATGCTGCGAATCGAAATCGAAATCGAATTTGGAGACTCATCGTTGTTGTTGAGTACTGTTGTTTGAGATCACAATTTTCCCTGGACAGATTGAAGAGCTGAGAGCTGTAATTGGCCCCCTGGACGGCCGCAGCCTGAAATACTGCAGTGATGCATGCCTGAGAAGATACCTGGCGGCTCGGAACTGGGACGTCGACAAATCCAAGAAGATGTTGGAAGAAACTCTCGAGTGGAGATCCAGCTACAAGCCGGAAGAAATCCGATGGGTGAGATCGCTGACTCTCATCACTATTATCCCTGCTGCCATTACTGACTAGCTAGTTCATTGGAATTCAGCGTGAAGTCGCACAGGAAGGCGAAACGGGCAAAGTCTACCGCGCCGACTTCCACGATCGCGAGGGGAGGACCGTCATCGTCATGCGACCAGCCAAGCAGGTCCGAGGCTTCTCTGATGGTGTAAATTAATAATTTCTGAACATGTTTCTCAATCGGTTTGTTTAATTTGCAGAACACGAGCTCGCACGAGAATCAACTGAGGCACCTGGTGTACCTCCTGGAGAACGCCGTCATCAACCTGCCGGAGAAGCAGGAGCAGATGATGTGGCTGATCGACTTCACGGGGTGGTCGCTGAGCAACTCGGTGCCGATCAAGACGGCGAGGGAGACGGCGCACATCCTGCAGAACCACTACCCTGAGCGCCTCGCCTTTGCCTTCATGTACAATCCCCCCAGAGTCTTTGAAGCTTTTTGGAAGGTTCGAACTCGATCGATCGATCGATCGCCTGATCCATCTAAATGGCTGGTTGAATGAAGCATCATCACAAACTCCGTTCCGTTCCCTGCAGGTGGTGAAGTACTTCATGGATCCCAAGACCTCCCAGAAGGTGAAGTTCGTGTACCCCAAGAACCAGGAGAGCATGGAAGTGATGAGCGACTTCTTCGATCTGGACGTGCTGTCCGTGGAGTTCGGGGGGAGGAACAAGGTGGAGTACGAGCACGAGGCCTTCTCCAAGATGATGGAAGAAGACGACGTGAAGACGGCCAAGTTTTGGGATTTGCATCATCAGGCTTCGACTGCAGTTTGACTTTCTGAATAATTGAAATATATATCTCAAATAATAATTTTAATTTGATTCGAATCAACTTAATGATAATGTTAATTTGTGGAATGAGAGATATGGAAATGTTCCTAGTAGCTGTATAATTTGTGGTAAATAGACCGTCTTTTTTTCCAATAAATTTATAATACAATTTTTGTATATTTAAAATATTGGATTTAAAAATAATTTAAATTTAAAATTTACCAAACCTAAAATAATTCATAAAATCCAAAACAAAAATAATTGTACTAAATAAATCTCGGCTCAATTGGGATCAAGTCATAGCTATAGCGTATCGGGCGATGCCGAGAGTGGCCGCGCGTCTACCACTGTGCGGCCGCTTCTGCCGGACATGGCGGCGTGGGTTCTCGGGCGGCCTCCGCGTGGTGCCATCTGATGCCGCAGGGAGCCAGAGCCGCGGCGGCCTCCCTCGCTTCCACTCCCCCTCGCTTCCTCCCTCTAAGGCGGCTAAATCTCTGACCTTGTTTTCTCAATATGTCGCTGTTTTTTCGTCTAGGCATTTTGTCGAGCGCCTGGTGCTCCCTTATCGTTGTTTTGATGGGGGTTCTTTTTCCTGGGGTTTTGACAGGGAAATGTTGTGCGGATCCAAGGTGACGAGTTCTGGCACATGTCGAAGGTGCTGCGCCTCGGACCAAATGATAGGTATGCCGCGGACTCGGATCAAATGCAGCGCAGTGCATAAACTTCGTAGCCTTTCCGAACGGTCTTTAGTTCCATACAAGAACTCAAAAACATGGCTTCTTCGTTGATTTGACTCTCATTCTTGCTATTTTGATTCGTATAGTGGGGTGGCTTCTTCCTTCCTTTCCCGTAAAACACTTTTTTTTCCCTTTTTGTTTTTTTTTTTTTACCATTTTATGGAACTATGCATGGAGTTAGCTTTGTTTTTTCTTATGCTGTTTATTTTTTCATGAGAAAGGTGGGTATTTGAAGGGTTCCATATACAACTTCGTAGTTTTTGTGCAATATTTTTTTTATAGTTTATGGTCATTTGATTCCATATGAGAACTCAAAAAGTGACTTTTTGATCTGTCTCCCATTCGGTTCTTATGTTGCAATAGTGTTTCTTCCTGTATAACACTCAAGGGTGCAGCTCTTTGATGGGAAAGGTGGTTTAGTTGAAGGTTGTATACAAAGTGTCAGTCGAGCTGGTTTAGATATCATGGCTGTAGAAGAGCCTCAAGTTGTTCCTCCGCAAGGTATTCAATGGCATGTATATGCTGCTTTTGGTGAGTCCTTCTATCCGTACTTTTCAAATAACCATACTATAATTTCTATTTTTTTTGGCATGTGTCAAGCTCCATTGTTTCAGGGACCTTGAAAGGTGGCCGTGCAGATTGGCTTGTTGAGAAGTGCACTGTATGCCACCTCTATTTGTGGATAATTTTAGCTTTCTATGTGTATCACATGTATAATTGGTTCATTTCCTTTTGTATGTTCTCTTAAGGAACTGGGAGCTAGTAGTGTGACCCCCATCTTAACGGAGAGATCACATACCATTGCAGAAAATCGGGTAGAACGATTGGAGCGTGTTGTAGTAGCTGCTGTCAAGCAATGTAATCATTTTTTGGCTTCTTTTACAGGATTTTAGTTTCTATGTCATTTTATTTATCTTTACATGCCAATTAAGTGCATTAATGTCTTAGAACTCCACAGAGAATTACCTTAGTGGTTTTTTCTATGCCTATATTGCATTCTCATTGTCCTTTTGTGCATAGGTCAGAGACTACACCAAATGACTTTAAATCCTCCTTTGAAGCTTCAGAAACTTTTGCCGCTTGTAAGTTCTTTTCATCATTGATAACTATGTAATCTCCTGTGTTATAATTCTCCTATCTGAGCACCTATGCGTATATTCTCTTAGTTATACCAATTGCTCCATGCCCGAAGTATTAGGTTCCAGTTGGAGTAACTCAAATGGCTTTGGGCACAATCAATGGTTAATTATACACTAGATTCCAGGAGAAATCTAGAGAGCCCTAGGCCTATACAGTTTCATATTATTTCTGAAGAAACTAAGCGATGAATAGAATATCTCAGTTTGGTGATATATCAATTGATTGGCGATAATCTGTAATAGTTTGGCAGATCAAATTCTTCTAGGTTGTCATTTGTTTGGTCGGTTGCAAAGTACCTGAGCGTCATGCTATTTCTTATTTATAACAAGTGTGTTTCATGAGCAATAGTTCTCAAACAAGATATAGAGATTTTTAATTTAAGTCTCATATTAGTTGTGTAGTTTAAGTGTTGATTCTATTAGAGTGGAAGGTGTAAGAGATAGAGGGAGACCAAACAAAACATTAATTAATGAAATAAAATGATATGGTTAATTTGAATATTACTAGTGAGATTGCTTTCTATCAAGCTCAATGCACGGATAAAGTTCATGTAAACCCTAAGTAGTTGGGACATGACGACTTTAATACATTAAAGCTTTTATTTTAGTCTGTGTGCTAAGTGTCTAATGTCTTATTACTAGATGAGCTCCTTTTGTTTTTCAATAAGACCATCCATGCAACTCTTTATGGAAAAATTGCCTAGATGATCTTAATTTTCTCAAGATAGAATTTGTGTATTGGTAAACAGAAACAACATATGTTCCTTAATTCCCAATGGTTGGCGTTGACTATATGGGTCTTTCCTGGTTACCGAGCTTTTTGTAAGACTATATCTTCCTCATTATGAATAATTCCTTTGAAGAATTCATCTAAAGGCGAGCAATTGACTGTGTAGTTTGTTAAATATATCAATTTTTTTTGGAGTTTGCATGTGTAATACAGGTAGTAAATAGCAAGTTCTGCAATTATCTGAAAATCAATCAGATAAAGTGAGGTCAGACTGATGCCATATGAACTCTCATCTTGTAATTTTATTAGCAGTTTCCAGAACCTAGTTCAGTGGTAAACATAGTTTAAACATGTATAGCTATGCTTTGCTAAGCTCTCTTTTTGTTTCTATTCTGTTGATGCATTTTTCTCCACCAAAGGTTTTTTTTTTTTTTTCATTCGGCTTCAACATCTGTGATTTTTATGTGTTTCTCTATTTTTCTGCACTAGGTTTCGGAGTCAAAGCTTGCCTTTCTTGCTTCAGCAGAAGCAACTCCCCTTATGAATATCTTATATCATTCAACAGCCCAAGAGAGTGGAATTCTGATAGTTGGACCAGAAGGGGGTTAGTAGTTCTAGCATTTTTCCATACCATTTTTGCTTCCCTCTGATTTTGAGTGGATACATTTAAATGTGTTTCATGTTCTTTGGAGTCCCACTGTTTCCAATTCCCTTGAAGTAAATACACTGCAAAGGAAAGTATGGAATGGAGGGGAACAAAGGGCAAAGCGACTAGGAAACAGAAACTTCTCCAGAGGGGTGATCAACTATTTGCGGGGGAGGAGACAACTACATATTGGGGTGGGAGAAGTGAAAGTAGACAGGAGAGGTGGCATTATGAAATTGAGCCGGCGTGCATATAGGAGAGAGAGGATGGATGATACAATTGCAAGAGAGGAGATTGTTGTTTGTGGGTAGAGAGTTTTTTTTTTCCCACATGAGCAAAGGAAGGGGAGCAACATGCACGAGGAGGGAGGTGATATGTGCAGTGACAATGGACTGTGACAGGTGAGGAGGGTAGACGAGGAACGAAATTGGGCTAAAAAACCTGGGTGCCGCACTTAGCAATCTCACTAAAGCCTTCATGTTCTCACAAAAGAGGAGATAAATGATAAATTAGAAAACTTGTATTAGATTTGACTATCATAATAATGTGATGGAATACTCTTTCAATAGACTTTTATGATAATCTGATCACTCTAGGACAGTAGTCTAAATAGACTGTGTATTCTTTACAAGGTAAAAAGTTAAATGAAATTGTATTACAGATCTTCGAATCGGTTTGTTTTATTGGTTCGTTTTATTGGTTCAGTCTATTTTTTATTTGCATCAGATCCTACAGGAAGCCTTTCAGAATAACTGTTTTATTTATTTTATTTTCTTTTAAGAATTCTCTCACTTCTCTTCTTTTAGTTTTTCTATATATTTGGATGGTATTTGTCTTGATCTCATCAGGTACTTTCTTTGCTAGTGTTTCTTTGATGTCTGTAAGAATAAATCTAAAATCACCTTTCAACTGTGTGATGTCTGTTGCCAACTCAGTTTACACAAATTTACAAAATTGTGTACATCTAGACACCATAATGAATATGTTAACTGCTATGATTGACAGACAGATTTGCTAATAGCTATTTTCAGATTTCACAGATGATGAAGTGAAGCTGCTGGGAGAAGCAGGTGCTACTCCTGTCGGGCTTGGCTCATGCAGATTGCGAGTTGAGACAGCGACTATTGCTCTCCTATCAACTCTAATGCTGTGGTCTGATGTGCAAAAGATTCAGTTACATTTGTAGTGGTGAGAAAAAAATTCCATTTAGATAATGTCATGTCTATGAAACTAGATCCACTGAATGGTATTATTGTTGAAGGTTCAGCCGACGCATTTCATTTTTCTTATGATAGCAAAACATGAATTATGCAAAATTTTACATTTCTGACAAACTATCATTCTGTCTGAAACCACCCTGAATGAACATTTTGTGGATCGACTGTCATGTCGTTCCACTCCCTGAAGGCCCCTTTGAGTCATTGGTGAATATGGAACTTTCAAGTCATTCCAGTATCCTTTTTAAGACACTCCATTAACTATATCGAAGATCAAGAATTGACTCTTGTATTGCTTTCGACAGACAGAGACTTAAACTATCTCCTTAGTTGAGTCATGGATAAGTATAGTGGTAATGCATGGCCAGATCTAGTGTTATATAGAATGAATAGAATCAGTAATATGAACTTGCAAATAACATTGTTGTCTAAACTCAGATTAAGAGTAAGAGATGACCTATTACAATAACTATGGATTGGATGGATGATATCAAGTTGTGCCAATCTAACTGCTAATGCAAATAGTATAATTAATCAGAAAGGTACCAAGAAGCATAGAAGGTTGAACAAAAAGGATATAAGAGACCTGATAAAACCAATTTTTAACTGAAATTGTTATCGAATGTTAATGTATATTTACAATTTAATCAGAAATGACAGAACTAAATGTTCCTGGGCACGAGCACTCACAAGGCAGATATTTGTTGAAACTTAAAGCGGCAGTCACTTTGTTGGAAGCTTGTGTTGCATTTTGCTCACCAGCATCAATCCTCAAGGTCACTGAAAGAGACATCCTCATCATTCACCAAAGGGATGTTGGTGCTTCTTGAGGCACCCGTTTCTTCTGTTTCTTCCATTAACCAATCGTCCCCTTCGTCATTCTCGCTGAACTGCTCAACGGAAACCTTTGATGCATCACTGTGACCCTTTTGTGTCTGCCGAAGCGGCTCTTCTTCGATGACAGTTTTGTCAACGATTTCTATTTCACCTGTTTGCACTTGGAGTTTTTCAGTCACAACATCGGTTGTGATAACAGCAGTTACTACCTCCTTAGTTTCGGAAGGTGAGATTTCATAAAGATCCTTTTGTTCTGTGATCTGCTCCTCAGATGGAAGTGGAGTGTCATCTACTTCTGGCTTCTCTGTTCCCGTTTTTGCTGGAACCTGCAACTGCTGTAATAACAATGCTCTGGCCTCGACAATCTATTCAAAAAAGAAAAAAAATTTAAAAATGCAACAATTTTTAACTAATTAGAAATGTAACCAATTAGGCATGAGTTTCTAATTAACTCAAGCAGAATTAAACATATTATTTGTGTTGTTTGTTAACTGCCCCACACTTAGAGGAATTAAATAGGATTGGTGGTATCAAAATTATAACTTTTTTTCTAATGTACAAGAACATGAAGATTCGCATGACTTTAAAAGTTTCTCTATTTCGATCCACCCTTTATCCTATTAATGAATCTTCAGCAACATTAAGTTCATATAGTATTGATGTAGAAGATAGAAACTTACAATTAACTTTATAGTTATAGAAAGATCATTTTTTACATTCCTAACAGCTCTAACACTAGTAGCTTCATTTTCATACATATTCTCTATTATATTGATATAATTACTAGATTCTTTTAATTTTCTAAAGTCCAACACAACAATAGTATAGGGACCATTATACTTATTTTTCCAAACATTATTTTCTCACTTTTTTTATTTGCCATCTTACTAAATTAATAATATCATGATTTCCAAGTATGAAACTGAATTGATCCTGAAATATTGTTTTTGTTCCATCCTTATTTTTCTCTGAATCACCTTTCCAAAATTTTACAGTATGGCTCAGTAATTTATTTCTCAATAATTGATACTAGCGAAAATTTGTAACTGAAACTTGTGAACTTCAAAAAGATTATGAACAATTCTAAAAACATGACTTGTTTCATATATTTTACTTTTAAATACCAAAACATCTACTTTAATATGAATCTTAAATCTGGGCTTTGATACAACACAATCTACCTATAACTTATATATGGAGGAGTAGGCGGTGATAGTAGGAAGAAGAAAGCAAAAAAAAAAACAAGAACATCCACAAAGAGAAGAACCTGTGGTGTCGAGAGAAGTTCAGAATCATGCTTATTGAGCCTTGGGTGCAAAAGCACAAAATAGATTTTCCAAAAGCATCCTTCGCTCATATGACTTGGGCAAAGTTCAAGCCTCAAAGCGGCTAATCTCGGTGCAAGGCGCTCTACTGTCAAGGCGTGTTCTTGCTGAGCATCAGACATGTCAAAATCTGGAAGACGATAGATAGGAGAAACCCATTAAAGTAGGAAGAAATGTAACTCATTGAAATGTGCCAATTACCCAATCTCAATGAAAAAATATATAGGAGAGACTTTATGTTCTATTCCTCTAGCCTGGAAAATTGTATCGTCATGTATCATTGTGACCTAAAATATAAAACGGGAAACTTTATGTGCTATTCCTCAAGTCAAATAGGAACCCTAATGCCCTATGTCTATGTCGTATTAAACGAGCAACAAAAATGTAAGTAAAGCTAACAAACAAAGTAAATCATAACTCAAACTTCTTTAACATCCATAAAAAGGGAAATATAATTAAACAGAAAAAAACACAGATAAATAATAATTATTAAGTTTGAACTAAAGAAGACAATTTTCAGGTTGTCCAAGGGCTATGAAACCACGATCCTGCACTCCCATGAAAGTAGGCAGCACCTGAGTTTAGAAATTGGACTCTTCCATGTAAAGTAAAAGCCTCACTAGGACTATTTTACATCCTTTAACATACTAAAACCTGTAACGCATTACATCACTGAGTTGTTTCAGTTTCCCAATAGGTTTGAGGCAATGGTTTCTACAATCCTTCATTGCTTAACAGCATCAAGAGCACAAAAAAGAGTATCTAGCTAAAAGTAAATAAAGTTTGAACTTGTTTAGATGCCCCTGAAAATGGAGCCAAGGACTACCCATTATTTTAGTGACCTCAAGAACGCTTCAGTAATAGTTCTAACGTTTCTGAAAATTTCACTGCATTCCTAACTTCTTAGTAAGTACGTTATGCATTATTCCATCAATCAATCAGGAAAAGAAGTAATCTCAAATTCACAGTTTTAAGAGTACCTGTAGAAAAGTTTTCATAGAAACTCGATTGGCACAGAGTAACAATACTCATATTCCATAGAGGATCTCTGGCATCTCTTATCCAAGGAAAGGAATGAACAAACAAAATTTTTGGAAATGTAAGCATTTGCATGGAACTAATGATTGTTCAATGTTACCATCTTTCCTTTCAAGACAACCAGCGAAGAACCCAAAGAGAAAGCAAATCTAATTTTAACAGGAAAGAAGAAATACCGTCAGATTCTTCATCATCAGGCAACAATGGGAAATCCAACCACGTCTCCGGATGCATGGAGATGTTCCTGACGAAGGCCATCACCTCCTCGGTGACGCCCACGGCTTCCGTCCTGTACTTCCCTTCCAATCCTTCATCTTCTTCTTCCCCGGGCCCGAAAGGGATGAACGTGGACGCAATCTTGGAGATCTCCGTGACCGCCTTGGATCCGGAGAGCCTGGAGATGCCGGACCTGAATCTCCCTCCGATCTCAGCAAGGTCACTCTGAAGTCCTGCCATGGATGGGAAATCGGAGAACTCTTCGGGTTCATCGTGTCCAGACGGGGTAGGATCAGAAGAGGAGGAGGTGGGAGGAGGAGCGAGGAACGCAGCGACGCCGCGGAACTGCCGGGATAGGGTTTGGGTGATCTCGTAGAAATCTTCCTTGACGCCGCCGCGGCCAGGGTCGTCTTCTCCGCTGCCGTCTCCGCTGCCGCCGGGGTCCGCCCTCTCCTCGGGATCGACTTCGTCGGCGTGGCGGTCGGGGATCAGCGCATTGGCGAGAGACCTCGCGAGCCACGACATAGCTTTGCTCGTTACTATTTTCGTGTCCCGAGTCAGTTTCAAGATCGCGACGACAGATAAGAAGGGCGATCTTTACAGCAGGCAAACCGCATAGAGATGGAAGTTTGCAGTAAGAACTACAAAGTTTAACTATGGGCCTACTTAATTACGCGCACAGGGAAAATAATTAATTCACACATGACAATAAAACAAAATTTTATTATTTTGATAAGAAGCATCAAAACTAATTGCTGATTTTTTTATTAAAAAACTAACTTTAACTAGCAACATTAAATATATATACTTTTTAATCATATTATTAAATCATTAAAACAATATAATCTAATTACATATAATATGATAAATTTATTAATAAGGTACCATAAGTCACCAATAATGGCAAATCAGTAACAATGGCGTAGCTAGGCCTAAGTTGTAGCACTTAGAGCCAATACATTATTTTACAGTGCAATCCAACAATTGAAGTCAAGACATATGGAGTCAATTCAGTCTAGTACAGTCTAGAACCCAATGTAACTCAACAATTGAAGTCAATATAGTCCAAATTTAATAAAAACCCTACTCATATGGTTTAATGGAAGAAAAAAAAAGAGTTTTCTTTTATTTGTCGTTCGATGCATCGAGGAGCCACTTAGTCTCATAACAACAGCAGAGGTCGCTCAGTTAGGATTCGTTTTTCAAGCCATTCAACGTCATAGATCCAAGATCATCTTCTTTCCTCTTTGTTCCTTTTGAGTTTAACAATTGAGTTTTATTTTATAACCATTTTCTCAGTTGTAGCCGCCGCAGTAAGTTTTGAAGTTTGCTATTATTTTTTCTTTCAATTTTTACTGTTCCCTTAGCCATTAGCTCTATTAAAGAGAAGCATTATATTATTCCCTTATTGAAGAATTTACATTAAAAAGAAAATGTAAATAGGTAGGCGTAGGCAAACAAATTGACATTGTCAACTACAATTATATTTTTAATTTGTATATTTGTTCTCTTTTAAAATCTTTTCTTTTGATTTCAAACATTTAAATTTCAGCACTGTATTGAATTTTACAAGTAAACATATGACTTTTCTTATCTTTGTTCAGTTCTAGATCCTACTGATTCATTTAAAAAATTTAATGTGGATGACATTTGCAAGCTTACATCAAAATTTTATCCTATATTTCACTCAACAAGAAATTCATGTTTTGAAAGCTGAATTGGAACACTATCAATTTGATATAATTTTTGATCCTGAGTTTCAACAAATTTATACTCTTTCTGCATTATATAGAGAAATGGTTGTAACTAAAAAAGGCTGAAAGTTAAGTTATGATTCAGAGATTGATTCATCTTATATTGACTCTTCCTATATCAATTGCAACAGTAAAGAGAGTCTTTTCAATTATGAAATTTCTTAAAACGATACGTCGCAACAAGATAGATGATGATTTACTTTATGATTATATGATTCTCTATATAGAATGATAATTATCTGAGAAAATAAACTTAAAATCATGATTTTTATATACTCTGTAATATGAAGTTTATACTCTAAAATCTCACCGAGCATAATTCAAGTAGATATTGAAGTATTTTATATAAAATTTAAACTCTGTAAAAGAATATTGATATCTAAATATTATATGTTTATTAAATATTCATTATATATGTATGTATTATTATTTTTATAATTTAGCCTAGGGCAGTTATGTGAATCCTGGCTACGCTATTGATTAATAACAATTTAAATTATAAATGTGATGCATGGTAAAATTTATAGAGGAATAATAAAAAATCAGAGTTTAAATTTTAAATGAGACTAATATTTTAGCCACTCTAAACTTGTTTGGGATCTTCTGAAAAGTTTCAAGTGCAGAATTATAAGTAAGTTCATGATAAAACAATATTAAGGTGTTCTAAAAACAGGCTTAGTGAACATACAACTCGATAAGCTTTAATGAGATTACACCAATCAACATGATCACTGTGATGAAAGTTCTTTCCTGTTTGTGTGAATCCTTTACACGTAATGCAATAGTCGGAAAGGGAAATATAGCTAGAATGAAAGAGAGCTACAACAATATAATATTGTGCTAGCAATAGGAAAGTGAAACTAAATCTATAAATTTTAAGATGAATATATAACTGATTTTATACCTTAGTTTTTGCTAATTATCTTATTTTAGTCCCATTTAATTTTTGTAGCTATTTACTCTCGAGCTAAATTAATTCGTTAAAAGGATGAAGGTTGAGATCGATAATAACGATCACAAATACCAAGCCTTAGCTTCACTTATTTGTGAGAGCTAGCCACTGTATTAAAATATACTTCAGTTAGCAGTTCTTCCTCTACAAGTATTAACTACAAACTCTTTGTGAAAAAAGTGAATTATTCATCCTTTTAACTATTTATCTATTATAAAATATGTATTTTTTTCCCTCACCTTAGATTCCTTTTCTTCCTCAATCCATAGCTCGAAGTAATTTGTCCTCTTTCATTAAGAGAATTGATAGCAGGATGTGAAGAGTGAAGAAATTGTTTGAGCAAGATTTGGCTTTCTCTGTAGAAGCCAAAGAAGATATTTCTCTCTTCCAAACAAAATGCCAAAGACCATGAGTCATATGATAAAATAAAATTGCATTCTCATTCTATGCCGTGCCACTCAGGGCTTTAGTACAGTAGTGTAGGTCTAAAGGTGTCACTGTTCTTGAACACTAGTCTTTCTTCTTCTCCAAATGAGAACATCTACATTCTAAATTTTGAGTCTTTCATGATCATTAAACACTTTTAATTATTGATGGCAACTCTGTCAACTTCAAGACAGCGGCGTACAAACAGTTAGACTTTTAATTATTAATGGCATCAGTTTATAGTAAAAAGTTGTATCCACCACCAGCGACCTCATATATACCAAGTTATAATTAATCACTAAACTTTTTTTATTATAACAATATGTACCCGCAGTAGCAACTTCTCCCGGGAAATGAATTAATTTACTTCATTAAAAAAATAAATATTTGCATTAATAAATGGCACATGTAATATTTAATTGAACGGAGCTAATTTTGATTATTTTGGAAGAGTTGAAACGGTGCGCGTTTAACTTTTACCTTAGATTCTTTATGAATATTTTTAAAATAATAAATACAATTTAGAAATTAAATTTAAATATTTAAAAATGGGGCAACCTTTGAGTCCCTCCCCACTAAATTAAGAACTTTTCTTCGGCCAAAACCGAATCATAATCACTTCCACGAAAACAAAAGATAAATATAGTAAAACAAGGTGGTTTTATTTCTTATTTTCTCCCCCACATTGCGACAGCTGCTTTTATATATGCGAATTCAACGCGAATCAATTCTCACGCGTACTCGTCGGCGATCTCCGAGATGAACCGGTTCAGCTTCTCCGGCGTCGACAGCATCGGCATATGGTCGGCCTCCTCGATCACCCTCACCTCGTCCACCGGGTAGTTCTCGATCATCCACCGCTGGAAGCTCGCCGGCAGCACCTCGTCCTTCTCGCACACGACGAACACCTTCACCACCGAGCCATACCCTGACGCCGAGAGCGGCGGCCACGACTCCAGTTCCTTCAAGAACAGGGAAGACGGCCTCACCAGCGTCATAGCCAAGGCAAAATCCTTCACCGAGATGCGATTTTTGTTAGAAGAAGCAGAGAGGTGAGGGAGAGAAAGCGATCGACAGAGGAGATATATGATGATGCATGATGTTCCTATGAGTACAGCCGTACCTCCGGCGGCGAGCGACTGTAAAGGAGGGCCCCGAACTTGGGGCCGAACAACATCGACAGAGGGCCGTTCTCCTTGTCCCCGACCGTACCGAATTGAGTATCCAACCAAAACGGCAATGTCAGATCTTCCAGTTGGACCTACACAAGAACAGAATTCGATCAAGACGCTCAAAGGTAGATTTTAAAAATCAAGACAGGTTTAGCTTGCTTACCTTGTTATAGATATACGAGGGAGGATGAACGGTGTCGGGCAAGAAGGCGGTGACGAAGACGCCGACGGCGACCTTGTGGGGGAACGTGTCCATGGCGCGGGCGATGCAGTTGCCCCCGAGGCTGTGGCCGACGAGGACGACGCGCTCGCCCGGGGGCAGCTCGGCGAGGAGGTCGATCAGGGGCTGGTTGTAGTCGTCGAATTTCCTGAGGTCGGAGAAGCGGCGCTCGTCGACGCCGGAGGCGGCGAGGTCAAGAGCAGTGACTCGGTGGCCGGCGGAGCGGAGAAGCGGGATGAGCTTGTACCAGGACCAGGCGCCGTGGCAGGCGCCGTGAACGAGGACGATGTGGTGGCTGCGGTTGCAGCTGCCGTCGGCCATGTGGCTGTGCTGTGGTAGTGGTACTTTGAAGAATCGGCTCGCCGGTGGCCTCTTTATAGAAGCGGGGGTGAGGACGAGCTGGCGTAGGCCCAATTTATGCACGTGTTTCGTATTTCTGGTGGCAAAAGGAGATTAATTAAGTTAATTACAAACAATTTAATATCATCGGTCATTAGACATATATAGTACGTTCATTCCAAAGGATCTAATATCATCCGTACCACGATTAATACAGATAATTAAATCAGATACACTAAGCAAGTAAGAGGGCATTTCGGCTACGCCATGGGGCATCTCATGTTGCTTTCGTGAAGCACATGGTTTGCCCACAAAAAATTATGCGGACGGCCTTTTGTCAGTCAATCTATCCACCTACCATTAATGAGGTAAAATATTGACTTTAATCTTGACCTCCAAGATGATTACTATTTACAGTTTGGAATCCTGAGTTACAGTTCGGTTCACTGTTTACAACAATTCAAAATTATTATTATTTAAAAAATATAAATTTATAAAAATAAAATAAAATTTATACTAATTTAAGTTGAATATGCTTATCCTCTTAAGATATTGAAGAATCAAAATTCATATCAAAGTCAAAAATTATATTCTTTATGTTCTATTTTATTTTTCATTTGATCATCAAGTAATGCTTAAGCTTCTAAAAAGTCGAGAGATAAAGTAGATCGTCGTTCATCTAATATATTATCTTCTGGAACTAAACGACTATTCTATGACAACGATTGATATATAAGTTAAATTTTGTTGTGATGATAGAGAAGATGACTACCATCATAGAATATTGAAATTCAACTCAATATCTATTTTATCAAAATCAAAAGAAATAATTCTTAAATTCATATTTGAAACTTGAGAATCCTATTATATGTTTCGTGTTCTCTTACTAAAATTGTACATTTGTAAATTTTAAATTATTATTAGTATTGATATTTTATATTTTAGATATATTAATTTCTAATTTATTTTATATTATAATCTTTATAAATTTTATATAAATTATTTCAAATATTTTGTATAATATTAGAAGTTTATATTTCAAATATTTTGTATAATATTAGAAAAGTAGAAGAAGAATTTTAAAATATCGTAATATAAATATCGTAATACAAAATTAATATTTGATGTAAAACATTTACTTTAAGGTTCTATGCTTCATTTTCAAGCTTAGGAATTCGAATATATTCTTGATAGGAGTAATTAGAGTCGAATTTCATCAACTGTGCTAAATCTTTTAACGAGAAAATCATTTATAAACTTTTGTTTTTTCTTATCTTTCTTGTGAATTATAAAATTTAATGAATTCGTTTAGTCATCTGGATTTTTAGAACGTCGCATATAACATTTATAAGTTCTAATATTTTTTGTATTATAGACATTTTCACCTTCTTTTATTTCACCTCGACACACCTTACATCTAAAGCATTTTCTCCTATAAATTTTATAAAATCGCTATTTATTTTTGATAATATAAGTATTTAATTTTTTGAACTAATCAATTCGAAGGTGATTAATCTGACCCTATAGAAGTTTCTTATCCATCATCAAAAGTAAATCGAGAAGTAAAAACAATATATCGTTCTGCAGCTAGCATTCCACTAAAGGAAATTAATTCATAGTGCATTGTAATTAAAATCGACTGAATATTTGATTAATTATTGTGCTTACCATTGTACCGTAATTTCTCCGGAGTATAAAATCTAGAGCTATCAAACGGATCAACTCACGATAAGCGAGTTAATCCATTAGAAACTCATCATATGGCGGGGCAGAACGGGACAACCCACCAACTTGATGAGTTGAAAAATATCCAATAACCCAACCTAACCTAACCTAAATCTAATCCAAAACAGATCATGGATTAGGCGGGTCAATCTACGAGCCTATAAAAAATAGTTACCGACTAGTCTATTGAATTTTCTACTTTAATTTTAAATTTTAAGAAAAAATAAATTTTCTCATCTCGTGGGTTAATCTAAGTCCGTTATAGCTTGACCCACGCAGGCGTAGGCCTATGCGGGTCAGTTCATCTAAATCCATTCATTTTAAAATGGATTGATAAAATTTTAATTCAATTCATTTAAATTATTTGATGGGACAGATCAATTTAACAAACCCAATTTAAATTGACATTCTAAATTAAAATCTCCATGGAGTACATTGTAACTATAAAGTAACCAAACGTAAACACTTTTATCTTATAAATTCATGTAAGGTTATGAAATCTCCATCCATATATAGAACCGCTAAAAGATAGAGATGTAGACAGCACAAACCAAACATAATTCTATTTTTCCATCGAGAGTTATATGTTTGTTGTAGAATTAGTTTAATTATATAATAATTAAAAATAGTGCGTACCATTTTTAAAATTGATGCACAATTTAATTAAGAGTTCAAAAAGGAAATTAAAGAACAAATAAATTGTGAAAAATGAAAACTTTATAAAAATAAATATTTGCATTTATTGTATTAATAAATAGCACATGGTGGAGCCCTGATGAGTCATTTCCACTTGGCTGATATCATTTTAATTTAGTCCGTACTCACCTATAAAATATGGGGGACCAAAACAAATTTTAAAAAATGAGTACATTAGAGTTAGAGGTACAATTTAAATCTCACTCAACATTTATTATATTTAAAAAAATTATGATGTTAAATTATTAAAAATTTTAAATTTATTTTAATAATCGATAAAAAAAATTTATGAAATTAAATTTATCATCTTCAGAATTAATAATAAATTATTAAAAATAAAATAAAATAATAAATTATGTAATATTTATTTATTCAACCATGGTATTAACGGAATAGTCTGGTAGCCCTGATGAGGTACGTAGAATAATAAAGGTTGAAAATTTTGAATAATTATATAAAATAATCAAATTAAGTAAATGTTTTCCGATTAAATGAGAATAATTGAGCTAGTTTAAGAATATAATTAAATACTTTGTCTTCGAAAATACAAGTCACTTTAGGTAATTGTCATATATTGTTAAAATATTAGTATGTGATAATAAATGTAAAGAAGATAATCTCTAATAAAATTAATATCCTTATTTGAATAAACTCTAAGGTAATTTATTTATTATTTTTAAATATTTAAATTACGCACTTTATTATTTAAATTATTGAATCATGCGTCCTTTTTCTAAAATACCTTTCCACTTGTACGCTTACCTTCATCAAACCCGAAGGTAAAAATGTTCATCTGTGAAAAAAAATTAAAACCCTCTCTTTTATATAAATATATATATACTCACTCATCTATTTGGATAAAATCTATTTATATAAATTTTAAAATTTTAAATCTTAAATCCGATTTTTTTTTAAAAAAATATTTGATATATATATATATATATAATTGATATATTGAGTGATTAAATTTACGCGCGCGATCGTACGTGACTTAAAATTTCTTACCAGCATGGCAGATTCTCACGATTAAAACATTCAATTAATTCAGTTCAATTTCGATTTTAAAATTTCTTATTCAATTAAATCGAATAGACCGAATTAATTAAAATAAAAAAAAATTTATAAATTCTTAAATATGTAAATTTATAAATTCATTAATTGATAAATTTTTTATAATATTTACAAATTTTAGTTATTTCGATTAATTTTATTTTTTGATCGAATTAATCGATATTTTATCGGTTCAGTTTATTTAATTTTTATTTAAAAAAATTAAATCAGTTTGCTTTATTCAAAAAAATTTGATTCAATTTCAATTAATTTGATTTGATTTTAATTAAATACTCAACCTAACGATGGCTAAAGATAATTATTGGAGTTCAGCCATAAACATGATGAAAAGCTTTTAGGTTGCATCTCAGCAAACTCAAAAAAAATGGAGCAGAAGATAAAAAATTTTAGAAAATTTAGAGACTGAGCAAAAGAGTATGTTAAAGGTCCAACATAAACAATCTAAATTCTATCGCTAATTTAGAGACTGCACTGAAGTTTGATCGTTAAATATTAATGATCGTTAAATATTAAATTTTTCTCATGTCACCAATTATAAGAATCCAAAATTCAATCGCTAAATTTTTCTCGTGTCATCCAATTATAAGATTACCGATCCAATTAAATTTCAATCGCTAATTTAGCGATCGATTTTTAATTTTGGTCGCTATTTAGTAACCGAGTTTTAACTTCAGTCGTAAATTTACGACCGATTAAATTTTTATCGCTAAAATAGCGATCGAAATTTAATCGATCGCTAAAATAACGATAGATTATAATTCGGTCGCTAAATAGCGATCGAATTTAAAAATCGGTCGCTAAATTAACGATCGAAATTTAATCGGTTGTTAAATCCGTCGTTATTTATGAATTTTTTATAGTATTAAATCGAATAAACTGAATTAATCAAAATAAAAAAATAATTTATAAATTCTTAAATATATAAATTTATAAATTTCTAATTAATTGATAAAATTTTCATAATATTTAAAAATTTTAATTATTTCAGTTAATTCAATTTTTGATAAATTAATCGATATTTTATCCATTTAATTTATTTAATTTTTATTTAAAAATTTGATCGATTTAATTTATTAAAAAAATTTGATTCAATTCTGATTTTAATTAATTCGATTCGATTTTAACTGAATACTCAACCTAATCATTGTTGAAGATAATTATTGGAGTTTAGCTATAAAGTTGATGAAAAACTTTAAAGTTGCATTCCAACAGACTCAAAAAAAAAAAAAAAAAGTAGAAGATAAAAAAATCCGAGACTGAACAAAAGAGTATGATGAAGGTCCAACAAAACAATTGAAAATGAAAAATAAAAAGATAAAAAAATTAAAATGATTCAAAAATTCAGAGAGGCTGATGTTGGAAATATCTGACGTTGTTGGAAATAGCAATGAACGAAGATGGCCGGATGAACAAAAGTTTAATTAAATTGATTGAATCATCTGATTTAAAAATTTAATTTAATTATTTCAAAATTTAATTTTTAAAAGTTAATTAATTTAATTAATTCGGTTGATTTTAATTTAAAATTTTTTATTCAATTAAATCGAATAAATCAAATTAATTAAAATAAAAAATAATAAGATAAATTCTTAAATTAGTGAATTTATAAATTTTTAATTAATTAATAAATCTACTATAATACTAAAAAAATTTAGTTATTTTGATTTTCAATCGAATTAATTCATATTTTATTGGTTCAATTTATTAATTTTTATTTAAAAATTTAATTGATTCACTAATTTATTTAAAAATTTTAATTCAATTCAATTTTAAGTAATTTAATTCAATTTAATTTTAACTGAATACTCAAAAAATACGCTACTAGCCCGAGCCAAAATTTAATTGCATCCGAGTCAAAATTTAATTGCAAGCTGAAAACATTGGTGAATAAAAACAACAGTAGCAGACTGTGGATTTAGCAATGCAATTATAAATCACATTAAAAATCACTGTAGATGTAGCAATTCTGAGAAATTATAAACCACACTAAAAATCAACGTGTCTTCATATATGTACTATTGTTCATTTATTTCTGCTACTAATGTGTGCTTGTGTCAGAGGTGTGTAAAAATTCGAATAAATCGATTGAATTAATTGAATTTAAAATTTTAATTTGATTATTTTAAAATTTTAATTATTTTTTTAAAAAATTTGATTAATTCGATTCGATTTTAATTTTAAATTTTTTTATTTGATTAAATAAAAAAAACTGAATAAATCTAAATAATTAAAATAAAAAAATAATTTATAAATCCTTAAATATACAAATTTATAAATTCTAATTAATTCAATTTACTCTATTTTTATTTAAAAATTCAATCGATTCGATTAGTTCAAAAAAAAATTAATTCAATTCAATTTTAATTAATTCAATTCAATTTTAATCAAATATTCAGTATCCTTTTTGAAATAGCAAGCAAGAGGGTTTTTTAATTTGCAAGAACCATATTCACTCTTTCTCCAACACCCACCAAAGGATTACTATCAACTAAGCAATTATACGACGCTTGTTTCTTTGTTGCTTTCCGACATTTAATCTCTATCTTCTCTTGACATTTAAGCTCATCTTTTTTCCTCAAGTTTTATTTGCATTCAATATCTTTTCTCTAAATTAAAATAAACTTAAATTTAAAGACACTCTAAATTTATTTATTTTTAATTTCAATTTTTAAATTTTAATAAAAAAATAAAATTAATAAAATATTAAAAATTATTTTTTCATAATTTTTAAAATCTTTTATTTTTTATATCTAATTATAAAAGAATAATAAAATAAAATAAATAAAGTTGATTTTATTAATACAAATAATAAATAAAATAATAAAAAATTACTTTTGTGCTGTTTTTCAGAAACCAACACCACAGCTTAAATACTAATGTCATTATAGTGTTGGTTTCAAAAACTAGTACTATAGTATTATGAAAATTTTAAATCATTTTAAACATTGTTGAGAGAGCTTTAAAATAGTAAATGAGAGCTTTTTGAACTCAGATTCACCTAATAAACTCATATAAGTTGAAATGAGTCCGATCAGAGCTCTTTAGATATATTAATGGACCTTGGAGACTTAAATTTCTGAAAACTTATAATGAAATAGAATAGTTGAGTGTGTAGAAGGGAGATATAGTGAGAAATCATGGTTCTGAGTCTCCTATATGAAATTATAGACCCGTGTTAATTGACACAAAGTTAACAATGATGAAAATCTTTTACAATGATAACGAATAACACCCTTAGACACTAGGATACTACAAAAATCTACAGAAATTGTAGTGAGTCTTATCAGAACTCTCTATATCCATCAATGAATTTTGATCAAAATCCATTGATAGACCTAAACGACTTAAATTTCTGAATTTTTATAATGAGATGAAAGTGTAAAGTGTGTAGAAGATAGATATGGTGAGAAATCTTATTTCTAAATCTCCTATTATGAAGTTATAAGCTCGTGTCAATTGACACAATGTCTGAAACTCTTTAAACCTTCTGAGCAATGCTAGAAATCTTTTATGATGATAATGGATATACTTTAAGATACTGTAGAAATTTACATAAGTTGGAATGAGTTCGATTAAAACTCTTTAAGTCCATTAATGAGTTTTGATTGAAATTCATTAATGGATCTAAAAGACTTGAATTTCTAAAATTTTATAATGAAATGAGAGTGCAAAGTATGTAAAAGGTTTATATGATGTCCAATCTTCATCCTAATACACGTAGGAAAAGTTATGATGACATGTCAACTAACACAGACTGTGATGTTGATTTTCAAAAATCAGTACTACAATAGTGTTAGTCTTTATAAACAAGCATCACAGTGTTAATTGTGGGTGAAGCATGTGAGAAGGCTAGACACAGGACATTGCTTGAGCATTACTTGTTTCCCTAAATGGAGCCTCTTTAAATTTGGCAGAAATAGGAAAAGGATATTCATAGTTCTGCAGAAAAAACACATATTGAGCAGCATTTGCACGCCCAAACGTCACGCCCTGATACACTTAAAAACTCTCACTAAGTGAATCCTAATTGTGATACTAATTGTAACCATATAGGGGAATCTATATTACAATTTGTTTGATGATATGTATTGGCACTAAAATAATAATTAATTGAAGTTTCTCCAAAGTACAGAATGCGAGAGGGGCGAAGGGAAACAAAAAGAGAACTCTAGTTAGCATGATTAAAAGAGTTGGAAGTTCTAAATGTTATTAAATATAAAGCAGAATGAATTCCACAATAAAATTCGGGGAGTTGGGAAGATCAGAAAGTACACATAAAGAAGGGGAGTTAAAGAAATATTTCTGCTCCTTTCAGATGACATCCTATTTAAAGAAGAGCAAATCTTGTTGCTCCTCTTTCTCTAAGTTTCAAGTTCGAACAAACCTTTATACAAATGCTAAACTGAAAAATAGGAGACATTTCTTGCTTTTTATTATTAAATGACATTGTGTAAGTTGCCTTTGTAAAAATGTTCTTCTTTTCTAACACTGAAAGGCTGTTTGTGGCATTTGGAAATCAAAAAGGATGAAGTGGATTAAGGGTACCAGTGAACTTGAATTTTGTTAATATGCCTCCAAATGATACTCAATAAGTGGCTAATCTCGGTGCAAGCAGAGCCGGTCCTTGTTGTACAAGGGCCTTGGGCGAAATTACAATTTTTGGACCCTAGCTAATCGATGATTTCATAAATGATTGTTTAGGAATCAATCAAGGATCTATGTACAAACTTTAGAGTTAACATATGCAGAATCTGCAAAAAAAAATTGTAAAACAAGCAAAAATATGCATCACATTTACAAGGTATCAACAAATAAAAACACAAGGTAATCATCAATGGGAATCCAGAATAAGAAGAATGTAGAACAAGCAAGAATACAAAATTATGCTGTAATTAGGGCAAGGAATAATTCTGGAAGAAAGATAGGAGAGTTATGATAAACAAAAATTGCATTAGTGAACTGTCAAACATTTATAACCAAAGAATTACTAGTCTCCGTGAGCTAATAAGAAAAATATACCTACCCTAAAATACACCTAATTTACAAAAGACCATAGTTGGCAGATGCAGATGATCACAACTTAGTAGAAAATATGTAGGAACATGAGGTCAACTTGAATTACAGATTGTACAGAGATTTTACCTAGTTACGCATCAACTTGCAAGCTTGTGGAATACATATTAAACCACCTACACATATCTTTCAAAGCTTCAGATTCATTTCCATACTCTTTAAACAAAAATTCTTCTTGCTTGAAATTTGACGGCACCTTCCCTTCACTGTAGCAACGACTACACAAGCTGAACTGAAGCTTTATCTCTGTGAATCTTGATCCAATTATCGGGTACTGGCAAACAGAGCAGTTGCGTCAACCATGCTGTATTCGATCACCAGCTTCAAGCTTAATCAATGTGTCTAGGATCCCAAAACCCCAATCTGAATCGTTGAACATCTCAAGAAACTTAAGAGTATGACACCATTTAGGGATCTGATTCTCCATGAACCTCCAACATGTCACTGACACCATAAGAGAGGATGTAAACAGCCCGTAAGAGCTTTATATATGTAATCGCATCACT
This sequence comes from Curcuma longa, assembly GCF_044706935.1. Classification (NCBI taxonomy): domain Eukaryota; kingdom Viridiplantae; phylum Streptophyta; class Magnoliopsida; order Zingiberales; family Zingiberaceae; genus Curcuma; species Curcuma longa. The sequence continues at coordinate 7,608,223 of NC_133864.1, read as the reverse complement.
CCTTCTGATGTTCACCCCTCCTTCATTACTAGGTCGCCGTAGAAGTGAATCAAAAACACCCCTCTTTCACTTTTCAGTAGGACCGGAGCACAAAAGAGCAAGGATGGCAATGAACATCCCCAAATCCACCCTTCCTGAACCAGTGGCGTCAAGTACAGAGAGAACCTTCTCGTTGATTACTTTTATAGCTCCTTGGAATGTTTCAGGTTTGAGGAATTGAAGTAACCTTTGAAGAATCACTTCCAAAGCAGCCTTCCTGATTGATTTTTCAGGTTCACCACTACCAGAATAGGATATAGGAACATCAGTCTCATTCATTTCTTTCTTCAAGAGATCGACATCACAGTAATTAAGCCTTGCAACCCTCTGGAAAGCCCTGATATCCAACGCAACAGCCAACTCTTGCCTTAGAGTAGTCTTTCTCCCAGCTTTCTTGAACTTTGATGGCTCAATGACAAGGTATGCCCTTTCACTTTCTGTGCCACTCCCCTTGGGCTTCTTCTTCTTCTAAAGAACCTTGAGATGTGCAATCGCATGATTCCAAATGACAAAAAAGCAGTTTTATCCCCAAAGACAAATGAGGGGAAATTGTATAAGAGAGGCAGGAATCGTCCATCTCCTCGTTCTTCTATTTGAACATGAAGAAAACCCAAAACAAAACCAACTATTATCGAATGGGATGAGATGGAGTCGAGGGAGAAAGGGCAAAATAAACAACTAGAATCGGTTGATCAGAAAAATGTTGGCCTTGTTGACGGCGGTACAGACGAACTTGCAATGTGCGAAAGGAGGATGGTGAAGTCGCCACGCGATCAATCGATGCCTTGCGTCAACCCTAAACCCATCGACCCTAAACTCTGGTGCCCTATTAAGTTATGGGCCCTAGGCGGTCGCCCAGGTTGCCCTGGCCCAGGGCCGGCCCTGGGTGCAAGGTGCTCTACTGTCAAGGCAAGTTCTTGCTGAGTATCAGACATGTCAAAATCTGGAAGACGATAGATAGGAGAAACCCATTAAAGTAGGAAGAAATGTAACTTTATGAAATGTGCCAATTACCCAATCTCAAAGAAAAAATATATAGGGAGAGACTTTATGTTCTATTCCTCTAGCTTGGAAAACTGTATCGTCATGTATCATTGTGACCTAAAAATATAAAACGGGAAACATTATGTGCTATTCCTCAAGTCAAATAGGAACCCTAATGCCCTATGTCTATGTCGTATTAAACGAGCAACAAAAATGTAAGTAAAGCTAGCAAACAAAGTAAATCATAACTCAAACTTCTTTAACATCCATAAAAAGGGAAATATAATTAAACATAAAAAACACAGATAAATAATAATTATTAAGTTTGAACTAAAGAAGACAATTTTCAGGTTGTCTGAGAGCTATGGAACCAAGATCCTGCACTCCCATGAAAGTAGGCAGTACTGGGTTTAGGAATTGGACTCTTCCATGTTAAGTATGAGCCTCACTGGAACTATTTTACATCCTTTAACATACTAAAACCTGTGACGCATTACATCACTGAGTTGTTTCATTTTCTCAATAGGGTTGAGGCAATGGTTTCTACAATCCTTCATTGCTTAACAGCATTAAGAACACAAAGTAAAAGAGTATCTAGCTAAAAGTAAATAAAGTTTGAACTTGTTTAGATGCCCCTGAAAATGTAGCCAAGGACTACCCATTATTTTAGTGACCTCAAGAACGCTTCAGGAATAGTTCTAACGTTTCTGAAAATTTCACTGCATTCCTAACTTCTTAGTAAGCACGTTATGCATTATTCCATCAATCAATCAGGAAAAGAATTAATCTCAAATTCACAGTTTTAAGAGTACCTGTAGAAAAGTTTCCATCGAAACTCGATTGGCACAGAGTAACAATACTCATATTCCATAGAGGATCTCTAGTATCTCTTATCCAAGGAAAGGAATGAACAAACAAAATTTTTGGAAATGTAAGCATTTGCAAGGAACTAATGATTGGTTCAAAGTTACCACCTTTCCCTTCATGACAGCCAGCGAAGAACCCAAAGAGAAAGCAAATCTAATTTTAACAGGAAAGAAGAAATACCGTCAGATTCTTCATCATCAGGCAACAATGGGAAATCCAACCACGTCTCCGGATGCATGGAGATGTTCCTGACGAAGGCCATCACCTCCTCGGTGACGCCCACGGCTTCCGTCCTGTACTTCCCTTCCAATCCTTCTTCTTCTTCTTCCCCGGGCCCGAAAGGAATGAACGTGGACGCAATCATGGAGATCTCCGTGACCGCCTTGGATCCGGAGAGCCTGGAGATGCCGGACCTGAATCTCCCTCCGATCTCAGCGAGGTCACTCTGAAGTCCTGCCATGGATGGGAAATCGGAGAACTCTTCGGGTTCATCGTGTCCAGACGGGGTAGGATCAGAAGAGGAGGAGGTGGGAGGAGGAGCGAGGAACGGAGCGACGCCGCGGAACTGCCGGGATAGGGTTTGGGTGAGCTCGTGGAAATCTTCCTTGACGCCGCCGCGGCCAGGGTCGTCTTCTCCGCTGCCGTCTCCGCTGCCGCCGGGGTCCGCCCTCTCCTCGGGATCGACTTCGTCGGCGTGGTGGTCGGGGATCAGCGCGTTGGCGAGAGACCTCGCGAGCCACGACTTAGCTTTGCTGCTCGTTACTAATGTCGTGTCCCGAGTCAGTTTCAAGATCGCGACGATAGATAGGAAGGGCGATCAGGCAAACCGCATAGAGTGGGAAGTTTAGAAATTAAGTTTAAATATTTAAAAATGGGACAACCTTCGAGTCCCTACCCACTAAATTAAGAACTTTTCTTCGGCCAAAACCGAATCATAATCAATTCCACGAAAACAAAAGACAAATATAGTAAAAAAAGGTGGTTTTATTTCTTATTTTCTCCCCCACATTGCGACAGCTGCATGCTTTTATATATGCGAATTCAACGCGAATCAATTCTCAAGCGTACTCGTCGGCGATCTCCGTGATGAACCGGTTCAGCTTCTCCGGCGTCGACAGCATCGGCATATGGTCGGCCTCCTCGATCACCCTCACCTCGTCCACCGGGTAGTTCTCGATCATCCACCGCTGGAAGCTCGCCGGCAGCGCCTCGTCCTTCTCGCACACGACGAACACCTTCGCCACCGAGCCATACCCCGACGCCGAGAGCGGCGGCCACGACTCCAGTTCCTTCGCGAACAGGGAAGACGGCCTCACCAGCGTCATGGCCAAGGCAAAATCCTTCACCGAGATGCGATTTTTGTTAGAAGAAGCAGAGAGGTGAGGGAGAGAAAGCGATCGACAGAGGAGATGATGATGCATGATGTTCCTATGAGCACAGCCGTACCTCCGGCGGCGAGCGATTGTAAAGGAGGGCCACGAACTTGGGGCCGAACAACACCGACAGAGGGCCGTTCTCCTTGTCCCCGACCGTGCCGAATTGAGTATCCAACGAAAATGGCAAGGTCGGATCTTCCAGATGGACCTTCACAAGAACAGAATTCGATCAAAAAGCTTAAAGGTAGATTTTAAAAATCAAGACAGGTTTAGCTTGCTTGCCTTGTTATAGATATACGAGGGAGGATGAACGGTGTCGGGCAAGAAGGCGGTGACGAATACGCCGACGGCGACCTTGTGGGGGAACCTGTCCATGGCGCGGGCGATGCACAAGCCCCCGAGGCTGTGGCCGACGACGACGACGCGCTCGCCCGGGGGCAGCTCGGCGAGGAGGTCGATCAGGGGCTGGTTGTAGTCGTCGAAGTTCCTGAGGTCGGAGAAGCGACGCTCGTCGACGCCGGAGGCGGCGAGGTCAAGCGCAGTGACTCGGTGGCCGGCGGAGCGGAGAAGGGAGATGAGCTTGTACCAGGACCAGGCGCCGTGGCAGGCGCCGTGAACGAGGACGATGTGGTGGCTGCGGTTGCAGCTGCTGTCGGCCATGTGGCTGTGCTGTGGTACTGGCCGGTACTTTGAAGAACGAGCGGCTCGCCGGTGACCACTTTATATAAGCCGGGGCGAGGACGAGCTGGCGTCGACTTGTTTCTGGCGGTCCATTACGTTAACGTTCATCATATCAAAATCTATGTTTTATTTATTTTTTTATAAAATGATGTTATTATTCACTTTCATTTTACATTTCATTCCTTCATGGAAAATTACATTTCGTAAATTAAAATATCCTAATAAAAAATTAATATTTAATGTAAAACATTTATTTTAAGTTTAGCAATGCTTTAGTAATTCAAATATATTCTTTGATAAGAGTAATTAGAGTCAAATTTCATCTATTATGCTTCTTTTCATGAGAAAATCATTTAGAAACTTTTGTTTTTCTTATCTTTATCATGGACCATTTAGCAGGTACATCGTCAAAAACTTCTAATAGTTTCTTTCATCTCGACCCATCTTATTTTCTCCTATAAATTTCAAAAAATCTCTATTTATTTTTTTATAATCCAAGTATTTAATTCTTCAAACTGATTAATCCTGAAGGTAATTAATCCGACACCACAAGTCACTGACTATCAAGGATAATCTAAAAGTGTACACGATATGTCACTCCACAAACAACGTTTCATAATTGTCAAAAAAAATTAATTTACAGTGCATCGTAGTTAACAATCAATTTATGAATACTTAATTAATTACAAAAGCGCTTGCCATTGTAGCCCCATAGCCTCGTAGTCCGGAGGCATAACATCTCCATCCATGATCAAAGAAGTACGTTGTAACTATAAAGTAATTAACCAAACATAAATAATTTTATCTTATAAATTCATCCAAAGTTATGAAATCTCCATCCACATCTAGAGCCGCTAAAAGATAGAGATTTAGACAAAACAAAGCAAACCTATACAAGAGTTATGTTTGTTGTAGAATTAGATTAATTATATAATAACTAAAATAGTGCGTACCATTTTTAATATTGATACACAATTTAATTAAGTGTTCAAAAAGGAAATTAAAGAACAAATAAATTGTGAAAAATAAAAACTTTATAACAATAAATATTTGCATTTATTGTATTAACAAATAGCACATGGTGGAGCCCTGATGAGTCATTTACACTTGACTGATATCATTTTCAACTTACCTAATCAATTGATAATTTGGCAAATTCTCAAAAAACACATTTCAAATTTGATTTGGTCTTCCCAAAAAGTGCATTTAATTCCGTTTTACCCCTTATATAAGATGACTTTTTCTTTTTCTCTTTCTTCTCTCACATTTAATCTACTTCTCTTTCTTCAATTTTTATTTGCATTCAATATCTTTCCTCTAAATTTATTTATTTTAATTTTAATTTTAAAACTTTAATAAAAAATATAAAAATATAAAAGGAAATTAATAAAACATAAAAAATATTTTCCCCTATTTTTTAATATATTTTATTTTTAATATCTAATTATAAAAGAATAATAAAATAAAATTAATAAAGTTGATTTTATTAATAAAAATAATAAATAAATGAAATAAAAATTACTTTTGTGTTGTTTTTAAGAAATGAACATCACAACTTAAATACTAAATACTAATATCGTTGTGATGTTGATTTTTGAAGACTAGTACCATAGTATTATGAAAATTTTAAATCATTTTAAGTATTGTCTGGAAGAGCTTTAAAATAGTAATTAAATGAGAGCTCATTTGGACTAGATTCACCTAATAAACTCATATGAGTTGAAATGAGTCTAATCAGAGCTCTTTAGGTATATCAATGACCTTGGGGATTCGAATTTCTGAAAACTTACAATGAAATAGAAGAGGTGAGTGTGTAGAAGGGAGAATGTGGTGAGAAATCATGGTTCTGAGTCTCCTATATGAAATTATAGACCCGTGCCAATTAACACAAAGTTAGCAATGATGAGAATCTTTTACAATGATAACGGAGAGCACTCTTAGACTCTAGGGCACTACAGAAATCTACAAAAGTTGTAATGAGTCTGATCAGAGTTCTCTATATCCATCAATGAATTTTGATCAAAATTCATTGATAGACCTAAACGACTTAGATTTCTGAATTTTTATAATGAGATGAAAGTATGGAGTGTGTAGAAGATAGATATGGTGAGAAATCTTATTTTTAAGTCTCCTACATGAAGTTATGGAAGCTCGTATTAATTGACACAAAGTCTGAAACTTTTTAAACCTTTCTGAGCAATGCTAGCAATCTTTTACGATGATAATGGAGAGCACTCTTAAACTCTAAGATACAACAAAAACCTACATGAGTTGAAATGAGTCCGATTAAAACTCTCTAAGTCCATTAATGAGTTTTGATTGAAATTCATTGATGGACCTAAAAGACTTGAATTTCTGAAATTTTATAATGAAATGAGAGTATAAATTATGTAAAAGGTATATATGATGTCCAATCCTCATCCTAATACACGTAGGAGAAGTTATGATGACATGTCAACTAGCATAGACTGTGATGTTGATTTTCAAAAATCAATACTACAATAGTGTTAGTCTTAATTGTTGATGTAGTCTGACTCGGTCAAACTTAAATCTGGTCAAACTTGAGTTTGTTTTGTTGTTTGACAAAGATAGTTAGATTAAAAGGAGAAAGATTTAAGTTTAGCCGGACGAATTAAGTCTAGTCGTTATCCGGGTGAATTAAACCACATGGTAAAGATTAAGGAATAATTGATAAGGAATATGCATTGTAATCAAGATTTACTTGATTAGTGAAGTTGGTAATTACAAGAATTACTTATTAATGAATTTATGAATATGCATGCTTGTGGTTGATTAAATGAAATGGCTTGATAAAATTTTGCATGGCTTATCTCATAATCTAAAAAGCATGCATGATCTTAGAAACGTTAGAAATATACCTCATGCATGCTTTGGTCGACCAACTTCCTTTGATCGACCACTTGGTCGATCAGCTAGCTCTGATCGACCATCTGGTCGATTAGCTAGCTCTGATCGACCACGTGGTCGATCAGCTAGCCGTGATCGACCATGTGGTCGATCAGGCCCGACGTATCCATGCTATCCTGCTCTTAGCCGAGAAGATACTGTCCAGGAAAATAATGTCTTGGTCGGGAAATATACTACCTTGCCCGGGAAGAAGTTTATCTTAGTCTAGAGAAGGTTGGTCGGGAGAAGTAAGATCTTGACCTGCAAGGAGATTACCTTAGTCGAGATAAAGTGTTGGCCGGGAGAAGCAAAGCCGAGAGAAGCTTGTCCAGGAAAATGATTGGATAGTCTGACTTCTGCCCGAAGGAGAGTGTTTTGACCGGAGAAGTGAGATCTTGCCCGGGAGATGTAAGATCTTGCCCGGGAAAGTGATTATCTGATCGGCAGAAGTGTAACCAGGAAGGTATTGCCCTTGGCCGAGAGACAAGAAGCCTTTGTGGCTCAGGACTGTGATTGCCGAGAGCTTGGTGCTCGTGGGCGAATGGAGAGAGCTTTGGTAGCTCGTCTCCGGATTGGTCCAGAAGGAGCCTTTGTGGCTTAGGACCGAAGTAGCCGAGAACTTGGTGTTCGTGGGCGAATGGAGAGAGCTTTGGTAGCTCGTCTCCGGATTGGTCCAGAAGGAGCCTTTGTGGCTTAGGACCGAAGTAGCCGAGAACTTGGTGTTCGTGGGCGAATGGAGAGAGCTTTTGTAGCTCGTCTCCGGGATGGTCCGGGAGAGCTTTGGTAGCTCGACTCGGGACCGTGAGCTTTGGTAGCTCGATCTCTGGGAGCCTTGGTGGTTCAGAACCAGATTCTTCAGGGAGCCTTGGTGGCTCAGAACCTGATTGGCCGGGAGCCTTGGTGGCTCAGAACCTGATTGGTCGGGAGCTTGGTGCTGATGGCCGGGATGGTCCGGGAGAGCTTTGGTAGCTCGGCTCGGGACCGTGAGCTTTGGTAGCTCGATCTCAGGGAGCCTTGGTGGCTCAGAACCTGATTGGTCCGGGAGAGCTTTGGTAGCTCGGCTCAGGACCGTGAGCTTTGGTAGCTCGATCTCAGGGAGCTTTGGTGGCTCAGAACCTGATTGGTCCGGGAGAGCTTTGGTAGCTCGGCTCGGGACCGTGAGCTTTGGTAGCTCGATCTCCGGGAGCCTTGGTGGCTCTGAACCGGATTCCTCAAGAGGAGGGCCTTGGTGGCTTGGTCTCTTGATTCCAGGAGGAGGGCCTTGGTGGCCCGGTCTCCTGTTTAGTCCGAGAAAGTTTTGGTAGCTTTGCTCGTGACCTGGAACTTTAATGTTTTATCCATCCTTATACTGTCCTTGTGCTGGAATATTTTTAATGCTGCTTTTGAGTGTGCAGATATACAGGACAGGTTATGGAGGGAAATTCAAATGTATGGTGAGAGTTCCAAGGCGAGCTTTTGAGCTGTCTCTTCTGCAGGGAGAGTTCTGTGACAACGGACCGCAACTGGTGTCAGAACAGTGCAGGGATCCGTTGGGCACAAGAACCAAGCAGAGGCTATAAGAGAAGCGAGAAGCAGCGCTGAGGGGGGGACTCACGACTTGACTATTGATCATCCTTGAGAGCTCAGAAGCGCCATTGCCAATCTTACGAGAGCCTGATCGTGAATCGAAGAAGAGGAAACAAGAGCAACGTCTTGTGTTTGGAGGAACAGGCTTGTGCTGCTAGCTGTTCTTGTTGGGTCTGTCTAGAGCAACGTCCTGTGTTTGGAGGAACAGGCTGAGCAGCAAGCGGTTCTTGTTGTCTCTGTTGTCCGATCTTTGATTCATTGTATTCTCCTTGTCTTGAGCTTATCTTTGTATCATTTGAGACAATCTGTGGAGAGGTTCCTCCACCGAGAAGGAGAAGATTATAGCCGGTATTTTTCCGGGGTTTGATCTGCCGAAAGATCAAGGGATCGTCCACCTTACGGACACATCGAGGAGTAGGAGCATCATCTCCGAACCTCGTTAAATACCTGTGTCAAGTGTGCTGATCAGTCTTCGTGTTCTCTGATTGTTCTTTCCGCTGTGCCAACGAAGACTAAGGAAGAAAAGCGAAAAGTGTGGACGGCTATTCACACCCCCCATCTCTAGCCGGTGTCTAAGAGATCCAACAAGTGATATGAGAGTGAGATTGCTCTGTCATCCGGATTAACACCCAACGAGCAACATCAAATGGAGCAACAAGATTTGCTCTTCTTTAAATAGGATGTCATCTGAAAGGAGCAGAAATATTTCTTTAACTCCCTGATAAGCCCACAATTGATGTCACGAATGAGCCTCAAATTAGAATTTATAATCGAAAACCCTTAGCTCACAAAACAAATGAATATAGGGGCCACGAGTCGTATTTTTCCAAGGACTAGTAGAGAGGTTGTTGAATCAAGCTATGATGTCGTTCTATTTTTGGGTTTTTCTATATAAATGGGGGTTTTGGTTTTCCAATTGAAATGTAAATGAATGCAAGAATAAGAGTTTGGTACTCAAAACCTAGTAACCACTAATGTAAACACCAAAAATCAAGGATTGCTGCAAACTGAGATTTAATTCTAAATTCACTCAAGCATTGAAAACTAAATTACAAAATCAATGAAACAAGGAACTAAATCTAAATGCAAAGAATCTAATTAAAGAAAATATGAAATCAAAATTCCCAATCTTAAATGCAGGACTAATGGTGTAATGTAACTAATCAATTCTACTTATCTAACAACAATAACAATGCTTAAGCCAAATAACCTAAGATACTGATACATGGAATCCAAAATGATATGGAACAGTAGCTGCTAATTGAGTTTAAGTTTCAGAAATGAGAATTCAATGAAATTCAGTTGACAAATTGTTGAGTAAATGAAGCTAAAGAAACTTTAAAGAAATTAGAATTCAACTAAAAGTTAAAGCATTAACCAGTAACATGAATTCATGGTTTTTTATCAGATCACAAATCGGAACAGCATTTCAGAAACAAAACAGAAACAAAAATTCAGAAACCGATCTCAATTCTTCCCTTCTCTTGATATCCTTCTTGCCGTCACACAAGAACTAATCCAGATCAAAAATCCCATAAGAACATCTCATCAACTCAGCTCAACATGCATGAAATCAAATCCAATCCAATGCAGCGCTCGAAACCCTCTCGCGATACACAGAACAGGGCCGATTCAAGATTATGAAGATCCAGCTGAAATCCTTCTGATCGATTCAAGATTATGAAGATCCAGCTGAAATCCTTCTGATCGCGTGAAGTTTTAAGCTCAGGAACCCTCAAAGATCCTTGAAGAACCCCTTCAAATACCTTTGATTGATCCAATCTGTCCGAATCAAGAAATCCAAGCTGAAATCCGCGTCGGAGTAAAATCTCTGGCAAAACCATCACCAGACGATCCCATGCGAAATTGTTGCTGAGCCTTGCTTGTAGATGTCTTCTAGGATTCGGACGTCAAGTTGGAATGGAAGAAATTGAAGATCGTTGCACTAAACCTAAGAAACAGAGGAAAGGAAGTTGCGAAGAAGCCGATCTACAGTAGCTACGTCCGAATGCTACAGTGTTCTTTCTCGTTATAACGGGGATTCGATTTCCGGCCGGTTCACTCACTGTTTAGACCGGGTTTATTCTTGATTCACAGATCAAGAGCTGAGGCAGAAGTAGGTCATAGCGGAGGATGACGTCTTTGGGATTGGATACATGCCATGCATATTTCATTGCATAATGTATATTCATATTTTTACATTCATACATGCTGCATGGAGTGATCATTAGCCAGCATTAGTCATTAGCTTAACACACATACTTGAGCATGACTCATTATGTATCCATATTAGCATATGTATCCGCATTTACATATATAGGACATTTCCATACATACATATTTGTAGTGTAAAAAAAAATATTTTGAGGTGCATGAATCCACCTTTCTAGATCCATCTAGTCCGCAGCAAACGGCTCGCGGTAAAGACGTCCCAAATCTGTTGATGGCTGAGGCTTTACTAAAAAGCCTATGAGGGTGAATAGGTCCATCGACATGGCCTATCTAGTTCGTAGTAACGGCTACGGTAAAGATACGCCAAATCCGTTGATAGCTGACCACTTGCTCAAAGTGTGCAGCTCCCGGGGCTTGCTAGCCTTGGAGCGATGGGCAAGTTCTTTCTGATGGTTGGATGCTATGGATGATTGGCGCTTGGAGGAGGCCGTGGATAGAGATATGCAAAGCGTGACACCATCATCAATTCTGCCTATGTATTTATTTGATACCTACACGTACTGTGATGACTTAGTCTTCCATTTACTTCCATATGCTAACCCTATTGTGACAATGGAAGTCATTAATAAGTTGAGGTAATATTATAGGAAGGAATAATAAAGCCTGAGAGAATCACATTTTTAGCCGATTGTGGATGCACGACTGTACTATTGTAATAAAATTACCAAATCAAACCAAGCTTGAAACATTTTGCATGTCTGATAGATTTTGTCTTGGTAGTGCAGGATTAACTGGATGGTGCTTCTGTTGTCTTAGCTAGCATGCCATTGGGAACTAATGCAAGTGTTCTTGGAGCTTTAGTTCGTACGTGCAAGTAGTGTCCATCTAAATGTTAAATTGGCAAAATGGGCATGCGCCCACACATAAAAAAGGAGATAATCCTAAAGATAACTTATTTTTTTAACAAAAGATATCTAATTTTGCATCAAATCTATATAATTACAATAATAAATCAAGAAAATAAAAATAGAGACAGAAAACTTACAAATAGAGGTTCTTCAGAACTTTGTGCATCAGAATAGAGGGCATAAAACCTAGAAATGGATTCAAAACCTTGTGTATCAGAATCAAATTCAATATACCCTCCAATCCACTCAACAGAGGTTCTTCATGAGCAGCTTGGTTTTTTTATGCAAAGAACTTCAGCTTGAAAGGAGCATAGCCTCAAAAGAGTTTGATGAAGCAAAGAGTTCCAAAGATCACATTTTTGATGCCTGATGCTTATCGCATTAACTTGGAAAGTGAACACCCTCCCGCATCTTCGTCAAAGCAGCATTTGGCAGAGAATGCATCTGTTGAACCCATGAGGATAAGCAAATCTTCATTTCCTCTGTAGTAGTGATACTATCAACATACTCCGGCTGGAAGTGGTCTTTCAGGAATCTGGAGACATAAACTATATGAGAAACCAATGCCATATTCGACTAGAAGGTACAAAAGATCAACATTGGCACAAAAAAATTATCTAACTTACTGAATGCAATAGACAAGGAATTGAATAGCTATTATTAGGGAATCATGGACATGGAAGGAATAAATATTCTTTTAGGCATTTCTTCATGAAATTCTTTGTTCATCTCGTCTAGCTCACACAATTTGCACAATGTGATGAATTTGTAGGATCAAGGTGGACCGGCAAGAGGGGGGTGAATTGCCTGAAAAATAAAAATTGATCTCTTGCGTTCTTTTCAAGGATAGAAATTAGTGGCAATTAATTAAAACAAACATTAATTAAAATAGTATAATTAAAACTAGTAAAAGACTAATACCAGAGTTTATTTGGTCTCAACCTAGATGGTTGCAGATCCAAGGCAGTTGAAGTGCAGTATGACGATCTCCTTCGTTGAAGGCGAAGAAGCCTTTTATAGACAATTACAACTCACAGACTTAGAAGAGAAAAGAATAATTGATATCTAACTCTAAACATTCTAAGTCTATTTATAGCATAAGAGAATATATCTGGATCGTTGATCGTAGATAAATTTTCTCCTGGCCGTTGATCCGTTGATACGATCCTAACTGTTGATCGGAGATAGACTTTAATCGTAGCTGTTGATTAAATAAGGATAAGCTTTATCTTTAATAAAAGATAAAGGGATTTATCCTTATTAAAACTAAGTATTTATCTTTTATATAATAAAAGATAAATCTTATTTTTCTTCTTCTTTTTTTTTTTGCAACCGCCACGTCCAAAAAGTCCAAGTCTTCTTTGCTGGTCAAAGTCAATGGTCAAAGTCAACAGTTTGACTTTTATTGACTTTTTATATAATCTTCAGTTGGGTGATTTCTGTCCAATCGGAGTTAGGCTCACCCGTCGGCCTTTTACCCCTCGAGCGTGCTTCCTCCCGGCTTCTCGTCCCTCGGACTTCGCGCACGTCCTTCTCAATCCACCGGCGTACTCTTCCGTAGCTTCCGCGTCCCTCGGATTGCACCGAGCCCGTCGGCTCACTTCCCCGCACAACCCTTCTCGTCCACTACGTCTTACGCTCGACTTCCTCTGTACCTAAGCTCCTGCACACTTAGCAGAGGGATCAGAAAAACAACAGGACCTAACTTAACCTAGTTGACCACATCAAAACTAACTGGGGCACCAACAGAATCCAATGTACCCTCAACCAACTCAATCACACTGGTTACTGACTGAGTGGTCCTCCCTATTGGATTGACTAGTCCATTCGCCTAATTGACTCATTCAGCTCGACCTACCTAGCTTATGACTTGATTGGCATGTTTAGACTGGCTGGAGCCTATCAGGACCATTTGAACTGCTCAATACGATAGATTTGTCTGGACAATCGAAACCATTTAAGCCCACTCAACTCAACCAAACCAACTATCACAACAAATTCAATCTACATGTCCAGATTGACCAATCAATTCAGAAATCTAGTTTGATCAGCTTGACTAGTCAACTCAACCTATTCAACCTAATTTGCCTGTTTAAACTAAATATATTTTTAATAATTTTAGAAAAATGAAGCATAGAAAGCATAGTTATTCTTAGAAGAAAGTAACAAATAATTATCTTAGGAATTACAGTTCCATGTTCCAAGTTTATTTTTGCAACCAAAATAGGAACACATTCATCTGGAATAGGAATAGAATCACTATTTCTATGGACCAAATGCACTATAGATTTTTGTAGAACTTGAACAAAGTTTTCTAGATTAACAAATATGTTAGTCGCATAGATTAAGCCAAAGTTATGCTAAGGCACAATGGCAACTCAATCACTATCCTTAACATTAAACTAAAAATTAAAAATTAAAAAAAATGGAAATCTAGGGCATTTCAGAAATCATTTCCAACAAATACCTCTCCTATCTTCCATTCTTCCTTTCTCCAAATACTATCATCAACCTCAAACCTGTGTCAAGAAATCTAAGTAGACAAATTGAACGATAATTACTATAATTTGAATGGCACTTCATATGAACTTGATTAAAAGCATCGAAATAATCGAAGTACCAATGATATGAATATAAATAACTCCAACAACTTGATCACCAATTGGGAACATTGTATGATTATCTGTATTTATAGTTAATTACCTTATTTCTTTGTAAGGTACTGAGTTTTAGGAAATTTATGTGTACTCTAAATCTCAATAGCTAGACTACTAGCTGAGTAAATCTAAAACGAGTCAGAATAATAGACCATATATTAGAATTATCATTGCATTATTACTATTAATAGCTAGTTAAATGTACTATGGGTTTAGCCATACAATGGGTATTTAGGTATTGGGTATTATGTGTCCTATAGATATGGTGCAAGGGTCTACTTTTGGAAGTAAGAGTGAAGAATATACCATTTAAATCCCATGCAAAGACTGAGTAGCAGACTACCCTTGTTCAGAAGATCTGCAATGATCGGTTATTTTAATGTTAGCATGCCCTGTAGAAGTAGTATGTACTACTGGTAGATTACTCTGTGCCCATATAAAAATATTTTCATTCATTTTTAGTTGTGTACTCAATCTACAATGGTCATCTCCTATTTTTCATGTTTCTAAAGAATACCAACGAGCAAGCAAGTAATGTGATTATTATATCTATTCTCCTTCAATTAAAGTTACCTTTCAAGGTATCATTCCAATATTGGAAATGACATCTACCTAAATTGACTCCTAGTTTAGATAATGCATAGTAAATAATAGGTAAAGAGGCCTCAAACATATCATACGTAAGGTCAGATGGAGAAAAAAAGATGGCAAACATAATATTCCTCATGCATTGAATTCTAATAAATTACCAAGCTAAGTGGTTAAAGAATTACACAGGAGCAATGTCCTATGTGCAATGCTAGTAATGCAGATAAAATGCACAAACTTACTCATCATCATTTGAAGGGGTACCAGCCCTACTAACAAAATTGAGTTGCTGACTATTTGTGCCACCAAAATTCTAGGGAGACGGAGACCTAGTAGACCTTACAACAAAGTTAAATGAAGAAACACTTGGATTTGGAAAGTTTCCAGTTGGTTGTATTGGCTGTTGACCAAACAATCCTGTATTGCCCAAACATGAGTAATCAAAGTGACAAAAAAAAAATTTAACAGTAATGAAAATAGATGGGGATGAAAGTGGAATTTTAGTTGAATAGTGTTTCTGAAGGAAGAAAAAATAGGAAACAAGAAAAAGGACAAAAGAGAAGATTACGAAGCAAATAGGATTTCTTTGTATTGGACTTCTTGTTGCTACAACTCTCTATATTGCAAACTTAACACTCCATATTTATAGAGTTTTGGAGGACATGAAAATCAACAAGGCATTAAAAACATTAAATGCATTAACTAATGAATCCATGAAGAGGTACTTGAGATGAAATTGGACTTCACTTCTTGTAGGAGTAGAAGAGACATTTGAAATCAATTTGTAATTTGATTCTTGAAGTTGGTTTAACCAATAATATCTCCCATAAACCAAATGTGCTTCTTACTCTAGAACTTCAAGATTCTTTGAAAATATAGATCCTCCAACCGGCTTTGTGAAAATAAACAAGTTGTTCATTACTAGGACAATACTCTAGGTAGATTTCACCTTCATTAACAAGTTTTCTTAGGAAATGAAATCACAAGTGAATGTGATTTGTTCTTCCATGCAATATTGGATCCTTTGATACAGAAATTGTAGAACGATTATCACAATATAATATCATTGGATTATTTTGCTTGCATTTGAGACTTTCAAGAATTTCCTGTAACCATAAAGTCTGACATCCTGCTGAAGAAGCTGCTATGTATTCAACTTCGGTAGTTGAGAGTACTACAATTTGTTGCTTCTTTGAATACTAAGAGATTTCTCCTACTGCTTCAATTTTTATAGGACTTAGCATCTCTAATAGTTACCTACCCATGGTAAGCTTCTACTAGGGTTGAAAATAAACTTTTATTACCAGTCATATGTCAACTTGCATCGTTATCCAAGAACCAAATATTTTCAATATTTCCATCACTAGCAATCAGTAAAGTTTCAGAATTTTGAAGTTCATTTTCATATACTAAGCCAGCTTCACATATTTTCTTCGGATATTTTTCCCAACAATCATTTATTCTATATCCTGGCTTATGACAATAATGACATTGAATATAAGGTTTTGTACCTTTGTAATTCCCATGCCCTCTTCCTCTTTGAAAATTGTAAGAAAATTATTTCTCCTCCTTTTGAGACTCTTTGTTCCCTTTTTCTTGTGACTATTGGTAAGAAAATCTTCCACCTCTTCTTTGATTTTGACCTCTTCCACGTCCATGATAAGAGCCAGGTCTCCTGTGGATGTGAACTGGGATTTCAAATCTTGATTTGAAGAAGAATAAGAGGACTTCGTTGAAGGATTCTAACCTTATGAGCTTTCAATCTTCCTTGTAAACTTTCCAAGGACATTAGGGAAAGATCTTGTGATTCTTCAATAGCGACTACCACATGATCAAATTTACTTGATAGGCTTCGTAAGATTTTTTCCACCACCCTTGGGGTCTCCATGATTTCTCCATTTGATGCCATTTGATTCACAATAGAACTAGTTCGTGTAAAGTACTCTAAAACTTTTTCATTATCTTTCATCTCTAATTTTTCAAAATCTACTTGTAGAGATTGTAAGCATACCTTTTTCACTTGGTCTTGGCCGGAATAAGTTGTTTGTAGAATCTCCCATGCTCTTTGAGCACTCGGTGCTTTTGAAATCCTTTCATAAACTGAAATTTTAAGGGCTTGATAAATTTGAAAACGAGCTTTTCTATCCTTTTGCTTCTTGCTCTTCAAAATATTTCTTTGTGGTTCGGTTAATTGATTTTCCTCCTCTGGTACTCTTTCAATAGCACTCCATAAGTCTTGTGATTCAAGACATAACTTCATGACAGTGCTCCAATAATCAAAATTTTCACCATTGAATCTAGGTACAAGAGAAACAAGATTGTTGGTCATAGCTCTGATACCAGATTGAAGGAAGAAAAAATAGGAAACAAGAAATTTAAGGACAAAAGAGAAGATTATGAAGCAAATAGGATTTCTTTATATTGGACTTCTTGTTGCTATAACTCTCTATTTTGCAAACTTAACACTTCATCCATATTTATAGAGTTTTGAATGACATGAAAATCAACAAGACATTAAAAACATTAAATGCATTAACTAATGAATCCATGAAGAGGTACAATGAATCCATGAAGAAGTACTTGAGATGAAATTGGACTTTTCTTCTTGTAGAAGTAGAAGAGACATTTGAAATCAATTTATAATTTGATTCTTAAATTTGGTTTAACCCAACAATTTCTACTATGAGAAATAAACTGTACAAATTTCTATCAAACCCAAGAAAGACTTTGTAACAGAAGTTGAATCATTTTATACATTGGATGATTAGTGGTATTGCCAAAATAATGAACTTGAACCTTTCATTTGACTACAAATTCAAATATGTAACTAGAGTCAATGATTTGAGTAGCCTATATGTTTCTACAGTTCTAGAACAAAAAATATAGTACTCAAATAGAGTGGACATCATATTTTCAATTATGTTTCCCAACCTTTCTAAGTTCCTTGTCAACCTTCTTCAACAAATCAAGACTAAAATAATTCCAGAAAAAATAGGAACAAAAGAGAAAAATCCCAACAAAGAATACTTGAAAAATTATTATCAAAATTTTTTTTTCAACATTTTCACACAAAGAGAAAAAAAAACATTTAACATTTTTAGGTCCACTCACCTATTCAACAGTCTGAGATAAAAATAACATGAAAGTTTGTTTTCTCTTCCTATGTCTTTTTAAAAATAACTAAGTAATTCGATTAGAAACTGAATTTTGCCTAGTCCAACTGAGCGAAGTTTGGAATGAAGCTGCTCTAAACAGTGTTGAATATCATTATTCTTAGTGTTATGCCTATAGCCATCTCAGTTACTTTGCTCACTTCTAAACCATTTAAAGCTATGTTTTAATTCATAACTCCAACTACTTTTCACTATCCAAGCAAGATGGTGATGCAGAAGATCTTAAATGGCTGGCAATATCACTATGGTTCCTGTATCTTCAGCTTAGGTAGAAAGGCAAATTATTACTGTTTCAGATTGTCAAAACCACCTAAAAAGGAAAATAAAATCCTTAGGTTCATTTTAAAGCATATTTTAATACAACAAAAGAAGGTTCCTACTGATATGCAAATGCACTCCCATAGTTTCTCAACCTTTTTTAAGACAACCTCTTTGTTTGAAAGCGGATCTAATTTTGAACCTTGCATTGTTGCTAGAACTGCCAAAATACCTAGGACCCACCATAAAATGAAACTGTACAAGACTTCAAACTGTATTAACTCATCACTTAATGCTGACCTCAACAAAATGAAGCATTATATGCATGTAACTACTTGTTCCCGTCAAGAACAGCTTCTGGGCGCGTAACCCTTCCTCAACCACACTGTGAAATGAAGATGGAAGGAGAGGCGGCAACGAGGATCGCCGGCAGCCTGCAAACACAAACACCGTGAGAAGGAAGGCCGGCGAGACCGGCGCGACCACTCCGATGCTTAAGTCAGGCGTCTGGAGATGAAGAGAATAGCAAGGAGATGACGAAAAACCAATGAGATCATACCTGGCCCCTGTGAAGGGGCTCGCCTTATATAAGGAAGAGGGTGCTCGTACCACGGAAACGGCAAGGTGAACCCTACCTTGAGAGTACCCTCCGTACCTGTGAGGAGTGACGCCTTTAATGAGGTGGTACACTGTTGACAGGGGCGTACGTTAGACGGCGCGTTGCCATACCCAGTGAGGGGTGTGTCAGATGGGCCAGCCATAGGACAAGAAAAAGGAGTGGTCGATGACAGAGGGTATGACTCGGCCCCGTACGACTCGGCCCCGACTCCCCGGGGCGAGTCGGGCACGCTGCTCTATAGGGTCGTCCGGGCGTTGGCTCGGAAGAGTTATCCGCATCCTCTGCTGACCAAGCCGCCTGTCGGACTTGAATAAGGACCATTCGGGTGGATACCATTCGGGTGGATACCCAAGGATTCGGATTCGGGTCATAATGCTCCGGTTGACTGATCCAAGATGGTTGACTCGACTCGGGCGTTTTTCTCGATCGGATCCGACCCCGTATCCTTACGACCATAACACCAGCCTTCCCACTAGTCTAGTCGAAGGAGACGTGCGTTCGACTGACTAGACCGAGTCCGAGTCGAGTTAATGCCGGTTGATATTCCTGCGATAGGCCACCAGTGCGGAGCTGCCACGTGTCGGGGGGACATTGGATGGCTCGGCCGGTGGGCACGTGCCCGGCATGGCGCGGGTCTTTTCCGAGGTAAGGTTTACTGCGGCGGGTTGTCCGATGGGACAGACGAATCGTCGCCATAATGATGGCTATCTGGCCTCGGAAACGCAAAGCATCGGACGGCTGTGGACGGCTCCCGCCCTTTTCCCCTGATTCAATCGGACGGCTGAGGAGGGGTAGGGTTTGGTATAAATATGTTGAAGGGGGGACAGGCGCACAGCGCCTGCATCGCCGTCTTCGTCTTCGTTCTTCTCTGGTTTCTGCTCCTCTCGCTTCCATCGCTTCCCTCCGTCTTCTCTTGCGTCAAGTAAGCTCTCACCTCTCGCTTAGTCCATTTTTCCTTCCTTAGCAGAATCGTTCTAGGCTGTCGCCGGTTCGTAGAGATGGTTTCCGAGGGGTCTGCACCGTCTGCTGATGCACCGTCTAAGGGTCCTTGGTATGAGTCGGTGGTCAGCACCTTCACTGAGAGATCCCGCTCGAAACTTCGCCTAAAATATGAAATCCCGAGTCAATACAGGATTGAGGTCCCCGAGAGTCACCACCGTCCCCACACTCCTCCACCCGGGTTTGTAACCTTTTTCCAGGGTCAGCTAGAGGGGGGACTCCGATTCCCGATTCCCGCTTTCTTTCAAGAGGTGGCCGAGTATTTCCAGCTTCCATTGAACCAGCTTGCTCCGAACTCCTTCCGACTCCTCTGTGGAGTCGTCTTAGTTTTCCGAATGTACAAAATTCCATTAGACCCCGCAGTCTTCCACTTTTTCTTTTACCCAAAGAAGATGACGAAGGAGGGTGTGTTCTTCTTCAACTCGAAGCCGGGTTTTCCTTTCTTAGTTGAGTATCCTAGCTCCAACAAGGGTTGGCATCCGCAATTCTTCTACATTTCTCCCCCGAGTCCTTTCGAGTTCCCGACTGAGTGGCAGACGGAGCTTTCGGCCTTGCCTGTCCTGAAGCCTTACAAGAAGAACAAGGTCTATGTAGATGCTTCTGAAGTGCTGAAGGGCCTTCAATTTGATGTCAACAAGCTGGTCGGGGAAGAGGGGCTTCTCTTCCGAGCCGGCTTGAGTCCCATTGTTGCCGAGCTTCCGGCAGCACTCGGTAAGTTGTTTATTTACTCGGACTTCTGTAATGACTAACTCAGCCTTTCTTCTCTTTATCGCAGACGACGTTTGGATGGACGCGTCGAAGAACAAGTGCCTGAAATGGACTCGGGCGGCCTTGGAAGCACTGGTAACACCCAAGAAGCCGACTGCTGCGGAGGGCGCCGAGACAACGACTGCTGCGGAGGGCCCGAGCCCGAGTTGGTGGAGCCGCTGGCGACAGTGGTACCGGGGGGAGAAGGACATCTCCCCGTGCCGATGGAACCCGAGATCTCCACTCGGGAAGGAGGGCCCGTGGCTGCTGAGCCGGGGGATGCGCCTCTTTCGGCAAGAAAGGGGAAGGAGCCGGCGGAAGGGGAGAGTCGGTCGAAGAAGTCCTCCTCCTCCCACTCCAAGAAGAAGCACCACCGTTCCCGCTCGCCCGACCGCGAAGGGAAACGGTCGAAGAAGTCCAGCCCGATTCGCCGCGAAGAGAAGCGACTCAAGAAGTCCAAGGCGTCCAAGGGGCATCTTCCCGCCTCGAGTGCTGCAGGTGCGAGCGTGCCCGACCAAGGCCAGGAAACCACCTCTCCGGTACTGCCGGCTCCGACTGAAGTGGTTGCCGTGGATACGGGCGTAGCGGAGGTGCCGACTCCTTCGGTTGGAGCGGAGCCGACGCTGTCCGAACCGCCTGTGCCGGCCGGAGTGACCGGGGCGACCTCGGTACCCATGGCTGAGGGCCCACCCGAGGGAGTCATGTCCCCGACTGGAGGTTCCTCCTCGAGAGCTGCAGGGCCGACCAGTTCTGGGTCGGCGGGCTCGGGACTCGCTCGCCCGTCGACGGCCGGAGCTGATTTCTACTCGCTGCCGCTGACAAGAGTGGCTGCCGATGAGCCCTTCAACCCGACAGAGGTGAGGGAGATGATGAATCGGGTCCGGGCGATACGGACCAGTGACTCCTTCCGGGGGTTGAATACCTCCGAGCTGAGTTATCGGGGTAACTTCCACATTTTGCGGGTGAGTTCTTCTGACTTTTCTCACTCGGATATTTTCTTGCGCACCTTCGCCACTAACCTGTCTTCTTCAACAGATTTGGGTCGAGCATATGGAGATGCACACCCGCTTCCTTTACTTGAACCGCCAGGTCAAGGCGATGGACCAGCAGATGCAGGCGCTGAAAACTCAAGATATCGAGCGCGCGCGAGAGCTGGCGGAGGCCAAAGCGGCTTCAACCAAGAGCGGAGAAGAGTCTGCTCAATACCGGGCCGAACTGCTGAAGGCCCAGGAGAAGGTGGAGACCCTGGAACAACAAGCGGCTTCGGCTCGGGCCAAGGACCAGGAAGAGCTAAGACAAGTCCGAGACCAGCTGAGTCAAAGGGGGAAGGAGCTGTCTCGGGTGCTTGAGGAGTCGGCCACTTGGAAGAAGCGGGCGGAGGACTTGGCGGAGGAGAAGAAAACCTTAGAAGGCGAATTCGCTGCCTATAAGGAGGAAGAACCTGAGCGGGTAAAGGCGGCCCAGGAAGCTTGGCTGTCGTCTAAAGAATACTTCGACCAGTACCAGGAGAAGACTGCCCGGATGCTGGAGCACGGCTTTGACGGGGCGCTGAAGCAAGTGTACGATGCGGGCCTATTTCCTCCCGGCACCTCGTTGGAGTTTCTGGACATAGACAAAGTTTGGTCGGCGCTGCCCGAAGAGGAGAGGAGGGGCCGGTAGATCAATGTAACTTCCTTTTTTGTACTCCGTCTTTTTGGCAATTGAATGAAAAGTCTTTGGCCTTGTAGTTTGTCGGTCACCCGTGTTTCCTTTTGGGAGGGTGCGCTCCCCTATTTCGAAAGCACGATCGATTGCTGAAGGAGCAGGTCCGAGACCTGATATGCTCGATCCCGACTGTGTCCGAGTCGGTGGAGTTTGGACCCTGAGAAGGGCGATTGTCGAAGGAGCAGGTCCGAGACCTGATTGCTCGATCCCGACTATGTCCGAGTCGGGAGAGTTTGGACCCTGAGGAGGGCGATTGTCGAAGGAGCAGGTCCGAGACCTGATTGCTCGATCCCGACTATGTCCGAGTCGGGAGAGTTTGGACCCTGAGAAGGGCGATTGCTGAAGGAGCAGGTCCGAGACCTGATTGCTCGATCCCGACTATGTCCGAGTCGGGAGAGTTTGGACCCTGAGAAGGGCGATTGCTGAAGGAGCAGGTCCGAGACCTGATTGCTCGATCCCGACTATGTCCGAGTCGGGAGAGTTTGGACCCTGAGAAGGGCGATTGCTGAAGGAGCAGGTCCGAGACCTGATTGCTCGATCCCGACTATGTCCGAGTCGGGAGAGTTTGGACCCTGAGAAGGGCGATTGCTGAAGGAGCAGGTCCGAGACCTGATTGCTCGATCCCGACTATGTCCGAGTCGGGAGAGTTTGGACCCTGAGAAGGGCGATTGCCGAAGGAGCAGGTCCGAGACCTGATAGAAGAACCTGATAGGAGACCGGGTGAGCCGACAGGAGTTGGATGACGCCTGAAAAAGCCACTTCATTATCAGGTTTGCTTACAACTAAAGATACAGGCGATCGATAGAGAAGAAGTTTCCAAGCAGTTTCGGTTGCTAAGTCCGGTAGGGTTGAAGGTGAGTTGCGCTCCAAGGTCGCACCAATTCCTTTCCGGCCGCGTCCGCTAGATAGTATGCGCCCGAGCTGGTCTTCTTGACCACTCGATAGGGGCCTTCCCAGGGCGGTTCGAGCTTGCCGACGTCTCCCACCGGTTTGACCTTCTTCCAAACTAAGTCTCCCACTTGAAAGGTTCGGGGGATGACTCGCCGATTATATGTGCTGCACATGCGTTGCCGGTATGCGGTCAACCGAGCGGCTGCTCGGTCTCGGGTTTCGGATATGAGATCCAACTCCATGAGTCTCCGGCCGTCGTTGTCGGCGTCGTAGTGTTGCCTTCGATCCGACTCGACGCCCACCTCCATGGGAACCACAGCTTCCCCTCCATACACTAAGTGAAAAGGTGTTAAGCCCGTGCTTTCTTTTGGAGTGGTGCGATATGCCCAAAGGACGCAGGGCAGTTCTTCCACCCAACTTCCTCCTTCGTGATCCAGCTTGGTCTTCAGTCCTCGCACTATTTCCCGATTGATGACTTCGGTCTGCCCATTGCTCTGCGGGTAAGCCACCGAGGTGAAGGCTTGCTGGATGCCGAGTCCTTTACACCATTCTTGGATCTTTCTGCCTTGAAACTGCCGCCCATTATCCGAGACGAGTCTACATGGGATGCCGTATCGACACACGATGTTCTTCCACAGGAACTTGAGCACCACATCTTCAGTGATTCGGGCCAAGGCCTCGGCTTCCACCCACTTGGAGAAGTAATCTACTGCAACCAGTAGAAACTTCTTCTGCTGAGGCCCCATCGGGAAGGGCCCGACTATATCCATCCCCCATTGGTCGAATGGGCACGAAGTGGTAGCCGTCTTCAACTGCTCTGTCGGGTGTCTTCGGAACGGCTGATATTTCTGGCAGTGGAGGCAGGCAGACACCAATTTCGCCGCGTCCGCTTGAAGAGTCGGCCAAAAGTAGCCGGCTAGGAGGACCTTCCGGGCCAGGGCTCGTCCTCCAGCGTGATTACCGCAACATCCTTGGTGGGCCTCCTTCAATACGTATTCGGCGTCTTCGGGGCCGAGACACTTGAGCAGTGGTCGAGAGAAGGCTCGGCGATACAATTGTTCCCCGATCAAGGTGAATCGGGTAGCTCGTCTTTTGAGGAGGCGGGCCTGCTCGGGATTTGCAGGTACTTCACCGGTTTGGAGGAAGGTGAGTATCGGCTTCCTCCAATCACCCGGATCGGCGGTCTCGGGTGGTTGATCTATCTGTGCTATCCAGGCCACTTGTGTGATCGGCCCCTCGTCCGTCCACTCGGTAACCGAACTCGCCAACTTGGCCAGCTCATCGGCCTTGCTGTTCTCGGCTCGAGGGATCTTGTTGAGGGTGACCTCCTTGAACTCCATCTTCAGTTTTGAGAAGGCCTCGGCGTATCGACGGAGCCGATCATTCTTGATCTCGTAGTTCCCTTCGACTTGTTGGGACACCAGCTGGGAGTCCGAAAGGAGCTGCAACCGGGTGGCCCCGACCCTTCTAGCCGCTTGCAGGCCCATGAGAACTGCCTCATACTCGGCCTCGTTGTTTGACGCCTTGAAACCCAATCGTACCGCAAGCCGAATTTCTTCTCCCTGGGGAGAGACCAATAGCACTCCGACTCCGCTCCCTTGTTTGTTGGAAGCCCCATCGACATATGCTTTCCATTCTTCCTCGGATTCGCCCTGGTGTGCCTCTGCGAGGAAATCTGCCAACGCCTGAGCTTTGATGGCCACGCGCGGTTGGTACTGGATGTCGTACTGACTGAGCTCCATAGTCCACTTCGCTATGCGTCCCGAGAACTCGGGTTGCGTAAGCACTCTTCCCAAGTTGCTGTTCGTCAAGACGGTTACCGGATGAGAGAGGAAGTATGGCCGAAGTCGCCGAGTTGACAAGACTACCGTCCAGGCCAGTTTCTCCAAGCTGGTGTATCGGGTTTCGGCATCTTTCAGCAGGCGGCTGAAGAAGTAAACTGGTTGCTGGCACTGTCCATCACTCTTGACTAACACCGAGCTGACTGCCGACTCGGTGGTGGACAGATACATCATGAGTGGCTCTCCCGAGAGCGCCTTCGCCAATCGGGGGAGTTGAGTCAGATAATCCTTCAACTCTTCCAGGGCTCGGTCGCAATCGGCATTCCACTGAAACTTCTGAGCCTTCCTAAGGACTTTGAAGAAAGGAAGGCTTCGTCCCGCCGAGTGAGAAATGAATCGGGATAGAGCCATTATACGACCGACCAGCTTCTGAGCTTCTCTTAAGTTTCGGGGAGGGGTCATTTGAGCTAAGGCTTGTATTTTTTCCGGGTTGGCCTCGATTCCTCTTTCGGTGACTATGTACCCGAGAAAACGCCCGGCTCGGACTCCGAAGAGGCACTTGGCCGGATTCAACTTGAGCCCGTATTGCCTCAAGGTACTGCAGGTCTCGTCAATATCGGCTATGAGAGAATCTGCCCGAGCCGTCTTGATCAAGATGTCATCGACGTAGACTTCAATATTCCTTCCTTGCTGTTGTTGAAACACCCGATCCATCAGGCGTTGGTAAGTGGCCCCCGCATTCTTTAACCCGAATGGCATGACAGTGTAACAGAAAGTGTCGTCGGCTGTTATAAAACTAACCTTGTCCTGATCGGTTACATCGAGTGGGATTTGATGATAGCCTTGATAGGCATCTAACATACATATGTATTCAAACCCGGCCGTAGAATCCACTAACCGATCTATGCGGGGCAGAGGGTAGCAGTCCTTGGGGCACGCCTTGTTTAAGTCTCGGAAGTCCACGCACACCCGCCATTTGTTGTTCGGCTTCGGCACGAGCACTACATTGGACAACCATGTCGGGAAGTGCACCTCCTTGATGTATCCCGCCTTCAGGAGCTTCTGCACTTCCTCTCGGATGACCTTGTTCTGCTCGGGTCCAAAGTGTCTCCTCTTCTGTTTCACGGGCCGGCTGTCGGGCAGGACGTTGAGTCGATGAACCGCGACGGAGGGAGGGACGCCCGTGAGATCTTCAGTACTCCAGGCAAAAACGTCTTGGTTTCGAAGGAGGCAGGCTCCGAGACTCTCCTTCAGTTCGGGCGGCAGGTCTGCCGCTATATGGACCACGGTCTCGGCACGATCGGGGCAAACCTGCAAGGCCTCTTTATCTTCAAGGCTCGTCACGGCAGGGGCTTCCTATACCGAGTGGATCCCTTCGCCTTGTATCTTTCGGTTCTTCCTGGCCTCTGTTCGGACCATGTCCACATAGCACTTCCGGGAGGCCAGCTGATCTCCTCGGGCCTCTCCGACTTGATCTCCAACCGGGAATTTCATTTTCTGGTGGTAGGTGGAGACCACCGCTGAGAAAGCGCTGAGGGTCGGCCTTCCCAAGATAACGTTGTAGGCAGATGGCGCATCAACGATGGTGAAGGGGACGCGCCGAGTCCTTTTCAGCGGTTCTTCTCCCAGCGAGATGGCCAGGGTGATCTGTCCGAGAGGCCGTACTTCATTCCCCGTGAACCCGAACAGGGATGTAGTCATAGGCTCCAAGTCAGCCTTGTCAATTTGCATCTGCGCAAAAGCTTTAAAAAAGATGATATTTACCGAACTGCCCGTGTCGACGAAGACTCGGGCGATGTTGTAGTTGGCGATGGTAGCGCGCACGACCAAGGCAGAACAGCTTCTGGGCGCGTAACCCTTCCTCAACCACACTTGTGAAATGAAGATGGAAAGAGAGGCGGCAACGAGGATCGCCGGCAGCCTGCAAACACAAACACCGTGAGAAGGAAGGCCGGCGAGACCGGCGCGACCACTCCGATGCTTAAGTCAAGCGTCTGGAGATGAAGAGAATAGCAAGGAGATGACGAAAAACCAATGAGATCATACCTGGCCCCTGTAAAGGGGCTCGCCTTATATAAGGAAGAGGGTGCTCGTACCACGGAAACGGCAAGGTGAACCCTACCTTGAGAGTACCCTCCGTACCTGTGAGGAATGACGCCTTTAATGAGGTGGTACACTGTTGACAGGGGCGTACGCTAGACGGCGCGTTGCCATACCCAGTGAGGGGTGTGTCAGATGGGCCAGCCATAGGACAAGAAAAAGGAGTGGTCGATGACAGAGGGTACGACTCGGCCCCGTACGACTCGGCCCCGACTCCCCGGGGCGAGTCAGGCACGCTGCTCTATAGGGTCGTCCGGGCGTTGGCTCGGAAGAGTTATCCTCTGCTGACCAGGCAGCCTGTCGGACTTGAATAAGGACCATTCGGGTGGATACCATTCGGGTGGATACCCAAGGATTCGGATTCGGGTCATAATGCTCCGGTTGACTGATCCAAGATGGTTGACTTGACTCGGGCATTTTTCTCGATCGGATCCGACCCCGTATCCTTACGACCATAACAATATTTCAGAGCAAGTAGGTTAGTGGCATGCAATCGTGTCATTGCATAGTATTTGTACAGGAAGCTGGAACATACTTAATAAATTATGGTTCTTATTAAAAGAGTTTGATACTATTTATTGTTATTCTAGTTCAGTATAAATAATTATTAAATCCTTAATCAATTATCATTATAATTTGACACAACTCTTTAGTGTCAACTTGCTAAGTTCTGTAGGGGGACGGTCTTTGTAGTATGTGGACTGAGCTCTATGCAGGGGTAGTCCTTTTGTGGAGGGTGAAAACCTCTTACATTGTAGATGAATATGAAATATAATACACAGTGTTTCAATTGTATGTTGATTACATGTCTTCCTTAAGGCGAGAGCTGGTGCTGAATCAGAATGTTATTTATCTTCAGATATTTTTGTGTATGGGCCTGTGAAAGAAGAATTTTATTATTTTTAAAAAAGATATACTCATTGAGACATAAAAAGCATTTCAAAGCCTGCACCTACTATTATTGTATAAATATGTGTGTTCCTTTTTTTTTCACAGATGGGAACACTTGAAGGATATGCTTCTCATCAGAACAGAAGTGATACTTCTTTTACCTGGACAACCGTAGTGGAGAAAAAACCAAAATCATCTTTTGAAGTAGACACTTCCCAAGCCATACTTTCTGGTCATATTTATTTCATTATATGTTTTTTCATTTTCTCAAATTTGTGTGAAAGATCCAATGCGACTAATTTCATATATATATTTTTTCCAAAATTGAACATTTTCTTAATATATCAATTTCATTGTTTCTTCGTTATTAAGTAGTTGCTTATGCTTCCATTGAGACCTAGTATGCATCCTAATGGTTTTATTTTTGTATATCAATAAATTATATTAAGGCAGTATAAGTAACATCAGCTTACATGCCATGTTTTCTGTAATCATGCTAGATCATAACATTTAAGAGTTTATCTATCCTTGCATCCTTACAAATTTCTTGTTTTTGGCAATATATCAGTATGCGAGCATTGCAAAGATGATCAGATTAAACTGGTTCCTTTATAATTTCACTAAGAGCCAACCTCACTTTATTTGTCTCCTTAGTAAGGATGAACTATGATGTCTTTATATCAAATTACTAGGGCTTCAATTATGAAACGAAGAAACAAATTATAATAATTTTTATTTGCACGGTTGCTTCTGTTCAAGGGTTAATGAAGTCACATTTGCTAAGGTAGTCAGTATTTTTTTTCACAAGGAAATAAATCTTAGACATAGGAAGTGGAAACTATTGCTAGGACTAACAGAAACATTTGATCTAAATTTCATAGAGCACATTTTTCATTTAGAAATGCTGGCTAACATAGATCTGCTCCCTTATTGTGTTAATTAGTTTTAACTATGGATTATTAGTAAACTAAGCAAACAGATCTCTTTGCAGCAATGATGTTTTTATTCAATCATTCAGCATCTTCTATTTTTATTCTTCAAGATCAGAATAGATATGCTTCTTGTCACAAAATTGACTGCAACTTTGCTTATGCAATCGTTTATCCTTTGAGCTTTGGAATATCAAAAATAAACAAGTTTAACATTTCCCATTTGTTGTTTCACTTTTTATTTTCCATTGTGAGATTTAGGATCCTGTTTGTAGTGGAGCAACTATATCTTTGCGATCACTGCTTGCCTTTTTTTTTTAAAAAAAAAAAAGGTTAGCTGGTGCATTGGTTTCTTATTATGTTTTTTTGTTATCTTATGAAAATTGCAAATAGAAGAACTTTTGGATAGTTTTTGTTTTTTAGTAATCATGTAAATTTTTTACTAAGGTATGAGTTGTTATGATAAACTGATTAAGTCAAACATTCATATTTTTTTTACTGGTAATGCGACTAATCTTGTCCATCACTTTTTTGTTGTCATTTTTTTTATTCATGCAAGGCTGCAATTCCATATTCTTTTTATTTGATTATACTGTATGTTTTGTTTAGAAAGAGAAATGGAAAAGGGTGCTGACTCTAAACCAAAGGATTCTCATTCTGTTTTGGATGGGGATGAGTTTATCTTCAAGGAGTTTATCTGTGGAGAAGAAGCCTTAAAAATATCTCCTGTCGAGCCATATTGTTTGAGTCATCCTATAAGGCGTGGGCATTTGAATATTTCACATCATTATCCTCTACAACAGGTAGCCTTAGTCCTATTACATTTGACAATTGTATTGGTAACTGTGAGTCTGTGACTATTATGCATACTATGTTGTACATTTATACAGAAATATAAGTTAAAATGGTTGCAATAATAGTTGAACTGGACATATGCTTTATTTATACTATTTGAACATTGTGTCTACACTCCCATGACCTTTTCAATCTATAAAGATGCAGAACTCTGTTGTTACAAAGGAAGTGAAGCTGGCGAAAACATGGTACTAAGAAACCTAGAAGCATCTTCCAAATAAAGACCAGGGGCCATTATCTTCCTTAGCCTTAAAATTTAAAAATAGAAAGATAAACCAATTGTGGGAAGACTCTTCCTATTAAGCCATGTGAAAGATTATTACAATTGTTTCCTTCAATTGTAATGTTTATTTCTTAAGTTCTCAGTGTTATTCTTGCCAAAATATTTTGTATGGTTCACAATGTTAATTTTGATACATGCCCAATTTCTTTCTGCAGGTCGTGCAAGATTTACATGATATATGGGATTGGGTATTAACTCAAAAACTCCATCTTCCTCCTCGAGATAGAAACTTATATGCTGCCATTATTGTTTTGCCAGAATCATTTGACAACCGTGGTATGCTTTCTGATTGCATATTTTCTTTACTATTAGATAATGTTAATGATATGTTTAAAGTATTCCAAAAAGATCAAGCTTCTGTAGTGTGGGTCCTAATTATTTGGACCAGAATGCATGGATCTTCTCCCACCACTGAGCTCTTTTGTAAGGCTGGACTGTTTGTACCATTCAATATTTTGTAGATAGAATGTAAACAATGGGTAGTCAAGATGTGTGTACAAACATACTTTTTATCGATATTTTTCTCACTTTAGAATGCCTGTTTCCTTTGCATTGGTGATTAGGAAAAAAAAGTGGGCCTATGCACCACACCCTATTCCAATTAAAAACAACTAGCGTTCCGAATTCTTCATATCCTATAAAACTTGGTGGGTAGGGAGATCGATCATGTATATTTTCTACATGCAATATGCCAAATCTTGATTTTTTTGTTTGACATTTATCACACTAATCTTTTTATTATCATATAAGCAATTTCCTATAGCAATTTCTTTGGAAATGGCTATCCTTACAACAGAATCTTTCTCTATTGTTTTTTTGTCAGATAACTTACTTTTTGTTTTCGCTATATTACACTTAAATCTCTTTTTTGAGCCAGGTTTTTGTCTTAGGTCGAAATGAGACATGCTCATGCTGTATCAAATGTGCCTAACTAGACATGCTCGTGCTGTATGAAATGTGCCAACTAGCGGTGTCAGAGACACAAGGAGGAGAAGGAACATGAGAGGAAGAGGAAAGGGGTCTCTAGGGGTGGCAATCATGTTAATAGGGTTATAAATGGATCTTGTTATTCGGGTCAACCAAAAACTATTTAAAATAATGTAGACCATTATATACTTGTTAAAAAAATAATTCTATAAGGTGTAAGATTAACTAAATAAATTGTCTTTCTAAATGAGTCAATTCATGTGATGTCAGCTTCGTGATCTGTCTCTCTTAATCGTGTGGGTCATGTCAGGTTGTGTCTAATATTGTCGGCTCTAAATGGAGAAGGAAGTGATTTACGTTCGAGACCTAGCCTTTGTCCCTCTTGCGTTCTCCAATGAGGAACAAGAGGAATCACTTCAACACCCTAGCCTTCATTGATCTCTGTTTGCTGATGAGAAATGAGACAAATCGTTTGAAACCTTAGCCTTTGTCACTCTCACTTTCACCAATGAGGTACAGTCTGGACTCAGGATTTGTTGCAGAGCAAATCAGCGCTGAAGTCAAAGTTTTGGAGGGAGGAAAGGAACTTGTTGTCATTGTTGTTCCCTAGAAACTCATCATCGTCATTGCAGAGTAGCTCATTGTCATTGATGCCTTTGTCATTCACGAAGGAAAAAATCACGGAGTTGGGAGTCGCTGTATAGTGAATGAGGAAATATCAGTGTTTCGGAGGTTATCATATGCTGATCAACAGATGGACCAGTAAATTTCACATGTGTTGGTTGGTACGACATGATATTTAAAACCATGAGTACAATCCACTTGATGCGTTCGAATGGTTCATCATTTTCATGAAGCCTATCTGGAGTATATGTTTGTAAATGGCTTTTGGCTAAATTAGCTTGTTGGCTCCATTGATATAATCATTTCTGTCTATGGCTTGTTACTTTTTGGTCCTTTCCCTAGATATTACTTAGTCTGTCTGAGCTTAGAGATGTTTTCTTACTTTTCAACAACTAGTTGATGGTTGAATTGTGTTAAAGGCTGATTAAAAATTGCATGTCATTATTTGGGCCGTTTCAATACTCCTCTAGTTGTGCATTGGAATTGCCCATGCTATATGGAAACTGTTGCATGATATAAATTTCTTTAAAGCTCTACTTGTCTTTCAACATATACATGAATTTTTTCTTTAAACTTTAAAGATATGATATTTTCAAATTCCAATGATAATTGTTTTGTCCTGTCTCATGTTCATCATGTCAATGCCTTCTATTTAAAGTTTGACATCTTTGTTTTTGTAGCCTAGAATTAAACTGAAGTCTTATAAAAACAGCTACATGCATCAAGCTAATCTGATGATGTTCTCCATCTATCTACATCCCTTTTCTTTTGTTTCCCCTTGAAATCAATGATTCACCTATTCAATAGGTTTTGGTCATATAACCAGAAAGGGTTAATTCCCAAGTTAGTAGTAGAGTCATCTAGGTCAAACTAAAACAAGGTATTTCAGGGTAGATGTTAATTACTATGCACTTATAGACTGCGTTTCTTAAGTGAGTCAATTAGCAAAATTTTTTGTGCACTTCGCATGAATTTACTAGTGACTGAAGCAAATTTAAATGGTTCAAAAAGAATTTTCATGTTTGGGAAAAATCTTATATTGTACATTTGTCTTTGCTTCCTGTCCTCACTCATAAAACTCTGACATACTGCTTGTTCTTTCTTCAGAAATCAAAGAGATGTTGTCTATTGTTTTGGGTGAACTGAATTTTAGCATGGCGGTCGTACATCAGGTGTGTCAATGATATACTTGTCAGCTACGGCTGTATAAATCACTACATGGGCTACTAATGAGAGATATTGTGCTCTTCTTTAGTGGAGTAGAAATATCAACAATTAAAATGTTATGCTCATATAAATGAAATAGGTTTCATTCTTTTTTGGTAAAGGATGCGATTTCTATGTGTTTCCCAATTATTGTTCTCTTAATTTTATGTGAAGTTTTTCTTCGTGTTTTGTTGATTCATTATTGTTTTGCTATAGTCTTTATTGTTGTCGAATCTTTTCTAGATTATCTGTTATACTCGAGTCTTGTTGATCTTGTCAATAGTTTTTTTTTAGGATATTCTTCTAGATATAAATGTTTTTTGGTTGATGTTGTAGCATATTTGTAGAAGATTTGGACTTCCCTTTGTTATCTCTTTAAAATTCTTGTACTGTTCCAATCATGATGTCACATCCCTTTATATTCATTGCATGGTTTGAAATGTCAGCCGTGTCATCTGAAACGGATGATATTTACCATTCTGACGCGCGATCGACACCGGTACCCTATCGGCGCCTTGACCCCACGGCGGCCCTCCTCGGGGCGTGGAGGGTGCCACGACCACGTGGTTGTTGCTGTGTTTTTTTAAGATTGTATTTTTTATTTTTTAAATAGGTATTAATTATTATATAATTGTTATTTATAAACATAATATATTATTAATAATAGTTATAAAATATAAAGAATTATTTTAAATAATTTTAAAAATTAATAAAATATTTTTATAAAATAATTTAAAATTTTAAATATGTATTGAAAATTGAATGTGAATTTTAAATAATCTATTTTTTAAATATAATTCTTAAACATTTTAAATAAATTTTTAAAATTAAAAATTTATAAATACATTCAAAAAATAATTTAAGACCTTCAAATAATTTTATAATTATTTTTGAGCATTTCAAATAATTTTATAATTTTAAATTTAGTTTTGAATTTTGAGAATTATTTATTTTTTAAAATATTTTTTATAAAAATTTAATAGACATTATTTTGTGAGAAAATATTGAAATATGAACTCAACACCTCAAAATATAACATCAATAGTGAGCATATTTAATAATCAAATATTAATAAAATTAATATACACTTATATTTTAAAATTAAAGTGCCGAAATTGTATTGGCATGGCACTGCATGATACGATATCGAAATTGTATTGTTTCGGTCTGGGATCAAAACTCCGACATGGGTTGAAATTTTAAACCATCATTCAATGAAATGTCGGCCAATACTTGTTGTTGATGGACTAAACTAGAATCCTATCATAATGTCATCTTAGAGTATCCATTTAGAAATTGCAAATATGAATTGATGACATTACTCTTGGATGTGGAGGCCACTGGTTGGTAACATGACTGAGAATTACATAACAATTCTTTTGAGAAAATTATTGATCAATGGCATTCCATATTATATAATTTGGCTGAAATTATTGTTCTAAACTGACTTTTGATGGGTTCATCTTATTTAAAATTGGATAATAATAGTTGCTGAACTGCACTATATTCTACTTTCTCAAAAGTAACAACATAATCCCTTGCAAAATGTTTTGTAGTTACTATGGAATTTACTAACTGCAGTGTCTTTATAAATTTTCTGCTTAGATTCACTTTTTTATCTGACTATGTTGAATCATGCTTTAAGCGATGCATCTGTGAACATGGTTGCATCTGAATTATAAATGTTGCCTTCATATGTAATTTTCCAGTCAGATTTTAGCAATTCGCAGCAGTTTTCAGATATTAGTTATTTGTACCAAGACCCACTTGCATGAAGTAGCCAATGGTTTACTTAATGCATTGAGATAAACCACACAAATTGCCTTTGATTTCTTTAGTTGATTGCATAATCTTCCTGTCTTACAATATTTTTGTTTTTCAAAATTTTTGTTCATTGTTTAATTTTTGTATGTTCCCCCTTCTTCTTATTTTGATTGCCCACAGAATTAATTGATTGTTGTATGTGCCAATGGTGTTTTTCTTTTTCATGCTCCAGCACCTTCAAACAAAATTGTTGAAGATTTTCTATGGTTGCTACTAGATTGTGATGGATTTATATATTCCTTGCACTTTCCTTTTCCAGGAAGGTCTTGCTGCTGCCTTTGGGAATGGATTATCAACGGCATGTGTTGTTAACATTGGTGCCCAAGTGACATCAATAATCTGTATTGAGGTAGCAACTGCTTTACTTGCCTCTTTAACTTCAGATAAGTGTGTCCAGTTCCATTACTGTTTATAGAATTAAGCATTTAACAAATTTGATACAAGCTGTAAGCATAATTTCTGGCAAATAACAAATAGCACATGGTGGAGCCCTGATGAGTCATTTACACTTGACTGATATCATTTTCAACTTACCTAATCAATTGATAATTTGGCAAATTCTCAAAAAACACATTTCAAATTTGATTTGGTCTTCCCAAAAAGTGCATTTAATTCCGTTTTACCCCTTATATAAGATGACTTTTTTCTTTTTCTCTTTCTTCTCTAACATTTAATCGCTTCTCTTTCTTCAATTTTTATTTGCATTTAATATCTTTCCTCTAAATTTATTTATTTTAATTTTAATTTTAAAACTTTAATTAAAAATATAAAAATATAAAAGGAAATTAATAAAACATAAAAAATATTTTCCCCTATTTTTAATATCTATTAATTTTAATATCTAATTATAAAAGAATAATAAAATAAAATTAATAAAGTTGATTTTATTAATAAAAATAATAAATAAATGAAATAAAAATTACTTTTGTATTGTTTTTCATAAATGAACATCACAACTTAAATACTAATATCGTTGTGATGTTGATTTTCGAAGACTAGTACCATAGTATTATGAAAATTTTAAATCATTTTAAGTATTGTTGGGAGGGCTTTAAAATAGTAAATGAGAGCTCATTTGGACTAAAGTTCACCTAATAAACTCATATGAGTTGAAATGAATCTAATTAGAGCTCTTTAGGTATATCAATGACCTTGGAGATTCGAATTTCTGAAAACTTACAATGAAATAGAAGAGGTGAGTGTGTAGAAGGGAAATGTGGTGAGAAATCATGGTTCTGAGTCTCCTATATGAAATTATAGACCCGTGCCAATTAACACAAAGTTCGCAATGATGAGAGTCTTTTACAATGATAACGGAGAGCACTTTTAGACTCTAGGGCACTACAGAAATCTACAAAAGTTGTAATGAGTTTTATCAGGGTTCTCTATATCCATCAATGAATTTTGATCAAAATTTATTGATAGACCTAAACGACTTAGATTTCTGAATTTTTATAATGAGATGAAAGTATGGAGTATATAGAAGATAGATGTGGTGAGAAATCTTATTTCTAAGTCTCCTACATGAAGTTATGGACTCGTATTAATTGACACAAAATCTGAAACTCTTTAAACCTTTTGAGCAATGCTAGCAATCTTTTACGATAATAATGGAGAGCACTCTTAAACTCTAACATACAACTCTAAGATACAACAGAAGCCTACATGAGTTGAAATGAGTCCGATTAAAGCTCTTTAAGTTCATTAATATATAGTTTTAATCGAAATTCATCAATTGATGGACCTAAAAGACTTGGATTTCTGAAATTTTATAATGAAATGAGAGTATAAAGTATGTAGAAAGTATATATGATGTCCAATCCTCATACATAAGAGATGTTATGATGACATGTCAACTAGCACAGACTGTGATGAAGATTTTCAAAAATCCAGTATCCACAGTGGTGCTAGTCTTTATAAACAAGCACCACAATGTTGATTGTGGGTGAAGCATGTGAGAAGGCTAGACACAAGACATTGCTTGAGCATTACTTGTTTCCCTAAATGGAGCCTCTTTAAATTTGGCAGAAATAGGAAAAGGATATTCTTAGTTCTGCATAAAAAAACACATATTGAGCAGCATTTGCCACGCCCAAACGTCACGCCCTGATACACTTAGAAACTCTCACTAAGTGAATCCTGATTGTGATACTAATTGTAACCATATAGGGGAATCTATATTACAATTTGTTTGATAATATGTATTGGCACTAAAATAATAATTAATTGAAGTTTCTCCAAAGTACAGAATGCGAGAGGGGCGAAGGGAAACAAAAAGAGAACTCTAGTTAGCATGATTAAAAGAGTTGGAAGTTCTAAATGTTATTAAATATAAAGCAGAATGAATTCCACAATAAAATACGGGGAGTTGGGAAGATCAGAAAGTACACATAAAGAAGGGGAGTTAAAGAAATATTTCTGCTCCTTTCAGATGACATCCTATTTAAAGAAGAGCAAATCTTGTTGCTCCTCTTTCTCTAATTTTCAAGTTCGAACAAACCTTTATACAAATGCTAAACTGAAAAATAGGAGACATTTCTTGCTTTTTATTATTAAATGACATTGTGTAAGTTGCCTTTGTAAAAATGTTCTTCTTTTCCAACACTGAAAGGCTGTTTGTGGCATTTGGAAATCAAAAAGGTTGGAGATAAATAACATTGGCTGGTTATCAAGAAAAAATAGGATGGAGTGGATTAAGGGCAAACCTTCACTTATTTGTGAACTTGAATTTTGTTAATATGCCTCCAAATGATACTCAATAAGTAGCTAATCTCGGTGCAGCCCCATACGGTGGATTCCTTTTCTTCCTCAATCCATATCTAGAAGTCATTTGCCCTCTTTTTTATTAATCCAAATGCTAAAGAAGATAATTGATATCAGGATATGAAGAGTAAAGAAATTGTTTGAGCAAGATTTGGCTTTCTCTATGGAAGTCAAAGGAGATATTTCTCTCTTCCAAACAAAATGCCAAATACCACATATGAATATATGATAAAATAAAATTGCTTACAAAATTGATCACCAAAGTCTAATGCAATTGCTGATAAAATTAACCACTTGCCTTCGTAGTAGCTGAGGGTGAGGGGGGTCACATCTGCCCTGATCACGCTTCATGACCTTCATATCTCGAAGACCACTCAGGCTTTAGTACAGTAGTGTAGGTTTCTGAAATTTTGAGTCTTTCATGATCATTAAACACTTTTAAAATAAAAAATAAACTTTGATGACCTACCCTTAAGGTCACAAAATTTGACTAGAGTAAGTCATTTTCATTGGATTGACATCACTTTCGATTAGTCGGTCGATTGACTAATGATTTAGATAATATATACAAATCCGATAATTTGGAAAAGCTTACAAAAGTACAAGCCCCCCGGCCCTTTGAATGTTCCCATTAATAAAACGTTATAAGTATTTTTTTTTTCATAATCCTTCTCTTGTAATTCACTCAATGCTTCATCTTTCAAACTTTAGTAATCCAAATTTTATTCCTCCTCATCTTTCATAGGACAGGTCGCATTGGCAGGAGAAGTCGGATCGTCTTTGTCTCCTTTAAATTATATTATGTATTAAGAAATCAAATAAACTTAGGACGGAAACTCGGTCAACTTCAGACGGCGGCGTACAAACAGTCAAACATTTAATTATTAAAGGCATCAGTTACTTAAAACCAACATTATAGTAAAAACGCTGAACGATAAGAGGTAAATTAAAAAATTATACTTAATCATTATAGAAAAGATATTTTTTTTCGATTTTATTAAAATTCAATCTTTATCCATTATAATAATATCAAAATTCAATCCTACCTCAAAAGTTGTCTAAAATAAATATAAACATTAGAGTATGTGCATGTTCTAATTGATAACGATACGATACTTTAAAGAATCCGTTGCACCGTGTCTCGGCAAATGAATTCATTTACTGCATTAACAAAATAAATATTTGTATTAATAAATGGCATATGTAATATTTAATTGAACGGAGCTAATTTTGATTATTTTGGAAGAGTAAAAACGGTGCGCGTTTAACTTTTACCCTAGATTCTTTATGAATATTTTTAAAATAATAAATACAATTTAGAAATTAAGTTTAAATATTTAAAAATGGGTCAGCCTTCGAGTCCCTACCCACTAAATTAAGAACTTTTCTTCGGCCAAAACCGAATCATAATCACTTCCACGAAAACAAAAGACAAATATAGTAAAAAAAAAGGTGGTTTTATTTCTTATTTTCTCCCCCACATTGCGACAGCTGCTTTTATATATGCGAATTCAACGCGAATCAATTCTCAAGCGTACTCGTCGGCGATCTCCGAGATGAACCGGTTCAGCTTCTCCGGCGTCGACAGCATCGGCATATGGTCGGCCTCCTCGATCACCCTCACCTCGTCCACCGGGTAGTTCTCGATCATCCACCGCTGGAAGCTCGCCGCCAGCGCCTCGTCCTTCTCGCACACGACGAACACCTTCGCCACCGAGCCATACCCCGACGCCGAGAGCGGCGGCCACGACTCCAGTTCCTTCGCGAACAGGGAAGACGGCCTCACCAGCGTCATGGCCAAGGCAAAATCCTTCACCGAGATGTGATTTTTGTTAGAAGAAGCAGAGAGGTGAGGGAGAGCGATCGAGATCGACAGAGGAGATGATGATGCATGACGATGTTCCTATGAGCACAGCCGTACCTTCGGCGGCGAGAGATTGTAAAGGAGGGCCACAAACTTGGGGCCGAACAACATCGACAGAGGGCCGTTCTCCTTGTCCCCGACCGTGCCGAATTGAGTATCCAACCAAAATGGCAAGGTCGGATCTTCCAGATGAACCTTCACAAGAACAGAATTCGATCAAAAAGCTCAAAGGTAGATTTTAAAAATCAAGACAGGTTTAGCTTGCTTACCTTGTTATAGATATACGAGGGAGGGTGAACGGTGTCGGGCAACATGGCGGTGACGAATACGCCGACGGCGACCTTGTGGGGGAACCTGTCCATGGCGCGGGCGATGCACAAGCCCCCGAGGCTGTGGCCGACGAGGACGACCCGCTCGCCCGGGGGCAGCTCGGCGAGGAGGTCGATCAGGGGCTGGTTGTAGTCGTCGAAGTTCCTGAGGTCGGAGAAGCGACGCTCGTCGACGCCGGAGGCGGCGAGGTCAAGCGCAGTGACTCGGTGGCCGGCGGAGCGGAGAAGGGAGATGAGCTTGTACCAGGACCAGGCGCCGTGGCAGGCGCCGTGAACGAGGACGATGTGGTGGCTGCGGTTGCAGCTGCCGTCGGCCATGTGGCTCTGCTGTGGTACTTTGAAGAATCGGCTCGGCGGTGGCCACTTTATAGAAGCCGGGGTGAGGACGAGCTGGCGTACGTAGGCCCAATACACATGTTTCGTGTTTCTGGTGGCAAAAGGAGATTAAGTTAATTACAAACAATTTAATATCATCGGTCATTAGATACAGATAGATTATAAATCATAGTTACCTTCATTCCAAAGGATCTAATATCATCAGTATCACTATTAATACAGATAATTAAAACAGATACACTGCAAGTAAGAGGGCATTTCGGCTACGTCATGGGGCATCTCATGTTGATTTCGTGAAGCACATGGTTTAATTTGCCCACAAAAAATTATGCGGACGGCGTTTTGTCAGTCAATCTATCCAACTACCAAATTAGAGGGGCTCGAATTTTTGCATTTCTTTGGTTACTTTCCGTGTCGTGCTGTCCACTAGGCAAACTGACTGGTCTGACCTCTTCTCTTCCAAACTGTCTTCGGTGAACTCTCTTATTTGACGAAGACCGCTTCTCTTTGAATCTCATTTCGATCTTCTACTTGCATGTGTTAAGCATAGAGCTAAATAGCACTTTCTCCGCGCTTTCTTTCGTGCTTTTTCTTTCCTTTTTAGACCTTTCCTGGCTCCAGTACACCGGCGAGGCGGATCGGGCAGTTAGCCCAAATGATCACTAATGCCAAGCACATAAGGCTCCTACCAGTACTCCTTCCTCAAGTCAGAATTGCACTTTGCTTTGGATAAGAGAAGCTCCTATTCTCTATTATAACAATTCTTT
Source organism: Curcuma longa (assembly GCF_044706935.1). Lineage (NCBI taxonomy): Eukaryota > Viridiplantae > Streptophyta > Magnoliopsida > Zingiberales > Zingiberaceae > Curcuma > Curcuma longa. Next base: position 7,567,608 of record NC_133864.1, on the reverse strand, counting down.
TCCGAAATTTATTATAGTATGGGGATGAGATATAGTAAAGCACACCAAAGGACAGTAGCGTCAAGCTCACTCCAACTTTCAAAGGAAGTAGCCTATAATATAAGAAATGAGTTAGCACCTCGTTTAAGAAGTGAGTGTTAACCTCGTGTCATTGCTCTTCACGTTTGGTTGCTTTGATCGCGCAAAAGCTTGACTTTGCCGTTCGTCCCTCGTGTGACTCTTTTCTGGAAGTGAGTAACGCAGTAGAAAGAAGTCTTTAAGCGGTGGGCTCGTTCCACTACGTTTCACGAGCTAGGTGGGCTGGGCTCATTTGGAAGTGAGTAAGGCAGCTGGAAGTGATTAGACGCTGGCATCCATGTCTCAGTCTAATAGTACGCAGGAATTTAGTCAGGTGTGCTCGGCTCGCACTGAAGAGGAAGGAAAGTCGGCTCTCGTAATGAAAGATCGGCGTCGGCTCTCGCTCATGGTCTTTGCGTCGCGTGCCAATCAATAGTACTCTCCGTTCAGTGCCTCTGCCGCTCCAGCCCTGCCTTCGCATGAGCCCCGCCATCGCATGAGCATGAATTAGAGTTTGGAAGCGAGGAAGCCCATCGTCAACTCCTCTGCGGTCGCATTGCTTGCAGCACCTTATGAACTCATGAACGGGCCCAGTTAAGCGAAGCGCAATCTGGGCTAACCACTCCTCCTGGCTATGCGCGATCTTTGCAACGCTCCGAAGCACAGCTTGAACTTGCATCTCCGCCAATCGATAGCCCGCACCGAAGCTCTACTCTAGAGACTGCCGACCGCGTAGTGGGATGAAAAACCGACTCCTCATTCCTCGTCACCCTCTTAATTACTCACTCATCGCTCCCTTCTCTTAGGGGTTCATGGTGATTCTGTCCGCTACTCGCACCTGCTATTTTCTTTATTTCGATCATCGCTCCCCGAACGATTCAATTATTCAAAGAAACCGACTCCGAACAAAAGACTGAACTCTTATCCAAATCCAAGGTAGAGCTGCAGAAGAGCCGACCGCTCCGTGAGGCAATCTCTGCGTCTTCGCTCCGGACTCAAACCGAGAACTCTGACTTGAACGGAGACTCGGAGCACCTACTGTGATGAATGAAGTTAACAGGCTCTGAGCGCAACTCATTTCAATAGTCCCACGTCAGGTCGGCTCTACTACAAGAACTACTGAAGCTTACATAGTACTACTTGAACTACTTCTGCTTACATAGTGTTGAAGTGAGGCCGGCTCAACTACTTGCTCTAGATCTGAGTGAGAAGACGTGGGCTCAACTACTACTGGGAACTATGCCTCCCTGACCTGAAACTCCAACCTCTCCTCTATCTATACCAAGACCGCGTAGTGGGCCTGACCTGCCCTGCTCTCCACCCTCGATCTGAGGATCTCTGCAGATGTCTGGTCTTTCCTCCGCTGACCGACAAGGCTTTCCTCTTGCTTTGCTGCATCGGATGAGTGTGATTGTCGCTGACCATCTTTCATCGCCCTCCCGACTTCAGGTCTTGCTCCCGAAGTCTAGAACTGCCTTCGCATTCGCATTCAATTAGTTTGGAAGCGAGGAAGCTAACTCTCCCTCAATTAATTTACTTTTATATATATATTAGGCCGTACTAGAACCTATCCGAAGCCCGGAGCAGAGTACCCATTCTGGGACCCTCCGATGAGCTCCGAGGTCGCTTCCCCGTCACCGAGTCTGGTCGAACCTCGCCAGGGCATGATTTGATTCTTGATGGGACAGGTGGTCTAACTATTTCCAATGATCTTCCTCGGGCGGCGAATTGAACCAATGATCTTCCTGGGGCGGCAACCACTTCTCGGTCGGGGCATGGGCTTGCTTGATTCTCAGGATTGCAACGAAGGGAAATCTGCAAAGGAAAAGCGACTTCTTGCTTGCAGAGCGCAAAGGAAGGTCAATCTTTGCTCCACCATCTAAGACTATATGATAAAGTAAGTCATGAATCAACTTCGCTTAGCCGGACCTCGCTTGACCTCTGCCGGACCTATTTTATTGGACGGGAACCGATGACTCACCACCTCCGTGATCTCGATCTGCCGAACTACACGTAACTTAGCCTCCTAAACCGACTGCGGCTTACCTTGGATTGGACACAGACTCAGCAACCCGGGTTTCCTTAAGCCCCGTCACCGACGGGTCTTCCCTCGCACCGCTCGTCTTACCTCATAGTCGCTACCTCTGCCTGGGGATTCATTCCTCGGAGCTATGCCGTCTGCCCTCTTAGCTCCTCGCTTCGGTGATGACTTTGCACCGCAATTTACTATATTGGGGGGGTTCTACTATATATAGTTAAATTAAAGCTACCTGAAGAAAAGAGTTAAAGCTACCTGAACAGAATCAAAGAAAGAAAGGACCGGCTGAACTTATATTATATACAGGCGCACCTGAATTCAAAGACTGAGCAGGGCCGGACAGAGCTAGACTTGCAACTCTGACTTGCGAGATGCGAGAGTTGAGTGCTTCAGATCGCCTAAAATAAATATAAAGGAGATAAATAGCCCCAAGAAGATAAATAGCCCCTTTGGCGTAGACTAACTGTATATAATATAAGATAAGTACCTCTGCTATGCAGAGGCATATAAAAAGATAGAGATTTAGATGAAAGAAAGCAACAATATAGTGAGTGAAATAAGTTGAAGGCCCGACGTAAGTTGCAGAATAAAGCAATGTGCTGCTGAGAGTCATGCAGAGTGAAGCAACAGAATTTAACTATAAATGGCAAGCACTGGATTGACAATTTGATTATTGTAGCTAGCTAGATAAATTTATATATTAAAATGAAAAAGGATGAAAAAGAAATTTAGCACTAGCTCCCACATGAAATATCTCGTTGAAGATAATAAAAAAAACCCTTTGATTTTTGCACTTTTAAAAAAAATCATCCTTGGATAATTCGATAAAAAATTGGGATGTTTTTGTTATTTTTGTCCATTCCTCAAAATCGAAAACAGAGTAGGAGAGATATCTCTTTCGAAGTAACAAACTGTAGATTTGCTCAGTCAATCGAACAGTTCTATCGATTTTTAATTTTAGGAAGAAAAGTCAAATTTCCCTCACCCCTCATTTACTGATTCCTTAGTTTGATTTTTTTTTTAATAATTGAGATGTTCTAAAGTTTACTTGATCAATTCTAGATATAAAAACCTTCTCCTAATTTATTTATCACATTTGAAATTCAAACTTTGATCATTTTATTATTCCTATGAGGGTTATATCATTGCGTGGACACTGAAATAAAATAACAAGGCTCAATTTATTATCCTTTTTATTAAAAAGGATTTTTTTAAAAATAAAATTATTAAAATAACATGTTAATATATTTTTTATTTTAATAATATTCTTATTTTAACATTATTATAATAATTAAAATTATAACTATCACAACTTAGAGTGAGTGAAATTGTTCCAAACTAATAAAAATTACAATACACTGAACAATGTCATATCAATTTTTTATTAATTTAGTTAAAATTATTTCAATTTGACTAATTTTATTAAAATACTAATATAGTTCTACATACCTTATAAATTCCATTTATAAGTTGCATAATTTTATTTTAATAAGTTTAAGTAATTTTATTATGATTATAACTACTTCCAACATGTTCTATATCAATTGCTATAATAATATTAGAATAGAAAGCATCTTATTTGAATTATTTTTATTATAAATACTTTTAAGTTAACTGTAATATTTTTTCATTCATCCGTTAACAAATTAAATTGACACGTCGCTGATTTAATACACATGCTTAAGATTAAGTAGACTTGTATAAAAAAACATGAAAAATAATAATTTGTTAAATTTAATTTCATATATTGAAAGAATAGCTACAATCAAAAAATTTAGATAAAATTTTGGGCAAAAATTAAAAAAATATATATGTTTTATCTTGGGAATACCTTTACTTATAGTGTCATTGTAGCAGCGATGATTAACTATTATAACTTATAGCAGCTACAGACTAACTGATATAACATTGTAACACCCCTTACTTCAAGTGTTATTGTAACAACTACAACTAATTGCTATAATATATAATATCTATTTTATATTTATTACATTATATAACAACTAACATAATATTGTTATAGTATTGTAATAATTACTTAATAACTGTTACACAGTTGTAATGACTATTTAATTAGCTTTTATAAGTAGTTTAAAGTAATTTTGATTAATTTAAATTAATTTTAATGAAGTTTAAATAATTTTGATCAATTTGATAAAAAATATTTTGATATAAATAATATTTAAGATTCAAAATTTTAACTACAATTGTATAGTAGCTATTTAAGTAAAATTATTTTAAATTAATGAAGTCCTTTTTACAGCGTTGTAATATCGAATCCGTTTTGGCGCTCTATAAAATTGCTCTCAGCTGCAAAGTCTACCAACAATAACAATGTGTAGCAACTACAAATAAATTGATACAACGCTGTAACACCCTTATTTTCAGCGTTATTATAGCAAGTATGACTAATTACTACAATATATATCAACTATTTAATAATTATTATAACCTGTAATAATTAATATAATATTGTTATGATATTATAATAGTTGCGATACAATTATAGTAACTATTTAATTAGATTTTATAATTATTTTAAAATTTAATTTTGATAAAATTTAAATAATTTTCATCATTTTAATATAATAATATTTAAGATTTAAAATTTTAACTATAATTATATATCAACTATCTAAATAGCTATTAAAATTATTTTGATTAGTTTAAAATGATTTTGATAAAATTTAATTGATTTTGACTAAGTTAAAAAATATATTTTAATATAATAATATTTTATATAAAGTAAATTTGATTAAAATGAAATAATTATATTTTTTAAGTCGTAGTATTTTTAGTGTAAAATATTTGAGAGAGCATCGGTTAGACTTTTTGTTTTTTTTAGAAAAAAAAATCTTTTAACGATTTATATAATTTGATGTGCCCTTCTAATCTTTTGCTCAAAATTTTTCCTGCAAAAGTTTATTATCATAAAAAAAAATCTCGATTATTTTACTCCAAATTATTAATGTCAATGCAACTCTGCTTGTCTTCCTTCTTCTGCACGTCACTGATGGCGAAACTGGTGAGTGTAATGTCTGTAGAGCCCTTGTGATAGTCCGCCGCCTCCTTCGGGATCAAGAAACCCCGCGCTTTTAAAGCAGAACCGTAAAGTGATGGTAGCGAATTGAGGTAGCCGTTTACGAATCTCGATGAGAAGCGACGGTCGGACGTGATGGTGGTGCAGGGTCATCCTTATGCCAGCTTCAGCACTACCTCCGCCGGCGCCATGCAGCCGGCGCAGGAGCCGCCGCGGGTGACTGGCTTAGGCGTCGGGCTCGCCGTCTCCGTCGCGGCCTTCCTCCTGGTGGCGGCCACCGGAATTGCCTCCTACTATTGCACCAGAATGAGGGAGGAGGATGACGCCACGGCAGCGCGGGGGGCGGCAGCCGGCGACGGCGGCATTGACGAGGCGACGCTGATGAGGTGGCCGAAGGTGGTGTACTCGGAGGCGGGCGCCTGCGCAGGGCTGGAAAAGGCGTGCTGCGCAATTTGTTTGGCGGAGTACCGTGAAAGGGACGTGCTGCGGCGGCTGCCGGAGTGCGGGCACCTCTTCCACGTCGAGTGCGTTGACCCTTGGCTGAGGTCGCACTCCTCCTGCCCCGTCTGCCGATCGTCGCCGGAGAAGCCGGCGACGATGAAACCGGCCCCGCCTCCGCGGGAGGTGGTCTTGTCGATTGAGTCATGACTCGTTTAGCCTTTTAACTGTGAAGAAAGCCTGTAATTGTCATCCTGTAGAATCATTTGTTACAACGTATAATTGCATCCTGGTCATTTGTTACAACGTAAACGCTAGTCAAGTAAAATTTTTATCATCATCTCACACAGCCAATTTCATAATTGTATAGCGGTGAAATTTATTATCTTAACGATTTTCCACAGTCAATTTCATGATCGTGTAGAAGCTACTATTGTTGATATTGTAGCCCTACGATTACCTAAAATCTGAATTGCTGATATAATATGTAATATTTAATATAATATTATTCCAATAACAATTATTAAAATGTTAGTGATTTTAATGAATTAAATTTTTTAAAATGAGATTTAAATAATTTTAATTAAATTAATAAAAATATTTTAATATAATAATATACAAAGTTTATGATTTACAATTTTAATGAAATAATTACTTTTTTTTATATTATAGTAACTATTAAATAATTTTTATATATTGTAACAGTTACTGAATAACTTTTATACGTTAGAACAGCTAATGAATAACTTCTACACATTTAAATCTTGAATCTTAAATTCTAATTCCAAATATTATAATAATTAAAATTTTCATGTTGTAACAGCTATGTCACTTCTACGCATTCTAGTTAAATTCTAAATCCAGTATCTTAAATTCTAATTTCAAACATTACAATAATTTAATTTTTCACGTTGTAACAGCTATGCCGATTAACTTCTACATATTGTGACTAAACTTAAATATTAAAATCAAACTCTAAATTTTAAACTCTAAACACTATTATATTAAAATACTCTTTGCCAACTTATCAAAATTATTTAAATTTCATCAAAATTATTTTTAATTTATCAAAATTATTTTAAAATAGTTATAACAACTACTTAGTAATTTGTACACATTATAATAGTTAATTATAATTATTATAATAATTCTAGAAGTAAAGAACAATATTGTAACAATTATTATTAACTTCTATATATTGTAATAATTACAAAATAACATACACATTATGACAACTAGCAATTAATCGTAATTGTTACAATACCTTTGAAACGTATAATTTGAGGCCTTTTTTTTTTTTTTAAAGCTCTTTTGATTTGTATAATTTGAGATGTCCTTTGATTTTTACCCTAGAATTTTTAAAAGTGTTTCATATACAATCCATTTGCTGGTACTCATGTTTTATTTTCTGAAGAATTACGAGACAGAACCATCTTTAATGGCGATAAATGCAATCTGCATCTCCATGATTATGCTTTCTTTATTTTTTAAATATGTTAGACATGCTTGATCAAACCTATGAGAACCTTAACAACCTCTTTCATTTGTTTCTATGAGCAAAAGGCATTGCAATGAAATACAGAATCAAACAGACCATCTTATATATTAATCCTAACAATGTGCTACTTAAGTTGATTCTGATATAAATTTCAGCTATCAAGTAGTGAACCAACAGCAAGTTTGATGTATAATTAACAAAGCAACAAAAAGTTCATTAGGTACTTTAACCTCATTCAAGGTTATTTGTTACTAAAAGAAACAAGTGACCACATTCAAGTTCATTAGTACCAGACAGGATGCTGAACACTAAAAGTTTAGTGTAAGGATATATTACACGACCCTTTTTCGATGCTAAAAAAAGTTGCATGATGCTACTTTAATTTCTCTTAATTTTGCAGTAAACTTTAGTTGAAAAGAAAGTATGGCAAAGACCTTATGCTGCAGAAAACACAACTACCTGTTTGTCTTCACTGATGTGCCTGTGTCATTTAGTTTGCGCTCTGCTGCAATTACGGTAGCTATTGTCTTATCAGACAAATGTAGCTTTTAATCCACAGATTTTACTTTCTCATTGACGATAGAGATTCAAACATTAAATTTCTCTGAAAGGCCAACCCGTCTATCAAAGGAAATAACCCTTTCGGATGCACAAGCTGATAATCTATGCTTCTCATCAAATGATTTAGCTTTGCTGAAAGTATCTTGTTTGAGGGCTGAACCCTTTGCTAGAAGGGTCGAGACAACAACGACATGAGAACACTCAGACCACTTTTACCCTACATGGATATATAGAATTAGAATACTTGTTCCACTAATATCATATAAATTTATTCTTGTATGAAGTAGGGCTTTGAGTAAATGTTGTACTGTTTGTTATAGAAACCTCAACATTTGTCATGGAGTCAGGGATTGCAATTTCTGCCTCATTTACTGCATGCAACTTGCTACATGAAAGGAACTTAACAAATGAAGCAACCACAGAAATATTATGTATCTATAAACTCTTCACATATCTCCTCAATTCTAGGAACATAATTTTCTACAGAAGCTATGTTGACAAGTCGGTCAATCATAGTGGCTCCCTAGAAGCAAAAAACAAGCATAACAGACCATTAATTTGATGAAAAATCAGTATTTTGAGTTATGCAAATGGTTAAATAAATAATATTTGCATATGCAAAATTATGTAGCAAGAATCCAAACAATAATGTATTCAAAATCTCAAAAATAAAATAGAAAATTCAATGATTATTTATTGAACTATTTCAGAAGGAAGAAAGCATTTCGTCACAAGTTAGACACATGAAAACACCTTTCCTTAAACTGGATGGATGTCCAAGAAGCATGTGTTTCTTTCTTGCCTTGTTTCTCTTTCCAAATTCTGATGCCCATGAAAAGTTTTACATGCTACAAGACACAATTGTCCTATTTAATTGAGAATATATAGTTGCAAGGTTGTCAAAGTGAGGTTTAGCATCAGCAATCATAAGGTTCACATAAAAATTTAAAATAAAAGATTCTATCTTATTTGGAATGCTTTTTTTAAATCTTAAAATATATAGAATAATATAATGTGTTACTTAATATACTACTATTATTATTAGTAAAGCAAGTTAATATTGACTCATAACAAAAATATATAGGTTCATATTAATCACAATATACACATTATTGATCATTTTAAACATTTATGAGCTTTCATCTTCAGTATACACAAGATACAAAACAGGGGAAAATTCTAAAATGGTAACCATATTGCTAGCTAATTTCACAACTTCTTCCCATTGAAGCAGTTCTTGAGATATTAAAAACAAAATTTTCAAATAACTTAGGTTATTCACCACGAAATACTCAACCTTTTGCCTGATTTCTTTAATTTTAGAGGGATTAAAAAAAACTCCAGTAAAATTTAGAGCTCTGAGTACAGCTTCAGTCGACAAGAGATCAGATCAAGCAGCGGAAAGAAAAACCAAGAATAATGGCAAAAACAAAACACGAAGCGCTTACCCTCGGATCTCGATATGCTCGATATCTCCCGAAAAAGAGAAAAATTCCCGGATCTCCCTTTCTCCGGCCAGATCCGAGATATTCCAAACTCGAACCGTCCTCGTCTGGAAGAAAAATTATCAAAACAAAAAAATACCCAAAATAGAACGCTTCTTCACTCTTCAATCTCAGGATGATTACCTCCATCATCTCCTCGTCAGGAATCGAAAAACTTTCTTTTTTCGTGAGCGAAAGCTTATTACAGATCGCTGCGTCGTCTCCTCCGGAATCTCCCCGACTTGTCGTGCTCCGAGGAAGAAAAGAACCAATGGCTCCCTAATGCCTTTCTGTATTAAATGTCGAGAATGCCACTGAGACTATTGTCTGATAAATTTCTATATGTAGGACATAATGGTTGATTTAGATAAAACACAGGGGTAAATTGGGCATATGGTTACCAGTTGCATCTAGGTTGGCGGCGGCGGCGGCCCACACTGGCTCAGCATCTTGAACTTGGAAATACGATATCCGTCAGATGGAGATCCAACGGCTAATATCACGGATCGCTGTTACGAGATTCGACGTGGCGGTTTGGTTTGACGGCTCAATCTTCATAAATTTTTAATTCATTGACTCTTCGTCGAAAAGTATTGTACTCATCAATACCACGGAAGCCATTGGTGGGTCCGGTTCTGGGTTAATATATAAAATTCGAAATTTTTTTAATCATCTAGATCAAAATTATTCAAATTTAATTAAAATTATTTCAACATAATCAAATTTATCATAAAAATATAATAATAAAAATTAATTAACTACTACAACACAACGTTATAACAATTATTAATTGACTACTACATTATTATAGTTAATGAAAAATATACTAATTTTAATTAAGTTGATAAAAAATTATATATAAATTTAAATAAAAATTAACTACACGGTTGTAATAGTTAATAGATACCCTCCTCACTATTCATGTAATTAGAGGCGTGATTTTTATATCATTAGCTCCTTACACAAATTAATTAAATTAATTTAAACTAAATCGAATAAATTAGATTTGAAGGTTAAGTTGAAGGAAAAGAATATATAGATCCTTTGCCCAAAGAAGGAAGAACGAAGGAGAACACGAAAAAGATGTCCCGAAGCACACGAAATCACTGTATTCTCTTCTTCATTTCTCTCTATATATATTATTATCATTCTTACTGTTTGCTTAAATCAATCAACAACCGATGGCATCCGCACTCCTCGGCTTCCAAGCTACCTTCGCCCTCGGAGCTCACCAGATCAGACGGAGCCACGTCCGCCTCTCGCCGGCGCCGGCGAAGACTCATGTTCTCCGGTCAACTTCTCGTATTTTCAGAGGTCGCGTTTGCTCATCGTCGGTTGCCTCCTCCCGCCCTCCCGAAGGACCGGGCAACGTCGGGAAGGCAAGAACGGGCAGCTGCAGCAAGGCGGCGGGGCTGCAGGCACTGGCCGTGGCTGCCGCTTGCGCGGTGGGTGCTTCCGTTTGCCTGTCGAGGGCGGCGGCGATGCCTAGCGCAGTGTCTCCGCCGGCGCCGGCGATGCCTAGCGCAGTGTCGGCGCCGGCGCCGGCGAGCGAGCGGGAGAAGAGCGCGGGACCGCGACGAGCAGGTTGGTGAAGACGCAGCATTTGCTAGACGAGATCATGTTGAGGCGCGAGGATTCTTGCAAAAATCTGCTTGATTATGCTTTTCGCCTTCTTCCACGGAACCACTTCCAGCTGCTGCAACAGACGATATCAAAGGTTCATCATCTCTTGGCTTGGCCTTTGTTTTTTTTTTAAAATAATAATTAATTATAATTTTACTTTCTAAAAAAACGCCATCCAACTTTTATTTTATTAAACAGTAGTATTTTTCTAAAAATTATTTTAATAAAAATAAATAAATAAATATAATTTTTAATAAATAGGTGGGCATTATTAAGATATAGTGTGTCCTTTCAAAATTATTATGATCTCATTTTGTCTCTGTATTTCAGGGTGCAATCAGAATAACCGACAGAGATATTTCAAATTCTGAGGAAGAATATGAAATACAAATTGCGATGGTGCAGATATACATAGCCATGGTATTAATCCATCCCTTCTTTGAGTTATAACAATAAAACCCTCCTATATATTTTATTTTTAATTAAGAGATATTTTAACGATCATTTTTTATTTAAAACCCTTCTTTAAATATTACTTTTGTTTTGATAAATATCCAAAAATATAAAAAAAATATATAAGATTAATGCATATGAATCCAATGCAGCACAAGTATCAAAAGGCAAAAAAGGTCTTGGAGAAGATCGATGCCATGGAACACGACTCCAGAATTCATCTTCTCAGGGTTAGTTACGTTCCTAGCTAGCGTTTTTAAGGAACTAATTAACCTTAAACATTCCAGTTTAGCCTAACTGAAACTAATATATCTATCTCAATCGATCGATCGAACTCCGATGGCTCGATCAAGCTAATCCGACCTGACCCGACCGATCGACCCTAATACACGTTTTTGGTATTGATCTTGCAGGCTGTTCTCGATATGATTTTGGCCGTGGACTTGATCGAGAGTGCAAAGGAGTCATGGAAAAGGTTTGACGAAGTGAATGATGAGCTGGGGAAACCTCCTATACCTAGTGACAGCGACAATTGAAACGTTGGGAGTGATAGAGTTTTTCGGGAGAATTTATAACTCTGAGCTTCCATTGACAAATTAATGTCTCGCATATCTGGTTAACTTTGTCTTTGATGTTGGATCAAAAAATTAAAGAATAATAATTAAGTTATTACCTACGCAATAAATAGTACGTAAGGAATTGCATTGGTTGCAAATGAATATTTAAAATTAAAGAAATATTTTAAAGGCAATGTGGATAGATACAAGATTCATCTTGTCACGAAAGACTTCACACAGAAAGAAGACATCGACTGTAGAGATCGACTTTCTCACCGATTTCATTGAAAGACTCTTTTAGGATTATATTGACTGTTCCGGCTCTTTACCGACGATAGCGGAATCACCGGACAAGGGGGTGGCCGCGTCGCCCAATCCCGAGACCGCGGAGGAGAAAGGACCTGCAGGGGGCACTGGAAACACGGATTAGCTGGGCGCCGGGGGATCCCGGCGTGGCCACTCCGACGCTCAAGTCAGATCAACAGAAAAGTAGAAATGTACCCCTCGGATTCAAGATGGGTTTGATGTCATACCTGTGAGGTTTATATAGAGCAAGAGGGGGGGGGGGCGATATCTTCGGATCTAGCTGCTTGGGATTGGAGGAGGTGGCGGACTTACAGGGTCCGCTGTATGAAAAGTTCTTCAGATCCGTTGGTCCTCCCCTGCCTCTTATCTTCTTTGAAGGGTCGCGATTGACTGGAGTGCCTCTTGTGGATAAATGTTGCGAAGGAGCTTTGTTCTTTCTGCTTAGGTGTTATCTCTTTGTTGGGTGTGACCAACCTGCGGGGGTGAAATGTACTGGTGCGAGGCGCTCCTGGCTGGTATTCCTAGTGGTGTAGGTAGGCGGGTCCCTTCTGGCCTTCTTATGTGTGTTGTGGTGGAGGAGACCAATAGGAAACCCTTCCTCTAGGTAGGGCCGGGCGCCTACAGTTAGGCGCTGGCCCCTGGTACATGTTGGCCTCCTGTGTAGGTCGGCTTATGATGCGGCGACCTGGTGATGAGGTCGGCTTATGGTGCGGCGACCTGGTAACAAGGTCGGCTTATGTTGCGGCGACCTACTTAGGAGGTTGGCCTTTGGTTGTGGTTTTACTTACCTGTTAGTTGTGAGGTATCAGGTGGCTCTGCAGGAGTTGGTCTGGTAAGTTGGTCCTGCCTTTGCCCTACCTGGGAAGTGGGTTAGGGGCTGGTCTGCCTACCTGGTTTTGCGAGATGTCTTCGGTGCAGATGCTCGCTACTTTAGCAAGGTTGGTTGTGTGGCACGTGTGGGGTGTTGTCCCTGGATGCGGGGATAAAGTGTCTGTATGCCGCTCTCTGAGATAGGTGTGTGTCTGAGATTCGGGCTACAAATCCCTTTCCTTTTTTCCCAAGGGCTGTCGGCTTTCTTTGTTGTATGTTCCGTCCTTGCCACGTGTCTTCTGGGGCCCCACCTTATCCTACCTGTTTTGCCCACGTCGTTCCATCCGGATCATTGACATTGATAGTACATTTTGATCTTGAGTTGCTATAGATGGATGTAAAGGCCGTCTTCCTCAATGGAGACATTGATGAAGTGATCTATATGGTGCAATCAGAAAACTTTGAATTGAAAGATTCAAAGAATATGATGTGCAAACTTTAAAAATCCATCTATGGTCTCAAACAGACATCTCAATAATGGTATTTCAAATTTCATCAAGAGATCATCTCGTTAGATTTTGAGATAAATTTGGTTGATGATTGTATATATACCATAAATTCTGTAGAAGCAAATATATTTTATTAGTCTTATATGTCAATAATATTTTGTTTGCCAGCCACGATATAGGCTTATTACATGAAACCAAGATTTTTCTAGTTAGGAATTTTGAGACGAAAGATTTTGATGATACCTCTTTTGTATTAGGTATATATACAAATACACTGAGACTGCTCTTGGGGTATTCTGGTATTATCACAAAAGAGTTACATCGAAAAGGTTCTGAAAAGGTATGACATGTAAAATTATAAACTCGGTGATACCTTGTGTTTAAGGGAAACACATTAGTCTACCCTAAGAATGACTTTGAGTAAAAAGAAATGCAAGAGATTACTTAAGCTTCAGTAGTAAGAAGTTTAATGTATGCTCAAGTTTGTATGTGTTTGGACTTTGCATACATTACTGGTATGCTAGGTAGATATTTGAGTAATCCAAGATTAGACCAAGTTATTTTGTATGTGTCCAATCATAGAATATGATTGTGGAATTTTATCATGGGATTGCGTATAGTGGATGATATTGATAGACCACTCAAGTTATTTTGTGATAATAAATCAGCAGTTCTATATTCCAACAACAATAGGAACTCGAAGTCAAAACATATAGACAAAGTTCTTGATTGTGAAAGAAGAGTTTGGAATGGACAATCGTCTATAAAGTATATTAGAACAAACTCCATGATTGTGAATCCGTGTACTAAAGTAATGCCACCCAAGGGATTTCATGAGCATACTGTTTGTATGAGTGTCGTGTCCTCATATGATATTCAATTTTAGTAGGAGTTTGTAATATTGAATGCTTTTATGTTATGGATAAACTTTGATTATTTTTGTTTCTTGCGTTTTGAGGTTAATTTCAATATAAATTAAGTGATTTTGTTGCTTTACCTAACTTTAATTTATGATTTGATCTCACTAAGGTTTAAGGTGGACCCGAAGAAAATAGATATATTATTATCACATTATATGAATTTCTTGGCTACATATCTATATATCATAATCTATGTCAGTCGATTGTATCGTTACATTGAGGGCTTCTTGATATCATAATCTATATATTGTTGTTGGATCATTAATCTAATTCGGTGAAATAATTATGTATTACAGACTGTCATATTCGGTTAAATAATTAAAAGTGACCAATTGAAGTTTTGGATTGGATTTACGATATATGTAAAAATTATGTAATAAATGCTGTGTAGTTTGTTGTTGGTTTCTTTTTTGGATGTAAAAATTTTGAGTCATCAACTATTCTCTTCCATATTATCAAATGAGAGTACCTTAATTCAGATAATTATAAAATGATAATTATGTTATTTTTATTTTAATACATTTATCATAATTTTATATTATTTAATTGAAATATTTATTGATAATCTCATTTTGTTTATGTATTGCAACGTAAAATAACTCGTGTAAATATAGGAAAGAGAAATGAAGACTACATGAAAATATAGCATGAAATCCCAGACACACACAAGGCCTGAAGAATGTCATGTTACATTTTCATACAGTCTATCATTACTCTATAGAAAAACACGAAGAATACTAAATACAAATTACAAATTATGATGGTGCAGATATACTTGGCCATGCTATTAATCCATTCCTTCTTTGAGTAATTACGATGGGACCCTCCTATTTTATTTTTAATTCAGAGATATTTTAACGATAATTTTTTATATCATAAATGATAAAATTCAAACAAGATTATCATTTTTTGGTATAAAACATTCTGTTATAATATTTTAAAGTAAATTATTTTTAATTAATTTACTAAAACAATGTAACGACATGAACACAACGCAATTTCACGATGCAAAAGAAGTCTTGCAAATTTTAATGAGATCATTTTTCATTTGTACAATGAATGAATGTCCCGTATCATTCTTTGGATAAGAACTGTTCTGTCTCAGTATTTTCGAAACAGTGGTAGCCTAGACATACATCATAACTTAAAAATAAGGAGAAAAAAAAAGAGAGAATATAATGGAATGCAGATTCTGGTTCAGTATGAGGTATCTTGATCTGATGACTCACTGAATGCAAGTTCGTCGAAATGGTGTTCCTTACTGCAATGACAATTGCCAGTCATGTGGACTGATGATGAGAAGCAGGATCTTCAATTCTCTTTGCCAGACTATTTTTGCTGGCCCTGAGAGATATATCGAATTGTCACTGATGGCAATATAACTTTCACCAATAATCGCAAGAGCACTGATAATCTTTAAAATAATGGAACCTGTTGTTGTCCCTCACAACGATCTCTCGATCAACAATGCCTGAGATGAACTTAATATACTGGTGGCAGTCCCCGCATACTCGGAGGTTTTTGGTGATTCTTATCGGGAGGCTGGGGGGAATGGAGATGAGCCCAAAGGCGAGAGCAAGCTTCTCACTGTGTTGGAGCACCTCATTCTCCTTTTCTTCTTCTTCTAAATCATAAAGGGCATATTGCGTATCAGGTGTGTATCCAGCTGCCTGCATCTCGTTTGTTAGTTTGCGCAACATCGCTTGGATTTCATTGTTCATCTCATGGGTTGTGTCCTTTGCTTGAAAAACATGCACCACATTCTTCCATGTGATCCAACTGCATCCTGGATCTTTCTTGATCCCGACATCTTTCATTTCCTTTCGCACTTCTGTTGCTTCTGTCCATCTATAAACATGATACAGAACCATAGGGAGTAAGAGTTTCATGAAATTAAATACAATGCAACTTAAGGAGATTTTCATGAATCAAAAAGGCATGTTTTGTGATATTCACACAGCTCATACAGGAGATTTCAAACCTCAGAACCAAGCACTAAATAAGTGGATTGCAGATTGCTCTAACCTCAATTTGGTTCACCAAGTGCAAGACAATCTATGAGGTTTGAGGCTGAGGGCCTGAGGCAACTCACATCTGTCCAACTTACAACTAAAAGCTAAAATCCATCTCATATATAAACCATAGATGGCTCCTATGACCTAACCCTTCACATTCCCTACTTTGCCTCTTGAAGCAAACAAGGAATGAGATGAATTCAATTATGTCAGATAAATACCTTTCACAAAGAAGATTTAACAAATTTAAACATCAAAGTTCCAAGTTTTATGAATAGCCACTATATGTTTTAGTTATTGGATAAAACTTAGAAACATAGACCTTATTTCTTTTATTATATGTTAGCAAGCCATTGATTATATATTAACAAGTCGTGGATGGTTTATATTGACTAAGTTCTTAAAAAGGACTGCATATGCATCCATTATACCCTAAGTATATGAAATGCACAATGCTCCAACAAGATAAGGTCTGTAACTGGATTTACCTTCTTTAACTTTTTCTCATATGCATCCATTATACCCCTAAGTATATGAAATGCACAATGCTCCAACAAGATAAGGTCTGTATTTACCTTCTTTTACTTTTTCTCATATGCTCAGTGCCAGATACTGCACATTAGTAGTTAAAGCAAAAGAACAACAACATTTTACTTTCTCAGGGATGGCAATGACTGACTGTTTCAACAGACTACTAAAACTGCAATCAGGTTTTAAGATTTCAAATTGGGGATTTATTGGTAGAGATGTACACACATCCTAATCAAGATCAATTTTAGTTTAAACCGACTACTAAAACTACAATAAGGTTTCAAGATTTCAAAATGGGGACATATTGGTAGAGATGTAAAGCCACTTGCTTATCAAGATCTATTTTCTTTAGTTATGCAAGTGAATTTATAGCATTTTATTCATGCACTTAACTTATCCTCCTCAATTTTCATCATCGACAACAACAACAACCAAGCCTTATCCCACTAGGTGGGGCTCAATTTTCATTAAAAAAAAAAACACAATACCCCTACACATCTAGCCTATTTTTTTAAATCAGTACTGAGAAACAGAATGGACTTTCGACCATGGCATGAAGAAAGTTCCCTTCCTTTAAATAAGAAGTTCCATCTTCCTTTAACAAAGTATACCTATTCCGTACAAGAATTATAAACTAATTTGAAGTATCTGATATAATAGTTTGAAATTTGCACTATATGTAAACCATTCAACCTACCTTCCAGCTGAAGCAAACATGTTGGAGAGCAGCACGTGATTCCCAGAGTCTTGGGGGTCAATCTCAAACAGCTTCTGTGCAGCGATCTTTCCCAACTCAGTCTTCCCATGAATTTTGCAAGAACCAAGAAGTGCTCCCCACATGGGGATTGATGGCCTAACTGGCATTGTTTTGATAAACTCATATGCGCGCTCTTCCATCCCTGCACGTCCAAGCAAATCCACCACACATGCATAGTGCTCTGTTCTTGGTTCAATCCCAAACCTTTCTTTCATCGTCTCGAA
This sequence comes from Curcuma longa, assembly GCF_044706935.1. Taxonomy (NCBI): domain Eukaryota; kingdom Viridiplantae; phylum Streptophyta; class Magnoliopsida; order Zingiberales; family Zingiberaceae; genus Curcuma; species Curcuma longa. The sequence goes on along the minus strand of NC_133864.1, from coordinate 7,549,787 downwards.
CAAGTATAATCCATCCTTTGTGAATCCTCCCCTGCCACAAGCACTGATCACGTTCACCAATGTGATGTAGTTGGGTGCTACCTGACCATATCTTATCATGTCATCAAATATAGAGAGAGCCATATGTGCATCACCAAGCTGAGCATACCCTCCTATCAGAGCATTCCACGAGATGAGATTCGGCTGTTGCAATTCCTCAAATGCCTGCTCGGCCTCCCTGATGCTCCCACATTTACCATACATGTCAACAAGAGCACTCCCAACAAATATGTTGCTGGTGATGCAAGAACAGACAGCAACAGCATGCAATGCCCGACCAAGGTCGAGCCCAGAGAGGCCAGCACAAGTGGTGAGGACACTAGAGACAATGAAATCTGTGGGCAGAATTCCTTCTCTCCTTGCACCCAGATACACTCTAAAAGCCTCTTCTTCAGCATAATTCTGTGCATATACAACTATTAGGGAGCACCATGAGACATCATTCCTAACGCGCATTTCATCAAACACTTTCTGCGCCTCGAAAACCATGTGGCATTTACCATAGAAATCAATGAGCCCGTTGCCGACTGAAACATCATCAAGGAACCCCGATTGGATCGCGAAGACATGGAGCTGGGCTCCAAGAGACGAGTAAGAAACACCAGCGCAGGCGTTTAAGAAGGCACAAAGAGAGATGGTATTTGGGACTCCTCCATCCAAGCGAAGCTTGACGAAGGCGTCGATTGCCTCTACTGGCCGTCCATCTTGCACCGCATTGGTCATCACTGCGTTCCAAGCAACTACACTTCTCTGAGGCATTTCACTGAACAGGCGTCGCGCATCGACAGAGAGACCAGTTTTGTAGTACATATCGAGGGCGCCGCAGGCCACGAAGGCGTCGGCAAGGAAGCCGCACTTGAAGGCCGTGGTGTGAATCTGACGTCCGGCGACGGGCATCCGGGCAGAGGCGGCGGCCTTGAAGGCGGAAGGAAAGGTGAAGTCGTTGGGGCGAACGGAGGAGCGGAGCATGGCGGCGAAGTGGGCCAGGGCAGAGAGGGGACGGCCGTTCTGGGAGGCACCTGAGATGAGAGCGGTCCACGTGACGACGGAGGGGTCAGGGTCGAGGGAGAGCACGGCTGCAGCGGCGGAAGGGAGGTCGAGCTTGGAGTACATGTTGACGAAGTGGCTGGAGAGGAAGGCGGGGAGCGGTCGAGGGGACAGGTGCTTGACGGCGACGGCATGGGCGGCGCGTCCGAGGATGGCGGAGCGAGTGGCGATGGCGAGTTCGACGGCGGCGGCAAGCGACTGCGGGTCAGGAGAGAAACGCATGTGGCGGCACAGCGTCGAGCGATGGTTGCCCTGACATAACATCCGTTACGACTGCATAACGGCCGTTACAATAATTTGACATGATCTACTAAAAACCCGGGGGCATTTTAGATCTTTTCTTAAACAAAATATTTTATAAATAAAACCCGTTTTTTTATTACTTTTATATTAATTAAAAATAGCAAAAATATAATAAAAGCTCAATTTATTATACGAATATCGTCGTCCAATTTAAGCAAGAACATGAATCCATTCAACTCATTTCCTCAGTCATCTTCTTCTTCATGAGCACACTGCTCTGCTACTGCTGCTGCTCCACAGTTTGCAACTGCAGGAGCTGCTTCTCCAGGCACACTCGGATTGCAGAGTCAAACATGTCCTCCACACTGTACTTTTATCTGATTTTTTTTCCTTTCTTTCTTTTGATCCGAGATCGTACTTTTGGGGGATGCTGTATTGAGGGAATCTCTCCCTGAACATCTTCGACAGCTCGTAGATCGTGAGGTCATGAGAGGAGCAAATGAGCCTTCCCTCCACGCCGGGGTGCTCGTACAGGAAGACGAGGGCGTCGCAGAGATCGTCCAGGTGGACGAACTGCACTTGCTTTAGGATCGAATAGTGAGCTTCATTGCCTGCGCACGCATGCGCGCGTCACGTTCAAGATTTGGTCGATCGCCATTGAAAAGGGGAAATTGGGGAGAACTTTGAGAGTTCGGAAACATATGCCTGTGATTAGCGCGAGGGCGGTGATCATGCTGGGCAGCAGCGAGGTGGTCACGAAAGGTCCGACGACGAGCGTGGGGACGATGCTGATGAAGTGGACGCCGTGCTTCTCTGCGAACTCCGCAGCAGCTTTCTCGGCGAGAGTTTTGGACACGAAGTACATCTGCAGTGTTTTGACTACACGATGATCAAAGCCCGGCATACACTCTCTCTCTCTCACACACACACACCTGTATGTATACCCATCCGGTCATCTTGGTCCGGCGGCAGAATTCCAGGTCGCTGCACGAGCTCTCGTCGTACTCCGCCGGCTTCTGTTCCTGCACATTGACGGCGCCGGCCGAAGACGTGAACACCACCCGCCTCGCCGTGCCTGCTTCCTTGCACGACCTCATGACGCTCAGCATCCCACTCACCGCGGCCTTGATGACCTCGTCTGCATTTACATCCATGGACCGATCGCTTCGTTAGCTGATTTAATCTCACATTTCAGTAACTGTATTTCCGATGTATAAATGAGCGCCTCTGGATGTTTGGAGTCGAAGTCCATGGGAGTTGCCACGTGAAACACTCCCTCGCATCCCTTCACCGCCTCGCCGAAGCTGCCATCCTCCTCCAGGCCCGCTTTCCATAGCGTCAGACGACGCTCATCTGATCCATGGAGATCCAACAGCGGCTTAATCTTCTTCTCGTTTGCTGCATAGGTTCGATAAAACAGTGAGCTTGGATGTCTATCTTGGTTGGTAGATGCAAAGTGAAGAGACTGACAGGGGTCTCTGACGGTGGCTCTGACTGCGTAGCCCTGCCGGAGAAGCTTCATAACAAGCCATGAGCCGTTGCTCGCTTCCTTTATGCGACCAAGTAATAACTATCCAGGATCTTAATTTTTTATATTAATTTTTTTTTATAATCCATGTATTCAACTTTTGAAAATCGATTAATCTTTAAAATGACCGACTTAGTCCAGATAAGGTTGAGAGAAAGGAGCCACCTGAGAGAGAAGATAAGGGTCATAAAAGCAAAGATAGTTTCCAAAGGAAAAGGCTGATAGTGTTTCTTGTCCTTTTCTACAAAAGGATGGAAGAGGATGCATCAAGATCAAGTCGAAGGTAAAATTAAACTGCATTTTTGTTGGCAAACATATTCAGCGGAAGCAAGTAGCAAATTAGCATTTGTAGAAAAAGAAAATTTCAGAAATTGTTAACTCTGTCTTTGGATTGAGCAATTGGTTCATGGAGCTTGCTTTCAGCAAGACAACCATCATTTACAGCAAGAATTAACTAATTATTTCCTAGATTACTACTATAAACTATTAGAAGCAAAAAAAACCAAAAAACACCATGATAAATGCCATTCTAGATCACAGTTCCATCTTTGATAGTAGCATTTCTCAAAACGATTGTGATTCCAGATCTTATGTAGAAGCCTTCGCTCGATCGATCAGCCTCTTCGACGCCCTGTGACACAACATTTAGCATGGATAAGCTTGCTTTAGTCTCAAAGACTTAGATACAAACAAACATACAAACATACTTACATCTTTGTTAGCAATGACCACATTCTGGCCTATCCTAGCATTTGTGTCAATGATACAGTTCCTGCAAAACAAATTTTATGGTGCTAAAGTAAATCTCGAGTGGTTCTAAGTAATCTGTAAACAGAACAGGATCTCAGATCTGAGATACTACCTGATTTTTGTGTTTTGCCCCACTCCAATAGGAACCATACCCTTTTCCAATAGGGAAGCAATTTGTTCTTCGGTCTCGTAAGTATTCGCACCAAACATCAATGTATTCTAAGAAGATATATATAAACATGTTAACTAGTATCCATCAAGAATCCAGCTATCAGTTTTTCAAGTCTGAAATCAGTTTTGCTAACCTTTATTTCGGCTTCGGCACCGATACGTGATCGTACTCCGATGATCGAGCGTTCAATGGAACACTTGTACAAGAAGCATCCGTGAGAAATAATCGAACTACGCATCTGCATTTGTCGAACATAACATGCATGACTGAAAAATGCTTCAAGATTGTATTATTATAGTTACAGTTTCCTGACACTTACCTTGCTTTTGTCGATTTTAGTTGGTGGTAGGTACCTAGGAGATGTGTACATTGGTGTTCTTTGATCGTAGAATTGGAACTTTGAAGGCTACAAAATCGATAGATAAGGATCTTTATTAGATCGATTCGAAATTGTTAATTTAATTCTTATGCACTAATTAATTTCAACCTGTTCTGTCAGTGCCAAATTCGCTTCGTAGAATGCTTTTATTGTTCCAATATCCTCCCAATAGTCCTGGAACATGTATGCCTGAACGAAACGAGAACATCATTAGCTAGGAGACGATATGCGAGTTAGTGAACAGAAATCTTGAGTTTATTTGGAAGCAAGTAGTGCACACCTGAACTTTGAAGTAGTTCACGGCCAAAGGCAGGATGTGCTGTCCAAAGTCATTTGCTCTCCCATCTCTGATCCTGAAGAATCAGAAAACATTTCTTGAAACAATTAGACTAACTGAAATGAACTTGCACAAGAGTTGCAGACAGATACATACATGAATTGTCGTTCAAGAGCCTTTCGGTTGAAGACATAAATCCCCATCGATGCGATATAGGGGTACTTGTTTGTATCATGATGAGACAATCTGTGAAAGGAGCCATCATCCTTCTGTAATGCATTTAATTTGTTCGTGTTAGTGCAGTGCTTGAATGATCGATAATCATATCTGTTATCAGGGAAAATCACTCACCATGGCTTCCAAATCATCACCTCTTGGTTTCTCTTGAAATTCAGTAATGCGACCATTCTTGTCGACTCTGACTAATCCGTACTCAGATGCCCGGCTACAAGGAAAGTAATTATATTGCTACTAAGTCGATCAAATTTCGATTCTAGACCACTTTCTACTAAGTGAAAGTAATTGCTTACCTTGCATCGACAGGAATGCAAGATATAGTTATATCAGCACCAGTTTCAACATGTTTCTACAAATTGCGTTGCATCCTTTTCAGTATGTAGATTCAATTAAAGCTATGGAAATCAAACAAAAATATATCGATCGAATACCCCTCCTACCTGGACTAATTCCATGTAGTTCATGCGGTATAATTGGTCGCCGGACAAAATTAGTACATGTTCAATGTGTTGGTTCCTCCTGTCCTAAAACACAGGAACAAAAGACGGTAAGATCCTAGACAGGAAGAGGAAGAAGAGTTAAAGCTCGAGAGAACTCACATCAAACACCCAAGAAAATTGCCTAATGGCATCTGCTGTGCCCTGGAACCAATTCATACCGGTTTCGCCGGGAGATTGTGTAGCAGCCAACACCTGAGAAATAAAGGAATCAGACAGATCCATGCACAAGATGCATCACCAAGTTCTTCCTAGCTAGTTAAATATATAATTACCTCTGCGAATCCACCGCCAAAGTTGGAGACGACGTCGCCAAAGGTTCGAGAGATGTGCCGATTCAATGAAGTCGAATTGAACTGTGTCATGATGTATATTTTGTTGATGCCGCTGTTGATGCAGTTGCTCATTGGAACATCAACGATCTTGTAGCATCCCCCAATAGGAACCGCAGGCACGGCTCTTGTTTTGGTGAGGGGAAAAAGATGAGAGCCAGTGCCTCCGCCCAGAATGAAGGCTGCGACATTCTTGGGATCTGCAGGCTCGTTGGGCGGGAGAAGAACCTGCAATTGCAAAACATGCATGCATGGTTTTGGTTGGTGATCTAGCTGTGAATGAATGGATTGTCAGAAGCATGCAGAAAACCTTAATCAATGGCAGGCACTTGCCTCGTGATGAATCCGTTGAATTTGGTGGTCGATTTCTGCAGGAGGAGAGGGTGCGACAGAAGCCTCGATCTTGCAGCGGAGAGTGTTGTTGGCGTTTCTGAAGGCCACTTTTTGGCTCCAGAGATGTACTTGCTTCCCCGTCGGAGCGCGGAGAGCTGCTCTTGATCTTGCATGGCTCAGCCATGCATCGTTGGCCTTCAAGCTCACAATTCCGGCGTCCATCGTGAGTGCAACTGCAGATCCGAAGAAGAAGAACGAGAAGAAGAAGAAGAAGATGATGATGATGATGGAGATTGGGTTTTGATTGAGAAACCTAGATCGCCATGTAGTTTATACGTATCTATATATATCTGCACGAGGCATGCTAATTCTTCGTAAGACTCGGCAAAAAACCCGAACAAACAGAATAATTTTTTTCTTCTATTAATTTTATAAAATTTGGACAATTGTTTCGATTATAACTATTTTTTGTTTACATATATTACAGTAAATTTATGATTTCTAAATTAGATAGAACATAGAGTTAAAATTTGGAAATATATAAAAAAATTTTAAAGATTTTTTCAAACTGATAGATTAAGTTGTGGATGGATGGAATATTATGAATTGGTTAAATAGAATATTATTAATAATTTTCCACAAAAATTATATAATGTATAATACGCGTAAATTCTTTTGAATTTTTTAACGATAAATTCAAATTTTTATATATATTAAAAAATTTATTGTATTTAAAAAATGGGAGGAAAATTAGGTATTTGGGATATTTGTGAAAGTATGTATATATACGTGGAGCTGAGCCCGATCGAATTGATTAAATCAAATAATCAAAAGAAAATTTTTGACAAATTCAACGTAACTGATGGAATTTTTTTATAAAAATTAAATAAATCGAACTGATTAATTTAATTAAAAATAAAAATAATTAAATTTTTAAATAATCAATCTACCAATTAAGTATGAAGATCTAGTTGCAAATTCCTCGTTAGACTAGGCAAAAAGAAAAACACCATAGAACAGATTAATTTTCTTTCCTATTGAAGAAAATATATTAATTATGTAAAATTTGGACAATTGTTTCTGCAAAGTAATCTTTTGTCTTATGAATTGTCTAGATTATAACTATTTTTTGCCATGTATTACAGTAAATTTATTGTTTCTTAGATAGAACAGAGAGATAAATTTTGGAAATATATGCAGTTTAAAGATTTTTTCCAACTGATAGATTAAGTTGTGGATGGATATGGAATATCATCAACGATCTTGTTAAATAGAATATTTTTAAGCAAAAAAATTATATAATGTTTAATACGCGTAAATGCTTTAAAAATGTTTATGTACAATGTGATAAATTTAAATAAATAAATAAATGTATTTTAAAAATATTAAAATTATAATTAAAGTCTAATATTAAAAATACATGAAGATGAAAGATGGTAGATATTTTAATTGTACGATCTTTCATAAAGTGGACATATCCTCGTTTAGGTTTTATTCTAAAGAGATGTGATTTATTAAATTTTATTTGAGAACGACGCACTAAACATACAACAAGCATTCGATAAACAAATAAATAAATTTTATTTTAATTAAATATTTACTTTTTACCTAACCTCTTTCTCTTAAAATATCTCTAGACCCCCTTTCCTCCCTTCCAATTTATAATAATTAATTTTGGATTAAAATTTAATTAAATGTCAATTAATTAAGGGATCCTAAATAATTACAACAAATAATATATATATATATATATATATATATATATATTTTTTAAAATTAATCAAACGCATAAAATGCGTGTATCGTCTACTTGTTCTAATAAAATTTTGGTTATATATCTCAGAAAAAGAGCAACCATGTCCTTCGACAAGGCCACCACACCGCACTCACCACCTCCACTGTCTCTCTTTCTCTCTCTCGCGGATTAGATTAGGATTTGTTTCGAGTTGTGCTTTGATTTATTATCGTTAATGTATTCGGAAGATCTTAGATTGATCTCGAGGGCGTTGTTTGGCGGAATTTTGAGCGCAGGAGGAGCCGATTTGGGGGAAACAGCTAAAGGTTGAATCTTGGGACGAAGCGGCGATACAGCAGAGGAGCATGAGCCTTGGGTTTCGTTCTCTGTGATCGGAGTGTAGCGTGCTCTTTCTTCGCGTTTTGCTGAGGTCTGAGGTTGTGTTCGATCCCTTCTCTATGTTATTCGGAGGATTCGAGGAAGTCGCGGCGGGATTTTTGGCGTGTGATTCGGAGCTGGGGTAGGTGGGGCCAATGTGGTTGATTTATTCTCCGGTCATCTGCTTCTGAGTTCTTCGGCGATCGGTGCGAAGAAGTGTGCTGGCGAGGAAGGATAGTAGTGGCAAGAGTCGGACAAGTGAGAAAGGAGGGATCTTGGACTGCTTGGAAGTTTAAGGAAAATGCAGAAAGATCCGAGGAAGAAGGTTAGAGCTTCTGATAAGTGTGTGTGTGTTTTTTTTGTTTGATTCGTTCGTTGGCTAACTTGGGTGTGGTTCTGTTGTCTTGACTGATCTAGTGATGAAAAAGAAAAAGAGGCATCTTTTATGTTTTCTTGATGAGTATTTGGCTTTGAGCTTGATTTTGTTAATTGATCGGCACTCTCCTTTTTCCTAAACTCTTTCACCAAATTATCTGATTCCATTTATGGACTAGAATTCCAACAAGTTGTGGCAGAGGGTTCCTTGAGTTTGGCACCTTTTTCCTTGGCCCATAATTTATCTTCTGTTGTTTAGCTTAAAATATGAAAGATAAATGGATGTTGCTGCTAAGTGGGAATTTGACAGATTGTTCCTAGATAACACCAACATGCTTTATGCACCTGGTTCTTCTCCCACTCTGTTTAGAATAAAAATTCTGTGTTGTAAAATTCTCTTCCGATGTAACCATTGTTCGAGCTATATATGGGATCACTTCAGTATCTGCAGACACATTCTCATCTTTGCTGAAGTCACCAAGTTATTGGGTGGCTTCTTGTATAGGCTAGCTAAGTATTTCCTAGAAAACTTTTAAAAGTATTTAAAAAATGGAATTCTCTATTAATTTCAGGAAAACAAATTCATATCCTTTTTACAAAATATTCATTTTCCCATGTGAATTAATATTCGGAAGATTGGAACAACTATTTGTAGTTAATTATGGGTAGTGCATCTTTTTTATATTTGCCTAATCTAGTACAGCAATGATCATCATTTTACAGAATGCACCAGAACTGGACTTCTTTAGTGAATATGGAGATGCCAGTAGATATAACATTCAAGAAGTTATTGGAAAAGGAAGTTATGGAGTGGTTTGTTCAGCAATTGATACTTATACTGGAGGGAGAGTCGCTATCAAGAAGATAAATGGCATCTTTGAGCACATATCTGATGCTGCTCGGATCCTTCGTGAGATCAAGCTTCTCCGACTTCTTAGACATCCAGACATAGTGGAGATCAAGCACATCATGTTGCCTCCATCAAGGAGGAGCTTCAAAGATATTTTTGTTGTTTTTGAGCTTATGGAATCAGATCTTCATCAAGTTATCAAAGCAAATGATGACTTGACAAGAGAACACTATCAGTTTTTTCTATATCAGTTGCTCCGTGCACTAAAATATATACATACAGGTCAGATTATACACAATGATGATCTTTTGATGGTCAGATAATGTGATTTACAATGAACCTTTGCTTATTTCATGTTGCTCTTTTGCTATTTCTACCTAACATGTTCAGATAGCCACTTGTTTCACTTGGAAAATAGTAATAGACAGGAAACTACTGCAGGTATTGTATTATAATTAGCCCATGAGTCTTTCTTAAGTTCCTGTTTGTGTTTGTTTTGAACTGGCTTTCTGAATTGCATTCTCATGAATAGAGTAAATATTTACTCAGGTCTAATTTTAGTTTTTATTCATAGAAACAAATACCATCTGATAGTTCCCTACTGCATTTCAGTAGATGTTTTAACCTTGAAACTGATTCCTAATTTCAGAATTGTGCAAAACATGCACATCACCCTGCAACATTTCCATCCTTTTATAAGAAATGAATTATAAATCCTGCATGCATGACATGTTCATATTATTCTTGCGTTGCTTGAAGTTATGGTTGAGATTAACAGAGAAGACACACTTGTCTGTTTTGGAACATTAATTGACAAATGGTTAGATTGCCTTTGGTATAATCTGATATGCAAAGACTAAATTATACTAGAGACATAAATATTCCCTATGTCGTAGTCATTTATTGGTTTCAAGTTAAGATCTTATATCTAAAAAATTGAATTAAAATATGCCAGTGCTTTTCAATCTTAAATAACCTTATGTTTGGGTATTTTTCTCTTTCCCATTGTTCAAATTATGGAAAATATCCTTTATTGCAGATAGTAAGCTTTTGCTTCATTTTCCAATAATTAAGGTTTAAAATTACGATTCTGGTGCTGATTTTGGTGGCTGGCCAGAACAAGAGGGTTGCATGTTGCAAGTTCTTAATCTCATAACTTTTGCTGTGAGTAAAATGATCTTGGTCTCCTCCCTTAATTTGCCTTCGTTGTCACAATCTCTCATCTGAAAAATAAAGAAAGAAAAGTTCTATGTTCTACTTCCCCTTGCACCTTAAGATCACATCCATATTGTGTCCACAACCACCCGCTTTGCTTCCAACACGTAGAGCCCCTCCTTGTCCCATGGGTTTATCTTTGCCACCTCTGATGCTCACAATACTCAGCTGCTACCTTCACTTGAATCGATGCATTGCCTCCCTCAAATTCACATCGCTCAGGGCACCTATGTGAAGCCATAGTTACTACTGCATTTTTAACAGTCCGACTACTACAATTATCCAATTATCCCCACAGTCATTTTCGTAAGATCAACATGCATTTCAGATTCATTCAATATTGTTGATGACGCAAATTAATGTTAACTGATGGAAATTCAAATCCACCTTTTATAATTTGGAATTGTTAGGAGCATTGGCATGGCCCTTTTATTAGTTCAAAGTCTGACATGCAGTTAATCACATCATTTTATACTTTGCAAATATGCCCCTGGCCTTGATTTGTAGCTGATATTACTAGCTATAAATTGCTATAGCTGCAGAATGATTTTGAGCTTCTGACTTAATTTGTCTGATCAAATTTTTATCCAAGTGCAGCTAATGTATACCATCGTGATTTGAAGCCAAAGAACATTTTAGCAAATGCAAACTGCAAACTCAAAATTTGTGATTTTGGTCTGGCTAGAGTTGCATTCCATGACACACCTACAACAATTTTCTGGACGGTAGGTGCAACAGGTTTTGATTGATGATGACCTATCATCCTAAAAGTCCTCAGTTAATTGTTTCTGATGTTTGAAGTACTACACCCCTCTTGAGTTCCAGTACTAATATGTTGCAGGATTATGTTGCAACCAGATGGTATAGAGCTCCTGAGTTATGCGGTTCATTCTTTTCCAAGGTACTGTATTGCACTTGATGTGTTTTGAAATTTTGGTGCTTGTTATAAATTTCACTACTTTGGAAATTTTTATAACACGGTCTCATGGCTTTCATAATGCTTTTCTTTTTCTTGCTATATTTCTTGTCACTTGTTTTAATTGTGATTTGTAAAATCATATAATGATATAACCTTCTTTTTTTGGAGGAAGCCGATAAGAGTTGTAGCACTGTCATTGACAAAGATAATCAAAACACCAATAAACCTAACAAAAATGCTTATTTTACCTATTGTCAATCATTGCTTATCTCTGGTTAAGTTTGATGCAAGGGCCTGGTTTTAGCATACCAGTGAAAAACAAGTTTCATCATTGATTCATTGAAGGTTTTGTAGTGTCTATCAACACTCGAAACATGCTAAATTTGTGATGCATAAGTTTAGATGATAGTTTGCTTACTTTAATCACTCAACGGGTGGTGGCTTACACTTGTTCATAAACTTTTAGCCAAGAGTTTCTTTACAAATTGTGCAGGAAGGGCTTTGATTTCTGTGGCTAGCTAAATATTGATACTCAGTGATATAAGTTTTGGACAATTAATTGCATTTCGTGCAGCTGGAAGGAACATTGAGTTTTCCGACAAATATTTAAGTTGGTTTGCTACTGAACTTGCAGTACACCCCTGCTATTGATATTTGGAGCATTGGCTGCATTTTCGCTGAGGTGCTGACAGGGAAGCCACTTTTCCCTGGTAAAAATGTGGTTCATCAATTGGATTTGATGACCGACCTACTGGGAACACCATCGTTAGACACCATTTCTCGGGTATGAATAATGGATTAGGCAATCTATGATATCTGCTCGATTCAACTTGTGTGTCCATCCTGTTCATAATCAAGCCCATACTTCTCTGCTAGCAGATTAGGAATGATAAAGCGAAAAGGTATCTTAGTAGCATGAAGAAGAAACAGCCTGTGACATTTGCACACAAGTTTCCTAATGCAGACCCATTGGCACTTAAACTCTTGGAGAGGCTATTGGCTTTTGATCCCAAGGACCGGCCTACTGCTGAAGAGGTCATTGCGAAATCATGTTATGTTTTATTTTTTAAAAAATAATTTAAATTTTAAATTTTATTATTGTGCCATGCCAATCTATGAAATAGCAAAAAAGTATGTTTCTTTACTCTACTGTCCTTTTTGTTTATGATCATAGCTACTTGCTAACTATCTCTTTCGCCTGTTTATTTTTCTAGGCATTAGCTGATCCATACTTCAAAGGTCTTGCGAAAAAAGAAAGAGAACCATCTTGTCAGCCAATTACCAAAATGGAATTTGAGTTTGAGCGACGAAGAGTGTCTAAAGAAGACATACGGGAACTTATTTTCAATGAGATATTGGAGTATCATCCTCAGTTGCTCAAAAACTACATCAATGGAACTGAAAGGACAAATTTCATGTATCCTAGGTTTGGATCTTTCTCGATCCTTCTCCCTATAAATTTTAGTTCTCTTCTTTCTATCTGCTCCAAATTTTTTGTGACAAGAGTTCATGCTCTTTTGCAGTGCGGTCGATCAGTTTAAAAGACAATTTGCTCAACTTGAGGAGAATGGAGGCAAACTAGGATCAATGCTGTCCTCGGACAGGAAACATGTTTCGCTCCCTAGGTAATCTTCTAGTTTAACCTCGATAGTTTCTCCACTGGCTTTATCTGTGCAATTTTTTACTTTCCATGTAATACAATGATACAAAAGTAATACACTTTTCACTTGTGAACTTATTATTCTTAACTATGAGCGTTTAATCGAAAGGTCGTAAACAATTTTGTTAGGTCTACAGTGGTTCATTCTACCACCATCTCTCCCAAACAAGTTAATATGGTTTCAATAAGAGATCGACAAGTTGCTGCAGAAACTTGCAGAATCCCTCAATACAAAAAGCAATTGTCGGGAAATGTGGAGACGACTTCACAAGTTCCTCAAAGTCTTCCGATCGGTAAGAGTTTTCACCCTATGATGTGATACCCAAATGAGTGAACTATCATTAACTCAAGCTTTGATATTCTAAATCAATGGTTAGACATCAGTTCTTATAATGGTATCAGAGTAGGTTTAGTCCTTGATATGGTGAGGTGTTTGAATCGAAAAGGATTCACATAACTTGCTGATTCCCTTGCAACATCACTATCTATTTTTTATATTTCAGCGAAATCTGGAAAAGTTGTGGTATCTCAGATGCAAGGCACAAAGCAGTTGTTTAGAAATGCTGTGGCTCCTCCACAACCTATCACACCTCAACCATACTGTCTGGAAAGACCAACAGGCAGCTCAACGAAAGACCAAATCGGTGCCGAGTGGCATCACATACAGAACAAACCTGAGGCATGCTTACCAGCCGCGATAGTTTCCAGTATAGCTCTCAACAACATGAGAGCTTCCCATTTCTATCTTCAAGGAGCAGCCAAGGCTGCTCCAGCCGGAAGAATGCCAATCGAGGCAAGTCTGTTGCCAGCGAAAGCCGCCTTAAATGGGATTGCTGTTGCTGCAGCAGCACCTGCTGTTGGTGCTCATAGGAAGGTTGGGACGATGCAGTTCGGCATGTCAACGATGCACTAATGAGTGATGACTGGCCCAAAAAGCTTTCTTCATCTGCTGAAAGTAGTAGAGCCATTGTAAATGCTTGAGTTTAACGATCGAGAAACCTAAATATGTGTGAATAAGAGTTGCAAAAAATCAGTCGCTAAGTTTCCACTTTCTTTTACTGAGCATGATCCTACTGAGAGAAATAATTTCAATCTACAAGTTTGATCTTTGGCCTTCTTGTTATATATTTGGATGTAATTGTGAAGTCCTCAGACGAGAGTACCTCCGTTATACACCAAACTGTTTATGCTGTTTGTTATTAGTGTCGGATGTGATGATGTTAGAATTTCTCAACGCAGAAAGAAGAAACTACAATCCAAAATTATTTGCACAAAATGTTCATAGAACACACATGTTGGTTCTGTAACTAGATATAATTTTTTGGTTGGACAACAACAGGCAACAAGACCTCCATTTTGCAACTGTTAATATGAGAAATCACATCTAGAGCTTATGCAACCTTAATGGAGCACCATACTGAGGTTGTAGAGTTACAACAAGACGAGGAGCATGAGTATAAGCTGGAGAGAGTTCAAACGAAAAGCGTTGAAGCAGCATACTCAGGAACATCTTGGACTCTAGCAATGCAAAATTTTGTCCGATACAAACTCGAGGTCCCCTGCTAAATGGAAAGAAAGCAACCTGATCTTTCGATGCATTGGCGATACCTTCAGCAAATCTCTCCGGTTTGAATTCGTGGGCATTGTTGCCCCAGAAATTTGGGTCGTGGTGAATGGAGATCACAGGCAAGGCAAGCAGTGATCCTGGTGGACAGGTTATATTTCCAATCTTTATTGTCTCGTATGTTCCTCTTCGCATGAGAGGTACGGGTGGGTAAAGCCTAAGAACCTCATATAGAATCATTGTCACCTATCATATACATTTGAGAGTTAGATGGTATTTTACTGTGATGTTGAATTCTTTGAGTGCTAAACAAAGGGTCACTGAACACTTACAATCTTTAAGTGATTCAATCCATCAAGCTCTGGTTTGCCTTGCCCAAAGATTTGAAGAACCTCCTCTCTGGCCCTTGTTTGCCAGTCAGGGTGCATGCTCAAGACTACCATAGTCCATGTCAATAACACAGAAGTTGTTTCTTGCCCTGCAAAGTAAAATAGCCTGCATTCAGCTATTACCTCTTCAATGGTAATCCCAGCATCCTTATCCCCATGTTCTCTGTATTGTTTCATATTGGATTCCATCAGCAAGCCCAAAAGGTCATCACTGCTTGCTTCGCCTATTTTCAAAACCTCCTCTCTCCTTTTTATTATATCTTTTAGAAGCATTCCAATCTGGTTATTGATTGCCTTAAGTTTATTGTTCGTCGGGGTGGGCAGAAACCTGTATGCCAGAAAATAATCAGTCAACAGTTACTGTCTTTCTTTGTTCAACAATAAATCTATAAGATGAGTTCTTTCCTAATAACTTAACCTTTTGAAATTACCCTAACCACTAATCAAATTCACCATGGTACAAAAGAATTTGCATAGTTTTCCCTTCAGTTTGCTCAGGCATCAAAAGAATATAACGTATGGTGGAATAAAAGCTTGTTGTTGTTGTTGTCGTCGTCGTTGTAAGGTACAATTCAAATGAATAACTAAATGAGTAAAGGTCTGATATGATAATATGGACAGTTCCAAATCCAAGTAACAACTATTATACAAAAGTAAATGAAACCACCTGAAGTTAAAGGTGTGGGGGATAAAGGGCTACTATATAAAACAAACTTTGAAAGTTCTAAATGGAACTGGTATTAGTTTCGATGTGGTTTTACATAGAGTTCGATTTTCCTTTCATACTGTAATAAGAAGGTTCATATAGCCAACTCTAAATAGTTAAGATAATCCATGGAGAAGCTCATATCACCTGTAACCCGGGATATACACAGATTGGATGGCATTGATTACAAGGTCAGCTACCTGAGATAGAAGTTGAAATATTCGTCTACCTTCTTCATAATTGCTACCGAACGCTGCTCTTGAAATCACATCTCCAGTAAAATATTGCAATTGAGGCCAAACATCTAATTCACAATAATCCTCTGAACCGATCAAACCCTCCCATCTGCTCACCAAATCGCTACAACAAGCAGAAAATGCCGGCAACATCCGCTATCATCCAACCAAAGAAAAGCCACACAAATTTTTTTTCACATGGATTCGTAAATTGCAAGGAAAGTGGAACTGAGATGGTATTCCAATTAAGGGTTTTCGCTAACCTTCAACTTCTCGGCATGGAAAGCGGGGTTGAGGATCCTCCTATGCTTGGCCCACTTCGCCCCTTCGTAGCTTATGACTCCGGTAGACAAAAACCGGCCAAGGGGGTGAAATCGCCCAAATCGCCCAAATCGCCCAAATTTGTCCAGCAAAATCTCGTTGATCAAATCCGGATCTGTAACAGTGATTCGAGGAATAGTCCCGAACCAGCTGAACGACGTGCTCCCTAAGAATCCATCAAGCAGTTAGAGCACACCGCATCGCGGGCGTAGAAGAGGGGCTGGCTACCTACCGAACTCGCTCACGGCGCGGTGGAGAAAGGGCACGGCGCGCGCGGCGACGTCGTGGCAGAGCGGCATGGGCTTGGAGAGGGCTTCGGCGTTGAGGCGGCCCTCCTCCGGGAGGTCGCCGCTGAGGAAGCGGTAAGTGGTGCCGCGGAGGCCCTGCGCGCGGAGGGCTCGCTCCAGGCGCCTCGGCCGCCACCAGGCCCAGTTAAAGGCAACCGCGGCCGACGCCGCCAGAAGCCCCGCCGCGGCCCAGACCGCTGTGCTCCATGAATACGGTACAAAGAACATTTCAGAGAGGCGTTTACAGGGCGAGTTGCGGCAGTGGCGGTGGCGGTGGCGGTGGCGGTGGTAGTTATAGCGGACTGGCAGGCCACGTCAGCAAAATGAACCGCTGAGAAATAAGAGTGTCTGATAAGTACAAGTGGCTGTTTAAAATAATAATAATAATAATAATAATAATAATAAACAATTTTAATTTTCCTAAATATTTAAATTACATATTCTATTTTAAAATGATAGGAAATTAATCACGTGTCTTTTATTATGACACAAGTGAATTGCCGAAATATAAATAACACAAGTGGTTCGTTATATTAATTATATCGTGGACTTTAAAATTAGCGATGACCTGGTGAACAATTGAGAAACGGTATTAATAATAGCCTGCTGCGGTATGATAAGTTAAATAATTTAGACAGCTCCAAATAATGCACTGTTTAAATTTTATGATAATTTAAAATATATATATATATATATATATAATGTATATTTTAATACTGCCAAAATTTACTTGAATATCAAAATAAAATTAGCACGTGAGTAATTATACTTAAATATTAAATTTTACTAATGATTCGTTTTCAATTGTGATTTGGCTTCTTGATTGACTATTAAAATATGACCTGTAGTTTTCAATTATTTTAATTAGTCTATATTATTTTTGTAATTAATAGTTCCAAACTGAGGCAACATTTTTAATTTAATTTCAAGTCAAACTGAAATAGCTTTTTGTTTTTTTTCCACTAAAAAAATAAATCCAATCATGTGCATCCCTTTAATTTAATTTCAAGTGGCTTTTTCTAAATCAAAATAAAATATAATGTATTGATGAGATTTTGATTTTCTTTTCTAAACTAATAAATTAAATATTTCTCAATTAAAATATATTGATTTGATTTTAATTTTTCTCATTGAACTAAAAAATCAAGTCATTCCCATCCCCAATTACTCTCAATATAGAGGCTGATAGTAACACATATGGTGGTTAGATGATCCACGCTACGTGGCTAATTTTATCCAAATTACTAACAAAGTTCATATTCCAAGGGGAAGTATTGTTCATATTTATAGTTTATAATTTATCCACCATGATGTTGTGGAGATAATAAGGACCACGTGGTAAGTGTAGGACTCGATTAAGATGAAGCCACGTCGAACCGATCCAACACAAGGCTCAGTATTAGGTCCGTGGACCTAAACGCGAAGTCACATAATATGGTCCGACCTGAACTAAGTACGAAGGAGGAATCGGTCGGTTGGACAGGCGCATGGGAGAGGTGATTTGGGGACATTCCGAGGACGTGGCGGGGTTGACTTGCGAGTAGTGTGCAGTAAGATCCTCTTTCACTTTTTCTCAGGTTTGTATAAAAGAGTGTCTATATAGGTGGGCATAGGTACGTGAGATTGTTTTGGAGTAGCTAAGCTACTTCATTTCTCACTTCTTTCCTACGCCTGACTTAAGTGTCGGAGGAATTTCGTGAAAGCATGTGTTGGTCTCCTTGTAATTCTACCTAGTGTTTGCAGCCTTTTTACTCGTCCGATAGTCGTGGGAGAGATCTCTATATAGTCTAGGACAATCCCATTTCATTGATCCTTGAGGGAGCTAGAAGTACTTTCAGCGGCTGTCTTTCTTCGGCCTAGGTTGGCAATGGACAATCTCTGATTCTTGTTGCTTGACTCAAAAGTGGCATGATCACTTGCGAACTTATTTAGTTGCCGATCCGATATAAGCTGATCTAGTAAGGAACCGCTTGATCAGAGATGACTCAAATCTTATTGGACTTGCTTGCTATGACCTATCCAGAGTCCTCAAGGAATCGGCCCATCGTCCAATTTCAACCGGATCACACCATAAATTCATAAAAAGAGTATATTCAATATGTACTAGATAGATTTTTATATGTTGATATTGAAATTAAACAATTTGATTTTTTTCCCCATTTTACGAGTAAAGGAAGGATAAGTGTAGTAAATCTACTGCAAATAAGACTAGAATTAGGAAATTTTTAAAATAAATTCGATTTTGTTTTCAGAATGACTTTTAATTTTTATCCTATTAAATTTATTTTAATTTATATCAGACCACCCTATCCGATACTAAGAATGATGCCCCCACGGGCGGGGTCAGTTGGTCAGGACGCGGATGCTTGCAGATGAAGGTGTGCGGTTCGAGGGCTCATGATTGCATTTGCGATAACATCAATCTGTGCCATGTTTCCAATTCCCTCGGCCACCACGCTCTGGCCAGTCCCGCATCCACCATGATTTACTCCCTCTTTTCACATAAATTATGAAATGGATCGTGATCATAAGACGGATTTTACACCTTTTGCAGAAAAAGAATGATAGTTGGAACAGAGTCCTGCTTTGTTTACTTATATTTTATAAAGTCAAAATGGAATTTAATATTCCATCTATTACCGAAATTAACATTCCCAGAATAAAATATTCCGGTTGAGAAGCTCGCGAACCTTCTTCCTTCCCTTCCCGATTCCCCTCAAAAACTCCACGCGCCTCTGCGTCCGGGACCAAAATCCGTCCAACCCTAGCCGAACCTTCCTCTCTTCCGCCGTTTTCCCTGCCGCCGACGGTCTTCTCCCTCAGTTCTCCTGCTGCTCGCCTTCATCCGCCAGCCGATCTCTTCCGCCAATCTTTCTGCCGCCGCGATCTGGTATTAGTCTTAGTTAGATTTCTTCTCCTTCTTCACGGCATGCTCCTTTTGCGGATGGTGTGATTTTAGCTAATTCTTTTCTCCACTGTATACGCGCTTTAAAGTCCAAGTCATTTTTGTTAAGTAGCAAGTTCGTCCAAGTTTGGCTTACAGTAGATTCAAAGATTAGGATGATTTGCCTCGGATTGTGAACTCATGGTCTTATAAGGTTCAAGAGTGAATGCTGCCCTTTGATGCAATATTCCTGAGAATGGACGAATTTGAGGATCTCGGATTTTAGGACCCCCTTTAGAAGGAAAGAAGGAAAGCAACTATGTACATTGGGTGGCATGACTAGTATTTCTAGTGTTTACTCCAACAAATCTAGTGATGGAAGGGCACCACAGCTGACTTTTTGGAAGCTGAATGCTTGTCCAAATCAGACAAGTGCAGGGAGAGGGGGGAGGCAGGTGAAATGATGAAGAAACCCCTTGGGATGCGATTGAGACGAGCTACATGTAAGTGTAGGATTTTGAGTTCGGGTAGACAAGGTTTGAGTAGACACAACTGGCGAAGATGAGGTATGACTTGGTGTGCATTGGTAATGGCAGAGGCTCAATAGGAGCGGTGACAATGAAGGCTTGGTTGGATTTGGGCATTTGGCAATGGCAAAAATGCTTTGTTGGGGCCTAAGATAGTGGAGGCTTGATAAAGGTCGAAGCTCAGCAGGTGTGGATGGAGGCACACACGATCTGCGGAGAGGGTAATACTGATGTGGTTAAAATTGTCTTTTGGTACTCAATCCTTCTTCCACTCCATCAAACAAGTAGACCACAATGGATACTCTACTTTCTCTTCTCCACTTGTCCTCTCTTCCTGTTTCTCCATCCATTCCCCACCATTGGAGTGAACAAGCCATAAAGGGAAAATCCCTCACTGGATTTAGGTTAATGCAATACATATGGCCATTGGTTTTTGAATAACGCTGCTATTGATTGAGGTCATATAAGAGTCTAGTTGTTACTCTTTTAAATTTATTGAGAAATTTATTTCATTTTACTTTACTGTTGTATATTTACAATGAATATCTTTCATGGTTTGAATTAATAAAAAATGCTACAATTGGAATTTGGAGGTTATACAAGAAAATTCATTTGAAATACCACCTTCACCATGCATTCATGTCTACCAATATGCAATCCTCTTTGCTTGTCTTGATGATACTTGACATTTATGAAGCAGATTGTTTAAGCGGATAAAAGAAACTGATTACTGCTGGCACAGAATTTGTGCAATCATGGAGCAAGGTAGCATCATCCTTCAGTCTTATTTCTGAATATTTTCCTCAAAATTAACTTTGTCTTGCTGTCTGGTACAATAAGTGGACACCACAATATAGGTAATGCCACTTTTTTTCTTAATAGAATCAACCTTTCATCATCATCATTATGAGCAAACCACGTTAGTCCTGATTATTTTGGCTTGGCCTATATGGATCCGAACTTTATGCAAGATTATCACCTAATATTATTGCTGGTATACTGTGATAGCTGATTGGATCATAAGGTGTACTTTACTTATTTGGAAGAATCTGTGTGGTTACTATCAGATAAATGTATTGGAGGTTTGGGTCAGAGTAGCAAATATTAGCCTAACATATTAAAGTATGCTCTTACCACATGTAAATGTGAGCATGCATACATGCACATATTTGATACAAGGATGAAATTCACATCTGATGTTGAGTGTACGCTACGATTGTAGATGTGCTAAGTTTTTTTTGTTAGAAAGTTTTATATAGAAGTCCTTGAGCTTCCATCCTCAAATCTTTCGACGAGGGCAGGTCCCAATCCCAAGACTTTGGCAACCACATCCTAGCTCTTTACCAGCTGCCCTAGCTGGCACCTTCTTATGTCACAACCATACCCACACATGTTTGTTGTAAGGTTGAATTTGCATCTGACGTTGAGTGTAGACTAATGACAGTTGATGTGCTAAATTAAGAGTGTCCTTATATCTTATACGCTTAGTAAGTCTCTTGCTGTTCTAATAACTGCATCATCACTAGATCAGTTTGTTAGGAAACCTATTCTAAATGGTTAGTTGAGGAATGTCTTGTGACTTTAAGCCTTTTATTTGTTTCCCAAAATAAAACCTTAGTGTATGTGGAATAAGCATTCTATAATCTATTATATTAAGACTTGTAAATGGATTGTTATTTTTTTAGTTGTTTGTGAACCTTTTAAGATGGAGTTTGTGTTATTATTTGATGGATGTATAAGCAGTCAATGATGAAAGATAGTACAATGTTTTTATTTGCCAAAATATTAAAAAATATTAATCTTTTGAATCAATTTCTCATAATTGATATAAAGCTCATGCCTGATTACAGGGAAATCTCATGATTGTACGGACCGTGGTGGAGACTATACCTTGTTAAGAGATGAAAATCCTCAACTGACAAAATTTGACAAGCGTCTTCCATGTTTTGGCTGTGGAATAGGGTGGTCATGGTTAGTATACCTCTTCCTATTTCTCATATTGTCTGTCATGTTCATATTTTGTGCGCATCTTCTGCAGTTTGCTTTTGGGATTTGTGTGCCCATTGATATGGTACTGTGCTGCAATTCTCCACTTGTGCAAATACTACGACAAGGATCCACGTGAGCGAAGTGGGCTTGCTGCTTGTGTAATAGCTGTCAGTCCCCTCTCTTTTTTTTTCCCTTAGTAGAATCCTTTTTACTTGAAACACAATTTGATCACTTGCTCCAGTCTTTATAAAGAAATGACTTAAACCTGCCTTAAATTGAATTCGAGAAGACGCTAGAATCATGTTAAATGGACAAATTTCCATACCATGTACTCTTGAAGATTCATGTTAAATGGACACATTTCCATACCATGTACTCTTGAAGATTCATGTGAAGATGCTGAATCTTCATGTGATAGTTGCCAATGAAAGGTAATGGCAGTTTTTTTTGCTTCCTGCAGGCATTGGTCTGTACAATTCTAGCCTTCATTGTGGTGGCTATCATTTTTCTCTAGTTGTTATCCAATCTTCGATCAGATTTAGGCCACATTACTTTATAGTCACCTGAATGGGAAGATAAAAGTGCTGTACTGCTGTTTTCTTCCCTTGATCTTAGATGCACCCGTCGGATGGAAGTCATGAAGGAGAGTGGAGATTGGATACAAAGATATGTATAAATGATGGAACTTTATGTGAGTCTTTCCTTTGTTTTGTCTTCCTTACATTTTTCATCAAAGTAGTTGAAGATTATTTGATTTTGTCATTTTGAAACATAGAGGTCTGATTTGGATTTTCTTAATATTAGGCTCTTTATTTGGGTAATTGCTTCATCATAAACATTGTTTATTTGTTTACAGTTTTTTTAGGTTTATTTGCTTGTTTTTAGAGATTTATGAACACACTCTAAATAGGTTGTTTATGCAAGTTAATGAAATCTTCTTCAATATTTTAGATTATTTTTGAAATATTTTATTATTTTAAAATTTTCATTTAATCCATGCCCTATATTGTTGACGGTCTTGATCCTGATACATTATTGGATTGGGTTAAATTGTCATAATTCAAAAGTTTTTTTTTTGTTAATTTCTTCTACCAAAACCCAAACGCGGCCCATTATGGGCTCCTTGTTTCATTACTTCGGCCCAATAAAATTCTACTCCTCCTCTAACCCTAAAAGCACTATATAAAAACCCTCCGCTGGCGGTGGGCTTCCCTTTCGTGGGATTGGAGTTGCGGGCGAGAGTGGATTCGGGTCGGCGCCGGCGGTGAGGCTGAGAAGAAGTCGAAGATGGTGAAGTTTCTGAAGCCCAACAAGGCTGTCATCATCCTGCAGGGCCGCTTCGCCGGGCGGAAGGCCGTGATCATTCGGGCCTTCGACGACGGCACTCGGGAGCGGCCATACGGCCACTGCCTGGTGGCCGGCATCGCCAAGTACCCCAAAAAGGTCATCCGCAAGGACTCCGCGAAGAAGACGGCCAAGAAATCGCGGGTGAAGCCGTTCCTGAAGCTGGTGAACTACAACCACATCATGCCCACCCGCTACACCCTCGACGTGGATCTGAAGGATATTGTCACCCTCGATGCGCTCCAGACTCGGGACAAGAAGGTCGCTGCTTCCAAGGAGACGAAGGCCCGCTTCGAGGAGCGATTCAAGACCGGAAAGAACAGGTGGTTCTTCACCAAGCTCAGGTTTTAATCTAAACAGCGCCTTTTGCTCCTACTTGTGTCTCCGATTGATGATTTGGACCTTGTCTACTGAGATTAGCGTGCTATTATGGCTTGTTAGTTTATCATTTGATCATCCGACTGCTGAATCGTTGCTATTCATAAATAGATCGACATTTAATTTGGTTTGTCGCTTAAAACTATCATTGCCTATCCATCAGTTTTGATTTTGTTACTTGCATTCTCTATTTCATTTTTCTTTCCAACTGAATAGTGAATACCTTGCCTAGCATTTGCAGAACTAAATTCCTTTGCATTTCTAGTTAAATCCATTTATGTTCGATACGTTTGGTTTTTGTTTTAAAGATTACGGATATTATGGCCTTCCTATCAATCTTTATCAATCGTCAAAACAACTTGCATCCGGAGATTGAATCATTATCCGCTATTTAAATCAGGATCGCTTCTAATATTAGTCTTGCTTGTCTCTTCTTCATCATCTAGCCATGTTTGTTCCTCACTCTTTGGAATCTTATTCTTTCTCTATTGAACTATATGCGAAGCTGTGTGATTGATACTTTTTGCTTCCATCATTTTAAACGTCTTTCACTAGATTTACTTTTTGCCCAAGATTACATGAATTCAACTTGATATCTAAATTATATTCATTTTAGCGCCCGCACACACCCACATCTATCTATCTATGTATATATATAATGGTATAACTTAATAATTAATTAATGTGATAATATTTCTTATCTATCGTTGAATACAAAAGTGATCTCTTTATGGTAAAAAAAATAGTATAACATAGTGAATGATTGGTGGATTAAGATGTGATTTATATGTGCTTTACAAATCAAAATAACACATCAATTTATGCTCTGATTTTGCTTCATGCTAATTGATGTGAGAAAATTTCTAGCTAGAGCCAAACGACTATAAACTTCCAAAATCATTTTTTTTTCAAAAAAAAGATTACTTTCTTTTTTCAAAATGTCCTTTAGGGTTTTAAAATATATTTTCTTTTGTGTTTCACATATTTAGTTCCATCTCAGAGTGTTGTGAGCTAGTTTTTAAGTTGAGAGAGAGAGAGAGAGAGAAGCAGTTCCAAGGTCAGTGGGAGTTGTTTGGTGGAGCTTATTCTAAAGTGTAGTGGCTTGGGCTGCTAAAGTCGTATGCAGGCCCCTCACAAAGTGAATGATAAACTTGAAATGCTCTTAAATCAATGCAAGCAATCTGTTGCTTTCAAGCCTTGCCTACACTAGAGCTCATTGATACTCAAGTTATTTATTGTACATGGAGACCAGCCAACAAGCACTACCTACACTAAAGTCACTCCAAAGCTTGTCTTTGCTTCAAAGCCCCCTCTCTCTCTCTCCCTTTCTCTTTCCATTAGCTTCTTCAAGGTTTCCCATCTCAAGATTAATCGATACTACAAGCAAAGAGTCCATCTCGCACATTTTGTTGTCAGCTAAACAGAAAAGTAATACCACCATTAATTTCCAATTAAAAAAATATATATATATAATTATATTTCACACTAATTTGTAATCGTTCGTTAGTTTATTCTATGTAATCAAACTCTCCGAGTGACTGCCCCTGCCAGCCAGCTCACCCAACGGGGCCCGCCGCTCCTGGGCGGCAAATAACCACTCTACCTTATCCACGTGTCCACATCAACTTTTCCACCAACTGCCGATGATAATCCAAGCGCCGTCCGTTTCCCACCCGCTATTTTAATTCCAAATTGAATCGCCCAAAACATATTTACTAACGACAATAAATTACCAATAAACGCATGGACCCCACCGTCCTCGTCCGGGCCCCGCTCGCTCTTCCTCTCCGCCCTTTATAATTCTCACCGCTTTCGAGTCACTTACCACGCCGAAAACCGCCTCCGAGTCCGACCGCTTCCCATGGCCTCCGGCGAACCACCGCGCCTCCGCCCCACCGTCCGCATCCCGCCCCTTTGGTCCTTCTCAGACGACATCGTGTCCCTCCAGCGGTTCCTGCCCTGCAACGGTGGCGGCGGCTGCGCCGACTCGTGCGGCGCCGACGAGTTTCGGATGTACGAGTTCAAGGTGCGGCGGTGCCGCCGCGGGCGGGCGCACGACTGGACGGAGTGCCCGTTCGCGCACCCGGGGGAGAAGGCGCGGCGGCGCGACCCCCGGCAGTACCACTACTCCGGCGAGCCCTGCCCCGACTTCCGCCGCGGCGGCTGGTGCCGCCGCGGCGACGCCTGCAACCTCGCCCACGGGGTGTTCGAGACGTGGCTCCACCCGGCGCGCTACCGGACGCAACCGTGCAAGGACGGGCCCGCTTGCCGCCGGCGGGTGTGCTTCTTCGCTCATTCCCCTGACCAGCTACGCATCATTCTCTCTCCGGGAAACGGGAGCGCGAGCGCGTCCCCGAAGTCGACGCTGGTGCCGGCGCTGGTGTCCCCTCCGTCGGAGTTGACGTCGGGGATGAGCAAGCTGAAGCTGAGCAGGGCGAAGTCGTCGCCGCCGCCGTCGAGAGGGAGAGGAGACGCCGCGTTTGCGGCGGCGCAGCAGTGGGAGGCGCCCGCAGGGCGGCGGTGGCAGAGCTTTAATCTTCTCGACGAATGGAAGCAGCAGGAGGATGAAGCGTCGGCAGCGGCCGCGTCGCTGCCGGACTTGGGGTGGGTGTCGGAGTTGGTGAAGGATTAAATCAACTGCCTTCGACAATTTTTAAAAATTCTTGTCAATAAATAAATCTATTTTCCCCGTCGCTACATTTCGAAGATTTTTTTTCCCAAGTATTTTTAATTATCCATTGATGTATAACCAGTTATGTATTTGATCTGAATTTAAGTGTAATAATCATTCACATTTGAGAAGCACTGTCCATTTTTCAGAGATTATAATGGGAATTTAGATAAATTAATAAATAATTGTATTGATAAAATCTATGGAAAAGCGTCATTTAAAGAATTACGTGCAAGGACTGGAGTTCTACTTTTTACGTACGCCTACTTCATGGCATGGGGTCTCACTCTCTTTCGCTTTCGCTTTAATTATTGCCACCTTAAAGGAAGGAAACCAACATTCAGAATCACACAAGCTGCCATGGCCTTCCAAAATGGCTGTAGCAATCTGCCTCTGCATAATGCTTGCAGCGCACTGCAGTCGCAGACCCTCCTTTATGCTCACCACTCGCTGCCCATCCAAAACCTAGTCCTCCTCGTCGTCTTCTTCTTCTTCTCCTTCTCCTTCGAATAAACAATTTCACAAAAAAAGCCCAGCCCATTCATTCAAAATTGATTTATAAAAGATGCTTGCAACCAATCTAGAGTTACGACAGGGACGGTGCCTCTAAATCGATCATATTCAGAATGTAATAGTAGCAAGATGGTGCTGGTAAAACACATTCATATCGCACCGAGTTTTAAGAAAGCCGCAAGTAATGGGGAATTATTACAGCAAACATGAATCAAGAAGCTTTTTCCATAAGCTGAATTGGTGCCAAGATGTTCGACTTGCTGGTCTCCACGATGCACCCATTCATCACCATCTCTTCCAGCATGAAGTGAGCCTTCTCGAGATGGAACATGATGTCGAGCTCACACTGCCACGGGGTGAAAACGATTAACGCGAATCTAAGTGATTATGTCGTACAAAGCAGAAAAGAATGGGTAACTTACCACGTTACCGAAATGGCGGTCCATTGTCTCAACAAACAGATGTATGAATTCCAAGATTGCTAGTTCGTTCTAAAAAGACAGTTGATATTAGTTAAACAAGAGTTCAAAGAGATCACTGAGTATAATTTAACATCCTCTACACAAATGAACATAACAAATGCAATAATATCTACAGCGCCCGTCAATATTTCGCTGATCGACTCTTCCTATTTAGGATCTTCCAGACTCGAGTTTACTGAATGATGTCATATTTGCTACTAGAAAAACACACTTTCTTTGCCAAAGGCCCTACTACAGTTAACAATTGGTAGGGCGCCAGGCCTCTGTTTCCTCCTTCCATGTGTGCTCCACCAGAAGCACACACAATAATGACAGCAGAGATTGACCAGCAGCACTTTCAATCAAACAAGTTATTTTCACCAGTTGCATTTAAAGAGGCGAGAACAAGCAGTATCACACCAGAGCTATGAAGACGAAACCGAACAAAGAAGAATAAGTCTTATGTAACATACAAAAATAGTATAAGCAGGTTGGCAGTTTATTTGTTCTCAACCTCTTGTACTTGCTTTTCTAACAAAGTAGACTAGAAATGCAATGCCATAGGCAGGATAACCTACAACTCCCATTAGCTTGTACGGTTGATCGCAGCTCTAAATTGACAGTTAATTGCAACTCTCTAACTTATTCAAAACATAGGGAAGACCCATTTTCTAATCAAAGATACAACCATGCATTCAAGGTGGTCCTTCAAGATTCCAATGTACTGCTCCAAATTCAGAACGAGCTTGCCGACAGACCACTGGCATCCCATTCTCTAGTGAGCTCGAATGCAGTCATCTTATCCACCGAACTAGTGTCAAGCTATCGCTTCTGGTTGAAGCACTAACAGCTTCTCTATTTCTGTGGAACGACTTCATATTTGCAGGTGAGGAAACAGGAAGCAGCCTTATTTTGCCTCCCTCCTCTATCTAGTTTGGGCACCAAACAGGATTTGGACAAAATTTCCACCAAAAACAGGATGGAAAGGGGCAGATTGAGGGGTTCTTTGGAAATGACAATGCCATCATCAATACTTGTAAAAAATTATCCACTAAACCCATTGCTATATAAAGGTCATTTGGGAATTGATTTTGCCACTAATGAATTATTGTGGTCATCACTAGGGGAAACAAATGATTTTGCAACCAAAGGATCACTGTGGTTGCCACTGAGAAGGGGGCCACTGTATTCATTGCCAAGGGGATCACTATAGCCACTGCTGAGAGATCACAGTGGATACACAGGGGGATCACTGAAGTCACCACAAGAGGGCTTGGTCATGGAAATAGCTCATTGAGTAAAGGTTACAGCAACAACGGGTTCAGTAGTCTAGCACTCTTATATTTTCCAGTATCATCCTTCACTCTGTGTAAATGAAAGGAGGGGAGTCCTTCCCCTCTTCCTCCCCATCCCACTTCCTTCTTAACGTTCCTTCCATTCTCTTCCCTCCCTTTGAAGTAGACATAGCATAAAAGATAAGAAAACACAGTGGCAAAGGGACCATGAAACCCTAGGAGAGAGAAGATGTATGGGATACAGGATCCTTGTGGCAGGCTGGAACAAAATTCAGCCAAGAGAGGGAAGCCTTTAGAAGCAAGAGGTTAGGAAACCATGAGAAAGCTCATTATACCTCCATGAGCTGGGCCAAGGCATTAAAGGGATAAGTACTTTGGACATATCAAACTAGCTTATGTCATTCAGTTTGCTACTATTAGGAATAAGGTAATATCTCTTCCAGACCCCATCAGTTAAATGGTTTCTAAACCAATTTGGTCTTCCAGTCATAATCCATATCTCAAGCGCCAAGGGTTGATGGTTGCCCATCCATCTCTTGGAACCAACAGTCCACATAACCTATCCTAAGATTGAACAAGACGGTTCATGTGCCTAACCCCTAATCTTCATCTTCCTATTTTAGTTAGATTTAGGAATAAAGTAGCTCAATTGATAAGAGAGGGAATCAAAAGTGTTGGATCAAAGGAAGCTAGCTAGGAGACAAGAGTATTTCGGTAGCAAAAACAAGAACATTACCAA
Organism: Curcuma longa; assembly: GCF_044706935.1. Lineage (NCBI taxonomy): Eukaryota > Viridiplantae > Streptophyta > Magnoliopsida > Zingiberales > Zingiberaceae > Curcuma > Curcuma longa. Next base: position 7,520,517 of record NC_133864.1, on the reverse strand, counting down.
AATGTGTAAACAGGAGTATATATAATATATAGGGTATAGACAGACAATGATCCTGTTAACTGTTAAAGCCTAAATATACATTTGACGAGATCAATTACCATTTAAGCCTCCTTATAAGCTAATGAGAAGTTGTAGAAAAACCTTCAAAAAATTATTGATCAATAATCTCCAAAATCCTTACAACAACTTTTTTTCTTCAGCCTTTCATTTACTCCAATCAATCTTAGTGTATAGAAATTTATGAATGTAACTCATGTTTTTTGAACTAAGAATAAATACCCCAACTACGTGAGTTCTACCATGCATCGAAACATTATTCTTTTACTAGTAGTTGTATTTTGAGATTCCCACAACAAGAAACTACTGTCACTAGATTATTTTACTCCTAAAAATAAAATTTATTGTTCAAATATATGCATTTCTCATAATTATCACAAACTCCAGCAGTAGGTGTATTCCATTTGTTAGCATATATCCCATTAGTGTAAGCTAGATAATTGAGGACATTATTGTACCACCGAAAAAACGATAGTACCTGAATGTTACAAGCAGTGTAGTATGGATTACCTCATCATTGTCAACTCCCACTAAGAAGAAAAGCGATGCGTAGCGCCTGTACACAATTTTGTAGTTCCGATGCTCAACAAATGAGCACTGCAATTAGAGAAAGTTTTTTCAAAAAATAAGTTGGCAATATGCAATAGTGTAAATCTGAGTCATTTTAGTCACTAAACTCTTAAAATCCACAAATCTCATTACGCCAAAATGCATCGAGTCTAATTAAGAGCCTCAGCCAACAACATTAGGAAACTGAGGGGGGAAGATAAGCATCAAATTTGGGCAAACAGACAAAGCCCAAAACTTTCAGAATTGGTTAACTACGAATGTTAGATAGCCCCGCTGTTTATTGTTTGTTAGAAACAAAGTCAAATCTCTCAACCCTAATATCCGTAGGTAAAAGATGCTCTTCGAGTTTAGAGACATCAAGCTGCAAAAAATATGATACTTAAGCGTTGCAATTGCTCATTACCCACATCAACACCTTTGGACATGATTGATGAATAAAAGGATCTCGATCAGAAAATCCATGCCTCGACGATAGCAAATCCACGCGACAAATTTGAGCTAATCATCCCAGAAAACAGATCACCCTAACACGGATCCCGAAAGCTCGCAGTGATAAAGGAGAGAGGAAGGTTTGACCTGTTGCTCGGTGCGGGCGAGGCACTTGCGCACGATCTCGCCCTCGAGGGCGCGGCGTTCGTCGAGGGTGAGGTGCTCCGCGTAGTACTGCGCCAGCCGCGTCTGTCCTTGCTTGTTCACCAACAACACAAACCGGATCCCCATCGAGCTCACCTCCCCTCTCGCCTCCCTCCTCCTCGATCTCCTGCCTCAGCCCACTTTTACCTCCTCGATCGCGAGTGCCCAACTCTTCTCAACAAAATTATGACTGACCGAGGCTTTTCAGTTACCCCCCTCCAACATTCGAAGAATAGAGTTTTAGTCCCTAAAGATTACACAGACATAATCCAACCATCCAAAATTTCAAATAACAAATTCTCAAATCACTGCAGATTAATTAATTTCGTCTAGGAAGACCATTTTAGAATGTTACGAAATGATATATTATTAATGCTTTGTTATTTATTTTGATAATAGATAAAAAATTTATATAAAATAGATCAATTACAATTAATTAGAAAAATTAAATATCTAAATTATATATATATATACATTCAAATCACCCTTACAAGAATACAAAATTCAAGATCCCTACAACAATATTATACATATCAAAAGGATTATTTTTTGTTAACAATATTATGCAAGAAACTTTCATAATTTGAGATCTCATAGAAGAGTTAGGCCTTATTAGGGTTATAATAACTTATTTTACATTAAAAAAAAAGATTACTTTCATAAATTGAATCCATGACTATAAGATCACAATAATAATTTTACCATTACACCGAGACTTCATTATCCAACTCTAATAATAACAAGAAAAAAAAATCACGAGTTTGAAGAATAAATTTTATTGATTAATGGCATTGAATTCCCTCTCGAACAATGTTAAGATTCAATTCAAGTGACCAAAGCGCAAGTGCCTATACAACGCTCGTTAAAGGAGCGTTAATAATACTTGCTTAATCTCTCTCCACATGACATGGCATGTTAATAATTTCTCATAGATGACGTGGAGGAGTGGTGGAGGAGTGATCCACATGAACACGTTCAATGTTTTGAATACGTTCATATGATAGGAGTAGATCCCACATGTTTTTTTTTTATTTTTTTAGGTGTTATTAACGAGCAACGTTGCATATGCTCTAAACCATACATCAAAAAAATGTCTTTTTCCTGGAGTTTTTAAGTACGACACTTGGCCTGTTTGTTGACCTGCAAAACAGCATAAGATCGGAGAGAATGATCTGCGTGAGTGTTTGTTTTCACCTACTTTCCAGCAATTTTTGTTTCTTCGGTCTGATCGATTCTCAGAAAGCTTGGTTGATTTGTCGACGATAGAAGCCTCGCCCACATTCTATCAGTTGTGGCGACCTTATTTCTTTTCTCTGTCACCTTCTGCAAATGGTTATTGCTGATTACAATCTTATGCTGAAGCAAGAAAGTATGGCGTATGCAGAGCTTGAATCTAGATATGAATTTCATAGTTTGTAGTTCATCAACTAAGATCGAAGAGAAATAGTTAACATGAAAAAGTTGTTTTCTTTTTCTCAAAATGTCACTTCTATGTAATCTAAACTAAGATAAGAACTATTCAATGCATGACTGTGAAGAACAATGTATTTAAGTTTTGTAAGTTTCATACATTAAAAGGAAGAGAATTGCTTACATAAAATGGTATGTATGTGTGTCGACCATTAACAAGCCCAACAGTGCAACCTGTGTATCCTGCCATAGCTCCATGAACGGCGCTTTGTGCCAGAAGAGTGCAATATACATATCTGCATCCAAAATATGAGATAAACATTTATATTTACAAGTATTCGGTATGGATTGCTAAATTGATATGCATGCCTATATATTTGAGATCAATTCTCATTGTTTGCTTGCATGTAAAATAGTCCTGCTCGGCAAAAAGAACAAAATTGCTCATTATTAAATGGTTACAAATTAGATTCACAAATTTAAGCTCAAACTAGACATTAGAATGAGAGTACTGTAAAATTACTAATGCAAAATGCAAATTTGAGAATCATCTAAAGAATGAGATGATTCTTTGCTGAAGTTGCAAATTTCAGCTCAAACTAGACATTAGAATGAGAGTACTGTAAAATTATCTAAAACTTACAAGCTGACGTGAAACCACAGAAGTGGAAGTTGAGAATCATCTAAAGAACAAAATTATTCATAATCCAGGAAAAGATAGCTAGCTGGTAAATAAATGATTGTCTACTTATTGTTTAACAACAATAACAATGGAACTAGAGAAAAAAAAGAGATGATAGTAGGTCATACGTAGAGAACTAACTTTGGGATTGGGTGCAGTACAAAGATCTTCTAAAAGCATACATTCATCTAGGGGCTTGATTATCTGTAATCTATAACATTCTTACTGCCTTGCCTATTACAGACACTGTTTCCTACTTGAACTACCTACTGACCTACAACTGTACTTCTCCATCTGTCCAGAATGACAAACTAAATCTTTGTCTTAGTTAACATATTATTTAACATGCAACGAAAATGAATCTTAAGAGTTCAAATGAAAATGACTATTATATAGATACCTCCTCTCATACACATTTGTCTTATATACAGCTTTTGCTTGCACCTCACTGTTAATCAAATTATTGCTCAGCGTAGCTTTTGCACAATGCTCTGGAGAGCCATGGTGTTAGTTAGAACCTCATCGTTTTGATCAAAGCGCCAATCCAACTCTATTGACCAACAAAATGTCGGTATGCAAATGTCAAAGGAAATAAATTAGATTCGGATGGTAAAGTTTTGGTGAGTTTGCATGATACACCATCACTAAGGCAATTAGTTCAATCTCAAGATTACTTGGGGACCAACTAAAGTTAATTGATATGCGTTCTATTTAACGTGGATGCTACTACTGCAAAGCATAGCGTTATAATTTAGATCAAGATAATTGAGTAGTCGAATTAAACGGTCATGATTTAAGAATTTGCCCCAGATGCCCATTCAATCTGTGAAAAAATATAGTGATGTGTATGAGAGACATAATGCGTGCCACATGTTAATCATGCATGTATACCCTTCAGTGGCATGACATCCACAGTTAGAGAAGCTCACAAAAAGAGGTCACTCCAATTGGGAAATATTGACAATGTTTGATATAGTATTTAGACATAAGCAGATTTCTTCAAAACTAAAATAGACAAATAAATATGAGCAAATGCAACAATACTCAGACTAGATTAGTAAGTATTGTCAACGTAAAGTGTTTTCACAAAAGATATTCAAGAATGAACAAAACATTCTTTTTGCTCATCTGTATGCCAACAATTTTCTCGACACCATACGTGTATGATAATGCACACACTATTCCCTGATAACTGTGTTATGTCCAGGGCAAAGACCTCCACATGTTACAACGCATGCATAGATATCTTCAAAGTCAAGTAAACCTACATATGAAAGCCAAGTTATCTTTTCAATCAAGATTTAAATAAATAGACATACTTAACGACTGAATAAGATGGATTATCTTGCAGCGGATTTTGGTATGTCTGCGAATAAGATGCTAATTCTCAGGTTCCCATGAAATGCTGCAGAAGTCAATGTACAAATTATTTAACCATTCATCTTCTTAATTACTAACATTATTATGCAGAATACCACAAAAAGATGCACAAAAAATAAGTTTGAAGAATAAGTCAACCTATGATGTGTAATGTAAATGCAATTTGATTAGGTGCTCTTCACTTTCTCTTTCTATTATCTCCTTTTCTCTCAGTCTACATCAAGTTCAACCTAGTTCCTTTTCTTCAACATCAAGTTGTCCATTCTTTTCAGTTAAACAGATGCAGCATAAGAGGCAAAGCAACCGCATGGCAATGGTTTCTCCCTGAAATTGAAATATATGTTTTTCACTATTACATTTGTTCATACAGGTTATGTTATATTCATTTCCAGGCTAACTTAAAAATAGATAAATAGATCGAGCTCATTGCCAAGCTTGAAACACTGTGAATAACCGATCAAAAGGAGGAATTGAAAGGTGATCTTCATGCTCATACTAATCGTCCAAACACCTGATCCTAATTTTAGTTTTATTGGTAGAAGACCAAAACCAAAAAATATCAACTTGATCCAAGTCAAGGTATTTCGTTGGGACCATTAGAAAGGACAAGAGGAGAGGATGTTTAAGGACCACAACATCCATCATTTAGTATTCGAACGAATAGGAACTAACATTGAAAGAATAACTAAAAGCACACATTTTGAACATATCAAATGATAACCTGACACTACACCATTTGTGCAAACAGCAAACGGATTACTTAAGCAAGATCAGAACACATCAAACGAAAAGTTGCAAACTTCCAAATTGAATACAGCGATCAAGAAAGAGGAGAGATCGAGCAAGACAAGACTCACCGGCAGATCGGGTAGGTAGTCCCTGAAGTGCGGCTCCATCGTTTCCAATCCGATCCACTAATCTGTCGTTCCATCTCATCGGACGGCTCACGGCCACCGAATCATTGGCCGTCTTCTTTTTCAGATGAAACAAGTTTGGCATCGTTCGGGGAGCTAATAAAAACCCGATCCAGAAGCCCAATTGTTTACCCACCTCGGTATTCCCATCAGGGACCACGTTGCGCTTTGAATTGGCCTTCGACGGCAATATCCGGGTACGGAAAGAATCTGCGCTGTTGGACCTCGGTAACCGGACCCCACGCATGTCTGTCTTCTTGAAACATAGGCGCGTATAGCTGCGGAGCCGGGTCATGGAGCCCATGGAGGTGTTCAATTAATGATAAGGTATAAACATTTGGGAGGAAAAAAGAATCAAAATTTCCGGACTCCACCCACTTGTTTAAACCGCAACTAACAATACTCGAATGAGGTCCGCGCAGTGGTGGCTTTACTCGACGCTCAGCTGAGTGCGGCAGACAACCTCGAAGCCCGTGCAGCGAGGCCAACGGGACCCTGGCGATGGAGGTGTGACAGGATGAGTCCAGCAGGAAGAGGTCAAAATGTCACCCTTGGTATGAGATCGCTCGCCAAGACAGTGGTGAAGGTAGGGCGCATTCCGCGAGGATCCCTTGCAAGGAGCCGGTGATTCGATGGGGAGACGGTTGACGCTGGTTCCTTCGATCGCCTTCTTGCTCTCGCTCTTCTTTGCCGGTGAGTGCTTTCCGAGATGAACTTCGCTGTTTTTGCTTGAGTTTCTCTACTCGCTTTATTCTTAGGACTTTATATGTGCCAACAGGTGTTAAAGGTGCTATCTTTAATGGTGAAATTTTAGATGTAGCTATTCCTTCAGAAGTCTAGGTTTTGTTTCTGTATTTTCTCGATGATCTTTCGAGGCGTTGCTATTTCATGCTTGATAGGGTATTCCTCATTTGTTGTGTTGTGACCATCAGGAACAAAATGATTTAAGTGCTTCCCCGTCAAGCTTACCTTTCTTGCTTGAAGTACTTCATCTAAACCTTATCGTACTTCAAGTTACCAGCCTAATACATTATATGCCTTTAGATGGGGAATGTATTAGAATGACAAAGAACTACAGAACAATTAGGACCCAAAGCAAAAGAGATTCGTCTTCTTTTTATATATTCAAATTAAACGAAGGAAGATAATTTCTTTTTGGAGTTATTTTTTGCCAGTTGCTGAACTTCATATGAATGCGATATGTTCTGCCGACACTTGTCACAGTTCATTGTAATGGAAGCAAGGTTGGTGTGTGCTACGGCCGCAATGCTGATGACCTTCCAACACCGGACAAGGTTGCACAGCTGATCCAGCTTCACTCTATCAAGTATGTTCGCATCTATGACTCCAACATACAGGTAATCAAGGCATTTGCTAACACAGGCGTGGAGCTCATGGTTGGTGTTCCGAACTCGGACTTGCTCCCTTTTTCACAGTACCAATCCAATGTTGATACTTGGCTCAAGAACAGTATACTCCCCTACTACCCAGCAACAATGATCACCTACATTACGGTGGGAGCTGAGGTCACTGAGACCAAAGACAATGTTTCAGCCTTGGTGGTACCTGCCATGGTTAATGTTCTTACAGCACTTAAGAAGGTTGGCTTGCACAAAAGAATCAAAGTATCTAGCACACATTCTCTTGGAATTTTGTCCAGATCATTTCCACCTTCAGCTGGGGCGTTTGACAGCAAATATGCATTCTTTTTGAAGCCAATGTTAGAGTTCCTGGTTGAGAACAATTCTCCATTCATGGTGGATCTCTATCCCTACTATGCTTATAGAGACTCTCCTAGCAACGTCTCTTTGGACTATGCTCTCTTCTCATCATCGGCAGTTGATGTAATTGATCCAAATACTGGTCTAGTGTACACAAACATGTTTGATGCACAGTTGGATTCTATCTTTTTCGCTCTAATGGCATTAAATTTCAGAACGTTGAAGATTATGATCACTGAATCAGGATGGCCAAACAAAGGTGCTGCTAAGGAAACTGCTGCAACTCCAGATAATGCACAAACTTACAACACCAATCTGATTCGATATGTTGTCAATGATGCTGGAACTCCAGCAAAGCCAGGGGAGCAAATTGATATCTATGTTTTTTCATTGTTCAATGAGAATAGGAAACCAGGTTTGGAGTCAGAGAGGAATTGGGGTCTGTTCTATCCAGATCAGACTAGTGTGTATAGTCTTGATTGGACTGGTAGAGGAAATGTGGACATTGTTACTGGGGCAAATATCACTAGTTCTAATGGTACCTGGTGTGTGGCTTCCAGCAATGCTTCAGATACAGATTTACAAAATGCACTGAACTGGGCTTGTGGCTCAGGCAATGTTGATTGTTCAGCTATTCAACCTAGTCAGCCATGTTATCAGCCAGATACATTGGCTTCTCATGCATCTTATGCTTTTAATAGCTTCTATCAGCAGAATGGTGCTACTGATGTTGCTTGCGACTTTGGAGGTACAGGAATAAAAACTATCAAAGATCCAAGTAAGTTTGCCTTTATTCTATGTTGAATTATCGTGTGTTTGAAGGCAGTTTTTTTGTTTTTCCTGAACTTAGGAAAAAAATCTTGCATACACCTTAATCGACGAATCAAACCTTTACTCGTACCTAGTTATGGGAAATTACTCAAGTTTGTTGATAGCATCATGATGAAATCAACAGGGGTTTTTACAGGGTTTACCTCCAAGATTGCATGGTTATTTATATAAATTTTAAATTGGCTATTATGTTTCTGAAGGTGTAAAGGATCACCACGCTGCACGGTACCATATTGTGTTGAAACTTGCCAGGCTCCAAAGCACCAGGAAAAATTGATATTAAGATAATTAGTTGTTATATATTGACATTAATATTTTACTATTAATCTTTATAGCTAATATAAATTGATAACTTTAGGAGATATAATTTGTAATTAATATTGACAAACTAATATAACTATGGCTTATAATTAACATTAATATAACTGATACATATTATATATAACATAAATATTAATTTAAATTCTAATTAATATCAATATAACTTGTCTAAGAGTATTAGAGATAATAGGGATATCAGTGCAGTGGATTTAGTTTCAAATTGGTGTCTAAGAGTCTTATATATACCCATGTATAGGTATTTTAACAAGACAATACAATATTTTATTCCTACACCTTCTACATGGAACCAAAACACTCCATTTATGGTTAAGGTTTCGAAAAATATTCCCTGAAGGTCCTCTCATCCTTGGTCTTCTTGTCAATTCCTACATCTCACACATGCTTATAGCAATGGACCTCTTCTCCTTCCCTCTTCTCACAACAATCTTTCTCATCTCATCCATGTGCCCTTCTCAGTGCACATCTAGAGGTGCATCTAGGGCATCCACTTGCATATCTGGTGCCACCCACATTTGAGCAAGTCACTGCTGCCCTATAAGAGCACTGTTGTCATTGCCTCCAACCTACTATCTCGTTGTGATGCTCTTCACGTGTGGCATGCTATCACCCTCTACACTAACTTCGGTTATTTTTGCCTTCTGTGTGCTATGCCCTACTCAAGAAGCAAGTCATAGGCAACCCTCATGAACCTTCACGATCCATCTCCATCACTTCCAATCAAACTGGCATCTCCAGCTCACATCCTGGCCTTAAGCATCAATTCAGCTTATCGAGGGTAAGGGAGGATTTGTGGAGCCAAATATCTCACTATTCTCTTTTATTGATACTGGTTTTCATTATCAGTGTTCAATCTCTATCTCACATTGATAACCATGACTGTCTCTTTTATGTGGTTCGACTTTGGAGACTTCGGATCAATGTTGCTGTCTGCCAAATCATCTTTTCAACTTGTTTCTTGAGGTGAGTGTCAGATTGCGTGGGAATAAATTTCACTATATGCTTTGGCAAATGAAAGCTCTATTATTCAAGGTCTATACATGATTGTCTTGGAAACTAGCATATGAAAATATATAAAGGTGATAATGAAATAATGGAAATCATAGAGTATTGTAATCAAATATCTCACCAGTCGTATAGAATATTCCAGGACAGCTGTTGATGCTGCCGAACTTGATCTCTTTATTTTCAGCAAGGTTACCTTCTTCTTACTTGCTTTATTCAAGTTGCATTTCAAGTGGGAGTCCCTAGTCATTGATCTTCCTTCAGATGCTCTTCATGTTTCTGTAATCTAGACTTTTCTGCTTCAACCTCCACACTCTATGTATGTCTGTCATCTTTCTCTTTATACTCTCTCTTTGTGAGTATATTGATCTGAGGTTGAAAGGATCATTGTCTATCTTCTCTGAGTAAGGGTTACATGAAAGTATTATTGTTAGGGATTCATTATTGTCCTGCTTAGCATGTGGTTTGCGTTTGAGAACTCTAATTTGTGTAACAAGCTCTCCCCATAGAAATTATCTATGCTCTACTTTTAGGATGAATGGTAAGAATATTAGACTTGATAGTGCTTATGAAGATTTACCCGGTAGGTGAACCAGGGAAAAAAACCTGTTATCATTAAACAATCCTCTCTTGTGCCGCCTTGTCATCCCTCTAATCCATGATCTCGTTATCATTCCTAGGCAGGTGGAAGCTTTTCTCCAATACTCATAGTCGTTCCATGGACCTATGAACCCTCATTGTCCTGTGGGGATTTCTCCTACAATATCTCAGCCTTAATCTTCTCCGGAGGCTGCACTGCCACTCCGCGACTCCAATTCTACCTCCCTTGTTTTGCCCTCTTCTAAGAAGTTTTACTGTGAGGATCTGAAGCTTCCACTCAAACTGGGTGTACCAAAATCACCTTCATTTATAGTCTTTGAGTGGTTAAAAACAGAGGAGTCCAAGAGTATATCCATGCCCTCACCCAGCTTATATTAACATAGAAAGGTCTAAGGTTTAAAATATTGAGGTTTCCGTCCCCGATCGGAATGATATGGTTTCGGTGCCGTATCGTGCCGTCCTATATAGTTTCGATATTTTTAAAATATAAAATATATTAACTAAAAATAAAAAAAATTAATCTAAATATTTAAAAATAAAAAATAAAATATTTTTTAAAAAATAATAGGATAATTTTATGAAGCTTAATTAAGTCTATTTAAATTATCCCAACTATAGCTTGGAGTTGATTAAAATTATTAATCTACGTGATTATTAAAACCTAAATTAAAAAAAAATCCGAACTCTGCACCACCGCGACTGGGACACACGCGGGCTGTGCGAAGCGGGCCGTGCGACCGGGGCATGTGCGGCCCGTGCGACCGGGGCATGCTTTGCGTGATTGGTGCACGGCGTCGCTGGATCGGCCAGCGTGACACCTCCAAAGGCGTCGCCGGATCCAGGCGACGCCTCCAAACAGTATCTAAGCCGGAACATTGGTGTTGGTCCACTGAGCGGAATAAAAATTTCGTTGATATCGAACGAAACAGCTCGAGATTTCAATCCTTAGAAAGGTCGTCAGAGTTTATTCAGACCTTCTATTTGTTCATTATCGAATTTTAAAACCGACAGTAGGCTCTAATTGATTTCAGGAATTCCATCCCTGCCTTCATCTCAACCATATGAGAAATAAAAACGAACAGAAAAGGAAGTGCAGCAAAATGAGGGGAAAAAGAGGTTACCACTTACATATGAAGATTCTAGACAAGAGAACCCTACAAGGAATCTGCACAGAGGGGGAAATCACTGGAAACGAAGCGGGAGATAAGCAACTGAAAATTTGGAAGGAGGAAGACCTAGCAACAGGGTATATTGCATATTATCAAGTAAAAGAACAGGACTATAGTATGAGGGGTTTATAGACAGTTCAGGATGGAATGGTAGTCATCTAAATGTTCGATGGGGCTGCAAGTTCTTTTAATTTACTTCAGGGATATTTGTGATATTCGGACAATTTGAAAACTAGGTGCAATCTTTTAGAAATATGTGTGGATTACAAATATTTAGCAAAGAGAATCCATCACTCATATCCTGTTCTGTTGAAGTACTCACCAGAACAAAACATGGATAATCCATCTATTCTACTGAGCTTTCTGAACAAACTGAACCAACAATTTCTGAATGAACTTAATTTTTAGTCTTAATATTTTTTTTTGGTTCACTAAGATTGTAATTCTGTTGCAGGCTATGATGCATGTGTTTATTCAACCTCAAGGTACGATAATTTCTCAGTCAAATTCACGAGATTTTTACCGACTTTTTCAAGTAATACTCTTTCCCTGTGCTGTGTTTCACAGTAAGATGGGCACTGGGAATTCTACTACATCAGCGGCTCTAACATCTAGTTCAGAGGGTAGCGATCCATCGTGGCTAAAAGAAAGCCTGCCTTATATCTTCACTCTATTGTTTATCTACATTGTGGGATAAATTAGGCTCAGCACTTTCGTTGTCAGAGATGGTGATAGATGGACTATCGAGGAGTTTTATCTTTGTGAAATCTTCGTTGGTGGGCAATCCATTGTAGAATACTGTCGATGTAAGAACACTTTCTTAAACCAAACACTTTAGGATGAGTAAAATAGTAGACTTGCTCTTATATTTGTGTTCTTGTACGTTGTTACTCTGCTTATTGGTATGCATATCAAATATTAGTGATAAATTGTCTTAAAAGAATTCTAAAGGTTACTAATGGTTGCTTGGTTTAATGTTAGAATTTTCTGTCAATATACCATAATCTAAGTGCTTAAACTAACATAATGACTGTGTTAGTAGGGTTTTATCGAGTTATATATATATATATATATATAAGTCCCTCGCACACCGCAAGGCTCTGCCGACGGTGCACGTGACCTCCACTCCGTCTCCATGTTACCATGTGCCCACCAGGTGCCTGGGATCGCGAGGACACCTACATCAATGCAGTAAATTGAAATATATAAAAATATAAGATAGAGAGATAGATTATTGATTGTGATTTAAGATGCGAATTATTTCTTTTTGTTTATGTTAAGGATCAAACTCGCCTAGAGTTAATTTTGAAGAACATAAAGAAAAAATAGGACAAAGAGATGAGATGCTTGAAAAAGGAGCATGTCGTGGAGTCCAGATTTCTTCAGATTAATGCCTACGGGAGGTGAGTCGCCGGAGACGAGAGGCGTCTCTAGATGAGGTGTCGGATGTCGGGTCCTTGGATCAAGAAGGAGGCGGGAGGAATGACCGGGAGGGTGTCGAAGAGAGCGGCGGGGCCGACGGGCGGGGCGGCGAGTTGGTCGAGTTCCTTCTGGCGGCGGAGCTCGAGGACCTTGCGGTGGGAGTTGGAGTGCTGGGAGACGACGAAGGTGGGGCTTGCGGCGGGGCGGTACTCCGGGACTAGGCGGCCGGACTTGAAGCGGACGCCGCAGGCGTTGCAGAGCGTCTTGGGGCCCATCGGCCCCGTCCGCCACTGCGGCGTCTTGTCGGTCTGGCAGTGGAGGCAGCGGCGCCCGTCCGCGGAGGCGAGACCGGCCGGCTCCTTCCTCTTCGCGGCCTTCTTGGGTGGGGCGCGGGCGCCGGGCGCCGGGGGGCGCGATGAGCTCCGTGTCAGGGGAAGGCGAGACGAACGCCGACTTGGATACGGCCAGTAGCCGGGAGGACCATTTACACGAGGCGACGCGGGAGCGCTTGCTCCGCGCCTTGACACGGACGGGCGCCTCCGGCCGGAAGGTGGTAACCTGCTTCTCACCGCCGCCGACGGAGTCCTCTGCAAGCCTGCTGCCCGCGGCTGTGACGGTGGCCGAGGAGGAGGACGAGGAAGAGGCAGAGTTGACGCCATTTATGAGGTGAAGCTTGTGCAGATCTTCGGTGGAGAAGGAATCCTCAAAATTGGACACCGCCATTTCCAGCTCCGCCAACTCATCGTACTGCTGCAACCAAAAATGGAAATCAAATGAAATGTAGGTGAAAAGGCGTCTAGTAACCGGAAAAAGCCTCTTCCTGCAAACTTTCCATTTCTAGAACAGAATTATCTTCCCAAGCATCAAGGTCTATACGAGTAGGGACGTTTCTTCATAATTGTTGCAGGTTTTACTTAGAACAAAAGGAATAACAAAAACTGAACTGAAATTAATCGGAAATTTAAAACAGAAATTTCCAGCTCAGCGACGGATTTCATTCATCTGCACACTTCGAAACAATTCCATCACAAGAAGCTGAAAGGAGATCTCTCTTCTCAAATCGGTGGTTTAATTGATTTCTTATCGTAGAAAGACAGATTTCAAATTTTGAAAGTTAGACGATCGATTCGACGCACAGTAAAACGACGAAACTAATAAATAATTACAACAGAAATGGAATTACCGGTTCACAGAGATCGTCGGAGAGGCTGGCGTCGGGGATGCTCCTGAAGGCGACGCCCTTGTGGAAATGCTGCTCGAAGCCGGACAGGGAGTTGCCACAGCTGTCCACCGCCGTGACGGTGGAGGAATCGGTAGAGTTACCCACCGCACCATCGGATCCGCCTTCGTCGCTTCCTGCGACGATCCGTCCAAACTCTTCCTCCTCCTCCTCCTCCTCCCCCTCCTCCTCCTTGTTGGAAAAATCTAGAAGGTCCTCGACGGCGAACTGGTCCCCTCCCGCTCCGGCGTCCTTTTCCGGCACGCAATGCGGGTTCCCCGCGCGCCAGAAACCGGCGGGTAAGTACTCATTCGCCTCCATTCCGTCCTCGAAATTAGGGTTTACAGAGAGAGAGAAGATTAATTTGCAGGTGGTCGTCGCAAACGCAAAGGCGAGACTGGCGTTGTAAATAAAGCGAAAGGGGAAGTTAAAGTTAATTATTCATGCGCGCGAGGAAAGCTTCGCCTCCCCTGAAGAGTCCCTCCATGAAGTAACCCCACGATGCCCAAACTACCCCCACACTCGTCATCATTTACCGTCCTATCCTCGCCACCGGCCCGTTGCGCCATCCGTCTCCGTCAACCCCGTTAACTCACGGCTCTCTCTTCGTGCCTCCCACAAAATAACGGACTAAACGCCGCGTCAGTTTCTCACAGAATTTTAGTAGGAATTATCGAAAAAATATTTTAATTTATTATTTAAATTAGTAGAATAAAAATATTGAATATATATATTTTTTTAATGAGGGCCATTTTGGGCAATCGGTCTTCGAGAGTTCACTCGCCCACGCTCACGCACGACGGTTACAGCTCGATCGCGGACCATCCGATCGCCACGTGGGCAGTGACCGGAGGTCGTTGTCGGTTTCCCGTTATCTTTTCAAAAAAAAAAAATTTCGCGTCGATATCCGACGTGGCGCGAGTCTGCTTTTCCTGCTCGATTCCCGCTCGTCTACACGCGTCGTCCATCCAGTGGCAGGCTGTGATAACTCGACGGCCCTGATTCAAACTCGCGACGTGTTCGCTTTATCATCACGTTAGCGATGTAAGTTCGGGTTTAACAAAGTGGAGTGGATGGGATTAGCACGTGATTGGGGTCAGCGATCACGTGCGGAGGAGCCGATTCGTGTAAAGCGCCAGACGGTGCGGCGGTCGATCCACGCGTCGGCCGGCCATTAAGTCGGTCTGCTTCCACGCGATTTTTGCGCACGTGCTCGGCCGGGGTCACCTGCAGGGCGCGTAGCCGACTCTAGCGAGGAGCACGTGTGAGGAGCGACATGAAAGGATGGGAACTCATAAATAGGCATGGGCATATTTGTCTTTTCGCTTCGGTCAATTTCGTATTTTGTTATGGCATTTATTTTGCGTGGGAACGTGATGATGTCAATAGGCCAATTTTATTTATGAAAAGTAATATATCAATAAAAATACCTTCAAAGGCCAATTTGGATCAACAAAGGCCTAATTCTGTATTTGAGCCCATTAAAAGCCCATAAGCGAGATCGATGAGCTAGGGTTCGAACAATATATTACGGCTAGGTTAAAATTGAGATTGGGAGGCGAGCTCCTTCGGCTCCGAAGCGGAGCGGCGATGGCGTTCCTCACCCTCACCGTCCTCCTTTCTCTAATTTTGGATGTAATGTTTTGCTCGCAGATCAGTTTTCCCAGTGTAGGAGGAGGCCATGATGAAGAAATTCACACTCGTGAAGACGCTCTCTGCGCATGATTTGTGCAATACTAATCACTACGTTCTTGCTGAGCCTTCTTCCTGGTTTCCTTTTTTGTTTTATGATTTGTGTTTTTGAATCTGGTTTTCTTATCCGATTTGTAATTTGCCATCGATTTATTTAGTTTTCCTTGGATTTTTTATGCCTTATTGGTTGCGAGAACATTGTGATTACATCGCATTCATTTGGATATGATAAGTAATCTACGATTTGCATATGTTTTCTGAATCGTCGCTCTTGCTAGTTTCTGCTTTTCTCGATTGCTGACTCTCTACATGCACAGATGATTAGTGGTGGAGAAATCGCAGATGAGGGTTATTGAAGGCGCTTAACTGATTCATAGGAGATCGACACCAGTCCATGGCAGTTTCGCTGGTAGCATCTTCTTCTTCTTCTTCCATGAAGGTGTTCATCAGTAGCTCGCCACACAAACGAATCATTGTCTCTCTTGTCTTCACACATCTTCCTTACTCAGAAAGGTTTGATCTTTCTCCATCTCCCAATCTTCGATCTATGTTGTATACTGATTTCCGAATAATCTGTGAATTTTACAATTTATCGGATTCCCTTCGGCCGATCTTTGTTTCAAAACGCCATCTTACTTAGCATAAGCACAAATCGAAGGCTTGGAGGCTCATTGTCAACGCTTTAAAATGCCTACCGAGTTCAAAAACTGTGCGAAATTTGCACGTCTCCTCGCTCAGCGATGGCGGCCTCCATTTCTCTCATTGGAGTCCCGATCAAGGAAGACGGAAATGCTTTTCGTATATTTAAGACGATTTATGAGACGGCAATGATCCAATAGTAACACTAATTGATGGAATTGATCTGTTTCAGCAGCCTCAATTAATCTTTGTTTCCTATGGAAAAATTTGTTCTTGGCTTTTTTAAAGCATTTTTGAAAAAAGAATTTCATTCAGGCTTTTTTTTCTTTGGGAAAAAAAATCAACAGAAAGTCCTCTTTTGTTCCTTCCTATCAGATAATCATATGTTTAAATTTATTATATGATTTATATTTTTCAGATAAAGCTTATGAAAATTAATAAATTGTAATTCGCATTGTTTTATAAATTTAGGTTGGTATAGAAAAATTCTTTTAGAATTAGAATTTTATGAAAGTAAATTATGAAATTTATATTCTTAAGTTTTAAACACTTTACATATCATATTTTTTTATATATAAAAACGTCATTTTATTAATAAATTTATTTTTCCTAAAAAAAAGTATGAATATAAAGCATGTACATTGATCATGATATTTTCCAAAAATGCACTACTTTGTTGAAAATCTTTGCATGTCCGGAAAGGGCTCAAGAAAACAACGGATAGATGTGTTTGAAGCAATCAAACTTGTTCATTCTATTCAAAGAATGATGACTTAGATATTGGATTCAAGGGCGGAAGACAAACCAAACTTTTATTCAAAATTCTTTTCAAAGTTGGAGTGAAGACGAATCCAATTAAGTATATCTGATATTTGAATCTGAATTGAAAATATAAATAATTTTGACTTGAGTTTGATTCAAAATGAAATTGAGTGTAGTTCTAATTTTGATTTGAATAGAATTAAATTATAATTTAAAATTATTTAAATTTGGAAAGTTAGGCGGGCTGAGTCGATTCACAAATTTGTTAAAAAATGTTTAAAAAAATATTAAAGTTGAATTACAATTTAAATTTATTAAGTTAAAATTTTTAATTTTGAATTATAATTTAAATGGATCAAATTTACTAATTTAATTTTAATTTTAAAATAAATAAATTCATGGGTCAATGTAAGTCTTTCGCGAGTCAATCCATACAAGTCGTGGGCTTAGACGGATTAATTTATCTAAATTTATTTTAAAATGAATTGATAAAATTTTAATTCAATCCGCCTAACTACTTAGCGGCGTGGGTCAATCGGGTAGACTCAACTCAAATTGAGGCTCGATTGTAAAGGTTTTGATTAGGTTCTTTTGCACCTCTAATTCAAAGACTAAAGCTATAATATCCTCTAAGAACTATTGGAAGAAAATGATAATGTTGGCAAACATGGAATCAGAGTGCCAATTTCTTATTATTTTCCAAATCCATGCAACTTCATTGTTAAAATTAGTTATCCTGAAATTGTGAAAATTCCAAATAGTTTAAAGCTCCTGGCTCAATTATTGCTCTGTTTTAAAGTCTTAGCCACCTAATTACTCGCCTATGTTCTTCATCACGTTATCTCATTTTGCCAATTGGTTAGTAGAACACCGACCTGATCAATCATCAACCTTATCGATGCTTAATTACCTGTCCTATCCAGTTTCGGACACATGGATCATCTTTCACGATCACTCGGCCGACCAGTTCATCCATTTCAACACAATTGAAAATGAAGAACTTGGTTGGTGGCCTAATGAAGATCGCAATCCCAAACCAATTTAAAGCGCGATCATTCTGTGCTCTCGCTGCATGGGCAATGGCGACTCTGTTCTCTTCCCTTGCATTGCTCTTCTTGTTTCTTTCTGGAGTAAGAGTTCATTGTTTGGAAGATCGCATACCGGTTGGTTCGGAGCTTTCCGCCGGCGGCAATGAATCGTGGGTTTCCGAGAATGAGATCTTCGCGTTTGGGTTCGCGCAGAATTCAGCAGGCGTTCGCGATCAATTTCTGCTGGCGATTTGGTATTACGGCCTTCCTGATCATCCAACCATTGTTTGGTCGCCGAATAGGTGGATTTCTTGCTTTAATCTTGCGTCTCCGATTCTTAGTTTTTGATCTTTCTCGCTTTTCTAATGGATGCAGAGGTTTTCCGGTGGGCAGAGACGCGGTGGTGCGGCTGGAAAACTCCGGCGAACTCGTGCTCAGAGGCGGTAACGCGGTTCTGTGGACCTCCAACACTTCTCGCTTGAATCCCAGCTTCGGCGTAATGTCAGACTCCGGCGACTTCGTACTATACGCCGGAGGAGGTGGCGGGGGGAACACCACAGCCCGGACGGCCGCCGCCGTGTGGCACAGCTTCTCCTACCCCTCTGACACTCTCCTCCCCGACCAACGACTGACGGTGGACCTCGCGCTCACCTCTGCCACGTCCTCGTCCGGCCACTATGCCCTCCAAATGCAGCAGCAGAGGACTTCCCTCAGCCTTGCCCTTGCCTACGTGTCGCCGACGTCCAACTCCAACTACTCCTACTGGTCGAGCCCAGAGATCTCGAACGCCACCGGCGAGGTCGTCGCCGTCTTGGACTCGTTCGGGAACTTCGGCGTCAGCTACGGCGCTTCCTCCGCTGGCACGATGTATATCCACAAGAACGACACGCAGTCCACGTTTCTGCGCAGGATCACGCTGGGAAACGACGGGAATCTGCGGCTCTACCGCTTGGAAGCGAGCAAGAAGTGGACGGTGGAGTGGACCGCCGTGTCGAACCCATGCGCGGCCGCCGGAATTTGTGGCAGTGGCGTCTGCAACCTAGACTCCAGCAACAACACCTTCAGCTGCACGCCGCTGAAGCCGGTGAACTGCAGCGGGAGAAACGGCGGCCAGATCAAGATGCAAACCATGCCGCAAACCAATTACTACTTCTCCGGCAAGTCCACGATCGCGAATTACAGCGGCGCCGTCAACGGCACGGAGTGCTCCCGGCACTGCTCCGACGACTGCGAGTGCGTGGCGGCGGTGTACGGGCCCTCGCCGGATAACGCGAACTTGTGGTGCTGGACGCTGCGCGGCGTGGAGTTCGGCGGGATGCAGGACCCGAGCTCGACACTGTACGTAAAGGTCGTCGCCGGAAACGGGTCGGCGACGGGCGAATCGAGTTCGGGCTCGGCAAGTGCCGGCGTGCTGCTACCGTTGCTGATCTGCCTCGGCACTCTGGTCGTGCTCCTGAGCGCGCTGCTGTTCTACAGCGCCCGGAGGAAGCGGAAGCAGAAAGTGATGCGGCGATGCGTCTCGCTGCCGGGAGCTCCAGCGTGCTTTAGCTACCATCAACTGCAGATGGCTACCTCAAACTTCTCCCAATTGATCGGAACAGGTAGCTTGCCTTGTTAATCATCAACCCCGATCAAGCCAAAACACAATTTTTCTCTCAACGATCGTGCTTGTTCGATGCGAGACCAGGAGGATTTGGCAGCGTGTACAAGGGAACGCTGAGAGACGGGACGATGGTGGCAGTCAAGAAACTAGACAGGCTGCTGCCCCAAGGAGAAAGGGAGTTCATAGCAGAGGTCACCACCATCGGCTCCATGCATCACATGAACTTGGTCAGCCTCTGTGGATTCTGCTCAGAGCAACAGCACAGGTGACCGATCCTTCACTGCGCTGATCACTTCTCTAAGAACTAAACTAGAATTGTGGTTTGTTCATGCATGCTTTTGTTCACATGATTAGGCTGTTAGTGTATGAATACATGAGTAGAGGATCACTGGACAAGTGGATCTTTCATTCAGGGGAAGACAGGGTTTTGGACTGGCGAACTCGCTTTAACATAGCGATGGCCATCGCTCAGGGGATCGCCTACTTCCACGAGCAGTGCAGGAACAGGATCATCCACTGCGACATCAAGCCGGAGAACATTCTGCTGGACGAGGACTTCTGCCCCAAAGTCTCGGACTTTGGCCTGGCGAAGCTGATGAGCAGACAGCACTCGCAGGTGGTGACCATGGTGAGGGGCACGAGGGGCTACTTGGCGCCGGAGTGGGTCAGCAACCGCCCGGTCACCGTCAAGGTCGACGTCTACAGCTACGGGATGCTGCTGCTGGAGATCGTCGGAGGACGAAGGAACCTCGATTCTTCCTTGGACGAGAAGGAGTTCTTCTACCCTGCATGGGCTTTCAAGGTATGGTCACTAAAAGCTTTATGACGGCCATTTGATTCGAAGTGAAACCTGGAGCTGAATTTTACAGGAGATGGAGAATGGAACGGCGAGGAATGCCGTGGACAGGAGGCTGAAGGGGAACGTGGAGGAAGAGGAAGCGGTGAGAGCCCTCCATGTGGCGTTTTGGTGCATCCAAGAAGAGGCAGTGGTGAGACCTTCCATGGGGGAGGTGGTGAGGATGTTGGAAGGTTCAGTGTCCATCAACGAGCCGCCGATGCCTCAGGCAGTGCAGGAGTTCGAAGAGGAAGGTCTGCACAGTGTCTACAAAGCAATGAAGGGGAGATACTACTTCGATTTGCCTTTGTCTTCCTCGGCTATGGCAAGCTATAGATCATCGAGGGCTACTTGTAGCCACTCTACCATGTCGCCTAGATAGCAAAATCTGATTGATTACAGTTTCTTATCGAAAGACAAAAACCCATCCATCAAACTATTGAACTTAATTAGCTATTATTGTAGATGAATGATCACTGAGAATCAGAAAGAAATGTCTGGAGCTTTGCATAAGCTTTATATTCCTGCACCACTTAATCCACGTAAAGTTGTCGAGTGCAGCCTTGCAGTGCCCCTTGACGATTCCCTGCGGCACAGCTCACAGACGTCACTGACTCGTCGCACTTATTTTACAGGTCGTGC
Source organism: Curcuma longa (assembly GCF_044706935.1). NCBI lineage: Eukaryota > Viridiplantae > Streptophyta > Magnoliopsida > Zingiberales > Zingiberaceae > Curcuma > Curcuma longa. The sequence continues at coordinate 7,499,364 of NC_133864.1, read as the reverse complement.
ACGGTGAAAGCCGATCGGAATCTTGCTTTTTGAATTACAGTGGAGCTGCCCATCACCGTGCCCAAGGATTTGACCGCATTCTTTATTTCGGCGCCCCAACCGCGGCGCGGTGGCGCAGCAGCTTCTTCCTTCCCGTCGACCCCACCGTCACGTGAATCACGTGTATCCACCGGACCTCCGCGTCGTCCCCTCCTGACCGGCGGGCCCTGCCGCCGGGCTTCCTGCCCGCCACGCGTCCGGCTGGGAGATCAGGCTTCCCTGTTCCAAACAGCGAACAACCGCACTGCCAGTCTTGGCCGGACACGTCGGAACAGATCTTGGAGCCGCACTTGGAACACGCTCCCCCGACCCCCGTCACACTGCAGGAAAGGGAAGAGGTGGCTTTGTGCAATTTGTTCCCTCGTCTTTCTCGCTCTGCTTTTGTGGACATATATTTTTGGGCCTCGCCTGGAAATGGACAGCCGTTAGTAGCAGAGGATCATACAACAAGGCTGTTGCGCTACGGCTCTGCTCTCGCTGCACCTCTCTCCGCCAGTCCTGGTGCTCAGTAGGCATCCGTAGCATCTTCTCTCTTCTCTCTCTAGCGAGAACTATTGTCTCTGTTCTCCCCCTCTCTCGGTTGCTCTGGTCTGGGAAAAAAAGGTTTGGTCTCGCTGCCGCCTACTTCGCGGGGGCAAACGAGATCGCCGTCAAATCGCTTCAAGGTTCCTACTTTACGGGAGCAAGGGAGGAGATAACCCCCGAGGTTGACTGGCCATGGCGAAAGCTCGCTCCTTGCGCATCTTTTGGAACGACCCAGACGTCACCGACTGCTCCACCGACGATGAGGAGCTCTGCTTGCTTCCTGGGCGCAGCGGGGTGTGTCGACTGCTGGGGGATATTGGACTAGTCCCTTGCTCCGAAGCGAGCAGGCCGCCGAACCGGACCAGGCCCGCCGTCAGGCCGCGGAAGAAGGCGGCGTCGGCGAGTGGGAATGGCAAGGTGGCGGCGACGCCGGTGAGGAGCAGTAAGTTCAGGGGCGTGCGGCGGCGTCCGTGGGGGAAGTATGCAGCGGAGATCCGCGACGCGTCAAGAGGCGTGCGCGTGTGGCTAGGTACCTTCGACACCGCCGAGGAAGCCGCCCTGGTCTACGACGCCGCCGCTATCCAGCTACGCGGTCCCAGCGCCACCACCAACTTCTCTTCGTCGTCGTCTTCCCCATCCTCCTCCCGGCGCTCCGCCGCTGCCGCCGCCACAGCTCGGGAAAACAACCCCACCCACGTGTCCGCCACCTACGAGTCCGGCTCCGAGTCGCACACGCTCTCATCTCCAACCTCCGTCCTCCGGGTTTTCTCCTCCTGCCACGCGGAAACAGAAGCGGCGGAAGAAGGGAGGAAGCAAGGCGGAATATGGATTCCAGAATGCGCGGAAGAGTTCCCGTGGTTTGGAGGCGTGCCTCTGTACAACGAAATCTGGGATTTCGGGATGCCGGAACCGAGTTTCGCGGTGGGATCATCGTCGTCGTCGCGGTGGGATTTGGCGTTGGGATCGTCGACGTCGCAGGGAGACGATTGTTTCGGGGAGATCGGCGATCTATTCCCCATGGAACCGCTACCTACCGAACTTTAATAACACTCCGTTAATTATCTACCGTAACGGATGAGATTAAGACGCTGCAAAAACCGGTTTAAAACTTCCAAAAATAACTCTCTCAAATTGTACCGGAGAAGGCTTTGGCCTATGTTTTGTTGTACACGTTTTGAGCTCTCTTGCTTGAGATGGTTCATATGGTTGTACTGAGTAATGGCAAATAATATATAATTTATCTGATACGAATAATCAAAAATGCTACTGAATAATTTTTAATAGTTTATTGAACTGATATCATTTATCAAAAAATTTTAAATAATTAAATCACTACACTTTCAAAAAAAAAACAGATCACCTTCCAGAATGCTACTATTGGTTGACTATTTTGTGTCTAACTCGGGCCACATAGTTGCGATTAGATAACCTAAAAAGACACCAATGGCTGAGAGGTATTTTGGGAAACTGTTGTGTAATTTAATAATTTAAAATGTAGGGTGTGATTTGGGTATTTAGCATAAAATAACTTAATTTCTCGTTGGGCCTAGAAGGCCGGCCCATTTAAATATGGGCCGGATAGTATTAGATCTTAACCATGACGGATAGAAGTAGGGTCTCTGCCTAGACGCTAGTGGACGCTCCATCCGCGTTGCTCTTCGTCAGTTTTCGATCGAAAATATCTGAAATCCTGTCGATCGCCGTGTGATGGCCAAACTGTTTTGGTTGGAAGCCGTTCTTCCGCTTGGAATCATCGGCGGGATGCTCTGCGTCATGGGAAACGCGCAGTACTACATCCACCGGGCCGCTCACGGGAGGGTGAGATCTCAATGTTTTAATTTTATTCTACCTTGGGCTGGTCTGGTAGATAAAGGGTATTTTCGATCGAGTTGCAGCCGAAGCATATCGGCAATGATGTTTGGGATGTGGAGATGGAGAGGAGGGACAAGAAGATCATGGAGCAACACGCTAATGCTTGATATCAGGTGTTTTTCTGTTTCGTTTAGGTCCTTGTTTATGTTTTTTCGATTGATGGTTTACTTTTGGGAAACGTATCTTCGTTTAGTCTGTCAAGGTAGTTCGTTTTGATGTATTTGGAATCTCCTGGCATTTGGATGGATGCCCAATTGCACGATTTGGTCCAGATCTGTTAATATGGTTCATACACTAGGAGTAGTACTCAACTTGGATTTAGGGTTTCGCTTGGTTGCAGAAACAATGGTGCATTGTAACAAGTTTTCTATTGGACTACTATCTGGCAACCACAAAACAAGGTCTGGTGTTGTCCTAATATTGGTGGGATGAAGCTTGTGCTATTTGAACTCGGGTGCCTGTATCAATACGAGAATGGATTTTCAAAGTGTCTAACTCAACTTTCTAATTTTTTGTAGTTGGTAAATGAAGGTGTCGATGTTTGATTCATCAAGAGTGTCAGGTATAAGAGGGGTACATGAAGAGTTCTATGATTAAGTGAGGATGGAATTTATTTGTAGCCAGGTATGAGAATGGTTGGATAGAGCACAGATGTTAAATGTTTTAGTCAAAAGTTAGTTTAATTTTGCCAAAGTTTTCCATTTAATGCTGATCTTTCATCTCAGAAATTTTTATTTCTACATTAATCTCCACTTTGTGCAAGGACCAAATAAGTGTTTATATTTATACACACACACACACACACACACACAGATAGTCTAATGCCTCTAGCAAGTAGCATTAGAGTTGAATCAAGTCATTGATTATCTTGTTGCGAAGATTAGATTGCATATTCACTCTCCCTACTCATATCTTGTTGCAAGTAGCATTCTTGGCATTTGTCAAAAGAAAAGAAAACTCTTTCAGAAGTTCCATTACTTCTTTGATATCGCTAGCTCTGTTCATTACTCTCAACACTTTATTGTTTAGATTTTGAAAGATAAGCCATAATGATAGTCAGTTTGAGTGGCTTCTTCTTCTGCTTGTGGCTCTGGCAGCATCATTCTGTTGATTGCATCAACTTCAGTAAAAGTTTGGTTTGGTCCTTAATTTACCTGCTACAAACATATATGAGAAACACATTACGACTTCAAAAAGTTAACTCAGAACCACTATTTCTTTGTTCTCGTTCCATGATTCATCACCATTCAACTCAACCTAGCATTCTTGGGTTTTTTTTCCAATTAGTCCACCTTTCACGGTCACGGTCACCACCACCTGCCAGATCACTCCAGTAAGGATATTTTTGTTATTCACTTGAGCTACTTAAGGTTTTCATCTCAATTGATATTTCTTTGTTCAAGTCCATTCCCTTTTTCCATCTTAGCTACCATCAATAAGTCTGTAGTTGAGGAACTTCCTCTTCCTATTCCCATTCTGTTATGTATCCTGGTACCTTTTACTATAGAATGATTAACACCAGATACTCAGCTACTACAATTGTACAACAAATGTCCACACTCTAATCCTGGTATAACCATTCTTCAAGATTCTGTTGCCCTTCAAGAATCTCGCTCTGTAAGTCTAGTATGGCCATTCTTCAAGACTTCTTTGCCCTACAAGAACCCTCTCATGATTCTTGACATCCAACATTTAACTTGACCTTCCTATTGCTATAGAGAAAGGTACTCATATGTGCACCTCCTCACTACCATTTCCTCATCTATTTCTTATGTTTCTCATTATATTTCTTATGCATGATATCGCTTGAAGGATTCCCGAGCATCTTAAATGCCATGGAATCACAATCCTAGAATACATGATAACTTGATTCCACATATACTTCCTCCACTTAGCCAATTCAAAGAGTTGGTTCCAACTTTATGCTGATGTTGATTTCCTCCAGTTAGGAAGGTTAGATCACCTTTTAGGATAAAATTGCCCGCTCTATTTATACAATATTAGTGTCTGTAAATTATTAGTATATTCTATATGAATGCTATTAATGTTTTTAAAAAATACTAACATTATTTAGTATAATTTATATTTTATCTTAATATCAATATATCATTTCTTTTGTTGAATCAAAAATGTCAACCTCACGCTCATGTCATTGTATTGTGTTAGTCAAGCATATCATCCTATGAACTAAACATTCCTTAGTTTCACACTTCCTTACTATAAAAGTGAACATCTCATACCTTTTCGGCAGTTATATGTAGAATCTCTTTTAACTTCTCATTGCAGGAAGGGATCACACTCAAGAGGGGCCATCTGGTTTGGAGAATAAGTTCTGTACCTTAAAATCTCTCATACTCTTTACTTCTGCTCTAAGATCCTTGTTAACAGTTTAGTGTCTTTGTGATATTCTACCATTTGACAATTCAATGGTTGTTACTGCTCCAACCATGGTGTGCCCCTGAAGGATCTAGCTTAGCTAAGCCATTACTAGTCTTATTTGTTCTGTTCAAATTGATTTAATAGCACTGAATGAAACTTCATAATTGGATCATCCTATGGACTTTATCTTTCTTGTATTGTTTAAGTTGATTTAATAATAGCACTGTAATGCCAGTAAAGGAATTGATAAGGAATAAATGGTTGTTCTAGAGGAATCAAATAAAGTAGTGATAGATAAGAATGCGCAGTTTTTTTTTTCTTTTTATATCCAAGTATTGAGTTCTTACCTTCCAACTAATATTAGAGGCAGCCTCACAGATTGGCCATGAGGTAAATTCAGAAAGAAGGCCTCATGGCTTAACGGCACTAGTAGTTTAAAATCTGCGAGTATAATATGCACCACTAGATAGATAATCGAATCCTGATTGCATGATTATCCTACCTTATTACTTACCAATGTACCATGCCCGCGGGGGTTGTGCTGCAATTCTTTTGATTCATGGTAAGGAATTCAATATATGGCATTTGGTTGGGGGTTATCATTGATAATCTTGGTTATCTATCTAAAGTTATCAACTATAACCTTGTTTGATTCAGGTTATGATCGATTCTCAAGTAATGCAATATTACCGTCACATCAGCAAACGGGTTAAAATCTGGGGATGTGATTACCTTGTCAGTTTAAGGTTTTCTACGATTCCTGATGTTAACGAAATTTTTTTCCATGATTATCCTTTGATTTTAAAACTTAATTAATTGAAATATATTATGAAATCTAATTAAAATTGAGTTAATTAATTTAATAAATTTTAATTTAAAATTTTATAAAATTAAAAAGTATTTATTTTAAATTTTAAAAAATAAAATTAATTAATTATATTTATTAATTTAATAAATTATTTTATTAAAATAATTATTTTAATTAATTATATTATTAAAAATATATAAATTTATGTTAAATTTTAAAAAATAAAATTAATAAATAATGTTTATTAATTTAATAAATTATTTTATTAAATAATTATTTTAATAAATTATTTTATTAAAATAAAATTAATGAATTATATTTATTTTTATTTTATAAATTATTTTATTAAAGTAAATTTTTAATGAATTATTTTTTAAATATAAATAAATTTATTTTTAAATTTTAAAAATAAAATTAATGAATTATATTTATTAATTTAATAAATTATTAATTGGGTAAAATATTAATATTATTAATTTAATTTAATTTATTTGAATGAAGGGTAAAATAGTAAATATTAAATTAATTATATTTTATTCTCTTCAAATAAATAAGTTGAATCAAACTAGATTATATTTTATACCTCATAACCAAAGTTATATAAGATAATTTAAACCAAATGCATTCAAAGAGTAGTTAAAATGTATCGAGAGGAAATGCAAATTCCATCAAAATTTGTACTTCGATATGCTTTAATGACAATTAAAGAAATTAATCATCAAAGAGATAAATTTATAATACTCATTAAACTAAAAGGATATTTTTTTACACTTGAAAGTTTAACTTCTTAACTTCAAGGCCTCAAAATTAAGTATGTGATAAATTTATAATTTTTTTATAATTTAAGTATTCAGATTTCACCCGATTAATTTTTTTTCTAGTTCGGATTATAATTTATATACATTCAAAAGTTAATTTTTAAAATATTTATCTCATTGCTCCTTAAAATTTGCACACTCAAAAACTTGAAATGTTTGAGAAATCTCAATCTTAAATGTTAAGCTAATTGATTATATAACATCTTTCTGTATAAAAAAAAATAGTAGGAAATTATAATGGAAATAAGCGTTATAGTACTCGGGATCGGATTGAATTAAAAATAGCTAATTGCGATGGCTGAATTGCAATTTCCCGGAATTATGATCCCTGGTCCGATAAGTAGATACCTAATGGTCCGACTCCGATCTATCGAGGATTCAATTCGGCCACCACCGACGAACCTGAAGGAATTCAAAAGAGGAGAGCCGATTCGCTCGATTTTCTCCGCCATCTTCTCCTTCGCTGTTCGATCCAATCCTTGAACCCTCGCGATCCGTTCTTGAATTTTTTTTTTAATCATGCGCTGGTATTCTTCGTGCCTCGGATCAAGAGTTCGATCCTTGCTGCGGGACTACGAATGCTTGCAATCCGTCGCCGTCGCTCTCATCTACATCCAGGTAAGCCGTCTACCTGTTCTTTATCGCTCCCTTCTTTAGGTAGGACTCGCTTAGTGTTTCTGTAGCATTCTTAGGGTTGATGCGCAAGGGAGTGTTTTCGGAATGGGGTTGGAAGGGATGATGTAAAGACATTTTTATGCACATTTTGTAATACTAGATCGGGTGCGCTATGGTGGGATCGCTTGGCGCATCATTCAATGGAGTTTTGCTGATCAATCTGGTGGTGGCACTCTTTGCGCTCGTTGCAATTGAGAGCAGCAGCCAGAGCCTGGGAAGGACTTATGCAGTGCTTCTCTTCTTCTCTATCCTGCTTGACATTGCTTGGTTCATATTTTTCTCGCACACTGTCTGGTGAGAGCCTAATGAATCTATTCGACGTGCATGCTTGACCTTAGATGTGTTGATTGTGTGATTTGATAAAAGATGGCATTATTTCCTTAGAACAAGAAGATGTATAGGACTATGTGTTGCATGTCCAAGTCAAGTTTAGTGTATCTTTAGTCTTTTTTAGAGACTAATTTTTAAAGTGAAATGTTAAATTGTAGCATGAAAAATACAAGTTGAGTTCATTAGGGGAAAAACCATCTTTACTATTGAATCTTGAGAGTAAGCAAAATACAGGGAGAGGATGAGTAAGGTCGATAAAAGGTAGGTAACTACTTTGATGTGTAGTCAAATTGCTTCTCCAGTGCTTCCCATCAGACAAAGAACCCAAATTGTCATGAAAGGAAACTTATTCCCACATGCCATGTTTATTACTTGAATTTTTCATATTTTATTATAATTTCTTGATCAAATGTTTAATTTGTTGATCGGCAAGTGTAAACATGACACCATGAGACGGGTGACTCAAACATAGAATGACGGTGAAAACCAAGTATCTCCAACCATTCTTATCGCTTGTGGTGCATGGATTTATTTTAAACAGTACATTAGTATTCTTGGTTGCTCATGATTACATGTGGAGTTATTATTAACTTCCAACTTTATTAGTTGGAACTCAAATATTAGATGCTCAATTGATTTATCTGAAGTCTTTATTACCTAACATGTTTTATACATCATGTTATGGAGGTTCACTATTTCTTTCATGTAATGTTGTATTTTATAGGAGTTTCAATCCTGATCAGAAATTTGGGCCACTATTTGTCTTCTCAATCAGACTTGCATTGTTGATGGAAATCTTTGGCTTTTCAGTGAGGTTTTTGTCCTCATTTTTATGGGTTCAAATGTACAGATTGGGGGCTTCAACAGTGGATAGCACTATATACCGTGCAGATGAAGTAGCTAGGCAGGCCTCCACTGCTGATGAGATTTTGGGAGGTTCCATTTATGATCCAGCCTATTACTCCTCCCTTTTTGAAGATATTCAAGAAACGCAACACATGCCTGAGGTATCATCTGCACCTTTTCAACTTCAAAGCTGTCATGTGTAACTAAATCAACAGTAAACAGCTAGTTGATTCATTCTATTCCACTTCTACTCTTATTTATCTCACTATGGCCTTTAGTACATTCGAGTTTGTGCTTCACTTTTGATCTCTATTATCTCTATATCACTTTACATAATACCATCGAAGAATCGTGACATTTTCTTAACTTACACCTGCCTTGATGAAATACAATGATACAAAATATGCACTAGGACATAATTTGCAATCCTGATAGGTACATGGAAGCATTTGTTTGGAGATCTTTATGGTATGGCTTTATGCAGGACTTTAATTTCCAAGACATACAAGTTGGAAGACGTTAATGTTGGATTGCAAGGGTGCAAACATAGTCCCACATCTAAAGCATATGGAAAAGATCATGGGTTTAAAAAGGATGGAAGATATCTCCATTGACATGAGGCCTTTTGGGGAGAGCCCAAGAATAAAGCCATGAGGGCTTAGGTCCAAAGTGGACAATATCATGCCATTGTGGAGATACGAACATCCTTTTGGACCCAACAAGTGGTATCAGAGCGAGACCGCTCTTCACCAGACTAACCGCCGGATGAGCCATGATCCAGATCTAACCATGTGGTTTGAACCTTAAACAAAGGAAGTGGGTGCTCCCGTATCTGAATCAAGAGGACCAGACACCAGGTGAGAAGTCCTAATAGGTCGGGTGGACCGAGGGGCAAAAAGTCCTAGTTGTGGCTAGGTGGAAATCCTAGTAGGTCAAGTGGACCGAGGGGCAAAAAGTCCTGGTGGGTCAAGGATTCAGACCGGGGGGCCTATGGTCCTTTGTTTGAGGGGGGGATTATTGGGTTGCAAGGGTGCAAACATAGTCCCACATCTAAAGCACATGGAAAAAATCATGGGTTTAAAAAGGATGGAAGATATCTCCATTGGCATGAGGCCTTTTGGGGAGAGTCCAAGAACAAAGCCATGAGGGCTTAGGCCCAAAGTGGACAATATCATGCCATTGTGGAGATACGAACATCCTTTTGGACCCAACAGTTAAGAGTGCGTTTGGTTCAAGTTATGATGTATAACCTTGGTTATGTGATTACCAAGTAATCACATAACCATTGGTAATCACATAACCAAGGTTATGGGGCATAAAACATAACCTAATGTTATTTGGTTTACTTTATTTATTTGGAGGGAATAAAACATAACCAGTTTTATATTTACTATATTACCCTTTATTCAATTATATTTTAATATAATTCATTAAATTAATAAATATAATTTGATAATTTTATTTTAATAAAATAATTCATTAAAAATAATTATTTTAATAAAAAAATATTAAAATAATAAATATAATTTGTTAATTTTATTTTTAAAATTTAAAATAAATTTATATATTTTAATAAAATAATTTATTAAAATAATTATTTTAATAAAATAATCTATTAAATTAATAAATATAATTCCTTAATTTTATATTTTTAAATTTAAAATAAATTTATATTTATTTTAATAAAATAATTTATTAAAATAATTATTTTAATAAAATAATTCGTTAAATTAATAAATATAATATGATAATTTTATTTTAATAAAATAATTTATTAAAAAAATTATTTTAATAAAATAATTTATTAAATTAATAAATATAATTTGTTAATTTTATATTTTAAAATTTTAAAAATATATATTTTTTTAATAAAATAATTCATTAAAATAATTATTTTAATAAAATAATTTATTAAATTAATAAATATAATTCATTAATTTTATTTTTTAAATTTTAAAATAAATTATTTTTTAATTTATAAATATTTAAATTAAAATTTATTGAATTAATTAATTCGATTTTAATTAGATTTCGTAGTACATTTTAATTAATTCAATTTTAAAATCGGAGGGTAATCATGGAAAAAATTTCGTTAACCTCCGGAATCGTAGAAAACCTTAGGCTGCCAAGGTAATCACATAACCAGATTATAACCCATTTGCTGATGTGGCGGTAATGTTATATTACTTGGGAATATATCATAACTTGAACCAAACAAGGTTATCAACGATAACATTGGACAGATAACCAAGGTAATCATAGATTACCCCCAACCAAACACCCCCTAAGAGTTTATTGATTGGGCCATTTCCAAATATGTTAAGCTTGTTGGATAAATAGTCACACAATTAACCATAATATTATTGTGAAAGGATCTTGCCCAAATGTTTGAGAGGGTGAATTATATGCAAGTAAAATATTAGCCAATGTGTGAACTTTTCAAGATAAGCTTACAACTTGATAATCACTTGTTTACGTGATAATCACTTCAGCAAAAATGGTTAGGGAGAATTCTACCTATGGACAATAGAAGGCATTACATCAGTATGAATTAATCTGCCTAATCCAATCTTTACAAGTATTCATCTTTTTAGTAATGCCAAATGCAATGGTGAATTACTGTTTTTTAAGTTAATGGAATTTCAATTTTTGCTTAAATAAGTGTTCCTATGGAGCGAAATTAGTCCTAAGCTTAGTGAGGTGATCTGTGGAAAAATGGTAGTCTTTGATGGTGTATTTGGAACAAAGTGCAACACAAAGCATACTCGCACACTAGGCACACAGGGCCAGCTCTTGAATCCTTATGAGCTGCCTTGGGAATCCATTATTGTGGCCTAGAGATACAAGCTAAATTTTACTACGATTTAGTGACCTTTCTACGCACATCATGCTCATTTTTCTTAATGATTCTTACTCTGCCCTTCATAATCATCACATCTCACCTTCTCTATTGACAGCAAACTCCATCTGATAATGATTTAATTTGCACTCAACACCATGACAGCCCATGCTCATGTTGTCTTTGCTGAAATTATTTATAACCCTTCAGAAGTGATAGGATTGAAATCCCTTAGCTCTTAACTTGAACCAAGTATATGCTCATGCTTATGTTGTCTCAAGCACGACGAGCTCCAATTCCATTTTGCGATCATATTAGCGCAATGTGTCTCGACAAGCAAATAGTATTCTCACCATAGGGCAAATATGAGTATCCTAAACAGTTTAAAAAAAAACTTGTTTTCCATCTTTCCTTGGTCAGTAAGAGTCATCTTTTGAATACATGTATTCTCTTGCTAAAAATCTTCATAATATAACCACTAGATTTTGTTGAGGATTATATTTATGACATCCAAGTCTTTTTATGGAGAGAACAAATCCTTTCTTGTGCAATCATATGTCATGGTTCACATCAAAGAAACAGAATAATAGTGCAGCAGTTTGTTTTCATGCTGCAAGAAGTGTAAACCCATTTGAAGCGCAATATAACAGATCCTCTCTAGTTCATCACTTTGTACCTTTTCTTTTTCTGAAAATGTACACATTCTTTATGCTGGGAATTCTTTGCTCTCTGTATATCTTATTCAGAGATGCCAATGATGGCTGTTTAAACATCAGATCTTTAGAACACATCTGATGTTAACTATAACATTATGACTAATTAAGACATCTCTTAGCTTGGGGTGAGCTCCCCATGTATGTTCAAAGAAGACAATATAGACAGTCCCTAGCTTGCACCAGAGCCTACTAAATTGCTCTTCGTATGTCTAGTCACCTTGGGAAAGTTAATGTAGTTCTTGACTTCTCTCTCTCTCCCTCTCTCTTGAAAAGGAAAAAAAAGTAGCTGTTAAATTGCTTTCAGAGTGCTTGCTACACATTATCCTCTGAAGCTGGTAATTTGCAAATGATGGGGTTTTAAAGGATCAATTTGATCTTCAACTATCCTTTGCCCATCTACAAATTGCACAGATGTAATACCCACCAAACGAACCAGTAAACATCAACTTTCTACTTTAGTCTAACAGTCTCTTGCATATTTGCTATTTTAGTGATGGTATTCTATTATGACTCCATTACTTCTTTGCAGGCTGATGGTGATTTGAGAAAGCTACAATTGCAATGATATGTAGCGTCATCAAAAGTTGCTCGTAATCTGACCTCGTCGTCTCATTGCTCAACTACGTCGTTGTTGCCGGGCAATCCTCAATTTTGGCATGATGGTTATCTTCATAGATGCCACTTCTCTCTGAGTTGCAACTCTTCCTTTCAACTGTTGATCCCTTGGATCCCATATCAATAGCCGAAAGCACATGTTCTTAGGTCCGTCCAGATGAGGTTACTGAGCATAAAGCTCAAACACTAATGTTGGAAACACATGCCAAGGTGCTCGAGATCATTTTGGGAAAAAAGAAACCACCTGAAAGATGGAGATGCCTTGATCTCAGATTTTAAGAAACACACGTTGCTGATTTATCAGCGGCGTGTCTTGATGGACCATCTTCGTTATATCTTTCGAGACTTGCTGGAGTTTAGATCCAATTGTGGAGCATTATATCAGGGTTTTCAATCTGTTTTCTTTGCTAAAATTTGTTCCTTCATTTCCCTTGGTGGTTTGGAAACATCTTGCTAATGTTTTTGATTTCTGCTCCAGGGATTCAAATCTTTGTAAATAGCAGCAAATTATAGAGCAACCCATCAGAGTTTTATCAAATATTACTGCTTCATGTCAACACTTTGAATGACAAATAAAACAAGCAGCCATAAACCTTCATTAGGGTAATCTTTCCCTTCGTGTTAAGTTGCTGAATCTAAAAATCCCAACAAAAAGATCTGTAAACCGAACTGAACATTTATACAAACCTGAATGTTAATCATACCAAAACAAATTGTTTGATTTAAGTTGTAAACGAATTAAATGTTCATGGATAAATTTAATATTTGATTTGATAAAAATTTATTTAAATATATATATTCAATATATTAATATTCATGAATAAAATTATAAAAAATTATGAACTATTATACACGAAATTATGCTCATTAATAAATTTTTATCAACACGATACATAAATAAAAATATAAAAATTTTAAATAATAAAATAAACTTAATTGAGAGTTCAATAATATTTAAATAAATCAAATTCAAACACAAAAAAAAATCAAATTAAAATTTAATAATCATTTCAACGATTTAATTTATTTTAACTCTACTTAATTCGACTCAATTACCTTATTAAAACACTACAAAGCTTGTTTAGAGTTAATTTTTTTATGCACCATAACTGAATTGGTTATGATAGAGTTGCAGAGACTAAGGGTTGATTTTGTAGAAGAGAACTCTTTTACAATCCTAAATAACTTTAGCAAAATACATTCCCATGGAATTTTAACTCTTTTACGATCCTAAATAACTTTAGCAAAATACATTCCCATGGAATTTTAACAATATCTTTAATATTCGTTGAAAGTTTATTTAACATTTAAAAAAATAATTTATCATTTTAATTTATTTTTCCATATTTGAATATTTGTTATTTTTTTCTTATTATTAGTCAACTGCATAATATTCTAAACCAGATAACCACTGACTCACCCAGATCGCCCTTCCACCTCAGCCGATGGAACATTACCTAGTAACTTGTTTTTTTGGTGAGGCACAATTGGGCATGTGCCATAAAGAACGAGTCAAGGAAATCGACCGGACTCTGCTTGTTTTTCTGTGCCACCGCCGTTCCGCTTTGATCCCACCCGGATTCCCATGACTTCTCCATCTTTTCAACGCCCGCCGCACGCACGCGCGCGCGCAGGACAAAACTCCAGCTGCCTCGTCGAGACCCGTCGAATCGCTCGGCTGCTGAGGACGAGTTGCTTGCTGACCAAGAAAGAGACCAGCAGCGAGAAACAATGAGGCCCGTTACCAAGACAGTGTCCTGATGCAATGCACCGGCGGGACAGATGGACCCGGTGCAGTAACTACAAGCGCAGCGCAAATGGACCCGATAGATTCGAAATCTCAATGATTCGGAACTATCCACAGATCGATTTTTAATCTTAACCGTCTAAAATAATTATCAATTCAAAATTCAAAATTATTATTATTAAAAAAATATGTAAAAATTATAAATTTATAAAAATATATATATAAAAAAGAACTTATCCATAATTAAATTGTCTATATATATTCTCTTAAGAATCAAGGTCACCATAAATGAACATTGCCATTTCAACTATCGAAACTGTCAATTCTAACTTAGGAGTCAACAACAATGCAATATTAATTTTTGAAAAATCAACACCACATTACCACACTATGATGCTAATTAATTATCGATTCGATGATTAATTAGACCCCCGAATCATAACCGACTCGACTAAGACCAGATTGATTATGATTCAGACCCGACGAACTAAGTCAATAAGTAACTGATTCGTTGATCTCGTTACGAATCTGACCCGAGATCAGGTCTAAGAGCAGGCAGCGGCTCTGAGGATCAGGGAAACGCTGACTTTTCAAAACGTAGTGAACTGCTTGGGAAAGGAACGGAACGGCAACATTCCGTCTCAAGCCATCTACTTTTCTCCTCCCACATTTATTTATTTATCCACCATTTTCTCCACGTTCAATGGACCTGATCTTCCACGTCCCATCCTTAAATAACCCCACACATACAATTCAATGGACCTGTCTATCTCGTCGACATGCAGCTATCTACGCTTAAAAAATGTGGAAGAGCGAGCATCCGACGAACGACAAAGTGGGGAACAACTTTTTCCAAACAACGGAAGAAATTATGAGGGAACAAGTAAATAAAGGTAATGAAAAAAGAATTCAAAAAAAAAAATGGTGAGAACCGATAGTATTTTCTTACCTCAGGCTGCATTGAATTACAGTGATGGATGGCCTCCACCACGTCGCCCATGGTTTGTGAACTAGCCCAGCCGCCTTTGACTAACGATGGCACACGAAGTTTCCTGGATCCGGGGTCTGGGCCCACGTAATACCGGACAACCTGAGACATTGCATGACCAAGAAATCTTAGCGGGATATAAACAGCAGCAAGCAGTGAGAGAGAGAAGCGAACGGAGACCTTACTCCAGAATCTTGGCTTCCATTCGGGAGTTGTTGGAGAGCAAAGATGTCGAGGACGCGAGACGCCGAAGCCGAGCTCAACTTGCCGCCGGGGTTCCGGTTCCACCCCACCGACGAGGAGCTCATCGTGCACTATCTCTGCCGGAAGGCCGCCGGCCAGTGCCAGCCGGTTCCTATCATCGCAGAGATCGACCTCTACAAGTTCGACCCGTGGCAACTTCCAGGTATAAAACAAAGCCATTGCAACATAAAATGATAGAGCAAACACTTCACGCTCAGCGTCTAATTTTCGTGGGATGCGCAGCGAAGGCGTTGTTCGGCAAGAAGGAATGGTACTTCTTCACCCCTCGCGAACGGAAGTACCCGAACGGCTCGAGGCCGAACAGGGCTGCGGGGACAGGATACTGGAAGGCGACTGGGGCCGACAAGCCGATCTCGCCCAAGGGCAGCAACGCGACTGCTGGGATCAAGAAAGCTTTGGTCTTTTACTCTGGGAAGGCACCGCAAGGTGTAAAGACTGACTGGATCATGCATGAGTACCGGCTGGCCGATGCCAAACGTGGCCACAACAAAGGAAGTTTAAGGGTATGCGACCATGCACCAACTTATGTAGTTAGAAATCTAGTTAATGTGATGATAAAAATAGTGAGTGTATGGATGCAGTTAGATGATTGGGTTCTTTGCCGGTTGTACAACAAGAAGAATACCTGGGAGAAGATGCAGCCCGAGGAGAAGTCAATTTGTAGAGACCATGGATTTGGCGTATGACACAGTGTCGGACAGCTTCAGAACACAAGAATCCGACGTCGAAAATGACAGTGCGTTGCCAAATATCAGTGATCTTTTCTGCACCACCCAAGCTGCTACTGGACCACAAGCACTGAGCACCTGCAATGAAGATGGACGTCCACAGATGGTTCACAGAAGCCAGAAAGAAGACAGTGAATGGTTTATGGACTTGAAACTGGAAGACTTGCAGACCTCTTGCATGAGTTTTGGATTGCCAGTACCCATTACGGATGCAGCCAACCAAGACCATAACTCGCAAGTCCCTTCAGCTCTGAGGCCAAGTTACACCAAGCTGCTACCATTCTGAATCAAACAAAAACTCAAAGATGTGCATAGACTTACAAGGTAGTGTCTAAGGATGGTAGAGCAAAGATCAGGAAGAGACCTTAATTAGGAGTTATCTGTTTGATTTCATGCATTTTGTAGAAAGATATGCTCCATATTTTATGGAAGAAACTTCTCTCTCTCTAAATAGGAATGTATAACAACATCTAGATTTTGCTAGACAAATTCTTTAGAGTGAGAAATATAAAAACTAGTGCTACTTTTGAAATGCTACTTTTGAAGTGTAAATAGATTCAAGAATCAAAATGAACACACATTTCTTCATGAATCATCCAGAATTTTACTTCAAAAGGCACCGATAGGTCTTCCTTACCCACAGAAAACATGGACATAAAATAAGAAAAAACTATCACATACATTCAAAAATCCAAGAGGCTGTCTGATTTATTTTTATTTTTATTTTTAAAGAATTAGTTATCAGAGCCCTCGAGTTCTTACATGTAGTGAAAAGTGGGTTTTGAACTTAAGGTCTTACCGAAGTACCAGGCACCCTAAAATGTGAGAGCTTCATTTTCTGTATTGCAGATATGGAATGGTTAACTTTATAATCCATCATTTTCTGTATTGCATATACTGAATCGGAAATTATGTTGTATTCTTAATGGAGCAGAGAACAGTACAAGAAAACACAATGATAACAGCTGCCGTACTAAATAAAAGGAAAAAAAGAGACACACAGCTAGCCAAAACATCAGATATCGCAGGACGCTAACAATTTAAATTGTAAATGTCTTCTTGTGTAAATCAAAACGCCTAAGAAATTACACAATCGGTAGCAAGTATATGAAGAACTCAAAGTAGCCTGGTTTTGCTCATTTTCTGATAAAAGAAAAGAAAATCAATACATTTGTTTGTTACAGTGGCAGAAATCACACTGACCCGTCCTCAAAGCTACTTATTCATGCATCCTGCGTTGTGCCAAAAGAAGTCTCGCATAAATGAAAATTAAATCCATAGCAGCTACATACAATCTTAGAATGAATGTTAAAATACAATAACAACAACAATAAAATCTTATCCCACTAGATGAGATCGGATATATGAATCCTTCAATGCTAATACCTTTCTTTTCTAAGATTCTTCCAATAATTTCTCTTGAGACTTTATCGTAAACTTTTTTTTTAAACCAATGAATACCATGCCTTGATCTTACTTTTGCTCCAGATACTTTTAAATTAGTTGTCTGAGAAAATGTATAACTTCTATTGTCCATCTTTCAAAAACGATCCAAAATTGATTTTCAATTTTTTTATTACTCTTTCTCAATATTTTATGATATGACTCATTGACTTAATACTCATATACTTTGCACAATTTTAAACGTCTCTCTTATTTTTATATAAGGGAACTAGAATACTTATCCTCCAAATATTTTTTTTCATTTTCAATATTATATTAAATAATTGTATAAGTCATTAAATACTTTATTTTCCTAGACACTTCCATACCTCTATCGGAATATCATTAGTCCAACGATTTTTTCATTTTGTATCTCATTTAAAGTTTGTTCTACTTCTGAAATTTTAATTCTACAATAAAAATTTAAATTTCTATACTTATTTGATCTATTTAAATTATCTAAGTTAAGTTGGTCATCTATACCTTCATTAAATGTTGATGAAAATACATCTTCCACCGCTCTTTTATTTCTTCATCATTACTAGTACCATATTATATTCATCTTTAATACATCTTATTTGGATAAAATCTTTTATCTTCCTCTCTCTCACTTCAACTATTGTATAAATGTCTCTTTCCCCTTCTTTTATATTCACTTTTCGATATAACCGTTCAAAAATTCATTCTTAACTTCATTTACTATTTTCTTAACTTCTTTTTTAACTATTGTATATTTTTTAAAATTTTCTCGTTCTTACAAATATATAATTCATTATAGATTATTCATTTTTTTCACTTTCTCCTGTACTTTTTCATTCCACCACCAAGATTCCTTACTTAGCAGTGCATGCCCTTTTGACTTACTAAGTACACTCTTGGTTATTATTTTCAACCATCTTATCTCATGTCGTATTAGAGTCGTCGTATTTCACTTAATGTTTGTACTATTACCTTCTCCTTAAATATATTTTACTTCCCATCCTTTAACTTCGACAACTTAATTCTAAGAGTCATATATATTTTTCATCTATTAATACTATATTTGAGGCATATATCCAATACTATTATCATATATTTATAAATCTTTCTATTCCTCTTTCTAATAATAAGAAAGTCAATTTACGATTTATTACTCCCACTTTTGAATGTAATCAAGTATTTTTCTATTTTCTTAAAAAAATGTATTAGCTCGTATAAGATCATATACTATCGCAAAATCTAATATAATTTTTCCTTTTTCATTTTTTGTTCTAAACCCATAATCCTCATGCACCCTCTCATATTCCTTATTTTTCACTCCAACATGCTTATTTAGATCGTCTCCTATTAAAATCATTTCATTTGATGAAATGTTTTATAATAATTCATTTAGGTCGTCCCAAAATCTTAATTTGGTATCTTCATATAATCCTGCTTAAGGTGCATATATGCTAATTCTCGCCTATCAATTTTGTATTTTGTACATATAAAATACTAATTCTTCTCCTAATCATTGTATCTATTATCTCCATTGCTTTATCAATGAGGGTTCCTATGTTCCATATTCCAAATCTTAAATTATTAATTTTCCTATAATATTTCCAACGTGTGGTGTGAGAACTCTTGCCTATTTAATACTACACCCAAGTTCTCGTGGAGATGCAGCTGTCCTTGTCAATACGTTACAATCAAACCTTACAACGCGAATTCTTACATATTTATCACTACACCCGAGTTCTAGAGATATAATAGTCCTTGCCGAGTTGTTACAATTAGACCCTACAATGCGCTCCTTCCGAGGAACAACCCAGCATTAACACAATAATTTAATGGGTCCATTCATTGAACATTTGTCTTATTTTAACGTTGACTGACAACTTAACACAATCCTCCTCATCCGAGCTTGGGACCGACCATGACAGAGTTAATTCGTCATGGCAGAGTTGAATGAATGTTAAAATAATACCAAAAAAATTAGGTAACCACTAATTACTAATACTACTGGATCTTGTGTTCTATTTGCAGAGGACCTAGACATTTTAACTCCCACTCAATTCTAGTGTTTATATAATTTTAACAACAAATCAATTGATTAACCAGAGAACGGGAGGCCAATCCAGCCCCATGTACACATACAAGAGACCTGGATAAACTTGATTTTTTACTGGTTCAACAAGAAAAAAGGCAGCCAAGGGACTGAATGTAAACATCTGCGGAGTTATTGGGCCAATGGATCGCTTTATCTTTAGTAGACATTTACAGAAAAATGTAATACAAGATATTTGTCATATATTTCTTTTAGAAATGAGAGATACTTCTCCCAAGAAGATATTTTCCATCGTTTGTAGGAATTCTTTATGAAGGATTCCACAACAACTAGCTTTGCTTTTCCCATCAATTGACAAATAAATAAGTGACCATGTCTGCTGTAAAGCAATTGTCTCTTCAACCTTGAGCTCTAGAAGAAAAGTTCTTTCATGTTTGTCAAAGTGTACTTATCATTTGGAAGAAGTTCGATATGTTCATCAATCAATTAGGCAGCATACTGTGGAACTCTGCTAATCACCAGGGTTCTCATACAAAATAAAAGCTATGCATTATCCAACTACATGTATCTATGTTCCAGGATCACATCCCAGATGCTCTGTTAAATTTTAATAACTTATTGCCTCTCAAATCTGAGCAACGGAACTAGGGTGATCATAAAGAGGGTATTACTAAGCAAGAGTGTTGTCTTAGGCAAAACTGGGTATTTCTTTCACTCCAGAACTATAGCGGAAGAGTTAATATTCCATGAACTAAGCCAGATGCAGCTTTGCTGAAACGGCCTTCAGATCTGTAATTGTATCTCTTTCAGCTTTTGTTAGTCTGTCTTCTTCCTTCAGTCAGTCCTTTCTTAAAGACTTTTGCCTGCAGATCTCTTTCTTCAAAACATATACTTCGACACCAGTCTTTTCTGCCTTACCTTAACCCCGCTTTCATGTGCCAAGAGGGTGGTGTCTCATATCCAAGAGTGCTGCCAGAAATTCTCAGTGATCTCTTACATATAGATCGACGATTTTGCAGTCTTTTAAAAACAGGTCAAGTCTCACACAAGAGGACAAGCGTCTCTCAAACATGCACAAGACAAATAAGTGCACTATCCATGTACTATCTAAAATCACAGGCCATGTCTCAATTGTTCCATTTAACTACGAATCAGATAATGCCCCATAAATGGGACAGTTACCTCTGAAACAAGCTATCATCGAGGAACATGCATGATTCATGCCACGTTCCAGCACAAAATAGCATTGTATAAGAAGGCCATGGAACTTGCAAATCTCCACATTATTACTAACCAATAAACCATGGGAACACATACAAAGCATATCAAAAAACATGTCACTTCGAAAAAAATAAGACAGATCTCTCTGAAGCATATCATCAAACAGTTCATTTACACAACAACAGGACAAATTGAGGAAGCCATGGAACTTTCCCTTCCAAACAACAACCTACCAGGAACCCATTTATTCACTGATGTAATTGCCCTAATCTTCCCTCGTAAGCACCCAATAACGAATTGAGATAGAACAGGGAAGAGCAGTACCTGGCAGATCAAGAGGTAGAAAAACATGCTTCTCATCGACTACGTCTGTTGCCAAGCGCTGGAAGAGATCGGCCAAAGTCAGCCGACGGCTCATCTTCTTCGCCGGCACTCGAAGAGCCACAGGACGAAGGACCGGAGCGATGATTGTTGGGAAGAGCGCGGATTTTTCTGGATGAGAATGGACGGAACATTCGCGATGGCGGATTGGTGGGATTCAGGCCGTTGTTAATTATATTTCATTGGATGCAAATTATTAATAATTCAAATATTTTGATTTTTTTAAAATGATATTTATAAATTAATTTACAAAAATTGATATTTAAAAATATTATCGTTATCCATTTCAGGAAAAGCACGTTGATCGTATCCATTTCAAAATTCAAATCCATTTGACCGTTCAAGTGCGTGTCGGTTTTTATTAAAAGGCCCACCACCATCGCCCAGCCCAAATACGCCTCAACCGATCATTTCAAAACCATCTCTTCCCTCTCCTTGACATTCGTTGCGATCTCCATTTAGGTTTCGGTTCTTCGGGGAGGAGGAGGAGAAGAAGGCGCCGGGGGAGATGGAGAAGTACGAGAAGCTGGAGAAGGTCGGCGAGGGGACGTACGGGAAGGTGTACAAGGCACAGGACAAGAAGACGGGGAAGCTCGTCGCGCTGAAGAAGACGCGCCTCGAGATGGACGAGGAGGGCATCCCTCCCACTGCCCTCCGCGAGATCTCCCTCCTCCAGTTGCTCTCCCACTCGATCTACATCGTCCAGTATCTTTCTGTCCTCCTTTCCCCCTGCTTCTTATGGAAATCGTTGTGTGAAGTAAAATATGTGTTTTTCTCTAGTATTTAGTGCTAAATTGTTGGACAGGCTACTGAATGTAGAGCAAGTGCAGAAAAATGGAAAGCCGCTGCTTTATCTAGTGTTTGAATATTTAGATATAGATCTCAAGAAGTTCATCGATTCTCATCGCAAAGGACCCAACCCTAGGCCTATCCCCTCCACGGTTGTCCAGGTACCTATGAGTTCTGCTCTTCCTTTTCATTGATTTTCATTCATTTTATTCTCCTTTGACGGACTCTCTTTTTGTTTGCAGAGGTTTATGTTTCAATTGTGTAAAGGAGTTGCTCATTGCCATAGTCATGGTGTTCTTCACAGGTTATATTTTCTCTTTTTCGTCTGCTATCGTTTCTTAGTAATTTTCTCTTACGCGTGATTGGACTTCAAAACAGAGACCTGAAACCTCAAAATCTCCTTGTTGACAAAGAGAAAGGCATACTAAAGATTGCGGATCTTGGGTTGGGAAGAGCCTTCACTATCCCTCTGAAGAGTTACACCCACGAGGTTCTTATAAGCTTAAATTTCCATTTAGAGTAATGAACTTAGAATTTACTGTCGATTTGTTTTAATCATGCTAACGTTAAACTTTAAACGATTTTCTGGCTACCTTTTCTTGTTTTGTAGATTGTGACACTTTGGTATAGAGCTCCTGAAGTCTTGCTAGGAACAACTCATTACTCAACTGGAGTGGATATGTGGTCTGTTGGATGCATATTTGGTACGTTTACAACGATTTGTTATTTGATTAATGTAAAATTTCTTTTACATGAATAATTCTTAGTGAAATTGCGATACGATTTTGATGCATCTTCTATTGCTTGATCAAGAAACTGATTTAGGTTATAATGTGCTCTGGGCATCTAAATCATTATGGATTAGTCTTTGGTAATTTATATGTAGTACAATTTTATGGTTTAGCAACATTGTAAATGCATAAATAAACAAGATTTATATGTTTTATGTAGATGGATTAGTCTTATGCCACTCATTGACTAATAGTTTCTTCATGTGATCTTATTTTTGGTAGAACAATTTCTAAATGACATCTACATTCCATGACATAAAATTAGGAAAAATAGAATGATGGCTCCTTCTACTCCTCCCATGTGTCTCCTTCCATGATTACCATGTTTGTTCGCAATTACTATTCTTTTTGTCTCTGTTTTTTTCTAACACTCTTACTTACCTCAACAGCCTTCCTTTCTTTCTACCACTCTCCATCAGTCTTCCCTTGCACCTTCTTCAACCATCTTCCTCGTCACCTCAGCAGTTACTAGCACAATCTTCACATCCACAGTACTTTTCATCTGGTCTTAAATAGATTGTGATAGAAGATATCATTCAAAATAAAAGGCATCATAGCTTCTCGAATTTGATATGGCAAATTGGAAAATGGCTTTCAGCATCTTCTTACCAAGAAGGAAGATGATTTGGCACTCCTAGAACAAATCACATCAACTTCCACCTAAAACTTTCTGAGATACCTGATAGGAACTTAAAGATAAAGAACACACGTAATAGAAATCCAATAGGGAAAAAGCACAAAAAATAATTCTGATTTCATGCATCCAACTATAGCAGGTGCAACAAGCAACCAAAAATAAAATACAACACAAATCAATTCATAAAAACTCCCATCCAGTAAGAAACATTATATAAAAAAGACCTAATCATGTTGGCATCTAAATTTGTCTATCTACATCATGTGTAAAAGTTGCTGTATTGAATTTTGTTAATGCAACCTCAAAGGACGAAATTTGCAATGGGTCGAATTATAACATCAACTAAGACTAACCTATGCTCTAATTATCTTCAATGATTTTATTTACTCTTCTTCAATGTTTCAGCATTCAAAACCAAATTTTCTGTCCATTGTTTAAATAGTTGGCAAAATTATTTTTCTACCTTGATGGAAGCATCATCAACCAGCAAGAAGATTTTACTTTTATTTTTTTAAAAATGTCTACAATTTTTTTCACTAGCTTCAGAAATTCAATAGATATTTTTCTTCCAATGTTTTTTCTCACTTTGACGTAGATTTATCATCGCAATTCAATAGATATTTGTCTCTTCCACTGCTTATTTCTCACATTGACGTAGATTAGTAATATGGTTTTTGTTTTGTCACGCTTATAACCTATTCAAGTTCGTTGTATTTTTTTACAATTTCACCAATTTTTATTAGATCCTTCGATAGAAAAGTATAATGTCTCAACTCATATAAAGGGTGCGTGTGCAAATATTTCACTGGGGATTTTGTTCCATTTTGACATCTATTTTTTTGTTGATCTTCACGCTCCTATCTCAGTGTTTTAATCTACTCTTTCACCCAATAGCTGAACTGGCCCGAAGACAAGCACTTTTTCCTGGTGATTCAGAACTACAGCAATTGCTTCACATATTCAGGTTAGTTTCCGGACTTGAGGCATCCTTCTTGAGCCGTTTGATGTGCAAAACGCCAACTTTCCTCCATATGGAACCCTTTTAATACACCGTGCTCCTCAAGAAAGAAAAGAAAAGACTGGTGCCGCTGTTGACTGAGAGTTAGATATGGAACTTCTATAACTAACTATACAATACACTGATATGAAAGCTACAAAATTTTATCTGAAATCAGCCAATTATTCATTGAATCACATACTACAAATAGCTTGATTTTTATATTTTTTATCACATCATGATTTTGTCGGTTCCTTTTTAGCTGACTTCTGTAATTTCGCAAGGTTGTTAGGGACCCCAAATGAAGAGCAATGGCCTGGAGTTTCTTCCCTGCGAGACTGGCATGAATATCCACAGTGGAAACCTCAAAATTTGGCACGTGCTGTTCCGTCTCTGGATCCTAATGGAATCGACCTCTTGTCGGTAAATCAAAGTTTTTCTTTGACTTAGTAAAAATTCTTATCTTGAAGTTAGAATGATTATACGGAAGTAGGATCTTACTCTCATGGATAACTTCTACGATTTCGTATTTGCTCTTGTTTAATACTCCAAACCATAAGAAATAAAACACAGAATACCTATTGTTTATTTTTTACATGGAAAACTTTAGGTTTTTTCTAGTTATGCTTCCAGCTAATTTGAGCGTAGAAGCTGTTTCTAACTCTTCTCAAATATATTTCTGCTTCTTTCCTTCTTTGAGTTGAAATTTAAACTAAAGAACCATTTGTTTATGCATCTAAACCTTGCAGAAGATGCTTCAATATGACCCAGCTAACAGAATATCAGCTAAAGCAGCAATGGATCATCATTACTTCGATACTCTGGACAAATCACAATTTTAGTGCCTCCCGAAGTGTTAGAAGAATGTTTTGCTTTGCTTTGCTCAGCCAGGGTTGTTTCTACTTATTTGTTTTGGATCTCTGAAGCGTGTTACAACAAACTGCTCCTTGTGTTTGTTATGAGTTTGATCTATGTTTATGATTTCCACCTCCAATGAAGTTCAATAGTATCTCGCACTGCATTTAGAAATTGATTTGTTCTTTTGGTAAGAAATGTGAGAAATAGTCTACAATAGAACTTTTTTAAAGGAAAAAAAAAAGTGGCTCGATGTCTGTAGAACACACACATGATGGCTGGCAGCAGCAGCAGCCCCAATGTGCCATGTTTCTCCACCTTTCGAGGCGCACCCATGCCACCGTGCCGTGCCTCGGCTCCTAGCTACACCACTCATCGACTTCCAAGCAACAGCCCCTGCGCATTAGCTGTACTTCCACTGTCGATGCACGAGAGGAGCGTTCTGAACCGATCCACTTTTGTCCATTTTTCCATGCCTTTAAAACACTGCACGAGCGCAGCGAGAACAGGTTTAAAGACTGATGCGATGTGATGCCTTCCCCCCACGCCACCTTTCTCAATCAATGCACCCTGACGCAGAGCTCAAGCCGACTGGCCAGACCCGAGTGCCAAAAGTAGTGCAGTGCAGTGAGAGACAGGAGGCAGGAGGCCTCTCATGTAGACGAACGTACGTGGAGTTTTATTCATTGGTTGCATATTTCTAGAAAGCAACTGCATGAGGCAAACAAAGTCCTCCATGTTCTTGCACGAGCAATTAAGAACACAGTGCTGTTTGCTTGCCTCCTCTGAAAGCAATTGAAAGATGTGGAAGAAGGAGCTCCCTTCAGTCCAAGCATGGAATGGAAGGGAGAGAATAGGCTCCCGCATCATTCACTCATTCACATGGTAGCTCAAGTTCTACCATGGTGTTTGAATGAATGAGTCGGCAGCTAATTCAATCCCACAATCTTCTGTGAGTGGACTGAAGGAAGCTCTTTCAAACACTTTTTTTTTCAATATTTTCTCTTGATTTCCCTTTTATTTTCGTAATTTTTGTAATACTAGCTAATTAAGTCCATTAGTTGAGATAAGCAAGCTGTACTTAGATGATTAAATAAAATTATCAAAGCAAGACTCTAGCTATAGCTAGAATAATTACTTCCAAATGTTTTAAAAGAAGACTTGCACTGGTATTAGGTTATGGATATCTAGACATAATAGAAAGTATAGGGTATGATGATGGTAAACACTTCATTAAGTGATTTGCTGGAAAAAAAGAACAATAATAATATATAGCAGATATCTAGTAGATAACTAAGATCAGTCAATGAAAGCCAGGGATTTTCTATAAGAAGCTGAAACAAATATGAAAGCAAATGATTTACAGAACACAAATGATTTAGAGAATACTTTCCATGTATATATAGACAGTTGTATATAGCTCAACAGTCAGGTAAAGCAGAAGTTATGTAGGAAAGTACTTATTATTATCCTTGAAGAAAATTATAGATAAGAGATTCATTATATATATAACATACTCGAAAAGAATCAGTAATAACCATTGGGTATTGATGAAGAGCTTGAAAACAATTAAAGAAGAAAAAAACAGAAGATATCTGAAGATCACAGTATTTGCTGTGTAGATCTACAAGAATCAGTGATACTAGAAACATACCTCTTGATCAAAAGGACATATAGTTGTTTGTTGTAGGGAGAGAGAGAGAGAGAGAGAGAGAGGGAGGGAGAGAGATGATGGTCTTTGATCTGATGCGTAAATCTAGAGAAACCCTAGCAGGATTCTTCACTTCCCTTGGGATGTGCTGAAGAACCAGTTGCTAAGTCCACACCCTAATTCC
The DNA here is from genome assembly GCF_044706935.1 of Curcuma longa. Lineage (NCBI taxonomy): Eukaryota > Viridiplantae > Streptophyta > Magnoliopsida > Zingiberales > Zingiberaceae > Curcuma > Curcuma longa. The sequence continues at coordinate 7,472,200 of NC_133864.1, read as the reverse complement.
TACTTCCTCACGCCAAAACTGCACACATGTATAAAGATCACAATACCATATCAAAGAATCAGCATGCTGCCCTACTCTTTCAGAGATCACAAAGAAGAGAGAAATCGATCAAAAGCTAAAGCTAGAGATATTCATGCAGCATGATGAACATGGTGGCTTCAGGCGACTGCTGCAGGAGAAGTAAAAGAGAGGAGATAGGTCTGTGAGCGGAAAGGTGGAAGCCCACGGGAGATATAGGCAGAGGCCATGATCATCTGAGAACTGTAGAGAGAAAGGGAGAGGATAAAATAAATAAAGAAATGAAAGCAACCAAAGAGAAAGAGGTGACAAATATGAGAACACGCACATGTGAGGGATGCATCATTAGTTCTCTCTGAGTTATCTTGGAGATGAGATCTACTAATGGTGGAGTGTTGTGTGGGTGTGTCCAAAGTCTCTACTATGAGAGCAGAGGCAGAGAGGCAGGCACTGGTGCATGGTCAGAGCTTGGTCTTTGCTGCCACTATTGACTGTCTTTTTTTCACTCAAGAACATTAGTGCTGCTACTGTGTGTGTGCATGGATGGCATGGAGGTGAGCTCTCCCCCATGCACCATGGTCATCTGCATGCCCCACAGCACAACATGCGTTAGGGTTACTACTCCTTAGTGGTGAAATATATATATAGTTTATCATTAGAGTTTAATGGTTTGTTGTGAGAAAGATTAGTGATTGTTAAATCTGTTAGTAATTAGTAGTTTTAGTTCATCTTATCAATAAATGTGAGTGTGATAGGTGATAATAATTTTTCAATTATTAATTAATAATGAAGCTTATGCAATAATGTCATTGCGATATTGATTATAATAGCCATGCAATGATCAATAATGACAAATTTTTTTTAACATGTATATAATTGTTGTTTATAGAGTCGTGACTATATTGTAAGAATCATTTAATTTGCATTTCTCTGTGTATTTTCCGGAGTTATGTGCTTGCATTTGTGTATCTAGGGCATCTATTGATTATAATAACACTTGATAAGTCAATTGAGTTGATGGAATTAATTGAGTTAGTTATGTGAAATATGAGCAAGTTAGATAGAATAATTGAGGTATAGTAGATAAATCTCTCAGTTGGTTATTAGGCATGTGGATTGAGCAATTGTCGATGAGTCTGACAAGCTAATTGAGTCACATGAGAAATGGATTAACCGTGTCAATTGTATCGGTCGAGTAGAGTGGACTCACTAATTATATACATCAATTGAATGGGTTAGATAGGTCAATCGAACTCTACTTGCTTGTTAGGTCAAATTGCTTGATTGAACTACTTGAACTAGTTAGGTGGGCAAGTTGAGTGAATAGATTGTGCTATTAGTCAAGTCATAAACAAATTGTAAAGTTAATTAAACTAAGCACCTAGGTTAGAAGAGTCAAGTCAATATATATCAAACTGGGTCAAATAAACTAGATCAATCAGACCAATCAAATCTATTTTTTTCACATTATATTTTATAAACTATATATCTATGTTTTGTTGCATCATCACTACTACAAAATCATGTAACCATTCTAACATCACAATATATCACAATCTATCAAATATAATTTTTATGAAATTTACCTTCATTTTTAGCATGTCCAAAGTTATAATACCACTAAAATATTATAAAACTTTTAGTTATCATATTCCTCTAATCATTACAATGTTACTTTATGAAAAAGTGATATAACACACTGTGTCATCATATAATAGAGGTTATATAGATGAGACTACACGAAAATTTAAATGTGAATTAAAAAAGGGAGGGATGGAAGAAGGGTCTCTCGTGTGAATGTAAGTTTAAATTTACATTAAGAGTTGTATGATTTTATGATTGATTTATAATATATCACAAGTATTGAGGTTGTCAACATATACATGAGGAGAGACTCTCTCTCATACACATGGGCTCGCAATGGGTGCACATACTGAATCAAGTTAACTCATGTGCGAACACGACCTGCACGTGTCATTTCGAGTTGGGCGGGGAAAGACATGAAGGGTGAAACTCTTATATAAGGAGGTCATGACCTTGACCAGGGGACAATATTAATTGGATGCAATAACAAAGAGATCCTTCCTCCTTCGTTCCCTTAATCTTCTCTCCGTCGTGCATACTTCCCGACAAATCAACCTATGATAGCGTTCAGGTACAAACTTAGTTCGTTGCGATCGACTCATGCTTTGTGGTGATCACGATTTACCGTTATATCTTGAGAAACAAACGTCCGTTCTAACTTCAATGTATAGTCGAAGGGGGATGAATTTGTTTTAAAGAAACTATGTAAAATGCAAGCCTTAATTAGCTTCTCTCTGTTTCCGATTGGGTGATCCATTCGGACTCGATGCCAATTCCTGACCGAACTGTTCCCGAGCACCATTCTTCCTGCCCGAGCACTTATCGACCCATTCAACATTCGAGTGATGCAATGACTCAGTGTGACTTGGCAACACGAACAATCGACGTCCCGACTCAACAACTTGCTTGGGTGATATTCAGCTTCTCACTCAGACTTGGGAAGCACATCAGTCATTTGAGAGCACTCAACGTCACTTGGGAGGGCTTGGTAGCTTGGGCATTCGACCACTCAAGAGCACTCTGAAGTCAACTACTCGGCATTTGATAGCTCGACTGACTAGGCAACTCCACATTCCCACTCAGACTCTAAATGCACACGAATTGCTCGGATCTTGCTGCACTCAAGATCACTTGAAAGCACTCGACTTCATCCAGCGACTTCCTACTCAAGCTCGGGAATCACTTGGCAACAATTCGACCTAAATCAACCTAGACTGATAGCTTGAGATTATTCGCTCAAGCAATCTCATAGATAAGTCTGAGTTATTTTATAATTTCAATTCAGACCTTTTCTCTGTAAACTCTGGCAATAATTTCCAATAGATTATGAAATAAGTTTCAATATATAAATGGGACTATCCTAAAATATAAATATTTTAACTGATTATTATTGCAAGAACTAGGAAGTTGCTTGGTGTGGTTGAAAGCTAACAGATAGCAAATTTGTTAATTAGTGCACACCGTTTAGGGGACTACCCTAAATGAAGAATCTACATATATACATTTAGTAGTTGTAAGTATTGATTATGTTGACTCGGTAGGCAAATTAGGAAGGAAGATCGTCTACCTCAATCAATGGATTATATATAATTAAGGGGATTTATACCCTTTCTTTTCTCTTGCTCTCCACTAAGTTAAGGGCCGTGCACTTCATCAATATCAAGATTATCACTTTATAAGACCTTACAAAACCTAGCAACCGTTAAATCAAAAGAAAAGCCAATTTTTAAAGTCAAAAGTATCTAATTGATAGATGTACCTAATTATCTTAATTATTAACTATACGTGGTCATGTAACACGTACGTTTCTATCATACCTAATATTTAGGTTAGACAAATCTAATAACATGAATCACATTATAGGGTTCAACTTAAGTGTTAGTGAACATATACTTTAACTTACAATCAATGAGTTTGTGTTTGTTTTAAACATAAGAAAATCTCTCAAAAATCATCCATGAAACTTTTTACGTGAGTTATCAGGCGTTGACCTTCTACAAGGTCAAACAAAGACACCAAGAACAGATCAGGCATCAGTAGATGCTGCTCGTGATCGTGATCAAGTTATGAATTATAGCGTACAATTGTAAGCTTTCATTGCTCACTGGTTTGGCGGCTGATTAAATCTTTGCCTTGTCTTTTGATCTGTGCAGTGAAATCTTGATGAGATTATTGCTCCATAGCAAGAGCTTGAACAACAGTTTTGAGCCATCGAACAAGGCGTGAGCAGAGTGCTCTCTGCGAGGGAACTGCTCGTCGGCGCCGGGAAATTAAGCAGAGAGGAGGAGCCTTGTGGCTGGCCGACGGGGGAGGCGGGAGCCCGGTTGCATCTCGTCCGTTGCTTGTTGATTTGTGGTTTTGATTGTGGAATCGGGGCCGTCCATCCGTCGCTCTTCTCGCTATAAAAGGGTCCTGCTAGGGTTTTAGGAGAGGCAACTACTTGATCTTATCCGAGCAGCGGCGGCGGTCGTCTGCCTCCACGTCCTCCACCGCGGCGGGCGCGAGGAGGCCTCTGCGATGGGACGCTGCCCCCGCTCTTACGGGTTTGGTAGCGGCCTCCGTCGGTCTCTGTGCGAGCGGATCTCGCTTGCTTGCTGCTTGCGTGCGTGCGTGCGGAGAGAGATGGGCGCTGCCGCCTCCGCCGCTGCGATGACGACTACCCGCGGTCGGAGCACGCGTATTGGTCGTGCAGTGACGGCCTCGCGGGTTCCCCCAAATCAATTTTCTCCCATTTCCTCCCTGATTTCGTTTTGGTTGGTAACCACTCCCTTGGCAAACGATTTTTTGGTCGATTGAAATGATATTTACCGTTGCCTTTGATTTCTATATGTTTCTAACTTCGTTTAATATCTTGTTTCTGATCGTTTTGCTACATTTTTCTCGGATCTATTGATTCTCAACGATCGCCGTCCTGTTTGATGGTTTCAGTTGCTTGACATATGCCAAAAAAACAATTTTCCCCCTCATTTCATCTCGCAGTTTTATGTGTTTCTTCAGATCCAGATCGAGTAGGCTTCTCATCTCTCCTATCTGTTGATAATTATGCATCATATCTCATCGGTTCCGATCAAGCAGGCTTCTCATCTCTTCCGGATTGTAAGGATCGAATCAGAACCGCAGCGGATGCGAGTAGGGGGATGCAATTACGCAGCGGTTCGTGCGTGTGCTATGGATGTGAAGGATGGAACACCGCCGGAGACAGTTTGGCGGCGGCGGCGGCGGCGGGTGTTGGTGCAATTTGCACTAACGGTCAAACTCAAGTTTTGATGAATGACAAATAAGTTAAAGTTAGGTTTGTTGTGGGTTTAACCTCTTTAATAAGTGTGCAGGGTCGAAAGACTTAGAACCAGACACCAGGCTGAAGTCCAGGGTGGTTGAGCCCTGGCAGGAAGTCCAGTTGGGTCCGCAGAGCCTGACAACTGGCCGAAGACCAAGTTGGTTGAGACTTGGCAGAAAGACCAGGGTGGTTGAGCCTTGGCAGGAAGTCCTGGTGGGTTAAGAAGTCAAGTAGAGCTGCACAAGGTAAGTGAGGTAAGTCACTGGAGGAGCGAACCAGTGAGGACGAGTCCAATTTTGGACTTTAGGCGCGGTCCAACTTAGACCCACTGGGGTGATCTAAGTTGAGTCCTGGTTAGATCCTGGTCTGGGAGACAGGATCTAATTAACTTTAAACTTTATCTTAGTTCAAATAAATTATGCTAAATCTGAAAATTGATTTATATGAATCAAATCATAAATTATCATAAAGATTTTATTCCTTTATTTTATATATATATATATATATATATAATAAATATTTTTTTTATATGGCCACGTTAAAGGATAAAGTTCCTTTTTTTTACGTTTTTTTAAGTGGTTCCATTGACGTTTAAGGATAAAAGTATCCTTCTTCATCTAATCGTTTCATTGCCACGTTAAATGCTTCTTTTGATTGACACGTTAAAGGATAAAAATGCAGTCTTCATGAAGCTACGGTGCAGATAGGAGTTAAAGCATCAAAATAGGATCTTGATCGAGCCTCCTATTCCTATATAAAGGAATTGGCCGAAGCTTTCAAGACAACGTCGCTCTCTTTGGAATTAAAGAAAACAGTGGCTCTTCATCTAAGCTTCAACAGAATTCTCACGCTCAAAGATCTTGTGCTGCTACTTCCGTGTCTCCCTGCTGTAGTCGAGGCTCTGACTCGACTTCGTTCGACCGCTGTCGGAAGACTGACCCCAACATCCGAGTTGCTTCAGATATTCTATCTGTGTTGGGTAACGAACTTTTTATTAATTTCTTCGTACTTAATTATTAGGGAGTGTGGGGGTGTCACACTTCCTACCTTGTATCGGATCACTCAACCGGGGGTTTCACCGGTTGAGGATTTTAGTGGATTGCCCAACGTAAAGGTTCAAGGAACCTGGGCCTTCGAGTAGGAGTCGCCGAAGGCTCCGAACGAAGTAAAATCGCTGTGTTCTTCTGTATTCATTTCTCGCTTCGAATTTCGTATTTTCCGCTGCACGCTTTTCAAAGCACAAGTTTCTAACTCTGATTTTTAAACGAACGAATATTTTAAAAAACACGTGATTCACCCCCCCTCTCACGTGCACTCGATCCTACATAATGGATAGCAAGAGTATGACGATCATTAGGGATTAATTGTATAAATATAAGTTAATTTATGGGAATAAATAGGGGATTAAGAGTGGTTGTGCTAGTGCTTTATATCTTTTTTTAATTAATACAATTTTTATCTTTTCTTTTTTCTAAAAAAAGGAGAAAATTAATAAAAATGTTCTTAAATTTGTTCATTCATGCTAGAAGTTAAGAGGAGAAAGTCAAATGAGAGATAAGTTCTAGACATGGATTTAAGATATTCATTTTCAAAAAAATAAATTTAAAATAATAAAAATAAAAGTTCATCACTGTTTTACTTTAACAAAACTCATTTTTATACATAAGATGCTTAATTTTTCTAAAATAAATATTTTTCTCTTTTATATCGCCTATAGAATTTTATAAACAAAAAATCCATTGTAAAGAATATTTAAAATATAAAAAGTGATTTAGATCGGGAGAATTATTATTATTTTCATAAAAATAATGCATTTATTGAGTTATAAATTCATCATCAGCGGCCTTATTAAAAGTGACATCTCAATTTAATCTTTCGATAGACTTGTGAATTTATCTATGAAGATGGCTTTTTTTGGCATATTTAATTAATTTCAAGCTCACAAAGTCGGTCACCTTTGTCATGAATAAATTAATACTATTTTCCCCAAATTTAATATTAATATTATATAATATATTATGTTTTAATTGATTAAGTGACTAATTACAAAATTTTAGCAAATTATTTCATGACAATTAATTAAAAACATACATTTTTCTTGAACATGTCACGATCAAAACATAAATAAAATAAAAGATTTAATTTATGTGAATGAATGCATTAATGCAAATCGACAATGACATAAAGTTTGTCTAGGGGACATAATTGAGTTGGTACTCAGGTGACATTTTGATCTTGTTTTGATCAAAACTCTTTTAAAAGCAAAAATCTTTTAAAAACAAAACCTACTAAAGGAATTTAACTTCATTTAATTTCTTTAATTCCCTTTCCTTCAAAGTTCATCCTCCACCTCTATATATATAAATAATCCATGTGTTGTTCTTTGAATTAATTATAACAAGCTGAAGCACTAGATTTTATGGTGACTTCTCCATCTCCTTCCAGTTCTCCTTCTCGCAAACCTGAAAACTCAAAGAACAAGACTCCAAGCAAGAGGAGAACCTCAGTGTTCAGAGGAGTCACCAGGTATATTTAATTAATTAACAAACTCTGTTCTTCCATAGTGTATCTATTTATTTATTTTTTAAATTTCAAGCATAGATGGACAGGGAAGTTTGAGGCTCATTTGTGGGACAAGAACTTCAGGAATCCAACAAACAACAAGAAAGGAAGACAAAGTTTGTTCTGCCAACAAGTTTTGGCTTCCTTTTTTTTTCTTTATTTCTTTCTTTCTTTTATGAGTGATTGGCATTTCTGTTGCATATGATTTGGCTGCGATTATGCTGAGAGGCCCCAATGCGATCACCAATTTCAACTCGGCCTCCTACTCATCAGTGACGCCGAGAGATCATCAGTTAAAGTCTTTCACCTCCTCACTTGACGAAGAAAAAGTCATCTTCTCTTTCAGTGATCATCAGTGCGCTCTCTTTGACCTACTCTTGCAGCATTACGATCATCACCGTGCAGTCGTTTGTTCTCCTCGTCTATCGGATTAATTCTGACAATGACGACGATGACTTTGATCGTATGGATCTCATTTTTTATAATAGCTTCAGCTTTGAAGATTACTTTTCCCATGATGCTTATATATACATATATATAGATTTTATGAGAATAAAAAGGCATCAACTCTTGCACTTGATCATTATATTATGAGAGTTCATTTCGATCAAAGGAAAAAAAAAACGATAACAGAAAGAAAATGAAAATTCATATGAGTTTCAGTAGTAGCAGTTGAAGAAGCAGTCAATTTGTTATATGAATTGTTCTCATGACATTAAGGATAATTAATAATAATGGTTAGATTACCTCGTAGCATTTGGTCACTGCTGAGATTTGCATCTATGGATCAGATAGAATTATGAATTTGAACTTTTTTTGCAATTTTATTATTATGACAATTAGATAAATTGATTTAATGAGTGATTTGTGGTTTATACCTCCTTATATGAAAATTAGCAACCTCATCTAAGCAAAAGGATAACTTGGGGAAAACTTGTAGCAAACTCTACCACACCTGTAGGTGAGTCACCATCCCTTACAAGAAGTGCAATAAATTTAAAAAAAAAAGAGGATCAAACACAATCTGTGTAGATTGGTTAGGGTTACAACAAATTCAGTATTTTCCCCATTGTCAATGGGTTCGACTTATGGGTTGATGTTGCCGAAACTTGCCCAATAATCCAGTGCTCCTGATCCAGCCTTGCCTGGATTGCTCTGTCCTAATTTATCAATCTTCGATACACTAAAGCTATTGATAGTATACATAGGAGAACTGGAGGGAAGACTGCCATGCCAGGCATGTGCAAAACCCTCAATGTAACAGCTTCACTGCGGCTGGGCAGTTGGAGCCGTCTGTGACTGGCCGTAGAACCCGACGCCAGGAGATTGGTAGAAGCCCATTGAGGTTGACTGCAACTGCTGCTGCTGCTGCTGCTGCTGTGATGGTGGAGGTGGTGGTGGAGGTACAGGTGGGATACTGGGTCTCGTGAACCCCAGTGGCATATGGGATAGTGGTAGAGGGGGTAGTGAATTGCCTGCAAATGCATAAGGCCCTACGTTTGTTACTCCACTTGTCTGTGCATACTGCTGCGGAGGCGGCGGTGGCAGTGGTGGTAGAGGTGGCAGTGGTGGTGCAAAAGTCGGATGTGCCTGATTACTCTGGGACAGTTGTACGGATGAGGTTTGGGGAGCTACAAATGGAATTGACTGATGTTGCAGTTGCATCTGGCCAAAATAGGAGGTTTTGCTCATATCGGGCATGGTGATCAGCTTGTCAAGTCTGGGTTTTTTCTCCAAAGGGAAAATAGCTTGGCCATCAGAGAGGACTTGGGAATTCAGGCTTTTACCCATGGAAGCAGCTTCTTCTGCAGCCAAAGAAGACAGAATAGAAGAGAGAACTTGTGCCGATGATGATGATGCAGTGAGCTTTGCAGCAACTGCAGCTGCTGCCTTCTTGTGATCATCTTCTGTGCTGCTTATGCTGCCAGCAAATGAAGTCGCTGAATTTGGTGGTAAAAGTTGAGGGATGGATATCACCAGGTTTGATTCTGTTAGGGGCTTCGCTTCTGATGAAATATTTGCCGGGTGTGCCATAGAGGTAGGGTCAAAACCACTTGCCCCAACACCCAAGCCTATTCGTTGTCGCATGCTACTGGCATGATCACTGAGGGAATGGGCAATCTGGAAATTATATGAAAAACTGTCAACCAAGTTATCAAGAAGAATTCACGTCAACATAATATATTTATGTCAAAAGCAATCATAAGTCACAATTCATCTCTAAATTTCATCGTCTCATGGTAATCTCATCAAAACTAGGAAATGTTGTTCCAGAGCAAATAGAACTTTGAACAGACAAGGAGTCCAGAATCAATGTGAACGTATCAAGTAACTCTGACTTATAATCCAGAAGTTATAAAACCATAAACGAGTCTCTTTACTTGCATTAATTTACACACGACCAATGCCAAAGCACAAGAAAAAGTAACTTAAGTGGTCCATTTCTGTTGAAACTTCCATAATATCAATGATGTCCTAATGAACCAGAGAGCAAGTACATACACAACAAATGTAGAATTTTGTATTTGAACTTGACAAGTGATATGTTAAAATCAGGAAATAATTAAGATATACTGCTTCTGTTGAGTTCCCAACTAAAAATTGGTACGATTCTTAGTAACAATATGTTTAAATATTAGTTAAAACCAAGAAAAAGGATAAATGACGAATTAAAATCAGTTTACACAAGAGAAAACAAGTTCCTTACTTGTAATTGATCATTGATGAGATCCAGCTTAAATTCCTGGAATATTTAATTTGAGTAGAAAGTGAAATGTATTAGAAGAGATTAATTTTATCACCAAGAACCTGAGGTAGATAAGAAGCAACACCTGTTCTTTTAGAGCTTCTGTCAACTGATAAACCAGCATAGCTCTAGTTGATTTTGCAGTTTCTAGCTGTTCACTACATTGTTTAAGTACCGTTTCCTGGTTCTGAAGCTCACTTATAAATGCTGGTGCTTGTTTGTGACCTGATCAAGAACAGTAATGTATCAGAAACACCATCATCAAAGAGGATCACAGCATAAGACAACAACACAAACAAAAGACAAAAAGAAAAACAGAAGAAAGAAATCTAGTGTAGTAGACTAGTAGTATCTTTGAAGTAACGAGTCTTGGAAATCTCTGAAGGGTGGAAAAATTATTAATTGGTATGGCAATTATTACTTGGTATGAAGTTATTAATTGGTCCAGAATTATCCATACGAAAATAAAAAGTAAAAAAGAGGAAATAATTTATAAACAAAGGTGAGTGAGTGGGGAGAAGAGGGGATTGGTAGTTGATTAATCATTTTTTAAATTTTAATCAAAGTTTATTTTAGTTGATTAATTGATGAAGCATAGTTATTTATTTTAATCAATACGAATTAGTAATTGTTTAATCATAGTTTATTCTTATCAACAAATAAATTTATTTAATCAACGTTTACATTTAATCAAGTTATTGATTAGAGCTCTTCATGTTAGACGGAATGGGGTTTAATTTACAAATTGATTAGTTCTTGTTGATTAATTGTAATTTTTGTATTTTAAGAATACAATTTTTAATTCTGATTTATTGTATAAAAATTAGAGCAATTATTAATTTTTAAATTTTAAACAATGTTTGTTATTTTAAAACTTAATTAATTAATTATTAATTGTATGAGTATGTTTGAAGGAAACTAATTAGCAAGAAGTTACAATTTTAATGATATTGATTAATTATTCTTAAAATTGATTAATAATTTTATTAATCACATAACTTTATATAGGTTGTAGTTTAGATAATTAATATTATAACTTAAAATTACAAGTAGCAGGTTTTGTTATTTTAACTATTATCTATATATTATAAAAGTTACATGATAGATTATATAATTAATAAGTAACTAAAGCTTCATGGTTCTAATTTATTAAGTTATATAATTCAAAGTAATAGGTTGTTAATTTAATAATATGATTTATTAATTTTTAGTTTGATTTTATAATTGTAATTTACTAAATTTCCTTTCTATTTGTTATAGTGTTTTATTTGAAGGAAAAAAATATTGGCTCCAAAAATAGTCGCGGGCATAAAACCACACTACAGACCTTGTTTACCTGCAACATCAATGTCCTTTTCCATCTTCTCCAGAACTTGAACAGCATCCTTGCATTTGCTTAAAGCAGTATCTTCGCTGGAATGTTCATCAAGCACAGACTGATACGCAGTCACTATCTTTTCAGGCATTTCTCCGATAGCCAGTTTCTGAAAATGAAAAATAGTCCACAAGGAATGAACATTATAAATCTGCTTTGAATGGTTAAATACTTGAGTCCATCAAGGGGAAACAGACAGGCAGCTTAAAAAAGTTAAATGTATACTTACTACTCGCACTGAATTAGCATCCTTACGAATTAATTTGATGGGATTTGAATTGCTCTTGCCATTGTTTGAAACAGGAACAGGCACAGTACCAAGGATCTCATCCTTTAGGCCTCGCCCACGAGAGCCAAATACTTTTCTTTCATCCCAAATCTCTACCTGAAGTCATCAAATGAAATGCAAGAGCACAACAAAATTATCAAATTATCCAACAAGTTGCAGCATTATATCACCATTCTCTTACACGGATTAGTAAACCAACTAATACTATATTTGCATTTCCATTTTAACAACAATGGGTATGCAAATGATGACACATCTAACACAGAGAGGCGCCAATCTTAAGATAACAGTCAGTCTAGATAAACTAAGACTTGACTTTCAAAAACAATTGTATTTTATGTGGGAGCATTAATTTACCATGTACTCTTACAACTATCTTTAGATGTGTATCTGAAGTTTCAAACATCAAATATGAAGCAAATAATTGAATCTCCACCCAGTTTTACCACTCACAAGCAATTAATTATCATTGTGATAGGTTATAGAAAGAAATTTAAAAAAAAAAACCTAAACTATGAGATGCATTGATGATATTACTTCTATTGTTTTCTTCGAACACTTTGTGCACACTTCCTTGCCATGCCTCCAGACTCTTGGGCTAGGCATTCATGGTTTTGTTAATTTTGCATAGAGGTAGGTCATGTTTAGTTATATTCTTCTCTGACATCTGCTAGGATCATGCATGTTGGGCGAAATATACCATCCACAATTCAAAGAATTGACCCCAATTAGACCATGACAACTTAACTGACATGAATTGATGCGAATCTGACCAAGACATACCAGAATGAGAAACTGCAGCAAATTCATAGCTAGAGTCGATGAAGAATCAGAAACATTAGAATGGTTATAAGGAGAGGGGAGCATGTTGAAACGACATGATAATCATACTGCAAATAATGATTTGGGTAGGTGGCTTGGTATGACTACGATGTGGACAAGGACAAGATGATTACTATTACGCCCACATCCAGCATAATAACTCTCTTCATTCGCCACCATAACCACCATGCATATCAATGACAAGATTTGATCAATCATTAGATAGAGTAAAAACATATCACTCAAAAACCAAGACAACATTGTGAAACACTGCATATGAAGAACTTGATGAACTACTATTGATCTCCAAATGAAGGATGTAACCAAATAGAAACTTAGCCACAAAGAAGACATCTTGCTTCTTTTTCCACATGATGACCTGTTGCAGAAAGAGAATAATGTGTGAGTTCATCCCATTTTTTCTTGAATAGTAGAGCTAACATCCTTGTCATTTTCCTTTGAGGGTATTCAAGTAAGCCTATAAGATCTTTTTATGCAATATAAGTATCTTTGAGTAAAGAGTATTGAAGGTAAGAACATTAGTATTGGGCATATTCTGCCAAAGGAAATCTCATTTACTCTCCACCGACTCATGAAACAAACTCAAAGCAATTGAAAATCCACACTGTTGAGGAGCTAAGAACAACATAGTCAGACTCTTGCCACTTCAAGAATTTGATGATACTGATCTGGTTCAAGAATTCTCTGTCAATTTGATGAGTTCCTCAGCAAAGCAGCCTGACTGAGAGTCAAGACCAATAAAGATAGTTGCAATAATTGAATTTGATGGTTATCAAAGATAATAAATGGAAGAATTTTAGAAATGGAACTTTGATTAATCAGTTCACAGATTAAAAAGGCAAAAAAGCTTCGTTGATCTGGGTTGAACCAAAATGTTTTTATTTTAAGAATGTGTACATTTTATTTTCCTAATACATATTACATATTATATATGTATTCAAATACCGGTTAACCCACTGATAAAAGGGCAGCTCGGTGCACGAAGCTCCGGCCAATGCAGGGTCCCGAGAAAGGATCAGACCACATTAGGTCCCAGTAACCCACTGATCTGTCTATTAAATTAGTGACCAGAAGCTCAATCGGCAACTGGTCTGTCCATTGAATTAGTGACCGGAAGCTTAGCAGTCTTTCTTCAATCCATTAAATTAGTGCCGCAAGTTCAAATCGTTAATCAGATGGGAATTTGATAATCACAAATGTAACAATGAAGAATAGAGTTTTGATTTGTTGTGGAGGCAAAGGGAATTTTTTGTAAATGGAAGCCCACATCATTAAAAGTGAGAGAAAGAGACAGATTTGTGAATGAGAGAGAACCGTAATACAAGAAAGGTGGGATCCTACATGATTGACTGAGAAAACAAAACAAGTTATAATAAGATACTAGGCATGTACTATCGGCAGCATCTAAAAAATAACAAGGTAAAATCGTCCTCTTTTAGTAAGGCATGTCATTAGATAGATGTTGAAAGCAATGAAGAGAAATTATGCTTGCTCTTCCAACTGTAATGAACCTAACATCTATTTGACTTTGATTTCAAGAAGTCTATATTAGACTGAAAGCACAAAATCAAGACACCAGAAAATACTCCAATCCATAATCTTCTTTTCACTGTTCCCTTTCCTTCTTGACAAAACATGAAATTTTGTTCTGTTTTCTACACTTAGTATGTATTCTTATTCTTTCAAGTATGTATTTTTCATTCTTCTGCCTTTCTTTTGTACCACTGATTTGGAGGAGAGAGGCTAAATTTTCAGTTAGAATGGTAGAAAAGAAACGTCAGCAAATTATCCTTTATTTCACTGATTTTGTTGCCCTCTCTGCAAGTACACAGCAACAACAATGGGTAAACTCTTTGAATTTTTGTCATAAAACTTTATATATGGAACCCAAATTCTCCGAGCACCATAGCAAACTTATCTGAGACTTCCATGGCACATGCATAGATAGTTATGCACTCTAGTGCGCGAGCACAAGGCCTCTAACTTTACATGAACAAAAGATGAAAAAAATCTCATAAAAGAATACATAATTAGCTAGCTACAAAGAGAGAGAAATAGGGTACTCATAAAAATGAAATTTCCATCTGTCTAGAGATGATAACCAATGTCAGTGGAAACAAGGTAATTTAAATGAGATTACATGATAAACAACAACAACCAAGGCTTATCCCACTAAGTGGAGTTGGCTATATGAATCCTTCTACGTCATTGAGCTATCCCCTATTATATCATCATTTATATTTAAATAAATTTTATCTTATTTAATTATTACTAACCAAATCTTTTTTGATCTTCCTCTTCCGCATTTGATATGCACGATTGTCATAGTTTCACGTCGTCTAACTGGAACATTTATTAGTCAGAGATACATTAAATTATGACAAGTGGAACTGAAAGGATCACTAAGAATATAAGACCAGGATATAAGATCAAGAAAACACATGAAACCACACTAAACATCTAATGTACCAACAGTTGCATACGGTCAGAGAAAAATCATACTACTTTCTGCAACTATCTATGTACTCAAAGCATATCACTTTAAACACCCATACATGCTTGATCTACTAGAAGTTGAAGTCC
The DNA here is from genome assembly GCF_044706935.1 of Curcuma longa. Taxonomy (NCBI): domain Eukaryota; kingdom Viridiplantae; phylum Streptophyta; class Magnoliopsida; order Zingiberales; family Zingiberaceae; genus Curcuma; species Curcuma longa. Next base: position 7,456,923 of record NC_133864.1, on the reverse strand, counting down.
AGAGATGAAACATTTAGAGAAGCGCTAAGGCAAAGAAAATGAACAAATGGGGTGTAGTGGCATGAACCAAATATGGGCATAGATGAATCATTTCATTCAATGTTTCCCCAAATCAATCAATAATGCACCTTGGATTTATCTTATTAGTGGCCATTAAGGACATACCAAAAGAGATTACCTTAATTGTAGCATTTAAAAAAACTAAACAAATTATTAACCAACAGACATAACATAACTAAGCATACTCACCATTTGTGTAAAAAGATATATAGCGCCATTTTTTGTAATAATAATATTCCAAATGCCATACGCAAACTTGATTCCAGAAAAATTCACAGATATTTAATGTAACAAGTACTTACCAATCTATTGACCACTTTCTTTCCATGATCTTCACCATTCTCATAGACATTCTTTAAACATCCAGGAAGCACTTTCCAAAATTCATTCACAAATTCACTTCCCTGGCGTCTACTATTCTGTAAGATGTCATTGGCCAAGTATAGAAAAGGCACTCTTTTTTCATTTGGAGAATTGTTGAAAGCTTCATCCCATGTTTCAACTATATTTTTTGCTTTATTCCGGTGAATAACACACCAATTTGACAAGGCTAGTCTTCAGTTAAGAAACAGCAAACAGGTATTGCACTTACTATAATGCGATTAAATAGGGAAAAATAAATATGAAGTATGTCAAAAGTACTAAATCAGCTTTTAATTGTTAAGCTACTAAAATTAAATCAGATCTCAATTGTTAACAAATTAATAATGCAATAGATTAGGAACAAGCAGGAAAACACATGACATGGGAATACCAAATAAAAATATCATATTTTCAGGACAAAAGGCAGAAAACTGCCAAGTATACAGGGAGGAAGTCTAGCAACCATAAAAACAAAAAAGAAAATGCTCCTAATTAAGTTTGTGAGAAATATCATTATCGAGGTTCTTTTTTCTTTTAACAAGATAAATTTGAAGCCTCTTATCAATTACAATAAGTCTCATAAGTATTCTTTTAAGGCCACCTGAAAGTAAACCACCTTAACCACTATTTGGGGTCTTTACACCTATGGTGGAGATTGTTTATGCATAGTTGCAAAAACCATGCAGAGGCTGAATATACCCTTGGCAACTTGAGAAAAAGGCCTTCTTCTAGTCTTAACATACTACCAACTAGGCATCTTCAGGACTCAGAAGTCAGAAAGGGAACTGAGGTCAAGTGAACACGTCACACACACACACACATACATGAAAAGACTGTTGCAGAAAAGATTGTTTAGGCGCCTTAACTGGTAGTCTAAGTCTTTATGCAGATGGATATCATGGATTAAACATTAAAGACTGTCACAACAACTTTTGAGTATTCCTAATGTAATAACAAACTTTGAAGGATTCCTGATGTTGTGTTACAATGTGGGTCAAAAGAAATCTAATACACCAGGTTTATCTATGGTATGAAATCTCATACCATGCCAACTAGAATGGACAAACCCTATTGTTCCAATAAATTACTAAAACACAAAATTGCTCAAGATGGATAATTTTTATTGTGCTATCTGTGTCAATCATGTCATGTTGCGCTGATATGTTAAGATGAATTCAAGTAATGGTAATTATTTATATAGCTTGTTTGTCCAAAAAATAATTCATTTTATATTAAATAAGTAAATCTCTACACACATTTAACTAGAAAAATTATTTTAAAATTAATTACTGATTGATAGTTTTATTAAAAGTAGAAAATCTAAATGAAGAGAATTAAACGAGTAAAACACAAATGAATTTATTTCAGCATGTTTTGACACATACTGAAACATGTAAGCATTGGTATGAGATAATGCCATAAAATTTAATTCAATTAATTGTCTAATTAAAAGGGAGTCTTAGCGCAACAATAAAGTTACTATCGTATGACCTTGTGGCCACGGGTTCAAGTCGCAAAATTAATCTCTTGCAATGTAGGGTAAGGTTGCATACAATAGACCCAATGTAGTCCAACTGTTTCCCAAGACTCCGTATTAGCAAGAGCTTCGTACATTAGACTATCCTTTTTTTAATTGTCTAATTGTTTTTATTTTTACAAGTAAACTACAAGAAGGGGTATTAAAAAAATAAAACCTATAGTGTCTAATTGAGAAGTAAATGTCTTATTCTTCCACACAGGATTATTTGATATAGTGTATATATATTAATACGACTTGCCTACTGAGAATCACTTATTGGTCCTTCAAGTTGGTATTGATCGAGATGAATCCTAAAAATATAACTCATTTCAACTAGGGAAGGTGCTTATTCCAAGAAGGTTTTAGGATTCATGGAGTCACGTAGTTTCATGCAATACAGCATGGGCTCGATTAGATTTTACATAAATAAAACTTTCTGGGAAATTAAGTCTATCACTCTTTAGTTGCTTTAAAATCATAATAATAATAATAATAATAATAATAATAATAATAATAATAATAAAAGATAAAAAAACTCTCTTTCATGTGATAATGGAGGTGGCAACTATAATTCAAAAGTTGGCCTCGAACTTCGAGAAACCTGCAGCATGTCATCAAGTTGATTTGAAAGGAATTGTTTGGTTTTCTTGTTCATACAAAAAAAAAATGTTCTTCCATTAGAAATCAATCGACAAGATTACAGAATAATGAAACGATTGATGTAGACCCATGTTATCATGATTAATTCAGCATGAGCACCAATGAACGATTGGTGACACTTGATCAAGGATGATAATCCACTACACATGGAAGCAAGAAATCTAACATTACCATCTCAATCCATTTGCCATGTGATTCCAATTGAAGAGGAAAACAGAGCATTCTTCAATGAATTGGCAGATGCTAACTTACAGCAGGCATTCACACCTTCATTATGAATCCAAGCAAAAGAGTAAACCTTTGGCAATCATATCTCCTAAATGCCTAAAGCAGGTACATGGTAAGAGGAGCAAAGCGCCTTTGGTTGTTGATCCACTATAAGCAATTTTTTAGGAACATCTAGAAATTTAAATTAGCTCAAGAAACTTATGTAGCAAGCATATCAATTTTTTAGGATAGGTACACTAAATAACAGTAGAAAATCTTCAAAAATGAAGAGAACTTAAAAAAAGAATAATATGCATATTGCACATCATTAAATACCAACAGGCTGTAGTGATACATGAACATAGTAAGTTAATCAAGGTAAAAAAAAAGTGCTTACCTTATACAAATATTAATCACTCTTAATAACATAATAACACATGCAATGTTAGAAAGCCAAAATCAATTACTATTTTTTGGCCTTCTTGCCTCAGTTGTCTTGCTAGTCATTTCAATGCCTTGCGCATGCTCTTTAGCGACAAATCGAAAGATACAAGAATAGTTTTCCCTTTAAGTTACAGAGTGAGTATCAATGTTTTTTTTCTCTTTCGTACCATCTAGTGCTAGTTGCTAGGCATTAAGACAGCTTCTTGGCTCCAACCTTAGTTAAGGGCATAAATAGTATAGTAATATCATTACTATTTGATATGATCCATGTTATTTTTAAATCATACTATCAATATTATTATCATAATCTATAGAGCAAAATATAAAAATATCATATTGTTGCAAGTTCACTACTTACAGTAAATCTGTATTCCTCATTCATTTTCTTCTTGAAATATCTTGATATTGCAAGTACTAGAAAGCACTAAAGCACTGTTTAACAAATTTGTCAAATGAGATGAATGGATTTGGTAAAATTTATTACAAAATATGAAAACCAAACTGCATTATTCAAATGATTTTGATATCCTATAATGTGTAAGAGAACATAATACTATATTTAATAGCATATCATTACATATGGAGTAAACTATTATTGAATAATAACAATATGTGCACTAGAAAATTTTGTCCTCATATGCTTGAAATAAGAAGAAAAAAAATCATTTTTGACTACACCTTTGCGATCAACTCATGATGACCATGATATATGAAAAGAGAAACGGAGAACAACTTTGGCACGATATGGATTCAAAGGCATCATTAGTTTCGCCCAAATTATCATTTTGTGTACCAATGTAATTCATTCTTCTCAATTATTATTAGGTGTCAAATCCAACTTGGCAATAATTAGACTGTCCACATAACAAGATTTTCTTCTTTTATGCCATCATTGACATTGAGATTCAATTGTTGACATTTATACTTCTATAGTATAACATCATCCTCAGTGGTTAGATTTACTTTTTCTAAGTTGGATTTAGCATTTATGTGTATATTTTTTTAAATTTTGATTCATGTGCAAAAAACAAAAAACGTATTGTTTGCATGTGAATCATAATATATTGCAAGAAAAAAATTGTGAACCAATTCTAACAGCTTGTTGTTAAAATACTATTTTGTGTCGATTGCCATAGACAAAATGCATTATTTTCCCTGCCACCAGCACACAATCTATGAAATGGTCAGTGGTGGAGATGAGGCTTCCTCACAATCATACAAAACAGGTCACCGGGAAGCGAGGACGAGGTGCAATCTTCTTATGAATTGCGAGCAGTGAGGTAGACTTCTCATGTGAGGATGAGGCATGATCTTCTTCTACATGAAGTCATGAGAGGTGAGGCAATCTCCCAAGGTTTGGAGTGACGCTTCATCTAAGTAAGAAATCCTTGCCACTTTTTCTTCTACTTTTTTTCATTTTTATTCTTTTCCTCCTGCTCCTTCTGATTTCTTCCTCCTTGGTTCCAATGCACCACAAGTCGACACACTGGCACTGTACAAGCACAAGCATTATTCATGCTAGGAACCAATACCCCCACTCATAATGATACTTCAAACCTTGCTACAAACTCACATCCTCCCCTCCTCTACAAGTGAATTTGGGTTTGGTAAAGTTGGGTTTGATATGAGTTGATTCAATTTAAAACACAGGTAGACTGAGGTTGAACCAAGAATAAATTGGGTTAAACATGGCTAAATAGAGAATTGTTTTCAACTAAATTGAACCAATTCAACTAAAGTTATAAAATTTATAAAGGAGATCTAATAGGGGTTTTCAACATCCTTTTCCTTGTTCCTTATGAGATTGTCCTACTCTATGTGAGTAAGCAATGACAATGGGCAATCCAACCAGCCATTAGTTGAAGCAACTGATATAATTTTGGCATGAAGACCACAATGATGTAGCCAAACCATGTTATTGGGAAATGATTCTTATTGGTCTTTGACAGCTAGTGATAACATTCTAGAGATGGTCGTCACTAGTTGCCTCATTCATCACTTATATGACCAAAATTGAGTGAATTCTTGTTTTTCAACAGTTTGGTCAATTCATCTGCTCCCACCAAATTCAAATTACCCCAAGTAGATTCAAGGTTATTTGATTGTTTCCTCCAGTATACTTCCATGCCTAAGGGTTATTGCCTTATGCTTTAGCAATTGAAAAAATCGAATCAACAAAGGCTGATTTCAATCCAACTGTCCTGATACGATCTGGATGGATCAATTTTGTAAACTATGGTGTGGGACACACTTGATGCAAGTGAAACCATATTATGCAAGTCTAGCAAGAAGACATGAACAAAACAAAACAAAGATGGACATTGATAAATTCAGCAGAAACCTGAGGAAATTCCTTACATAATTCACTGATATCTATTACCAAAAAAAGCAGTGTGTCATAAACCTTAATATAAAAAAAAATGACCTTGTTATCATGCATGCTTTTGCTTAGAATTTGAACCTTGATTGTTCAATTTCAATACCTGAATGAATAGATAAGATACACACTGCTACTTTGAAACAAAGGATACTTTGAATACTTTGTTGTGAATTGTTGAGCTTTGAAAGCTTCTCAACTAATATCTGGTTGTTGAAAGCCTCGCTCATGTCTCTCTATGGATAGCTGCTCACTGAAGCAAGAGGTTTCTGACAAAAAGGTTTACAAGTTAACCAGCATGTGAAAGTAGCAATTAATTCAAGTGCTAGCTAAATTCCTTCATCTCAGTAAAATGAAGGTTTATCACAATCTAGTGTGCAAGAAGTAAAAAAGGAAAGCACGTATTGAGGATATAAATAAAATTAAAGGCAACATGTATTGTCCATTTGATCTATGAAAAGTTAGCTAATCATGATTAACTAAAAAATTGTCATAACATCTGTTTCTGAAATCAAATAGGATAAGGGTTGTATGCTTACAGAGCATGTGAAGTAGAGTAATAGATGACAGAGAAATTTGACTTTCCCATCAATAAAGAAATTGAGTATTAAGTAAGCCATGGATGCAACCAAGATCATATTGTTGGAACATTAACTCTTTAGGAAAAAGGTAAGCATGTCACTCCACAAACATTAATTAGCTCTCATGCTGTTTCTCAATTCTACATCTATGAATAAAACTTAAATGAACTTTATGAAACCAATATCTATTTCCTATTCCAGTACATTAATAAGCCATCAAAATTAGGTAATTCAGGCATTCTCAATCTCTTGATCTATACTTAAGACTCTCTTCTGTAGGCATATGGAAAATCTTAGCAATGCATTCATTCTCAAGATAGATAATAATAGCCACTTATGTCATCTATATAATCATGAAGAATCCAGCTTGCATTTGCTATCATTATTTCCAAATAATAATAATAAATATTCCATCATGATAAATTTAGTATGCAGCACTATGTAAAAGGTATATAAATGGAGTCACAGGTAGGAAAAAGAAAAACTATCATTCCATAAATAGGAATAGGAAAAACCAACTGAAACTGTGTATAAATTTGCTTTTGTCACTTAATCCGTCTAGGTTCTTAATGAGAAATTATCACATTCAAAGAAAATTTAAATATTGCTTTTAGCAATGACGGCGCAACATGAGTTAATACTTCTAGCTTCCTAAATGAGTAACCATCACATTCAAAGAAAATTTCAGTATAACTTTTAGCAATGATGGCGCAAAAAGCAAACACGCACTTCATGAAATTCAAATTTCAAAGTACAAATTCTAAAAGAATCACCCCTGCTCCCCTTACTCCCTTCTACCCTCATGTCCTGACGATATTTCTTTGTTCTCCATTTTCATCACATGTCGTCTGTATCTTGTCTCACACTGCGCTCATAACGTTCCTACTACAGTTTATTAGTTATGGACTAGGCCAAAGAAACCCTAAACTTCAGCAATCGATCGCGTCCTCGTTCTACCATATTGGAGCAGCGAGGTTACCTCATAAAACCAAAGGCATGCAAAAAGGTATAGCGCTTAAAATACAGAAACAAGACTGGTTCCTGAACTCTAAATCCACCATCTACTCTAGCTAGTTTACCACAAAAGCCCAGGAAAGCAATATTGGTTCAGAAACATCTTATTGCAAAAATTCCTCAAAGAAAACCCATCAATCTCCAAGAGTTAACTAACTGTGGCGACAACAAACACTACAAAGTTCCGATCTTTGGCGTCAAGAAAGGTGGCAGAGAGTAGCCCAACCCACCCAACAACAGGAAGGAAGAAAGTATCAGGCTGGAGAGGAGACGACAACGCTTCGGCCGATCTGGAAATCGGCCACCAGAGCGGCAGTGGAGACGAGTAGGGCTCTTGTCGGCGGAGATGGGTTGCACCCGCCCGCCTGCTTGCTCGCTGCCGAAGTGCAAATAGAGGCGACGGTATAAGCTGGAGCCGAGAAGGGGGCTGGATTTTCTTTTATTCCTTGCCAATTTAATTTGATCCTGGTTAATTCCATTGGGGCGACGGCTTTTGATTTGTTCCCCTACCGGTTTAAACTTGATCGGGCTTGGAGTCGTCGACATGGGCCGGATCCGGTCGGCCCAGTATTTTAGAAAAAATAAAATATAAAAAAATATCTCATTTTAAAATTCGGTTGAGGCTTCAGGATTTTGAATTTTATAAATATATATACATATTTTTTCCTTTCACTTGATTTTTTCCCTTGCTTTCTTAATCATGTAAATACTTAAATTTTATACAACTAATTTTGGAAATAGATAAATTTATAAATAGACAGCCTATTAGATAAATTTAAAACATAATTCATACATATATAAAAATTAATTTTTAAATATGTAATTCAAATTTTATCTCTTTTATCACTTTCTTTTTTTTTTTTTCATAATCTCATGAAAATTTTCCACCGTACCATAACCCCGAAGCACTTATTTTCTTATCTTTGATCAAAGAAATTCATGAAATTCTTACTTCTTGAAAACAAGGAAGAATTATTTCAAGGAAAAAAAAGATTTATTCAAACTAATTTTGAGAAAGGGCAGGATGAAGGATCTAAGTTGATTTCGAAATGATTTAGAAATAGAAAATCGCTAGAAATGATCATTGAATAGTGAATTTTTGTATATAAATTAATCTTTCAAATACCAAGCATCATCCAATATTCTGCTCGCAAAAAGTTTTTTTTTTAATAATAAAACATCAAAAGAAACAGCACCTAACCTTAAATATTAGCTTTCTTGACCCCAAAAATTTGGAAGAAACAAAATGACCAAAAAAAAAAACATCAGCAAAAAACAGAAACGACGATGTTGTCCATAAACCCAGACGTTCAAATAAACAGAACCGGCACACCATTGAAAATTTGAATCATGTAGGGAGCAAGTATATTAAGCACACCGTTGAAATAGTTTTGCTGTCATAAGAACATATTCGCTAACATACAACGAATTGCACGAGTAAAATGTTCTTCCTTGTCAAAACCCTAAGCAATGATCAAGTTACCTGATAATGTTTGAGAAACATGTGGATACATTTTGATAGAATACTTGTGTCCCTAATCTGCATCCATCTCTTCCAATGCAGCTTTTGCGGCCAGCTTTGCTTGCTCCAAGAGATCGTCTGGAACCTGTGACAAAAAATTTTACAGTTTGAGAAACAAAAAAAGGTTTGCCATGCTAAATTTTCTCTCTAGTCAACAAGGAAATGAAGAAGAAATATTCCACTAGTATTTGGCAAAACACTGGGACTTGTTTCACATGCACTTCTCGTGCACTGGGGAATAACATTAAGATTCAAACAAATAACATGCATCAGAACTAATAACAAACACAAGCAAATTTGTAGTTCATTCTTGTATTTTAAAAAAGAAGAAGAACACGAAGAGGCATGCATAGTCCACTAGGTATTCTTCAGGTGCGCAACAGGAAGGTTTTCGCAAAGTCATTTATCTTTTTCACTGAATAAAGCTTCAAAGAAAAATAAATGGTTAACAATGAGAGTCGTTTAACAGACCAACATATCTACTGTTACTTTTGACAAGTTTGCTATTACTCCCTAAGCCAGCCAATGGCAGATTCACTAGGTTGCTCCACATGACTTGGGCGAGCAAATTGCTCTATATATGATGCACAAAAGATAAGATGTCAAGCTAATATCTGATAACTTCATTCCTACAACTGCACATAATCAGAGAAAAAGGGAGGAGTATATTGATATTTACATTTTCAAGATATGAAACCAAACTAAATTAACCTTTCTACATAGAAATTTCATGGTAAAGCATATGATGCTTAATAAAGTAGAAAAGAAAAAGAATATGACAGAAGGAAAGAGACAGGAAAAGATCTTAGAACTTCACTTGTCAAAAACAAAAAAAAACCATAAATCAAAAATAGATTTTAAAAAAATTTAAGTTCAGCTTTGATTTTTATGCCAGGATGGAAACAATACAGAGAAAATCTGGGAAAAGATTTCTCCATTCCTCCAGCTTTTTCATCAAAGGAAATAGAAAAAAGTGAATCTGGAAAAAAAAAATTCTGTCACTTCATTGCCTTATTGATTTCTTTTCCATATAGGAACACACCATTAGAGTACTAAAAAAATCAAGCAACAACAACCTTCTGATGTTGGCGGTTTGATTCATCACAGACCCAACTCATTTCTAGCTCAAATGCTTTGTCCTTTGCTTCATCGTGCACTGCATAGATTCTGCATTCCATAACAGGGAAAACAGGCAAAAGTCAATTTGTAAAAGTTCTACTGAGGAAGAATGTATCGAGAAACCAAAAGGAAATCTTTCGATCCCCTCCTTTGGGACATTGAGCAAAGCGTAGTTACATAACTTTTTTTTTCCTTTTTTTTTTTCCTAGCATCCTAAAGTATTGTATTTAATTGAGATAAATAGCCGAAATCATTAAACCATCCTAAGAGAAAACAGGGGAAAATAGGAAATTTACATCTTGGCTACTTCAATAGCTCCTTCTCTGCAGGTCATCTCAGAAAGCTTCAGCTTCTCTATCTCTCTGGGTAAAGCAAAAGTAGGAACATTAGGCATAGCTATAAAAATTAAATAAAAAATTGAATTGGGCAAGCTCAAGATCACTAGATCACTAGTTGGGCTGGTAGTTCAATTAGCCAACTTGCAGGTCAATTTGAGGCATCGGCCTGGCCATACCGACTAGTTGGACCTTCTGGATTAATGATCCAATTGCATATTTATTACAACCATTTAGGACAAAAAGTCAAAAACGTACTTAATTTTGGTTATGAAAACCATAATTATTAAAATTAATATTGAAAAGGATAATTTACTAGGACCTAAAGAATAAATATTGACCAAAAACCAAAACATATAGTTAACAACATTACATAGTACACATTAAACATTTAGTAACCAATTTATCAAAGTAAATCTCTGCCAATGTAAAATAGTTAACAAAAGCTGTAATCCAGTAAACTGACATACTTCATAAAAGCAGTAAAAGTCAGAGGAAATCAATGCTTGATACCTAAGGCTTCTTTATTGTCCACTCATTGTATACAATTCTAAATTAAATAGTACTTTGTATCTTTCTCTTTCCCTGCCATTGTCTTTAATACCTGCACCTACTCTCCAATCTCAAACCCTAATTTATAAATGCCATGGAAAAAGAGCCATTGAAGAGAAAAACTGGATGCACATGGTATCACAACCACTACAGTCAAGATATGTAATTTGGAAAAATGATGAAAAGAGATTTTAAAATATGCAGCTTATAATATTTGGACTTAGGCAGGTTTCACAAGCCAGAGTATACAGTAGATCGGCACATATCAAGTGTTCAACAACAAATAAAGTATAGGGCATAAGTATCAACTGTAGCAATTTATGAAGGTTCGGATCACCAGTTCAATTGATCGCTTAATTCTTATGTTCATTAAACTATTTGCATAAAGAGGTTCGACTAATTTTTCCAATTTTTTGACATTTGTGATCTTGAAAGTGGACCTACCTAGTAGACCATCTGGTTCTGATTTTTTTCAAGGCAGGGTTTCACATAAATTGATACGTTAGAAATGCAGAAAAACAGGCAAGACGCTACTGAAAGTTCATTGCCTAGATATTAATTATGAAAATTGTTAATTTACAGGTGATGAAGATAGTAATGTTCATCAAATGACTTGCAAATCAAACCATCTGGAATAGTATTTATATTTGCCATTTTTCTTACGTTTTGGCAGCCTGTCTTCCTTTTCCAATAGCAGCACCAAAGTATCTCTGTAGGTAAGCATTCAACAAGTAGAAGTTTTAGGTACTTCAATAAATTTGGCAATATAGAATAATATCAGTAATTCATTCATACAGAATCACTCAAAAGAAAAACTATTAGAAGTATCAAAAGAGCGGTATTTAACATGTACAACATTTCAACAGAAACTTCTGAAGTTTCAATATTCTAGTTGTAGCTGAAGCATAGCATGAGAATTTTCATAAAAGGATTCTGTGGAGAAATTTGTAATCCGTAATTGAATGCAAGGCTCAAATTAAGACTAATATACAACTATGAGAACTCACATATGATATTCCAGAGGGTTCGATCATATATAACTGAGGTCCCTCTCTGTCATAACCACCAAGAATAATCCCACAGCCAAAAGGCCTGAATAAAACATAGTCCTGTTATATGGAATTGAATAAATGGAAGGAAGTATTTCCATTAATTTTCAGATAAGCACCATAATCCTACCTGAGCCACCAATAGAGTGTACAAAGATGAACATAACTCGCAACACGATCTGCTAGCTCCTTGACAGGTATGGGTTCCCCATATACTCTGTACATCACAGAACATAGAATATATGCCAAACTAGTAAAAAAAACAGTTGTTTTGTTGTGCTTCTGTTTAGCCAACATCGATTAATACAATCTATTTATGTTTTAAGGAGCATCTAACTATTGTCTAATGAATTCACAGGATCACACATGACTGACCTCTCATAACTAGCTGCTTCAGATTTTGCTCGTGCAACAATTTGCCTTCCATCAGCTGCTAAGCCAGCCACAGCCTGCATTCATGGTCAGGTTTTAAATTAATAATCGAGGCTTTGTGCAATATATCAACATGTGACTAAAGAAATTTCAATTTTTCATATTTTCCTTCTTTAAGAAATGTTGTATGTTCCCTATAATACTCTGCTAAATTTAATTTTCACATGCATGTTGAAATATGAAATAAAACATCATCCCAACAAAATATGGATACAATTACAAGATACCATTCAAAAAGGACATAAGAGATAAAATCAAAATTCTAAAACCAAGGATAAATATGACCATAATAAGAGAAACAGTATGTTGGTATTTGTGTGACATTCTTCTGAGTAAATAAACCATTATTTACGATAAGAAAAAACAATTGAATAGCATGTGCAACCTATTTGGTAGGAACATATACTTCACGTTAAGACTCTAGAACATATACAGCGCATTAAGAATCTAGAACATATTCATTATTAGACTAATGATATTTTCATCAATATCTCATTAATAATAAATCCAAGTATCCACAACTCTTGGAAAATTTGCAGGGATGGTAAACCAAGTCTCAAGACCTACACAATTCAACTATATAGTATATAATCCCCGCACCGCCGCTACTAAACTATAACCAATATTAGTGATTAGGTCCTACCAAGTTAATGAAATCATTGTACCATCACAATCTGAAGCAAAACAACAGATGCCTATAGATGAGAAGAAAAAGAGTAATGGAAACATAATCATAAGTTTACCATGCCAGAATGGCGGTGAACAGCATGAATTCTCCGATTAGATCCCGGTAACATCATCTTCGATGAGATTAGTTTCTCCACACCCTAATTTTCACCAAATATGAAGCTACTACACTGCAAGCAGCATAAGAACAGGAAAGGAAAACCATGTTCGAAGAACCATACCAGCACAATCCCATCCTTACATTTGATCCCAATCACAGTCCTGCGACGCCCGAGAAAAGAAGTGAAAAAAAAAACAAACAAACAACTTTATTGCAGCTAAACACCGGAAATAGTAGAAGGATAAAAAAGAGAGCCCTAAATTGGATCGACGCAAAATCTACTGAAAAGAGAAAGGAAGCGGGATCAAACGGACCCGCTGTTGTCGACAGCTTTGGCGGCGTACTCGATCTGGAAGACTCTCCCATCGGGGGAGAAGGTGGTGACGGAGAGATCGTAGCCTGTGCCGATGCTGCTCATTGCGCTTAGCTAGCCACTTCGATCGCTAGGTCTCGGAGATGAATCTGACGGGGAGGACTGGCCGAAGAACTAAGAAGGGAATAGGCTCGAGGAAGGGGTTTCTTGCTCTGCAAGAGAGAAATAAATCGGCCAAGTGATTCCGGTCCGTGAAACCGGTTCAGGTGTTAATGGGCCTTGCCACCGCTGGGCTCCATTGGCCTGCCTTTTTTCTAAAACAAAAAAAAAAGTAGAAAATTATTTTAAAATATAATTGAAAAAAAAAATGTAAGGATCCTGTCCAAGGCAGATTGATTTCATAATGTAAATGTTCTTCAATATATAAAAATTCTATTAAGGTTGATCAAAATATTATCATCAACGAATGAGTTGGTGAAATCGAGACAATACTCTTCTCCGTCATGATCAATTGTAATTTTTCAATTTATCTTCTCACAAATGATTGTGAAACCGACCGTGTAGGACCGATAGGGTGGTGGATTCCACCTTTGCAGAAGAGATATCTATAAAATCTATTTGCTCAAAAACATGTAAAATCATGCATGACTAAATCAAACTAAGAAAGCTGAAAGTATAATAGTCAAATTGAAATTAACTTTTTTTCAGTAAAAAAATAAATTTAATCATCTATAAAAAAGTAAATTGAGAAACTCTAATGATTATGATGGAGGAAGTCATTGCAGACAACTGAAGTTCACTCTTCTGCATAAGGTGGATCTATAAAAAAGGTAAATCGAGAAACTCTAGTTGGTTATGATTGCCTGACTTCGCCAGGAAGTCATTGCTGAGACAACTGAAGTTCACTCAAACTTTGTTTGGATGGAATGGGCAACCCTCCCCAAACTTTGGTATCTCCCCTTTATATGCAGCAGCAGTAGCAGCAGAATATACAGGCACTTTAATCAGCTCCCACTCAGTGCTGTGGCCTACTTACTGTGCCAAAAGAATGAAATGTGCTGCCTGCAAAGCTTCCTTTGTCTGCTAACCTCCCTACTTTGGATGGTCTTTTCTCCCTTTTCCAGCATTAAAAAGCTCCCCTCTGCAACACAAAAGAGCTCCCCTTTCTGCTTTCCCTAACCATTACTTACTCACTCTTCAATTCAATGTGTCACAGAGCACCCCTAGTGTTTGCTCGCCGAAGTTCCTCTAGCTGTTTCATCATCCAGCAGTAAAACAGTATTCAGGAAAAGAAAGAAAGGAAGGAAGGAAAGGGAATTGTTTTGTCACATGGACTCATGCTTGAGGAAGGTGTGAGTTTGTCTCATTGGTCACATGAATGCATTTAGGTTTGTGCAGAGGACAAGGGATTGAGCTCTGCAATCCCTGTCGAGATTAATAGCCTTTCTCTGGCCTGGTGAGTCAATGGCAGGGACTGGCTTCCATGCAGGGACTCACATGCTGATGGAGAGAGAGCTCATGTGAGGACTGATAACATGTGCAATTACTTGTCATATCCGAATAGAATCTTCCATAATTTTCAAGTTCTACGAACAGCTCGCAGTCCACCACAGTCCCTTCTTTGGACAGTACTACCACTTCTCGTTTCTTGCAGTTTCACTTCTCCAAATCCATGCTCCCTAATTAATCACCGTGAGTTTGTGCCGCGAATTAATGCAATCATCTGAAGTTTGAATGGAGACTAAAGTTAGCTTCTTTATGGTAGTACTCTCAGATCCCAAGCTCCAAATGACAGAAAGCTGAATGGATATGCATGAAAGATGGCGTTCTGTACCAACCTTGCAACCTCATCAGTTTTAGTTTTAGTTCCTCAGCTGCATTAACTCTTCCACTTTGCATTTCTTAATCCATCAACAAGAAGAATTATCTACAGGAATTTCTTATATATATATATATATAATCTTCAGAGAGAGAGAGAGAGAGAGAAGTTTGTTGAGTGCCGTTGTATGTTCATGGCTTTTTTGGTGGAAAGGAGAGGAGAGGACATGGTGACTTGCATGGATTCTCCGAGATCAGTCCCTGCACCATTTCTGACTAAAACTTATCAGCTGGTCGATGATCCTCGCACCGATCACATTGTGTCTTGGGGAGGCGATGCGAACACCTTCGTTGTTTGGAGGCCGCCGGAGTTTGCAATGGACGTCCTGCCCAAGTTCTTCAAGCACAACAACTTCTCCAGCTTTGTCAGACAACTCAACACCTACGTACGTACAGACCATTCTTCAACTTCTTCTTCTTCTTAAATGTTTTCTTATCAGTTTTCTGCAGTGTGTTCACGGTGTGCGCTAGCAATTTCAGGGTTTTAAGAAGATTGCAGCGGACAGGTGGGAGTTTGCGAATGAGTATTTCAGGAGAGGAGAGAAGCATCTGCTCTCGGAGATACACAGGAAGAAGACATCTCAGGTGGTGTCTCAAATCTTCCATTACCAGCAGTTTTACTCTGACGAAGCGAGTTTTCCCTGGGCGGCGGAGCCTCGTTTTCCGGTCCCCGGCGAAACAGAGTTCCTGTCGGCGCTCTCCGAGGACAACCAGAGACTGAGGAGGAAGAACTCCATGCTGCTGTCGGAACTGACGCACATGAAGAAGCTCTACGACGACATTGTGCTCTTCATACAAAACCATGTCAGCCACGAACAAAGGCCTGTTCGGCGCCCAAGGAACAGGTCGCCGGAACTGGAACCTCCTCCGCAGAGGGCGCCACTCGGTGACGATCCAGGGAGCAGCTTTAAGCTCTTCGGCTTCACACTCCATGGCAAGAAGAAGGTGCACTGCGAGGCACAGGGACATGGGAGGGTTTAGTGCGAGATGATGAGCAGTGCTATGTTAATTTTCTCTGTTTAATTAGCTCGGAGTATGATCAGATCAGCAAATTCTTAAGAATTAAGGGCGTTTGTTTTGCGTTTGCTTAGGATTCTGCTTGTGCTGGATAAGGATTATTGTGATGGATATGTTGTGGATTTGGGAGATGATGGTTTGCACCATGCAACTGCAGCAAAAGTAGCATGACAGTGATGGAGATTGGAATTGATCTGCTTGGGTAATCATTTCGCCCATGACTCGATCACTGTGTGAGTTTAAAAAGGAAGAAAGCTGATGGTGCATGCATTTCATGGCCACGGTAACGGGGATCTAGCTAGCTCGTGCATACCGATTTGACCTAACGAATTCAACCGCCACTGCTACCAGTGCTTAACCGTAATTAATGAAGTGGCTTCTGGTCACTTAAATTTTGCGTCTTTATTTATCAGTGATATTTGTTTAGGAAATTATTTTTAAAAACATTCGTATAAAGCATTGTAAATTAATTAATATAATGGTTCTGTTACTTAAGCTGACATTATTATAAAATTTTTAACATGTGATTTTAATCTATTTGAGTCATCAAAATAATCTTTTGTAAAATACAACATAAAACTATGGGTATTTTTTTTATGTTACTTAGTCACTAGGTTTCATATAACTATTACAACTATAATTATTTATAGTTATTTTATAATTATAACAACTACGATTTCATAATTATAAATATTTATAGTAGTTATGATTTCTTAATTATTATAATAATAAATTAATTCATATTATAATAATTATAAAATTATAATCAATACAATATAAAAATTAAATAAGAGATTTAAATAAAAGATAATAATATTGAAGAATATTTGAATAAATATATATAATATAATAATGAGATGGAGCGTCTTGCCTCTGGGACATAGCTGAGTTGATTACGACGGATCAGACTCTTGCAGAAGAGGACAAGGATTCGAATCTTGATGAAGCCGAGCAATACCTTCATCCGTCATGACCAACTACAATTTCTCGATTTACTTTCTTATAGATGGTCGTGGAACCGCTGGAGTAGCAAATTTTACCTTTTTGCAAAAGAGATGGGACGTCCTTCTAATAAAAACTTTACAATAAGATGTCCTTTGATGATTGATTTTTACTAAGAACTTATAAAGAACTGAACACCAAGAGACTTTGTAAGGTAAAAAAATATATACATGTGAAGAAACAGCCATACAGCAAATTGTAATGTTTCACTTTATTAAAGTTTAATTATGCACTTAAAGTCACTGATGGCCATTTAGGCCTGATAAATTATTTCAAAACAGGTACTATCTTTTTTGTTCCCCATCAGTAAGATAGAACGAGTGGGATTTCTTTGTTTATACTTTGCATTACATCTTCGAGGCCCCTGCGGTAACTCTGCTCAAAGCGATGGCAACTTTCGATCCAGACTGACGTCCCAAGTGCTTGGAAATGAAGTCACCAGCCGCCATAAGCTTCGTTAAATCCACGTTTGTTGTTACGCCGAGACCATTAAGCATGTACACAACATCTTCAGTGGCGACATTGCCGGAGGCTCCCTTTGCATATGGGCACCCGCCCAGTCCAGCGACAGAAGAGTCTATTACACTGATCCCCATCTGTATCAAATAGCAATGGATCAGATGAAAAACAAAAAAGAAAACTTGGCATGGCATTCATCCCCAATAGCCTGACAAAATCATTGTTTGCTTACTTGGAGCGCGGCGAATATATTTGCGAGTGATTGGCCATAGGTGTCATGGAAATGGACAGCAAGCTTGTCTACTGGGACGACAGACATTACAGCATCAAGCATTGGACTTACAGTGCCTACAAGGAATAAGTGAATAAAAGGGATCAAAAGTAGAAAAAAATAGAAGAATGTTTTTTTTTTGTTTATTAGGAAGAAATAGAAGGAAAAAATGATGAGATTCATGACCCCACTTTCTTGGAACTAATTACTAATCGATGCAACAGTATATAGGTGAAAAACTGAAAGGAAAATATAGCTAAAATTATATTTTCTGCCTTCTAATAAAAGATTCATGTGTTATATTAGAATGAAACCAATGGTTTAAGGATATTGAAATTTCATGTGTTAATAAAGATCATGAAAACATGGAAACTGCACAGAGACAGAATCTTGTACATACGACTGCACTATAGTATCGCATTGCTACATTTTGATGTATGTGCGCAAATATTACCTGGAGTACCAACTCCAATTGTATCACCAAGTGAAATTTCATAACAACCAATATCATAAAGCCGTTTAGCCACATGCGCCACCTTTTGTGGAGGCACTGGTCCCTCAACAGGACAACCCACAACACAAGACACATACCTACCAATTAAAATCCCTAGAGTCAGTCAGATTTATCTTACCAAATAACAAGGCCATAAAATGTATATGAAAATAGCAACATGACAAAGAGACCAGTGGTATGAATGGCAGTTTTCCAATGTGAGGAATGATCACGCTTAAGTGTATTTAACAATGTAATGGTAGTTAAAAACAAAAGAATAGTATGCATAAAGTAGAGAATATAAACTTGAGGGAACAAAAGAAACAATCTTCCAATTATAAAGCAAAATAACAATCTTTTTAGCAACTATATGCAAACACCAGAAAATAAGATCATACTCCAATTAAGGATGACCAAAACATTTAATAGAGAAACTACATGGATCTCCTCATAAGGCCTAATTAGTCTTGGAAGTTCTGAAATTATACATGTCCTGAATTGGTGAATGCACCAATCATCATTCACAATAACTCTAGTTGTCAGGAAAGCTAACTTCCTAGCTATATTCCTAGCTATAAGCAGCAGAGAATAGCCATATGTCTACCGCGCTGCTAGAGGGCCTAAGGCAATTCCCAATGATTAGACATCAGCAAAGATGGCGGTTAAGCTCACTTAAATTAATAACCCCCAACAAGGGACTAGTCAAAGAGAGTCATTGTCCCCCAATAAAGTTAACACTCTTAATGCAACTAGTCATGATGATGCTCTAGCATTGCTTTGAGACTTTGATGATCTTGGCAATTAAATTGAAAAAGAAGCTTGAACTAAATTGATATTTATTTAAGCAAAAAATATAGAAATATATTTTCTACTGATAGGGTAGAGAAGACATTATCATTTTCTCGTGTTGTTTAGGGACACTTCAGAGGTACTAATGCATTTTGAAACTTAGATGGGTCCCAATGTAAAGTGGGGATCTTGTAATTTACCGTTTTTATGTTGAAGGATCAAATTGCAAAAATTGGCCACTTATTCTTGTTAAAATCTAGTTTCACTAATTAACACTGAAATATACATAAACAATTAACACTATAGACAGAAACAGATTATTCCAAATCACAGGTCAAATTTGGGGCCTTCAGCAGTTCAGCTTGAAACTATTTGAAGTTTGATGTAAGCTGCATTGGGATTCAACTTTTCTTTCATAGCACTCAATCTGATTCAGATTGGGAAATATTGAGTCAGTACAGCTTCATTTCCAGTTACCTTTTATCTTCTTCAGTCATTTTCTCTCATTGCCTCACCACATACAATGCATGGCACACAATATGTCTCTTGTTCTCCATCCAAACACATTCAAATTAAGCCTAAACACATGTACATCTTGTAGATTTCTTAGTTAATCGGGACCTTGTTGGATGGCGTCATAGCTTGGAAGCATTTAGACAGTCCAAACAATTGGGAGAACTAATCAGAGCATCATAGCACAATAACTCTAGAAAATGCTTATTTATCTTTGACTGATCATATCCAAAGGACAGATGAAAGAAATTATTCCCCATTTGTATCTCCTTTGAGGAATTGAACAAAGGGCATAATTCTTCCCCACATTTATTGGAGGAGAGGGAAATGGGAAAGTTTTTTTTGTCAAAATTACATTTCAATTACTTAAAAAACAAAAATAGTAAATAGATAAACTTCAAAAAAATAATTTATATTTTTTTTTGTTGCAAAATTTTATGTTTGAAA
The DNA here is from genome assembly GCF_044706935.1 of Curcuma longa. Lineage (NCBI taxonomy): Eukaryota > Viridiplantae > Streptophyta > Magnoliopsida > Zingiberales > Zingiberaceae > Curcuma > Curcuma longa. Next base: position 7,436,720 of record NC_133864.1, on the reverse strand, counting down.
CCAAATTGGTCACTTTCTGCACACTTTGGATGGAAGTCCAAGGGAAAGTGGGAGAATCACTTCCGCTCATGCACCTTTCCCTCTCTCCATTTCTTCATAAGAGAACAAAGGAAAAGGTGAGCCTTGCCCAACTTTTCCCTCACCTTGTTTCTCTCCCTCATTCTTTCCATCGTAGGAAAAACAAGCTTGGGATTGAGGTCACTCTAACATCAGTTATTGGTACCATCACCATAAGACAAACTTATCCCAACTATTAGAGGTCAGGTACATGAAACTTATCGCTCCAATTTTATGAAGAGATTATACCACTAAAGATATTGAAATCAAATAAAATTTTATTAAATTAGCTAAACCTCTATGTTCTCCCCTTCATATTTGTCTACTATAATTAGTGTCTATCGTCCACTTTGATCATGCCTGATGCCACTATAAAAGATCACCAATACAATCAATACCAATAAAGTAGATGCTCATATCTACCACCATAAACTGTGCCTATACAACTTAAAAGCAATGTACCTAGAATGTGAAATCACTTCCACTACAAAACAATGCAACAAAATCTTGGTCTCCATGGTAGAAACAATACACTGAACATCTCGTGCATAATCAAGATCGGGTTTTCCCAACACAAACACACAAGAAAATCGAGAACAGTGATATAATGTGTGATTTGGCTTAAGCCTACTTGTTGAAGAGAATAAAAGATCATAAAATATGAGAGATTTTGTGCATAAAAAACTTCAACGAGTCTTTCACATTGCGTATAAAAGCCCTCTTACTGTGTTGATCTTAGCCACTTATCTATTAGTGTGAATCAGAACGTCACAACACAACCAAAGATCATAGCAGCCTAGTCCAATGGCCAAAATTTGACATGGCATTAGGATTAAAAACCATGTTAAATACCTAATGTATATCTTGTCAAATTAGACAGTTGGACTAAAGGAAGGATTCATCTGTTATTTCGAATTTGGAACTTTAATCAATTTTCATTCCCTCATTACAATCAGGATAGAATAGAAAGGATCTTCACTCCCAACAGAGCTCCCTGATACTCTCTGTTTGCTTTGTGTTGTCTATCAATTTACTCTCCTAGGTTACAACTCTCATTTCATCAATTGACCTCTTCTCCACACTCTGTCCACCATTTTTATAATGTTTTCACTCCTTGAGATTGTTTTAGAATTGAGGTAGTCTAGGCAGCATACTATTTTGGATTGGGCAAAAAAAAGTTGCCTTCTTAAAGAAAAAAAATCAAGGAAGAAATTTCAGTTTAGTATGCTTGAACTTATTGAAAAATAAGTAGGAACATCATACCCACGAACAGGTACTGCCAGGCCTTTTGCAGCAGTAACAACCTTATGGTAACGTTCAAGACTTTCTTCAATGCTGCAATTGATGTTGGACACAGAGAAGGACTCAGAAGCTGATGCAAAGACAGCAACTTCCTTTGCACCAGCTGCAATAGCTGCTTCAAAACCCTGAATACTCAATAGTTTAAAACTAGTTCATCCTCCAATAATTATAATGATATTCCATATGCTTAGGCCACACTTAAAAAAATAAGCCTACTTTGAGATTTGGAGTCAAGACTGGGAATTTGACACCAGGTACGAGTGGAATTGATTGCATGACATCCCTTGCATCCGCTAGCTATTGGCAAATGTGAAGAATTAAAAGATTAACATAGAAAAACTGTCAGCAGAACAATGCAAAAAATTCATGTCTACAGACATTTTTTAGGTTTACCATGATAAAGTTGAGAATTTAGATATTCATCTTTTGTCCTGGGATCAATTTTCATCAAAGTTCAAAGTATGAACCATTCAGTGTAATTTTGGATCCTTCATACTTACTATCCTAAGAATATGTGAATTTGCATATTCAATTTCTTCTCTAACAATAAAAGAAAGATAGATAAGAAATTGCCACTCCAATAGTTCATGTTAGAGTGACTCAACACAATAAATATAAAGTGAGACTAAGGCACCTTTGCTTTATTGAATTTGGAGCGAAGAGAACTGAATTTGACTCCCTGTAGGCTCACTATATTCCTTTCTTGAAATATCAATCGCATAGTCTGTGATTTAAGCTATATTTTTTCTTATAGTAGTGAAAGAGATGAGAATTCAATGTAGTGTTAGGCCCTGTACTTTCAAACACAGACAAACAGAGACCCAAATTCCCCTTGTATTCAAATTCTTAATGGATTATTGTAAGTAAAAGCAAATTCAAAAGTCAAATTTCAGATAAATAGGATCATGTAATGGTGAGAGAGATTCTACCTGTGGAACCCATTTTGGAGAGACAAAACTTGTAGCCTCAATAACAGATAGTCCAGAGGAAACCAACTTTTGTATCAATTCAACTTTTACAGGTGTAGGTATAATGAGTTTTTCATTTTGCAATCCATCTCGGGGACCAACTTCTACTATCTTGACAAATCTTGGCATACCTTTGAGGATCTGCAAGACATGTTAATTAATCTCTAATTATTTGGTTTACTTAATTGGATAGCAATAGCAAATGAATCAGCATAAAAAGGAAATGATTGTCACATTGCAAAATTAGCATACATGACTGAACTGTGACACTGCTTCAACCAATACATAGTTTTTATGGTCTTGACCACAAAGTCTCCCCACATTGGATGTGAGATTATTCCTATTGGGGCGGAAGCGACAAGATTAAATACCTCACAACAATGACATTATATGGATTCAAACCCAAACATTAACAAAGACTCTTCTAGATCTATCTTGCTTACCACTAGACCAACATATGTTGGTCAACTAACACTTAATTATGAGATACATCATAGAGATTGTTGTTGGATTTCTATTATAAACCTTGAAAGTAGATGAAAAAGGTGATTCAAGACCATGGTCTGCATGATTTACTCGTACGACATATCTGACAATATGTAGTTGATATGGAACAGTAATTCTGATCCTTGATATTAACACTAGAGTTGAGATTTCTCAGTTTTAGGCAAATGAAACAATGCAAAAAGATGGATATACAGTAATTTAGCTTATCATAGTGTACTGGTTTAGATAGCTTACACTATTCATGGCCATCTTCCAATTATGTTGAGAAACAGTAAATAATACACTATAGAAGTCCATTTTACAGTGTGGTTAAGATCGTCCCAACAAATCTTGTCTACTATGATCTACTTATCTGAACAATATTCAGCTATAAATAACTACCTGATCAGTTAATCAATCATAAGATATTTCCTCTAGCAGAATTAACCTTCATTTTAAGAGAACTTGAAGAACTGGTGGATAATCATCATACAAAGAAAGTCATTGAGTGGCTAATGCAGATAATTAATAGTAGTTAGCAAAAAGGGAAACTAAACTTCAAATCCTGTACATTTATGTTGTTCTTCATCCTACAGAATAGCTCCTATATTTTTTCTTTAGTGAGAAATTATTATGATTCATAATTTGAACTTCGAAATCTCATACCATACTGAGCTGCACAGTCAACACATATTGTTTCAGTAAATTATTGAAATCTGATACAAATTCTCTCCTGTGTTGTTTGTGCCCGAAAGTATAAATAGGCCATAGTTGTGTTGTGTCCGCCAATAGACGTGTCAGGTTGAGCATGGTTGACTTTCTTTGGGTCATGCTCTAGCCAGCCCAAGCCTGTGGGCAAACGGGTCATGCTCTGCCAGCATGGGGCTAGGGGCAATGGGTTGTGCTCTGCCTAGGACCCATTGAATCCGATTAACTTTTAGTATTTAAATTTTTAATTCATATTTTTGTGATTGCTAATTGACATACTTACTAAAAAAAAGTGGAAATGGATTAACTTATTTCAACATGCTTGAACAAATTTTCAGCATTAGGACATAGTATAATATGACAAAATTTATTTTAATTAACTATCTAATTTCTATAACCTTATTTTTACAAGTTAATAGACTAAAGAAATTATTAAGGAATAAAAACCACTAAGTTCATCTCAGCATGCTTTCATGTATATGTTTCAAACCCATACTATTACAACCAAGGATCAAAACTCCTACATGGACTTTAAATCTTGTGCACACAAGTATGTCTCTTCTTATTCATTTTCTTCTTCATCTCCTTTCTCTATTCACCTCTAATTCGCCACCGACACCAGGCATTAACACTTCGGCATAATATTGAAACTGTACCATATCAGTTAAAAACTAAAACTCAGGAACAAGCTAAGATTCAAACCTTCATTCTGCCACATACCTCCTGTTATAAAAGGTATGAGTTTAAAAAGTCATTTATGACATCCTCTTGTGTCAACCTGCCAGTCCATGAACTGGGAGATCCATTGCTTTAGTGCAATTTGCAAAAAATTCATGTCATTAGTGAGCTCAACCAGATAATCAAATAATATGCTGCCTGGTCACTATGCTATCCATGTTCTCAGGCTTGGAAGCATTGCTTTTATCATTATCCAAACAATTTAGAACATCTCTATAATCTTTTGAAACTGCCCATTCATGCAAAGTCAATGTTCTTAACACCTTATCTTGAGGACAGTATTTCATGTTAGAACGCACAAAATAATAATAATAAATGAAAATAGAACACCAAACTTTTTAGAGCATAATTTTCAGTAGATGTTCGTCAAGAGGCTCGAAGGGAGTAACTCTACTTAGTTGGCTATACACATGCAAAAATAGCTCAGAATTTACATAATGGCTAAAGTTATGTTTGCATTTTAGTTAATATTTCAAAGGATATACACATACAGCCATGCAGAAGATCATATTCACCATGTTACAAAAATGATAATGATCATATATTGATAAGTTGGACAATGATATTTATTTATGTAGGACATAAACTGACTCCCATAAAAGAAGTTACCGTGTATAATGTGCATCACGTTTGATATTGACACTTTAAAAACGGCAATTTCTGATACTGATACCAACAAACCCATTTACAAGAAAGAAACCATCAAGAGGATTTAAATGAAAGAAGGAGGTTCAATTTGAGCATAACCTTGTCCGTCATTCCTTTTAGTTCCATTTCGCTGGAATAGGATATATTCTGATAATTTTGCAGACGCCATGAATCGCACAAAATGTTCAAAATCATCGGATTCCTATTAGTGTGTAATATTTTCCCACTAAGGAGATCTCCATGGAAAATATCCCTTTGTTGTCTTCTCCAACTATATTCTTCACTGGAAAGAAAAAAAACAGTTGGTTATGGCATCATATCCTGGAAATGTTATTTTGAGAGGAGAAAATGACAGTGAAAAATATTACAAACTATGGTAGACATGTGCAACTCAGACTATGGTAAACAATATTTTATACATGTTATTCTATTGTACCCAACATTCTAATATCACAAATATGATCAGCATCGAAGTTAAATTACTTATATTAATATAGTTGAGAGAAGAAAAAATTGTAATGTTATCATTTGCTGAAGGAGATTGTAAGTTTATAACCCATTTATGTAATGTTATCTTATTATTTGAAATAATATGTATGAGACTGTCTTGTATTATTATAATTTCTAACAATACCACTAACTAATTAATAAAAAACATAACTTATTAGTTCTAAAAACCCCTTTAAGATAGCTAGACATAGATATTATTGAGTTTAGCTTCTTTCATTAAATATAGAGTCCTGAAAAGCTGAAAAGACACACAATGGAGATGACAAAAAAAACATGATATCAGTATAGTGGTTGAGAAGCATGATGATGTGACGTTATGGACTAATTTTCAAAAACCTGTAGATGATGACAACAAGCTTCAAGAGAGATCTTCAAATGACTAGACTGTACTAGAATCCCAAATATATGTGGTGTGATGAAAAGAATAGCAAAAGATTCAGTACTACTAAACCTAAAGATAAAGATAACTGATAGCAAATATATCTTCAGAGAAAACACAATCCTTAGAGAATGCAACAGCAACACAAAAATATTATTAAACATTAACTGGATGACGAACATTTGTGTTGCTGGATAGTTGATCATAGATTTTGAGTAAAAGATGAAGCTTACTTGCTGGTGTTAGACTGACTGCACCCTCTAGTCTCAGTTAGGCAAATACCCATATCCATTTTAGCAACCTTTGAAGTGTTCCTTTGAAGCCTACCTAAGTCACTCGATCTTGGAATGTTGTCAAGACTCGGAGGGTCTTGTAAGGTTGGCATCTTTGAACTGGATGTCAAATTAGAAATTGGAGAAAAGGCTATGGAGCAGAAAGTAGTCCACCTTCCACGCTTAGAGAAAATGTTCAAAGATAGCATTATGTCAAAAGGATTGCATGGGAGTTTGAAGCACTTGAGAAGAAACTAAAACAATACTTCAAGTGCCTGATTACTGGAAAATTCTGCAGTGGAGATACATAAAATCATTCAGAGACACTTTATAACAATATTGCCAAATTCAAATAAAATTATACAAAATACATTTGTACTTAACAGAGAGCAAAATATAGGGTATACATGTCAACAAAATGAAGAAGAAAAAACGGTTCTACAGAGACCATTTTCCAGTAAATTCCTTCATTTATTTGAACTCGACATAATTATTCCTAATATGATAATGACAAACCTTCATTGGCACTGACTATAGAGCCAGTCAATGATATGATTAGAAGATATCATTAAAACATGCTTAAACATGTCTCTAGGAAGATCATTATATCCATTAACAAGAAAGAAGGGTCATTCAAATTAAAACAACACAAAGATAGGAATATGACAGAGTTAGAATTTGCAGAAACCACTGCCGATTTTATAGATCGCACAAGAAAACATGAGCCAATTCAGCTGCTATTCTGTTAGCTAATTCCCTTCCTTCTCTAGAAAACACTACACCAATGTAAGGAGTCGGTGAACACAACTTGGATGAGGCCTATTTACGTTGACCGATGACTCAGGAGTCACTCTCTTAGCCAGGGTCTCCGTATTAATCCCACTTCTCCCGTTGAGAGCTTCCAATTGTAAAAAATACAAACTGGGACGTCTTCACTTTCCGCTTGATTATTTATTTGGAGTTCAACTTTATCTCTCTACGCAAAAGAGCCTGGATTAATGTTGAGCATCCCTAATTACAAGATGGGATACTTACACGAGTAGGAAAATCCTTTCCTTGGTGTCGAAAGTTCCAAAATCCTTCCTCAAATTGCTGCCCAAAAGAAGAGAAACACTACCCTCGCAGCATCCCTTGATCCAATGCCCAAAATAGAATATCACCAGCCTAGAGAGGGTGACTAGACCTTACGATCCGTCGATCAAAAACCCCCTTCTCACTGTCACGGACGATCCACGACTACACGAACTCGTCGATCACTGCTGACCGGCTGCGATTGCCACGGCGATGGGCGCGGCTGCTGCAAGCGGCGACTGGGCGACGGCTGGACGCGGGCTACGCGCGGACCGAGACTGATGGAATCAGGGAACGAAGACGTTAACCGGAGCGGCGATCGGGCGGCGATCGAGAGAGAGAGGCGACGGTGACGTCGGCACGGTGGGAGGGGAGAGGATTTTTAATAGATAACCCAAAACTTTACCAAGCCTGGGCCAAACTTCAGGTAAATTTGCATATTATCATTCTGATAATTTTATATAATATTTATTAAATATTTTAAAGTGATTAAATAACCAAAAAATTAATCATATAATAATTTTATTTTAATTGTGATTTGAAAGTGATCTCATGACTTAAATTGTTATAATTTTTTTTTTTAGATCTGTACTTTTAAAGTGATAAAATGATTAAAAAATAATCATATAATAATTTTAAATAGAAATTATTTTGAACGCAATTTACCAATTTTGGCTAGACAAATCATGAAAACCAATTTTTAAAAATTAAAATTGTATTTTTATTTTAACTCAGACAGAAATGAAGATTTTATCAAAATTAATTGTTCATTTTTTAAATATAAATTACAATAAAGAGCGTTATTATAGACCTATAGATGTGATAAGAGAAGTGAAGGCGCCTCTTTCTACATCTTTTTTATCATTACTCGTACGATGAAGAGAAGAATGTAAATTTTTTTTTAAAAAATGTAAACTAATTCTAATATAGGATCTTATGGTAAATTTATAGCAATTTGTGAAACAAAAATAAAAATGTAGAAGTGAAATAAAACTATAAATATAAATCAAGATTAGAAGTTATGATATTGAAATCGCTAAATCAAATCAACCTGATGATCAATAAGCAAACGAATCGACAGATATACCTTCCGTAGGAGTTAAAACTCCACGAAGACCACAACACTTTATATAATTTCAAAATTCAATTTCATTATCAACCTATAATAATAATGAAAAAATAATAATAGATTTCTACACATAAAATTCACAACCACTAAATCACTCATAATCAAACCAATAGTTAGATTATTTTATTGGACTAATTCCTTATAACATGTAAAAAAAACAAAATCCAACAAAAAAAAAACTAACAGAAAGCAATTGATAATCCTCCTCAATTCCATATAATAGTACGAAGTGGAATGGACTTCCTTAACAACGATATCTCACACAAGACCCATTATACATAAGAGGTTTGAAATTTTTAAATCCATCTATTAAGTCCATCTGTGCTTCTTAATTTAGTTATCTATTACATGTATAAATGTTGGTCGGTGCCACCCCAAGTTGTGTTAGTAGAGGATGTGTTGAGCAACTGGTGATTCACATCTTCGTACCATTCATTCTCTTCTCGTGTTATGAAACAAGCCTCTATTTGATAAATTCAAAAACAAAAAAAAATTATAACTGTATTTTTATCTTATAGTGATCGATCGATGATAAATTTTACCTGAGAGAAACGCATCCTTGCATTCTGATGAATGACCCAACGAGCCGATCCCTACAATGGTACCTCCACTGTTTGTAATAGAAAGCATGCTTTCATTAACTACTAACAACAATCGAACCCGTGATTTCTAAGTCACACGATAACAATTTTACCGTTGCACCAAAACTCTTACCTTTCTTTGACGAAAGCAATGAGGCATTGTTCTGGGTTGGCTTCTTGCATAAATTTCCTCAACATTTTAAGGGAGGAAAGTACTTGGAAACCAAGAGTCTCTACAAAAGATGTTTTGGTAAAAATCAAAAGGGCATCCCTTATTTTCATTAAACAAAAACACTTACCTAAATCATTGATAAGAGCATCTTGTTGCTGTCCATATCGAACGACATTCTTAATCAACCTCCACGGGTCAAATGAAGTTGTCGTCTTCAGCCGAAGCCTCTGCACAAGAACACCCAGCTCCAGGAGCATTAGTACTGTATCTCTTCAATCTCATCGCTTAAAACGAGTTTCAGCAGATAGAACTCGACTCACACTGTAAACATCCACAATTGAGCATCCTTCTTTCGGCTTGATCATCAGCACAGGGAACTGGAATGGCACTGGGGATGTGATGGCCTCGACTACCTCTCCTTTGCCATTGCAATAGGCTGTTCCATGGGAGAAATAGAAAGGCACTTGAGGGCCGACTTCACTCGACCAATGCTTAAGCCTCTCTTCACTAACTGGATCCCAACTCAGCTCGTTAGCAGCCCAAAGGGCAGTTGCAGCATTGCTGCTGCCCGCATCTCCCACACCTCTCACTTTTCTTTTAATGCACACCTGCAATCACCAGCTACTCCTTAAGGTTAGCACTTATCCATCCGAAGCTTAGAACCGATCGATCGTTCGGTCGCATACCGAAAAGGAGGTTTTAGACCGGGTCTTTCTTCTGTAGAGCTCCAGTGCTCTGCTGATCTGTGACTGAATTGCCAACAAAACAAGCTCCAGAGTATAATTCTCAAGGAATATCAATGAATGAATGAAGAAGAGATTCATATACCAAATTGGCCTCGTCGATTGGGACGCCGGAAACATTGAACACCTCGTCTTTAGCCCTGTCCGGCAGCACAGAGAATTCAATCGTGTCCCCCAAGCTCACTGCCTGCGTGCAGTTCAAAGAGAGTTGTCGAATCCAAACAAGATCAAGTGCAGTAGTATCCACCACGCCTTACATGGAACAGAGACGTCGAGACTGAATCGGCCTGCCGCTTTCCGTCTGCCCTCGTCAGCTCTATCTGCAGCTAGCCCGAAGAGTCACCATTCCTTAGGGAGTGAGGGTTAGGGAGAAGACAAACCAAAGCCGGTGGTTTCACAAACCTTGCAGGGGGAGAAGAGGGTCAAGCTCAGAGGTCTGTTAGCATTCCCCCCGTACTCCCGGCTGAAGTCTCCTATGTTAATGCCGCACGCGATCTGAACAAAACTCATGAGGATTGCAAATATGTGACTGAAACTCAGAAACAATGGAAATCGAACACAGGGGAAGAAAGAATCGCAGAGAGAAGTGACCTGTGGTGCCCTTGGGGACTTGTCGAAGAGGGTGTGTGATTTCTTGGCATCACGGCTTGAGCTTGAAGGGAAGAGGACGAAGAGGGAGGAGGAGGAGGAGGCGTTGGCCATCATGCTTACTTTCCTTTCTCCCTCTCTCTTTCTTTCTTTCTTTCTTTGGTTCTTCGTTTCTTGTTTTGGGAAGGAGACGAGTCAACTCTAGACCGGTTAAATAATCACTTGCAGTGGTTGTTCGGATCCGCCACCTTTTATGCTGAATCACCCTTCTACAATCCAAAATTACAAAACAACATAATTGCCCGTGATGAAATATTTAAAGGGTAAAAGAAGATTAGAAATTTTCTCTTTTTAAGAGGGTCATTAGGGAATTTATCATGCGAGGAAATAGTCAAAGTAATGGTTGATGTGTTAGTTGTTTATTTTTTTGTATCTATTTGACAAATATATGGATGTGATAAAATATAATATAAATTATTTAAAATATTGTATTTACGATAGTGTCCTTAAAACTATTGAATAATAAATATAACGCGTAGCTTAAAAGGCTAAAAGAAGTAGAGCTTTCTGGCTTAAAAGTAGAGCTTTCTTGTTTAAAATTAGAGTCTTCAATTTAATTGAAGTAGTTTCTTTTGGATCAGTCCGTTTCATAAAATTATTAAGTAGATTAAATTGATATTTTATCAACGTGGCCAATATGGGTCGATCCCCAGTGGACTTGGTTGACCTGCCGATTAAAAAAAAATAATTCTTTTAAAATTTAAAATAAAAGTAAAAAATTTTAATAGACTCGTGAGTTTAACCCATTTAATCTGTAATCAAATATAAATTTTTTAATATACATTTTTTCTATTTTTTGATAGACGAGTGAACTTAATGTACTTAATCCACCATCTAAACATAAAAATTTTCTAACCCCTAAAATAGTAGGTCAGCCCCAGCCTTGTCATATTATGAATTAATGATGGATTATTTTATCCCATCATAGGTTGATTCATTTAACCATACTACTTAAAAAGGATGAAATACATGAAAATTAAAATATTTTTCTTTCTTTACTTTGTGATATAAAATTTAACATATTGATTTTCAATCTATTCAAAATTGGATGAGCAAAAATTAAAAGCCTCCTCAATGGGCACTCCATTAATGATTTTACCTCAAAAATATATTTTTATTCAACGTTATTGTAACATTTACTAATAGTTACTATAATGGATAGAGGTCACTGAGTAACTGTGATAATATATAAAAGTTATTCAATAGATTTAAAATGAATTTAAGACTTACACTATATAAAAATTATTAAATGGTTGTTACAATGTATATAAGTTAATCAGTAATTATTATAATATATTTATGATGAGTTTAAAGTTAGAGTTACAACGATTACATAATAGCTTTTACAATTATTTTAAAATAATTTTAATAGAGTTTAAATAATTTTGACTAAGTTGATAAATAATATTTTGATATAATATTATTTAGAGACTATAAATCGTAAATCATAAATCATAAATCTTAAATTCATTTTAAATATATTGTAGCAACTACTGAGTAACTTCTATATGTTGTAACAATTACTGAATAACTTTTACACAATATAAATTTTAAATTCACTTTAAATATATTATAGCAGCTATTAGTTTCTACATGTTATAATAATTACTTGATATTTTCTATATAATATAAAATCTAAATCATAAATTCATTCTAAATACGTTATAATAGTTATTAGATAACTTCTACCCATTATAATAATTATTCAATAACTTTTAAATTTTATAATAGCTATTAATAGTTACGTACTAGAGCAAGAAGAATTTTTGAAATAAAATTATTTAAAATTTATTTATTTAATTTTAATTAAAAATAGGAGGTGCAATTTTTCAAATGATGATTTTTGTCCCTATGATACATGACCACTTAGTTACTAAGAGACTGTAAGCTCACAATTTCGGTGACAATACTCTCTTCTATTGTGATCAATTGTAATTTTTTGATTTACCTCATCACATATGATCATGGGACCGACTGTGTGGGCGATGGATTTTACCTTTTACAAAAGACTACAAGCTCACAAATATATCTGCAAGAATGGAACCCTAATTTCTTGATGTCACAGGGTTTGGATTTTTATTTTTTAAAAATGATTTTTTTTCTGGATGAATTTCCTGTGATGTTATTCACAAGAAAATTTCTAGATTTAAAAACACCATTATATTTTAAAAGTGTTTGTTATAGATATTGATCAGATCTGATGTATCAAGATAGATTCAAACCTTCTTCCTCATCAGCGCCCACCTAATCATCTCTCGCTTTCCAACCGTCAAAATCTCGCTCCCGCGGCCCACGCCAACCCGCCCGCGGCGCCGGCCGTCGTCCAACGCATTCCTGTCTCGCCCATCGCGAACGCTGGAGAAACCGCACGCGGAACTCGGCGCCGCAGCTTTGTCCCTCGCCGACAAAGCGCCACGCGGATCTTTCGCTCTCTGGGGTTTGATGACTAACCCCCCTCTGTCCTCGCTCCTCCAGCGGCGCACGTCTCCGTAGCTTCCTTGGACGTTTCGCCCTCTGCTCGGGCGGAGAATTTTAAGCCTCCTTGGACTATTTGGTTGCTGTTTGCCTCATAAAAACCTAATATTTCTTCAGCCGCAACCCTAAATAGGCGGTGGTATCGCTGCGATTCAGTGTTGGTTTCAAGCATTTTTTGCGTCTCCGCCTTGATTCTGGAGTGTTGAGGAGGAAGAAGACGAGAAATTAGGGGGAAAAAAGAGAGGAGCTTAGGGGCTGTCGGTGGGGAAGAGTTTTTTTTTTTCAGCAGAAGATCCCCTTTTGTTGCTGCTCCCCCCATAAAGAACCAATCTTGTTGGGGCGCTCCATAAAATAGACGGTGATATCTCTGCAACTCAGTGTTATTTCAAGCATTCTTCGCGTTTCCGCTTAGATTCTCGAGCGTCGAGCGATAAAAAAGGCAGTAATTTAGGGGAAAAGGTCTTGTTTCTTGGGGCTGTCCGTGGAGAGAGTTCTATTTGGCAAAAAGATCACCTTTTTTAGTTCCAAGAATTCAGAATTGCCCTTCTTTGTGATCTTTGCCGCTGCTATTCTTGCTCGTTAATTTCAATTAACGAGACATGGTGGACACCGTCGACGGCGCCCATGGCTCTCCCCAATCCAACGGGTCCGCTGACTGCCACAGCAATGGCGCTGAAGAGAGGCTCGAAGAGCTCCGTCGACTCCTCGGCAAATCGGAGGGAGACTTGCTCAAGATTGTTGGTGTCGGCGCCGGCGCGTGGGGGACCGTCTTCGCGGCCCTCATGCAGGACGCGTACGGCCAGTTCCGCGACAGGGTCCAGATCCTGATTTGGCGGCGGCCGGGGCGGGCAGTCGACCGCGCCACCGCGGAGCACCTCTTCGAGGTGATCAACTCGAGGGAGGACGTCCTCCGGCGGCTGATCCGCCGCTGCGCCTACCTCAAGTACGTCGAGGGCCGGCTCGGCGACCGCACTCTCTACGCCGACGAGATATTGAAGGACGGCTTCTGCCTGAACATGATCGACACGCCGGTTTGCCCGCTCAAGGTCGTGACCAACTTGCAGGAGGCGGTGTGGGACGCTGACATTGTGGTGAACGGTTTGCCGTCCACGGAGACCCGAGAGGTGTTCGAGGAAATTGCTCGGTACTGGAAGGAGAGAAGAAGTCCCCCAATAATCATCTCTCTCGCCAAGGGCATTGAGGCAGCTCTGGATCCCCTTCCACGCATCATCACACCTACTCAGATGATTAACCTTGCAAGTAATCGATCTCTCACACCCAAATTCCTTAAGATGTTCTTACTTTCTTGGTTGATTACTTGATCAGTCAGTGTTCTTTGTTCTGATGAGAAAATTTCTAACTTTTATATGCTTGATGACATGGTGAAACACCAGATGAAGAACCTACTGTAACTTTTCCATTGGTCAAAATTCAATCTTGCTTGATCATTTGTTGCCTCTTCTTCTACCATGATCATTTGCAGCTGGAGTTCCAATGGAGAACATTCTCTATGTTGGCGGGCCAAATATTGCTTCAGAGATCTACAACAAGGAATACGCCAATGCTCGCATATGTGGAGCTGAAAAGTGGAGGAAATCGCTTGCTAAATTCTTGAGGCAGCCCCATTTTATTGTCTGGGACAACAGTGATCTTATCACTCATGAGGTTATGGGCGGATTGAAGAACGTCTATGCTATCGGTGCAGGTAAGGTGTTTCAAGGGATTTTGCAGCTAATTGCCATGATCAACTGTTTATTTATTGTCTCATTTCTTCAGGGATGATAGCAGCTCTAACCAAGGAAAGTGCTACCAGCAAATCAGTATACTTTGCACATTGCACATCGGAGATGATATTCATCACTCATCTATTGACCGAAGAGCCAGAGAAACTGGCCGGCCCATTGCTAGCCGACACATACGTTACCCTGTTGAAAGGTCGCAACGCATGGTACGGTCAGATGCTCGCCAAGGGGGAACTCAGTCTCGACATGGGCGACAGTATCAAAGGAAAAGGTACAATTCAGGTAGATAATCTCGCCTCAACACCGACTCCTCTTGTTTGTGGTTTGGGGTTTCGATTTTCTATGTTTACTAAGAGGCACTCATCTGTTTCAGGGCGTCTCTGCTGTGCATGCATTTTATGAACTCCTGAGTCAAGCCAGCTTAAGCGTTCTTGATCCTGAAGAGAAGAAACCTGTTACTCCAGTCCAATTGTGCCCCATTCTGAAAACACTACACAAGATCTTGATAAAAAGGTAGAGGATTCTTTTTCGTTTGGGTTTCACTGATCATATTTTAAGTGTCGACTTCGTCTGCAGAGAGTTTCCGATCGAAGCAATCCTTCAAGCTCTGAGGGACGAAACGATGAACGATCCGCGCGACCGAATCGAGCTAGCGCAGAGTCATGCTTTCTACAGGCCATCACTCCTCGGCCAGCCATGACGAGCGAGCCACGTTCCTTCCTTCCTTCTACCTGAAAAACTGTTTGGAACCAAATTTGTTGACAGTTCTTCATGTTTGATCTTTTCTTTGGTTTGCATTTTTAATGATCCAGTTCTTTCATTATGTTGTTTTATTAATTAGTCCTTTAAGTTTACAAATAACAATTGTATCGAAATTAATACCAAGGATTATTAAAATTTTGAGATTTATATTAATTAAGGAAAATACAAGGTGAATAATAATAATAAGAAGAAATCATGATAAATATAACGAACGGTTCAGATGACTCGTTTCGTCTGCACCGGCGGAGAGCGATATCTACCCGTAGTCTCTAGAAAGAGAAGCGATCCGAACCGCTACAAACTCCTCCCGGTTACCGACGACGCCGACTCGTGCTCCGCCGGCGTTACGAGAACTAGGCGATGAGCAGATAGCGCAGCCTCGACCGGTGGGCAGGAGAGAGAGCGAGAGGAGAATCGGAGATCAACCCCTTATCCCTCGTTGTTGTGCCTTGTTCGATCTCAAACCCTAAGGAGTGTCCCAGGCGATTTCGGGGTTCTCTCGTCTTCGACGTGTGTTATACTGTCGGGAAGGTTGGATTTGGCAAGGTATGGCACCGGGGCCAGGAGGGGGGCTGCCGCAGCAGCAGTTTCGCTACACGCAGACGCCGTCGAAGGTGCTCCACCTTCGGAACCTGCCGTGGGAGTGCATCGAGGAGGAGATCGTCGTCCTCTGCGAGCCGTTCGGAAGGGTCGTCAATACCATGTGCAACGTCGGCGCCAACAAGAATCAGGCCTTCGTCGAATTTGTGCGTAATGAGCCCTTCTCCCTGATTTACTGTGTTGTTTATAGCATTATGTTTAGTGTATCGCTAAAAAAAACTAGTGAAATCCTAAATTTTTCGACCTCCCAATCTTTGATTTGATTGTTGTTCACGTCTGAACCTACAATCTTAACACGGGGCTCTGGAAATTTGTTGCCCCCCTTGATTTTCTGTCGAGGAATTAGAAAGATAACAGTATATAAAAATCATAAACTGGAAGAAAAGGAAAATTTTCCCCCTAGTACTGAACTCTCGAATTACCAAGATTTCCCGTTGACCTTTACAGCAGCGTGTATCACATCCCTCTGTTGCTTACCCTTTTATACACCAGCATACTAGAACAAAATTAGCTTGTTTACATAGGTTGGACTCTTTCCTCAAGTTCCAGCATCATTTAGCTTGACTCTTGTTTTTACTCCCTTCTGCTAGTATACATGTCCGTGTAATATGCTTGTAAGATATCTTAGTACCAATCTACTAGATTGAAAGAGTTTTCTATTGATATTCAATGTTTAAATTCGTTGTTCATTGTGATCAAACTTGAAAATTACATTTTTTTCTCTTTGAAGGCGGATCTTAACCAAGCAATCTCAATGGTTTCTTACTATGCTTCTTCATCTGAGCCAGCTCAAGTTCGTGGAAAAAGTGTTTATATCCAGTATTCTAACAGGCAAGAAATTACAAACAATAGGAGTACTGGAGAAGTTCCTGGCAATGTTTTGCTTGTCACTATTGAGGGTGTTGAAGCTGGCGACGTCAGCATAGATGTTATTCATCTGGTAAGTTGTTGGTAGAACCCCATGTTACAAAATACAAATAAAACTGTTTAAAGACTATGTTCTTCCTATCAAATAATTGGTTTTTAGTTTATTGGACCTTTTTCAGGTAAAGAACGTGTAATAGAAACCTTGTTGCAAAATAAGGTCCTCTCTCCAATTGTTGTTCTTATTAACTTACTGTGATGTCTAGCTTGCTCATGTTGAGTATGTGAGCCTTGTAAAGAATCTTCTCATTAGGATTTAGGAGACTGATTAATTTGAATTGATAATCTTTTGATGTTAGTTTTGACAATCTTAGTTTTGGATTTTCAAACTTGGGTCTTTCTCAGAATGCGGTTGCTGTTGTATTTCTTTTCAAGCCATTTTTAAGATTGAGTTGCTTTTGTCCTTTATGCAAGTTTTTAAGGTAACTATTTTGCCTTGCATAACATTTTGCTTGAAAAGGTGTATCTACACTCTTGTTTTGAGTTGCATCAGGGTGACTTCATCCATGTTTGAAAGGAAACTCAGTTATGGGTCTAAACTCTACATTTGTAGTCTATGTTAGATGAATTTCTTTATAGCCGTTATAATAAAATGTCTGAAAATTGTTTCAGGTGTTCTCAGCCTTTGGCTTTGTGCACAAAATTGCAACTTTTGAAAAAGCTGCTGGCTTTCAGGTAAGACTTCATCACGCAGTTCTTTGATTAAACTTGCTGGTTGTAACTTTCTTTTGACTGGACCTTCTACAGGCACTAATTCAATACACAGATGCAGAGACTGCTGCTAGTGCAAAACATGCTTTGGATGGGAGAAGTATTCCGAGGTTGTTGATTTTTCCATGTTTTCATGTCAAAGGTATGTTATTCTATTAGGTTTTTTGAATTTATGCTAACTGAATTTGAATATTCCAGGTACTTGCTCCCTGAACATATTACATCTTGCCATTTGCGTATTTCATATTCGGCCCACACAGATTTAAGCATCAAATTCCAGTCTCATCGTAGCAGGTAGAAATTGCTTTGCAATCTGGTGCAAGTAGTTTGTGATTGCATATGGTTTTAGTTCTAGTATCTTGATTCTAAACGCTGTACCTTGTCCTCAGATTCATACATGAAAAGCAACGTCTAGAGTATGATTCATAGAATTTGCATCCTTGTCGCAGTCAGAACCTATCTCAAGAATTATACAGTCTTTTTCCTTTTGCAAGTGCTTGCATCATGATTTCTGATATGTAACCTTTTCGGACAAACATTAGTCTGTGTACAATTAGTTTTGAGGCACAGAAATTCTTTGTTTGACTGTCAGTAAAAAGTGAAAGTGATGGCTCATTAAATCCAATCTCCTTATTAGCTAATGGTCATGTTTTGGGAGAAATGAGTATTTTAGGCATGAGTCTATTTCCAAGTTTGTTTTGCTTGGGACCTTTTTAAAAAAGACACTAATCCCTTGTAATCCCTTATGGAGGATCTCTATATCAATGAAAATTTGAATTCTCCATGTGAGTTTTGTTGGACTTAGTGCTTTATCATGAAGTGTTCCCGATCTTATAATAAAATGGCTCTGTTTTTTTTTTTTATTGTTGCGACTTCCAACATCTGATTCTCTCTTGTAATTTCAATTATTTTAAGCATTATCATACTCAGTAAAAGGTGCTTGCAGCGAACCCGATCTTATAATAAAATGGCTTTTGAGTTTTTTTATATGATTGTTGCGACTTCCACTATCTGATTCATTCTTGTAATTTCAATTATTTTAAGATATCATACTCAGTAAAAGATGCTTGCGCTCTAGTCAAACTGTGTACTGGTATTTAACTTGCCCATGCAAAGCTCTTTCTTTCTCAAGGTTTCCAATTGGGTTTTTAGGGTTTTGACATCTTCACACTAACTTGGTGATAATATCTCAGCCACTGTTACAGTAGCACCACACTAACTTGGTGATGCTAGCTTTTATACAAATTGTTTGCAGCCTAAGTTTTTGTACAAACTTATAATAATCGTTTCTTAAACAGGGATTACACAAATCCTTATCTTCCTGTGAACCCTTCTGCTATAGAGGGAGGTATACTGGTAATTTTTGCATAACTCATCTCTGCCTCTACCTTTTCCCCATGTTCTTCAATGTTCTTATGAGAAGTTATTCACAGCCTCTGTCAGGTCCTGAAGTAAAGAAACAGGAACCTGAGAGTAATGTCCTGTTAGCTACTATAGAGAGCATGCAATATGCTGTGACAGTTGATGTTCTTCATACAGTAAGATATTATTTCTACCTCTTGCAGTTTTTAGTATTTTAAAATTTTAGCCAAAGCATGACTGCTAAGTTGATGTTCTACAATACAGGTATTTTCTGCCTTTGGAACTGTACAGAAAATTTTAATTTTTGAGAAAAATGGTGGTGTGCAGGCCTTGATACAGTATCCAGGTAAAATTTTGAAATCCGATACAGTATCCTAGTAAAATTTTCAATTGAATTATAAAGCATATGTTTTCCAGTCTGGTGCTTCATTCTGATACAGTATCCTGGTAAATTTGTTGTTCATCTATGAGTTAGCTCATTTTGCCAGCACCATCTGCTTGTCAATGCTTGTGCCTATTCAGTGAGTATTCATTTGCACCTGGATGTGCTGTTAGGAAATTATTTCTCAACAAAAGATTTTAATCATTACTAGTTTCTCATTCAGCACAAAATTTTCACTGTGTTAAATAAAATAAAAGTATTTATTTAAAACATTTGTTTTTTTTTTATAGTTAGCACATCAGTATAAATGGATCATTTTGTCAATTTCTCATTGCTCTGTTTTATCAGATACTACTACTGCTTCAGTTGCCAAAGCTGCTTTGGAGGGACACTGCATCTATGATGGTGGTTATTGTAAGCTCCATTTGACATACTCTCGTCATACTGATCTCAGTGTTAAGGTATAGATTAATTCTTTGGATTAAATGGAGTAACCTAGCTCTCAGTTTAAAAAATTTGATTTTGTTAGAAAAGTTCACTAAGGGAAAAGGGAATAGTATTGTATCTGTTGATGTTCTTGTATGCACCGTTTTGCCTGTAATATGATGTTTTCTTCATCTATATGCAATGAAGCTGTCTTCATCTATATTCACCGTTTAAAAAATTCTATGTTTGCATGCTGTTTCTTATTCAGGTGCACAATGATAGAAGCAGAGATTATACTGTTCAGGACTCTAGTATACCAACAATGCCCCAGGCTCCCATTTTGCCGACATCCACTGGTTGGCAAGCATATCCACAGTCTTCGTCGACATATATTGGCAATGATTATCCTATCTCAGGACAAGCAACAATTCCACTGGGTCAGATGCCTACATGGAACATTGGCACCTCAGGCGGAAGCTTGGTGTCAACCTCTGCAAATCCTGTTTCTTATTACCCTACTTCTAGCACCTCTGCTGCTCCTACTTGGGCGCTTCAAGCTTCACAAAGTTCATCTCAGTTTGATCAACTGGCAAATGCACAGCCTCCTGCTGCACCTCAGACTCAGTCTCCCTATTCCGCTCAATAGGCTGCTTATTCTCACATTCTTTAGGTCAGTTACATCAAATGACTGCTGGATGAATTTATTCACCAAAATGTCGTAACAACAGTAAATGGCTGTATGTGTTCATGATCAAGGCTGGCCGATGCTAGCTTTGAACCAGTTGCATCTTTTACTCTCGTCAATATAATTTGCATCTGGTTCTTATTATGCCAATTCTTTTCTTTTTCACATGATGTTTCTCTCTTCTTTTCTATCAAATCCACACTATTTTATGCTTTTGCTTTGTGTGATTCTTTAATTGCTGGTTCTTACAACCTTTACAATATTATGCAGATCTTCTGCTGCCTCGCCTCTTACAAATTGGATGAAACCTGTTTATGTCCTTGAAAAGTTTGATGCTACTAAACTAAATTGTTTGCTCAGATCTACTAAGATCTCCAGCTGATATGCTGTATTTCATTACTATTCCCCTCACTTCAGTTTAAACGAGCCATGACCAGAACAACATGACTTGCAGAGGCATCGAGATATTTCAGTTCTCTGTTCTATTCTGCACTTTCTCAGCATATTTATAATTGCAGAAACTTGATCTGGTATCGTATCAATCTCCATCTGGATTTTCTTGTTTGATCTGGCAAGAAAAAAAAAAGCAATCATGCAAAAGATAGTTTTCATTCTCGCCTAACTGCTGTATGGGAAATGTGCTAAGACGTTGCAACTGTTTGTATGCATGGCAGCAACGGCCGCCAACTGATCTCATTCCATTTACAAACGACAAGCCTCAGCTCGAGTGTCTGTTGCTATAAGATCCCATTCCTACCTCACCACTGGTACTTGGCGGCGATTAGGACCTCCTCGTAGTTCTTTGCTGCGTCGTCCCAGCTCAGGTCCTGCGCCATCCCCCGCTTCTGAAGCCCCTCCCAGCTCTCCTTGTAATTCCAGTAGGTTTTGAGGCAGTTGCCCAGGGCATGGATCAGCTTCCCCGACTCTGCCCGATCGAACGTCCACCCGTACCCGGTCTCATTGTAGGGATCAAACGGGATCACCGTGTCTCGCAGCCCCCCGACGGCGTGCACCACCGGTACCGTGCCATACTTCATGGCATATAGCTGGTTCAGCCCGCAGGGCTCAAACCTCGACGGCATCAGAAGGATGTCGGCGCCGGCAGTTATCCGATGAGCCGTCTTCACAGAGAACCCAACCCATCCTCTGACCTTGTCGTGGTTCTCCCTCTCGGCCTTCCTCAGCATTTCCTCAAGGTCCGGCCGCCCGGTGCCCAGCATCACCAGCTGCGCGTCCTGGCCGACGATCCACGGCATGGCCTCCGCTATGAGGTCCACGCCCTTCTGGGTGTCCAGTCTCCCAATGAAGCCGATGAGAGGAACACTTTCCCGGACAGGCAGGCCGAGCTCCCTTTGCAGCGCGGCCTTGCACTGTGCTTTGCCCGTTCCTAGAGTTTCCAGAGAGTAATTGGCGTAGCCATCAGATTGCAGGTGCACGTCCAGCTCAGGGTTCCAGTCCTTTGTGTCGATGCCATTAACGATGCCTCGGAACTTCCAGTCGTTCTCGCTTATAATGCCATCGAGTCCCCAGCCACCTTCAGAAGTTTTCAGCTCCCAAGCATAGCCGTGGCTGACAGTGACCACTCGGTCGGCGGTCTTCAAGCCAGCAGCGAAGATGTTGAAGTGGTCACCTCCAATCGGATCATACAGCTTGAAGAGGTCCAAGTAGTGCTCCGGTAAGTCAACATGGTAGAAATCCTCCAAAGGGCCGCGACCCTGACGAATGAGGATAAGTTCAAAGTTAAGCTCGATCGCCGGAATCGGAGTTACTGAAACCAGTAGTCTACACATGAAGATCTCACATGCAAATGGAAGTTTCAATACAAAAGGAAACTTAAAAGAAGGCTAGTAACAAACTTGAGGAGCTAACCTGGTGAGCAATGTTGTGGATCACCAGAACCGATCTCGCGTACTTCATCAAGCCGTTGTTGCGATAATGAGCTTTCAGATAAACCGGCAAGAGTGCAGTGTGCCAGTCATTTGCAATGAAGGCCAAGTTTCCATCTCCATAGCACACACCGCCACAGGGAACATACCAAGGGACCTGAAAATCATGCCATTCAAAGCGATACCTCACTATGTTTAGACGAACAATGGAAGATTTTCATGAATGCGAGTTCCAGGAACCAATAAGTGCTATTACAGATCGACTACATTAACATTTGGAAGTTTCTGGCATTAGTTTCATAATCTTAATGAAAATTTCTTATGCAGTAACTTTCTAAGAAGGCGGCAAGAATAGGAAGAACACCTCTACTGCAGCTTTGCAGAACAAAACCATCCGTTTCAAACTCTCCTGCAATGATCATCACAGTGCCAAATCATTACTGAAAAACATACATGTATAGTATAAGAGATGTATTTCTACGCATAGGATTAAAGTAGAGATCAACTATACCACTCGGTTTCCGCCATAAATGTTGTTCTCCCAGCGTCTGAAAATTGGACAATCAATGAACACAAAGTCCACACCATCGATGTAAGCATGAAAGTAAGCTACTTCCGAATCCTTCATTCGAAAAAATGAGTTCAAGATATGTATAAAAGCAAGAAGATAAACTTGGGGCACATAAGAAGATTATTATCTTCGTACTTCTCCATCAACTGTGTAACGTCTGCGAACACCGAGATCTTTCAGTTCAGCATAGTTTCCATACCTTGGTGCAACAACCTGGCCAAAGCTCCATATTTGACGATCATATTTCACATAACAAAAATTTGAACTCCACATTGCAAGTACAATTCAGTGAACTGAACTGGGCTCAAAGAATTGTAGTAGAATAGGTAAGAACAAGTACCATAACTCGATGCCCTCTCCTGGCCAAAGCTTTTGGCAGAGCCCCAACTACATCTCCGAGCCCTCCTGTTGATGTTAGAAGGTTAGTGTCAGTGTAACTCAACGATCGATCAAACACTAGAAAACTATATATATCCTCATATCACTGGACAGTAGACATTAGCTTAAACTCTGGCAATGCTAGACGACTGAATTGGTCAATATTTGCATGATCAAATCTACCAGTTTTGATCCAAGGAGCACATTCTGCTGCCACCACTATCACATTCATGACGTTCACCCCGGCCAGAGGGGGGACATCGATAACCTCTTCCTCCACTTCAGTATCAGCCTTCACATCGACATTATCAGCTGTTGCTTCAATCTGTTGCTCAGGAGTCTCATCTCTAGCTGTATCAAGGCCACCAACATTTTGCACCTTTGGTTCCATTGCAGCACTGGAAATAGCATTGCCATTGTATCTTCTATTGCACAAACTGCTACTTGAACTTAGATCTGAATCATAAGTTCTAACATCTTTAGTAGAATCGATATCCTTGTCTGCTTCAGCAGCTGTGCTTTCGAACGACGAGGCCTGGCTCCTCCTCCCCAAAATCTGAACCAAGATGAGCAAGTCAAGCAAACTATACACGTACAATTTAGACTAGATTCTGAGATGATGTAACCATTTCATAACACAAAGGTCTAAACTATTTGCAAGGGAAGGTAATGGAACCATTATCAGAGATGTCAGTTCAATCCTCTTTCTCTTGGATTTGATCCAAGGAATGTGCTATAGATGGATGTTAACTTCGAATCAAAGTTTATCCAAAGTTCATCAAAGGATTGTGTTGTAGTCTACTCGAATACAAGAAACCAAGAACATGGTCATGGTTGTAGTGTAGCAGGAGAATACGAAGAGGGAGGGAGAATCACCTTGTCGACCAAGCTCTGCTGCATTGCCACTACCTTCTTGCCCTTTTCCACCGCAGCCGCAACCTGAGCTGAGCCGCCGTCGCCGCCGGCATCAGCACCAGCCGCCTTTGACTCCTTCGCCCCCTCAAAGGCGCTGCCTTTTCCGGTGGCCCGCTGACCATTCCACCTCTTCTGCGCACCCCTCGCCGGAAACCTCACTCGATTGTTACCAGCACCGGCAGCGCCCTCCCTGAAGAATCCCGGCGCCACAAGCTCCCGGCCGCCGCGACTCGTCTTATTCCGACGCAAAATAGGGCCGTTGCCGACGCCATTGAGGAGGAAAGGCTGCGAGCGGAAAGATGCCATTTTGGGGGGCCAAAATCCGATCTTTGGCGAGGAGTCCGCCACGGATGAGGATACGAGGAGGAGAAGTAACGCAGTCGGGTTTATAATTTAGAAATTGTTTAGATTTTCTTCCAAAATCCCTCCAGCGCCGTCCAAATCAACACGAGGGAGGCGTGCGCATATCCTGGCTGCAGGCAGTTGAAGGAGGACGAACGAATAGGAGCCAGAGGAATAATCGTGGGCACTGTGCCATTGTCGAATACGGCGGCGAATCGCAGCGCGACACAGAGGAAGATGGTGGTGGGGCATCAGCATCGCAGAGATGAGGATCAACTGGTTGTTGCTGTGGACCCAAAGACGAAAATATAAATGATAAGTGTTTGGGATACCATTAAAATTTTACATTAAAAATATATTTAAAAAATTTTAAAATTATATGATAGAGATATATATTGTATAAATTTTTTTTAGATAAAATTTAAAAATAAAATCATAAGATCGTGTGAATAATATCATAGCATTTTAAAGATCATATGATATCAAAATAGATTTATGTGGTACCATGTGGAGATATTACAAAGGAATGATTAGAATAAATGTCCGTTGAAATTGTTAAAGGGGGCTCCTAATGATTTTTATTTGAGGAATAAATTGTTGAGATACAATCAAAATCTCACATTGGTACTATATGATATCATCGGATATAACAGTGATATCAGAGCAAATCTATGTGGGGACCATCATAAAGGAATGATTAGGAGCTCCTATTAAAGGGTTCGTTGAAACCGTTAAGGAGGGCTCCTAGTAGTCTTTTATTTGAGGAGTAGATTGTTGGGATACAATCAAAGTCCGACATTGAAAATGCATGAAAAAGATTTTGATGTTATAAGATGGAGATATCTATATTGGTATGAGGTCTTTTAGATAAAATTTAAAAATAAAATTATAAGGATGTGGATCTAAAGTGGATTATTCTTGTGAAGATATATATGAATTCTATCGTATATAACATCCATTTGATTTTTTACCCCTAGAAAATTAAAATAAAGGGCTAAACATACTCCTTAAGAAATGATATATTCCCACCAGAAACAAACAAAACAAAAGGAACCTAAACAACACTTAATCTACGTTTAGGGGCGGCTAAATAGATCTTGATGTTTAAGAATATTCATATATAAAAGATCTAATTATGCTTGTTTAGGACAAGACACGAGAATAGTGAAGAAGACCAATCGTCCGCATGTGACTTCGATCTAATGACAAGTGGATCGTTTATATTTTCTAGCACTCATTTATTGATTAGACAATTATACTTTTTTATTGTAATTATTTCTTATTTTAGGACAAAATGATCCAATTAAGCTTCTTCCAATAATCCAAGGTTCATTTGAGAGCAACGACAAGTACTAAAACATCACTAAAGGCCTCAAATGGATAATAAACATGTCATTAGGTTAATTGCTCAATCCCTTATCTCCGACTTCACCTAATCCTCGCCCTTTGAATATAAAGAATAAACACGTGAAAATTATAATATTTAAAAATATTAAATAATAGAGACATTTTAAAAACAAAAAAAAACCTTAAAAATTAGGTATTACTTTTCATTTTATTTAACCAAGTTAACTATGACAAGACTGACTTTATATGCCACTACACGTCAATTCACTAGTTTGGCACTATTTTATTTTATGAGGTAATTATTCTAATCAAGTCTCGACAAAGTTTGAGTGGTTTTGGTGAAGGCTATATATAAAAATGAGTTTGTAAATATTATCTTTAAGTGTTTTCCTCATTTGAACTATGAAAACATGAGATGAGCGACTAGAGTGAATATGCACGGTGAAACACAAGTAGCTTTCGGATCTGATTGAGATTAAAGGATGAGTTGACTTCTTAATATATTCTCGATAGAGCTCTTTTAGTGGGTTGGATGTGTATAAGATGTCGGGTTGATAGTTATCGGATCGACTTTGTTGAATTGGTAGTTGTTGGATATTGAAGACTTAACGGACCAATACAGTTTTGTGAAAAAATCAAAATGTCATTAATTAATGAAAGTCATAATTGACTTCAAAATCGAAATCTACGTTTCGCGTAGATAGATTTAGACTATTAATTTGCTTAAAATCAATTAAGGATGAATGAGAAATTAATTGTTTAAAGTCGATCCAGAATAATATTAATTGTTAATTAATGTTATATAAGGAAATGCATAGGGAATAGTCCCACATCGGAGAATTTCGATGGACTTCCTTTCCTTTAATGATGTTGTGTTAATGGTGTTAATACAAAAAGCTCATGTGCTCTCTTTCACGGGCGAGCATGTGCTCGCACCTGTAAGCTCTCAGCTCGCCACGCGCCACGCACACAATGGGCGCTTTGTCGGCGCACTTTGCATTTGATGACTGTAT
Source organism: Curcuma longa (assembly GCF_044706935.1). Taxonomy (NCBI): domain Eukaryota; kingdom Viridiplantae; phylum Streptophyta; class Magnoliopsida; order Zingiberales; family Zingiberaceae; genus Curcuma; species Curcuma longa. The sequence goes on along the minus strand of NC_133864.1, from coordinate 7,409,787 downwards.
AAGATGCCACTTTGCACTTGATGACTGTATAAGATGTTGAGATGAGACTTGATCTGAAATGTCAGATCGAATGGATCGTTGGATCCAGATCCGACAACTGATGACCAGAAGGGAGATCTGATCCTACCCAAAGGACATAGCCACTCACACAAAGGGTTTGATATAAATAGATCCCTCCAGATGCTAAAAATTTGATCGAATTCATCGATTCTTCTCATTCTATTGAGCATTCATCTCATCTTGTGCTACTATTCCAAGAAGCTAGCTTATGAGAATTAGTTTTTACAGAGATTCATATCTCGACGATTTATAATCCATCCTAAAACTACCGAAAACAACAGTAGTTACTCGATCGATCATTATTGGGCCAAGCAACACAAAGATTCCGACTAAAGAAAGGACAGAAAAAGATTAAAAAGGAGGTCAAAGTGAACTTTGACGAGAGGCTCCTTCAACACTCGAGTCAAATTCGAAAAGATAATTGAAAAGAAAATAATGAAGAAGTGAAAAATAATAAAATTTAGTGTACTCATGTTATCATCATCATCTTATATATAGGAATTTTGCTATCCTGGGCGACAGCTCCCTGCGCGCCCCGTGAACGCCTCCATCCGAGCCGTCCGTCCGTCCGATCATCCGAGCCGTCCGATTGTACAGTGTTTCTCCTCGGACCATCGCCGCTTCCCGCCGCTCATTCATCGCCGTCCGACCACCGCCTGCCGCCGGACCGGGCCCGTTGGAACCGCAACTCGCAGGCGGTCCGGCGGTGGCCGGATTCCGGCCCCGATTCGGCCGGAATCCGGCCGAATTCCGACCCCGATTCGGTCGGAATCCGGCCGAATTCCGACCGAAATCGCCGCCAGACACCGGCGGCCGATTTTGACCGGAATTCGGTCGGATTCCGGCCGAATCGGGGCCGGGCTCCAGCCGCGGTCGACGCGCCGGCGCCGGGCGCGTCGATCGCGGCAAGACTCAGGCCGCGATTCAGTCGAAATCCGGTCGAATTCCGGCCGACAGTGGTGCCAGGCACTGTTGCCCTTGTTTCGGCTGGAATTTCGGCCGGATTCGGTCGAAATCCGATGTCGAAATGTGCGCCGGCGAGTCGCGGTTCCAACGGGTCCGATCCGGCGGTCGTTGGTGGTCGGACAGAGATGAACGAACGGCGAAAGCGCGTGGAGGTCGACGGTCGGCGCGCACGGACACGTAGGAAGCCGGCGCTCATAATAGCATTTCTCTATATATAGAGAGTGAAAAGATAATCTAAATTGATAAAGATATACCTCTTCCTTTTTCACCATAAGATTCAATCTGCTTAACCTATACCTATTGTAACTGTGCTCCTTCCACCTTTAAGTCAAATTCAAAAAATAGTTGGAGAGGAAATAACGAAGAGGTGAAAAATAATAAAATTCAGTGCATCAATGTTATCATTATTATCTTATATAGAGAATAAAAAGATAACCCAAGTTTACAAAAATATATCTCTTTCTTCTTCACCGAGGCGACCTTCTATAACTGATACTTTTTTCTTCGTGAATGAAAAAAAAAAATAAATTCCAGTCAGTCTCATGGACTCAATTCTTGGGGGTGGCTGATTTAGTCCCATGAAAATTTCCCACCGATCATCAGGGTAAATCGAAAAGCGCATACGGCGGCCAATCCAGATGCCCAACATTCTTTGATTGCGTTCCCCCGTCTCCGTGAATGAAATAGCTTATGATCATGATTTTAGAAAATTAGATAACTTAACATGTCATTAGATAAATATAATTATATAAACGAAATAAAATGAATAATTCCAAATTTTGTAGGACTTAAATATAGTTCAAGTATTTTTTTAGTTTTCAGACCCTCATTTATATTTATTTACATTTGGGTCCTGCTCTTCTATAAATAGCAGGGCGAGCTCGGTGGAAGCGGAACAGAGCAAAGCAGAGAAGTGAGCAGTTGAGCAGTGAGTAGTTCGGAGATGTCTTCGTCCAACGAAATCCATGACATCGAGGTGATCACGGCCCAGAACTTTGCCGCCGCCGCCGACACCTTCGCCTGGGCCGGTGCCGGTGCCGGACTCCGTCGGCAGAAGAGTTTCAAGGACTTCTTTCCGCCCCACCTCTTCCGAAAGGTCTCCCGTCAATTAAAACTCTTCATCTCATTCTTAAATCGCCTTCAGAATTGCGACGGCGAGCTAGCGTGCAGGTCGTGGCGGAGGTGATCGCTACGTTCCTGCTGGTGTTCGTGACGTGCGGCGCCGGAGCACTGAACCGGAACAACCCGGGGGTGGTGTCGCAGCTGGGGGCGTCGGTGGCCGGAGGGCTCGTCGTGACGGTGATGATCTACGCGGTGGGGCACATCTCCGGCGCGCACATGAACCCCGCCGTCACCTTGGCCTTCGCCGTCGCGAGGCATTTCCCATGGATACAGGTTCCGTTCTACTGGTCAGCCCAATTCACAGGCGCCATGGTCGCCGCCTTCATCCTCCGGGAGCTGCTCCACCCCATCACCATCCTCGGCGTCACTACCCCCTCTAGCACCGCCGCTCGTGCCCTCGTGATGGAAATCATCGTCACTTTCACCATGATGTTCGTCACCGCCGCCGTCGCCACCGACACTAGAGCCGTCAGTATTTTTTCCGGCACCTCCCATCCATTTTAACTTCTACTAAACCGAACTATGCAGGTCGGAGAGTTGGCCGGATTAGCCGTCGGCTCCGCCGTGTGCATCACATCCATCCTCGCCGGGTAAACTAATTAATCTAATTAATTAATTAATTGTAATTAGAGTAATTAATTAACTGGACGAGAAATTAAGAAGAAGAGGAAGACATGCATGCGCAGGCCTGTGTCTGGCGGATCGATGAATCCGGCGAGGACGCTCGGGCCGGCTGTGGCGAGCAAGATCTACAACTCGCTCTGGGTTTACTTCGTCGGCCCAGTGGTGGGCACCGTGTCGGGCGCCACCGCCTACAACTTCATTCGCATGTCGGAGAAACCGCCACCGCCGCAGTCAGCGACTGAAACCGCCGATAGTGCGCCGATCGACAAGTCGCCGTCCCTGAAGCTCCGGCGGACGAGGAGCCAGGAGATGGCCGCCGCCAGCCCTCGCAACGACTAACTGACTGTGTTCGCTGAACAATCTACTAATATTACAATCATATGAACAAGTATGAAATTGCAAACTTCCATCAGTGAAAATTTCCATGTTCGATATTTGTCTAACAGTAATCGATACAACAGATTGAAGAATGCCATAAAATAAACTGCCATATTTAGGAGGATATAACCTAGAAAATGTGAGATGAGATTGATTCAAACAATGATTAGGTTGGGAAAAGAATACAAGAAAGTGATGAACAGGTTTATTTCCTCATGGTAGAGGTAACAATGAAATGGCAGAATGGTACACTTTGAATCTAACAAAGATTATAACTTTCAGGGAAGCCTAGGAATATGCAGCTACATCAAGTTATTATGTGCGCCGATACTGCACGATCCTCATGAAAATTCTCATGCTGGATGGCAATCTCGAAAGGGGTTAAAAGTATTCAGTTGTAAATCACAATCAGGGACTAGAGGCTACATAAGTCTTGTACCAAATCTGATGTAAAATCTGAAATTTCAGGAAGGCAGATGTCGATATTTACCCTGGCAAAATCAGTATCGAATGCCCTTTCGATCGATCTTGCATATCCACCTTAACTGAGCAGCACACGAAAAGAGTTTTCCGATACAACTCAGCAGCCCATGACAGTGCAATTGTACACAAAACTCCCACAATGCTTGCTGGCAATCATGTTCCAGACAGGAGGTCCATCTCTTGGAGTCCATGAGTTGAGCTCGATCATTCCACCCCCAAGCATCCTAGGTCCACCAATTACGATAAGACGATCGCCACAAGCTCGGAAAGCTAGCCCCCAACCATTCACAGAATCGGGCCTCTCGGGCAATTTGCCCAAAGTTATCCAAGAGTTATTTTGCTTGTCATACTTCCTAACCTCCTTTTCTGCATAATCAGCTGCGTATAATTCATCATTAACTACTGCAACGAGGGGAGGTGCCCCGCTAGGGCCGTTCAGCCCCTGAGACATATTGGGAATAATTCTCCAAGTGTGTTTTTCGATATCGTATTCTTCCCCACATGTTAGCAATTCTGTAGGGCTACTCATTCCACCAATCACATAGAACTTGTTTTCCATAAACACACCTGAACACATCTTCCTTGGTTTATTCATGCTAGGAAGACTAACCCAAGTTTGTGTATCGGAATTGTAGAGTTCGGCAGAATTCAATATATTACCTCGGGCATCTATGCCACCGGCTATGATAGCTCTCTCTCCGAAACTGGCAGATCCAAACAGACACCTAGGGGAGTTCATCTCCACACCTTGAGACCAAGAATTTGTCAAAATGCTATACCTCAGCACGATATGAGAAATACGAGATGTGTAGTCTCTTCCAAAAACAAGGAGCTCTGTGCCCACGGCCAATGATTCCTTATCAGAGCGCATGAAGAAATCATTAGGAGGCATTCTTGGCAAAGAAATCCATCTACTGCAATAAGGATCATATGCTTCCCATTCAAGTATGTTGCAAGAGAAATATACCCAATGTTCAATGATGCTCGCCTGCCTCCTCAGCTTGTAGAGCTCGCCGGTACGTATGAGACAGTTAAAAGCTCGGTTCAAGGAAGCAAGGATGCCATAGTTTGATCTGGAGCAATGAAGGAGGCACTTGATAGACATATCACGACCAATTTGACTAATGAGAGAAGTTGTATCAGAGAAACCGGCATCATCATCACCACCACTAGAGCAGCCGGATTCATCTAGAGGCAATGTTGTCTCTTCCTGAAAGGGAGGAAGCTCAGTGGATCTTTCCCGTTTCACTTTAGCTTCTTGTAGCTCTAAGAATTCCACGGATGGCGGGCGTTTGTTGGTTTTAATCTGGAGGATCTGGTAGGTCATGTAAGCCCACTCGGATTCTTGCTCAAGGGAGCCCCTCAATGTTCTCCTGGTCAAACAAGACTCATTCTCTACCATGTCCTTCCCTCCTTACCAAAACGCCAACCCTTCCTTAGGAACACGTTTGGACAATCTCTGCCATCAGAAAGCTAAGAGCAAAATTCCTGTTGCAGAGGAGAAAAAGGAAGAAAAGATTAGTAACAACGGAAAACACAAAGCCAAAATATTGATACATCAATTTAAAAGAAACAGATAGTCAAAAAGTTTGTTCTCAACAACGAGTCAAATTCTTCAATCAAGAAAATAGAATTGGTCTTTCTTAGCAAAAATGGCGAATTCCCACTGACAACTAATTTTGGGGAACTAACACAAGATCGCCGCATACAAGAAAACACAGGAAGAGAACAACAGCATCCGATCGATCCAATAACGCTATACCACTAAGAATAACAACAGCATAACGGAAAAAAGGGGAAGATTTTGACGAGCTAAACCCTAGAATGAGCTTACCAGACCCAGATCCCACAACTCCCACTGCAAGAAAACTATAATTTCGAAATATTTGCACGAAACCTAATCTATATTCAGAAAGTCCAAGACTTTCCACCAGAATCCCACAAGGACAAATCACACAAACATGTAACCATCATAAAATCCCCCCAAAATTTCACCTTCACTGAAAATCAGCACGGGAGAACGAGAACCAACACGGAAATAAGGATCGAAATTAAAATTTTGAACTCACGTCAGCATTAGCAGCGAGGAGGAGGAGGAGGAGGAGGAGGAGGAGACGAATCACGGACATGGAACAGCAAACACGGCGAGAAGAATCGAAATCAGTATGGCCGTTCCTCCGGCTCTGGCTCAAGTTTGGATGCGTCGATACCCTTCTTCTTTCTCCTCCTCCTCAGGGCGGTTACCTCCTCCTGCTGCTTTGGCTTCGATTGGTGCTCGCGATCGACGAGGGGCCAAAATTCATAGCGATTGCTGTGGTGCGTGCAATTGTCTTCACGAGCTGCTCATTCGCTCTCCGCTCTCTTCCCTTCTTTTCTTTTCTTTTTTCTTTTCGGCCCCGGGACGCCTCTCAACCCCCACCGCCCCTTTTTATTCCTCCCATGGACCTGGGTGTGTGCACCATGTCGGGCCGCTCATGATCCGATCCGGTAGGCCTGCATCTAGCGCGGTTCGAGTCGTACTCGGCACGACTCGAGTTGTCTCGTGCGTCCGACACACCTAGTAGATCCAAACTGCACATCAGAGTCACAACCTACGGACCCAACTTAGTCGGACATAATCCTTCAATAAAAAATAGAATCCACCACCTCAACAATTTTATACGAGATCCCACGGTCTCACGATCAAACATAACACAAATTAAGCCATGCTAGTTCACCATGTTTGAGCTCATACCAAATGGATCTTTCTTCGACCCATACTAAGCGCAACCTATTTGGAGTTGTATCAAACCAAGCATAACATGGAAATGCTTTTTTATTAATTCTCAAAATATCTTTAAAATTTAATCTTTTAAAATACCTCTAAAAATTTCATTAGAATTAAAAAACATCTTTAGATGTACAATAAAATATGTTTAGCATTTTAAAAATTACTCAAATAGAAAAATCTCATTTACTTTATTTTTCAAAAATGCCTTTCAAAATTCTAAAATAATAAGAATATCCGGGGTACTGGATGAACGTTATAAAATAAAGATTAATATGCCAAAATAAAATATATTAAATCTCTCTTTGTTTTTTTTTTCAAATAAGAGCCTAATTTTAATTTTATTCTTGTGAGTTGTAGTCAAATGTCAATTTTTTTTTGGCCGACACGTTATTTTAAATTAAAAAATCATAATAAATATTATATATATATTATCTTCGGTATGGATTGAGTAGGTGGTGCCTTTGTGGCTTGAAAGGAACGTATCATATCTTATAAATATTTTTCACAATTTTAAAAATAAATAATAGTTTTTTAAAAAAATTATGTATTAAATTTATTTTTATTCATTTAATAATAGAGCTTTTTCATATTTTTTTTAAAAAAATAAGTAGTCTAAATTATGAAAAACAAACAAACAAAATTTGATTAGGACTTTAAGTTTCGGGTCAAACCATACTATTATCACCAAATTGGATTTCCTCAGTTTGACCCAGTGATTTATATCATTAGAATCGGGTCAACCAATTGAAATTATTGGTAGTATAATTTGACTTTTGCGGCCTGTCAACGTTGATCTTGCCCTTTGACCATTTCTTTGGATGAGTTGACAAGCTAGAGATTTATAAATCATTTGGACTTGCTGTAAATCACATTAAAAACGATATTTCAACATGATTTTTTAAAGATAAATAAATAATAGCGTTATTCGTATAAAAATGCTCTTTTTTACATATAATAAACGTTAAGTTTAAATAGTTATTAAAATTAATTTAGTTTGATTATACTTAAACAAATATTACTAATTTCGTCACCCTAAGCCTTGGTGAGTCCGAACACGAGTCACTCTAGCTCGGTCTATTTAGAGTCATATCGAGCTCGATAAGCATAGAGAAAAAAACAACTTAATGACTCGCGGCCTAGTCATATTGATGTTACCACTTCAAGGTGACTCAAACACACGTAGATACTTATCACTTGAACAATTAAATAACAATTTATTATTTACAAACGAACAGTAGATAGAACAAAAATTGCACAGCAGTAAATAAAAAAACATTTAATATTCAGATAAGAATAAAAGAGGTTATCCACCTCTAAGTTTTTTAAATAATAAAAAAATTAATATATTTATGCTTCATCTGCTCATTGTGCGGTATCCACGCGGAAGGAATATTTTATTTTGAATAATAAAATCTTTCAAAATATTGACCACGTGGTTGTCACGTTTGATTGTTCAAGTGTGGGTGATGTTTTTGTTGGAACATTTTTAATTATTTTAATGTTTTCTTTGTTTATTCCCGTTTTTATTTTGTTTGTTAAAAAAGAAATATCATAAAAGAATTTATAAACTTACACATGGCCGGACGATCTTAAGCCACATTAAATGTGAAAATTCTTTTCGATTTATAAAGAAGCACCGTTTTGTTGGGTAGTGAAATCTCAACATCGAAAACATGTTCATTATTGGGCTTATATGATGCTCAAATCGATTGATTCACCAGTTCAACTAATTGAATCAATTTGAACATAAAATATGTTGATTTTGTTCTTCAAAAAAATAATGTAATAATTATTTATGAATAGGCTAAGCTTATATGACCGACTCCGCTTTGACAAATCTAATACAAGTGACCTTTCTCTATATTAAAATTGGACATGATCCACACTCGACTCGTAATCTTGAAATCTAATAATTCATTAGGATTTGAAGTAATAATTCCCTATAAATATTAAAGTCCATGGTATGACTAGGAGAATTTTTTATATTTAATCTTAATCTTAGTTTTTTTTTTCTTTTATATTTTTAGTGTTTTATTTTTATGGCATTCTTAGTGACTTAAGCATCAGAGAAATCTCATTGAGACGACTCCGGTGCGCTCTGACATGTGTTGATTCGTATAGGTTTGGCCGCATATTTTTGCGGCATCATGCGGCTATGAATTTTGAATGGAGAAGGCAGCCAAATGAACAACAGAATGAACCTAGCCACAATTATGGCTTGAATGGAAGATAAGGAATCGAAATCTATTGACCTTACCTTTCCTCCATGTAGGCCAAAATCTTCTACCAGATTCCATTCCTCCATCGTCCAAATGCCCAGTGTTGCTGCTCAAATTGTACCTCCACATCAAAATGAGAATCAGCTCCTACCATGGAAATACATTGCAAGGAAACTTAGATTAAGCACATTGAAAATGGCTTTTGAGAACAAAGATCATGAGACTCGAAAGTACTGTCTAGTTTCAATGAATGCAGTAAAGATTCGATGGGAAACTTACACTCTATTCACCTCAAGCTGTAGATTGCATTGCATCATAATCTAGTTCAAACAAACAGGCTTAGCTGAAGAGAATCAACACTTTCCGAAAAAGTAAATAATATCCATGATCTATACTCTAATTTGATGTCGAAAGCCAGTCGGTTAAGATGTATTAGCAAGTGCTCTTGAAGAAATGAGTAAGAGGCCAGCCTATAAATAGGTCCTAGGAGCTGGACAGACGATAACAAGAACAGTTGGATGTCCTCTGGAGTCCCTCAAACACTTCAGGAGGGCTTCTTGAGCCCAAACCTGCATGTAGGATAAGCTGGCCTTCACTGAAGTGTTTGGGGGAACTCTGGGTGTCACTCAACAATAAGCTCTCAAGCAACAGTTCTTTATTCTATTGCTTCTTTTGCAGTAGCTCATCTTCCATATTTAGTAGCTAGTTCTTGGGTAAGTCGTAGGGAAATTATCATAAGTATTTACACATCTCTCTTCTTGATATAATCATCACTGCTCATGCTCAATTGTTCCAGCATATAGTGCTGCTAGTCATTACTTAAATTCACGAGCTCTTGAAGTCTTTGTCGTCTGCTTTGATGATGAAAGTGTATCTAGATTGAGGGACGTTTTCTTTTTATATCTACTTTATTGCTTCTTTGCATCCTGGAACTAAATGATATTAATAAATGTAATAACAGGTTACAAAGGAAAAAAGAAATACAAGCTGTGGGGATATCTACAACTAATGCACAGAATTGAATCGAGCACCATGTCAATACCTCGAGTAGGAGTCAAACATATAGCAGTCCTTAGTATTACATCATATATCTGCTACTGATTATTGCAGGATACTCAAACGAGTAATAAAGAAAATTAGGATTAATAAATCAGGGTAAAATCAGGAGACCTAAGGATTGTATGGAGTGAAGATTAAACTGAAGATGTTGCATGTAGATGAAGTTTCAATGTTAACTATAGCTAGGAAAATAACCATGTGTGGCAAAAGGATTCAGTAATGTTGTGAAGGTTTCGATTACCAAATAACAGAAATGATAATGGTAGCATGACACTCACAATTACACCACTGCCAAGGTGTCATGCTACGATCGCTACGATTTTATGTTGTGTATCCCACTCACCAAATAATGTAGGATCAGAGAAGATTGTTGGATGGCTAAACTAGCCTTGGAGGATGTCACAAAATTGCTCCAGTGACCCAGGTACATTTTTCAGGATTACAAGATATCATCATTAACTATGACTCATTCAACAGTGTCCAGATTGTAATGTTATGGTCATTTGATGGCATATCGGCTGAGTCTATTACTGCTAATGAAGGTGCCCTTTGATACCTGCTAAAGGATCAAGTGACCATGTGGCAAGGCAACAATGTTGCTGTGGGAATATGCCTTCACTATCATGAACAATTTATCTGATGGATGAAATATAGGGATGGCGATTGTTAACATAAAAGCCAGAAGGAGAAGAAGTAAATTCCACCATTTGGACTCAACGTTGCAAAGTGAGGCCCTCTTGGGTATGTTTAAGTTTCAACGGGACCCCTTCCAGGTGCCTTGGCATTTAGGGATGGATTCAATCTTCCATTTCTGCTTCCATGTTGCAGCAAAGCCAGTCCCTCACCTCAAACAATGTCTGATGGTGCAAATTAAAGGAGTAAAAGGAAGTGCGACAACCTCTATAATCTCACGTTGCTAAGTGAGGCACTCTCCAGCATGCTAAGTATCAAAGAGACTCCTGCCTAAGTGACTTGGTGTGATGAGTTGGCTTAGGGAGGAGAGCTACATGAAGTATCATTCTAGCTATGCAAATGTAAGAAAGGGAAAAGAACATTGATGAGAACTACATGGGATATGGTGCAAAAAGAGTGGAAAAAAAGAGTAGAGGGAGGGAGGATTATTTGGCTTTGATACTAAATTGATAGTGAAAATACTTTATAATGTTCCAAAACACTTCATCAGGCATTGGCTTAGTGCTCTATCACACACAGGCACAAATTAGTAGGAGCTAGAGAATCCTACTAATTGAGCCTACAATCATTGCTAAGTTCCAAGCTAACTAACCCTGCCATTGGTGGCACCCAGATTTTTTCCCAAACACTTGGCTGGTCTATCATCGAATTTTAAAGCCTTAATGAAGCGTCTGAAGCACTGAAGGAAACAGTTGGTTCTTTCACAAGCTAAAGGTTCATTAACTTGGCCCCCTAATAAACTTCACTAACTTATCTTGAGTTAAAGACACTCTTAACCAACTTCCTATATATGAAGCTGGACTGAATGAAGCAAAAGATAGCTAGGATGTAAATGAACTATACAACCAAAATAAACAATACATTGAACATAGCCATAATTCTGGTTTGTGAGGAGGATAGGGAATCCAATTCTCTTGGTCTTACCTTTCTTCCATCTCTGTCAAAATCTAGCAGAAGATCCTGTTCCCCCAAAAGAGTAGGGTGTATTGCTGGATATTCCTCCATCATCCAAATGTCCTTTGCTGTTGCTCAACTTGCAGGGACACAGATTACCTGCCTTGCACATCAAAACAAGCAAGAATGACCTTTCAAATTCATGCATACTCCATCAAATCTAGGTTTTTCTATACCTTAAAGGGTCTTGCATGGAAACCAAGGTTGAAAGGAGATAAAGACTCACGCGAAGGAGATAGTAAGAAGTCGATGGCCTTTTGACCACATTAAAAGTTCTATTCCTCCTCTCATGAAAACCACGAGACTCCAAAGTGTCTAGTTTCAATGAATGTAGTTTAAGAATAAGAAAAAGAATATTGGGCAAAAATTAAAAGGGTGCCCCATGTTTGCAAAATATCAAAAAGACACCGTGACCATAATTTCCTACATAACTATTCCATCCCTGATTATACAATTAATTTTGATAAATTATGAACTTGAATTCAGATAATAAAAAAGCTTGCGCACAATATGAATTTTCTAATACAATTACAGAAATTATGACTCTAAATATTTATAATAAATTAAATATTGATACTAAAAATGTGTTTTTCTAAAACGAAAATCTGAATTGTAATTTTATAAGATTTAATTTTTTATAATAAATTTTATAGTTCAGATTTCATAAATTTGACAACAAATGGATTAAATTATTGGGATAACTGAATCAATCATGAGACAAAGACTACTGTTAAGGTCTTAGGAACTGGGCAGAGGATAAGAAGAAGAGTTGCATGTCCTCTGGAGTCTCTCAAACACTGCAGAAGGGATTCTCACGTCCAAACCTGGAAGTGTGAAAAACTCATCCTTACTGAAGTGTTTAGGGGAACTCCGGGTGTCACGCAACAGTAAGCTCTCATTTACCAATTCTTTTTATATTGTTTCTTTCCCTGTAGCTCATCTTCCATCTCTGCTAGCAAATTTTTGGTTAAGTTTTGTAAGAAGTAACACAATTATCCTCTTATTTTTATCTTAGTCACAAGTCATGTTCAGTTTTGCCAACTTATCTATCCACAGAAACCCCCTCAATCATCAAATTGCATTGCCTACAGAGTAGCCATCTACCTCATACAAATCATGAATGTGATGCTTCACTCCCCATCATTTATTTAGTTGCAGTTCTATAGTTATTGCTTATCATGTTTTTTCATATATTTTTTTAGGAGAATACCAACACATCGAAATAATACCGCCATTTTTATTTTAATTCATTAGGTCTTGCTGTTATAAGTTAAATATCTGTTGCCTTTTTGCATGACAATAGTACACTATGGTATGAGGAAAGTAGTTTTTCTCTTTAAGTTCAACTATACATCCTGGAAATTAAACTACAAAAGGATGCCAATATGTGAAACAGAAAATTATGAAAAAAAAAACAAAATATGAAATGTAAATTCATAATCATCATCAACCAAGCTATGTTTGTCACAACTATTTGGGTCAGTTACATAGGTTCTCCACTGCGCTCAACACCACTGTTAATTTTTTTTATTAATTAAACAATTTGTTAGAATACTTACTAATGTTTTCTTTGGTTTCCTCTACCTAATATTCCGTCCACTCTAATAGATATGATGAGACATTGTTTAGGAAATCAAGTCCAGTTATTTTGGAAATTAAATTAATAAATTAATGGGCTTGGAAGAAGACGAAGAAAAGTCAAATGCAAGTGATCATCAAAGTTTAGTTATTTCTTCTTTTAATATTTACATTGTGGCATTTCATTCTCAATATAATTTACAAATGCCCCATTTTTGTTCCTTTTATGGCATGTTAGTAATTTCTGTCAATGCCTATGAAAGTTACATTTTTCTTAAGAGGAGACTGGACATGTGATCTTTGAAGATACTTAACCATTCTATGACAAAGAATCTTTTGGTATGATCCTAACAAGCCTAAATATGTTTTCTGGCCAAAATTTGGTTTCTGATTTCTTAAAGTAGGCGTGCATCTGATCAGAAGTTATTTAGCTTCGCACAGGTATCTGCCATTTTAGTCCTATGTTTAGATTTGTAGAATTAAATAACATGAGAAAACCTTAAATTAATTTTTTTTCACAATGTAAAACTGAAAGGAAACATGATAACATGAGAGTTGAAGAGCTGATCATAGAGAAAGTGACCAAATTATATAGATAAATATATATAGTCAAAGAATGGTTATGATTCTAGATTGAAAATATTTTTCAAAACAATTTCTATGACACTTTGATATTAAGTCATCAATACAGTACTTTCTGTCGACAATTCAAAGTTATCCTCTTCAAAATGAGTAGACTACATGTTTTGCCACATTGGTGACAGCCTACATTTGGCTTCATATATTACAAGTAGAAACCACAAGATAAGAACATGTCTGATTCGTCATCTAACAAAATTAGCTATTTCATATGGCTAGAAAATATGAAATGTAGTTAAAATGCTAAAAGCTCTGTTAATAAACCAAATTACCATAATTAGCTTGTCACAGATTGAATCTTGCTTTAGAACCTACATATAAGCTTCAACTAATAGAAACGTGAGAGGAAGCTTGTCCCTGCCATCATGACTGCCAAATGCACACTTGTGAGCAAACTTAAAGAAGAATTCAATCCATGCAAGAAAATCCCTCCAGTGGTAAGTATAAACCCAAATCACATATGGCATGACCAATCTTGACCTTGGAGTAGATGTGGCAGTATAAGAACTTGTTCTAATGTGCATATCCATGCATAAAGCATTTCCAATGTCCATGAACATGGGCAACGAGCATCTGGATGAGTTGGATAGATATGGATGGTTGAATTAAGTCTCAAAACCAGTGTGCTTCACTTCATAGTAATCTGAAAGGTATATCACAGAACAAGAAGCATATGAGATCACAGCAGAGAAAAAACTATTCAGATTATAAAGACACTAACAATGAGCCACACTTATTGAAGCAGACAATATTACTACTAACTATGCCCATGCCCCTCAGATAACTATTACGTATCTCAAAAGAAATGCAACATAAACTATTGAGATGCATTATTATGAGGCAAAAGTCACAACTTCAAATTTAAAATTCACTGATCAGCTTGCATACATGTTAGCAAGAAAAGGGAAACTAAATTCGTTTTGTGTTAACAAACCTAAGTAAAGAATGACAATCTAACTAATGATCAAGAAAAAGACCTAGGATCATGTAAAAGGCAATGACCTCACATCAACCACATTCATCATATTCACATAGAATTAAAAAGCCAAACTTTGATGTTGGTTATCCAAGCGAAAGTGCACCTTTAACCTTTTTCTAGGCTTGGGACCGGCTTAGGGTTCCAGAAGACTAATGATAATTAGAAATTGTAAGACCAGAAGAATTACATTCACCAGGAATTGGCAGGCATTTCATGGTGTGATAAAGAAAAGAAAATGAACATCACTAGAAGAAACCCCATTAATCATTTTTGCTCATAAATAAACGCACACAGAAGCAGAAATGCAGAGCAACTCAACGCTTATCCGCCCTTCCAAAGGTACCATTTTGGCCCATATAGATCAGCCATGGAACAGAAAAAAAACCTATTCTGAGGCAGATCCAGTGCTCCATTTACTTCACAAACAGAATCCAACACGTTGAATCCCTCAAACTGTAATCAAATTACTTCACAAACTGACCATCTAATGCCAGACTCGGGCAATGGAGGAAGAACATTACGGCGCCCTAATCGTCTATGCGGGACGTCCCAAAGAGACCCCACAACCGAACAAGGTCAAGCCTTACGATCTCATGGATTGATTAAAGATACGAGAGGAAGAAAGATCAAAACCCGAAGATCAACCAGAGGACTCTTGATCCGGGAAGCTGCGGAGAGCTTTCCGCGCTATTTCCTTTTTCACCATCGAGAGAACATGCCAAATAAAGTAAATCGGGTGAAAGAAAAAGTATATATATAGTAGGGCCAAATTATCAAAAATGACCCTTAATTTTACGGAATCTGCCTCGTAAATTACTAGGGGAAATACCATTTCATCTCTACTTTTTTTTATTTAATATTTTATTTTTCCAAACTTTTACCTTTTAATTATCGAATCATTAATGCACTTTTAATTTGTTACCATTTCAACTCAATCGGTATTAAAAGGCAATAAATATTCATTGAATTTATTGGACGCTGACGAGTACCACTTTTGAATATCAATTAAAAAGAAATTATATTTTCTTCCTTTTCTTCCCTTTATTTTTCCGAGAATATGTGCTTTTGAAGAAACTCTAAACCACGAGTCGCTATTTGAGAAAAAAAATCTCAATTTTAAAAAATTATACATATTTTGGCAATCAGCACTCCGCACATTCAGGCCAACCAACGTCGTCCACGTCAGATTCGCCAAGTTGAGGGAGAGGCCGGTGGCTTTGACAAGCTTACGTGTCGACATGCTATTGGTCGTATAATATTTTCGTGGCTTCCACCGAGTCAGAAAATCCCAGAATCCCGACTTGCTCTCTCTTCATTGCTTGCGCATTCCGCTGTGGAGCCCACTCGTTATGTTCTTATCAGTGCCCAATGGCTTATCAATGACTACCGTGAATATCAAGTCAATTTTATAAGTGCGGTGACATATTACGTGATAATTAACTTTGCTTTTATCGATAGCTACGTCGACTTATCAGTCGTTTACTTTGCCTTTAAATACTACCATGTTGTGTCGACAATGTTGATAGATTTCTTATTCTTTTCTTATTTTCCCCTTCTTTGCCTGCCCGGTTAAGGGATCAGACGGCGATCTAAATTATTGGTGGTTTTCGCTTTGCTTGGATCGATCACCTGTCGTCGTCGCCGCCGCCCTCGGTTCTCTTCCAGTTAGAGGTGAGCTTGAATCGTCGCCAGATCTTTCCTTTTTGTATGTGTTGGAATCGTCGTGGAAAAGTCTAACTTATTGTTTCTCCGCACAATTCCCCCCCTTTCGCCTGCTTTTCTCTCTCTCCTCCCCTATTTTCTTCTTCTCCTTGGATTTGAGCTTTGTGGAGCGCTGCCGTCGATCTGTCGGAACCCTAGGCGTTGGGCCCTTTTGTCGCTGCTGAACTTAGATCTTGTTTGAAGCAGAAGGAGGGTTTTGCCGGCTCAGAAACGTCAGTTTCGTGGACAACAGCTTTTGATCTACTGAGAGGCTCCACTCTGGCCTCGTCTTGACTTTGCACTTTCTGATTAGCTGCAAAGATTTTTTTTTTAAAAATTTGACGATGCCGTTGGGAAGATCTGATCGTCTTGTTTGCTTTTTATGGTATGATTAGGGTTTGGAGGTGGAGGCGAGCGGAAGGCGATGTCATCACTTAGTAGAGAGCTGGTGTTTCTGATTCTCCAGTTCCTCGATGAGGAGAAGTTCAAGGAAACAGTTCACAAGTTGGTGTCTTGTCAAAAAGTTCATTTTTTTTGTATGATTGATTGACTTTTCCAAGTGTTGTCTTGTGACTTATTTTGCAATCTTTGTGTGGTTTGGGTACAGACTTGAGCAAGAATCTGGCTTCTATTTTAATATGAAATATTTTGAGGATGAGGTGCACAACGGGAACTGGGATAACGTTGAAAAGTATCTCTCTGGCTTTACTAAGGTCGATGACAACCGGTACTCTATGAAGATATTCTTTGAAATACGGAAGCAGAAGTATCTAGAAGCATTGGACAAGTAGGCTCCAGTATTTCAACCTTTTGTTTTCATATTTATGATCACTATTTTTCACAAACTTGTTTTCCCTCCTAGGCATGACCGACCAAAGGCAGTTGAAATCCTCGTGAAGGATTTGAAGGTCTTTGCTTCATTTAATGAGGAGCTATTTAAGGAAATCACTCAGCTTTTAACATTGGAGAACTTCAGGTTTTAGGTTTTAACCTTTCATATTCAATTTAATTAAACTTTTGTCCAATTTCTTGCTTGTTTCTTATGTGTTCATCCTTCTTTATAGGGAAAATGAACAACTATCAAAGTATGGGGATACCAAATCAGCACGGGCAATTATGCTTCTTGAACTCAAAAAGCTCATTGAAGCAAACCCCCTGTTCCGAGATAAATTGCAATTACCAAACCTAAAAAATTCTAGGTTGCGCACCTTAATTAACCAGAGGTAAGATTGTAGGTGTTTATGATAATATCGCTGTACAGTTCAGAATGCCTTGGCCTTTCCATACATATAACTTACAGAAGAGAGGGAAATAATCTATTTTTTTGAGCTGGACTTAATGAAGCTCAAATTGCTTCACCTTCATAATTGAGGACCCTATTTATTAAAATTTGTCGTGTTTCTTACAATGGAAAGTACTCCTGTGATTACCTATTGGAGTTTGTCCCATATAATTATAGTTTGCTTTAGTGAGTTCAATTAATTTTTGGATCTCTGCATTTGAGTTTTGAATTCACTATTATACGTTAGCATAATGCCATCCACAAATAGGTGATTTCGAATATGATTGATAGAGCTTACGCTTGATGTAAACCTACGACTATCAGAAACTCATTTGTGAACACCCAATAGCTATAACACTGATTAACAACATTAACATGCATAATATCTTCTTTTCTATGTAATTTTTCCATTAGCCATCTTGTCAAAGTAAATAGTCTCATGATTGATTTTTCAGATGTGAAACCAAATTGATTCTCATAATCATTTGTCTAATCCCTAATTTTCTTCTCAATATTCTTTTACAAAGCTTCATGCTATCACATTGGCTTGACCCTATGTAATTAGAACAGTATTATATATCACCTTTATTATTTACAAAAAAAGTCCTCCATTCCTTTGGCATCTTTGTTATCAAAATTTTATTGAATAACTTAGCTAACCAAATTATACCTTGATCTCTGAAATTGTTCATAGCAAATATAAATGTCTAAAAATTAACATGGTCAATATACTTCATGAGCCATCCTTCTGTGGATGAGTCGCTTCCAATTTTCAACTCTTGGATTATCTAGGTTATATTAATTATTCACCCACTAATTATTTTATGGCTGGCAGTTTAAACTGGCAACATCAGCTTTGCAAAAATCCTAGGCCAAATCCAGATATTAAAACTCTTTTCGTTGATCATTCTTGTGGGCAACCAAATGGTGCTCTTGCTCCATCACCAGTAAACAATCCGCTGTTGGGGGTCATGCCCAAAGCGGGAAGTTTTCCTCCATTGGGTGCTCATGGGGTAATTTATCATTTGTTGATTTTTGAACCATATTCTATTACTGTGACTTCTGTTACATTCTCCACAAATTTCTTCTCCAGCCATTTCAACCTGCTCCAACAGCAGTTCCAACACCGCTTGCTGGTTGGATGTCTAGTCCTGCTTCCGTAACACATCCAGCTGTCTCTGGTGGACCTATTGGACTCAGTGCACCTACAAATCCTGGTAATATGATGGGATGTGCTAATTAGTACTGGAAGATTGTTGTGAGTGATAAGATTAACAATGGTTTTTCTCTTCAATACAGTTGCAATTCTAAAGCACCCGAGGACTCCACCAACAGCCAACCCTTCTATCGAGTATGCATCTGCTGATTCTGAGCATGTATCAAAAAGAACAAGACCCCTAGGAATATCTGAAGAAGTATGCTGTATTTTCTAATCTAAGCAAATTTCCTTTTGGTTTTGGTTGTTAGATGATCCCAACTCTAGCATAATACTGTCTGTATGATTCAGGTAAATTTGCCTGTCAATATACTGCCAGTTTCCTATCCTCAGAGTCATAACCAGGCTACATTCTCCCTGGAGGACTTGCCAAAAACAGTTGTGCGGACACTGAGCCAAGGATCAAACCCTATGAGCATGGATTTTCATCCAGTCCAGCAGACTATTCTTCTTGGTATTGCTTTTCAGTAGATTTTTATTTACCATTCTTGTATTAGTTTTGATGTATTAGCAATTTCTGTCATTGGTTTCTGAGTTCGTTTTTTTTCCTGTTCTTGTATTCATAGTTGGTACCAATGTTGGTGATGTTGCATTATGGGATGTCGGCAACAGGGAGAGATTAATTCTGAAGAATTTCAAGGTTTGGGAGCTTGGAACTTGCTCCATGTCTCTGCAGGTTTGGTTCCCATGTACTGAATTACACACTGCAGTATGGTTCTGTCTATGGTTCATTTTTTATTCTGTTTGACATTCTTCCTTGTGCTACTCAGGCTTCTTTGGTCAAGGATCCTGCTGTATCAGTTAATCGCATAATATGGAGTCCAGATGGCTCTTTGTTTGGTAAGCTAATTCTATGTGGAAAAATAAAGATTATTACTGACTTCTATAGAAAGATTACCAAGTTATGGTGCAGGTGTTGCTTACTCAAGGCACATTGTTCAAATATATGCTTATCATGGTGGTGAGGATATCAGGCAACATTTGGAGGTTGGAAGGGCAATACATGCATTTCTTGAGTAATTCATTGCTTCTTTCAGTCTTATTTATGTTTTCTTTTGACATCCAAATTGCAGTTTGATGCTCATGTTGGTGGTGTCAATGATATCGCATTTGCTCATCCTAATAAGCAGCTTTCTATAATCACATGTGGAGATGACAAGACAATAAGGGTTGGTGGCGAACTTTGAATTTAAATTGTATATGCCTTTCTTTCTAAGATCTTATCAAAGTTTCTGGTGCATTAGGTGTGGGATGCAACTACTGGCACAAAACAGCATACTTTTGAAGGCCATGAAGCACCTGTTTACTCTGTTTGCCCGCATCACAAGGAGAGCATTCAGGTAGTTTGATGGTTTGAGTTTTTTTTTCTTCTTCAAATCGCTGGGCACATTGGATTAGATTTCTTCATAGTTATTTTAAAATGTTTATTAATCTTTAGCTTCTTATACTTGCAGTTCATCTTTTCGACTGCATTAGATGGAAAAATAAAGGCATGGTTGTACGACAATCTGGGATCCAGGGTAGATTATGATGCTCCAGGGCACTGGTGTACAACAATGGCTTATAGTGCTGATGGTTCAAGGTCTATTTCCAGCTACTAAACTTTTGCGCAAAATAAGTATATGCTTGTTCTCTATTCCTCACTAAATGTTATGGTATTTCTTCATTTTTTGCAGGCTCTTCTCATGTGGAACCAGTAAGGAAGGGGAGACATTCATTGTGGAGTGGAACGAAAGTGAAGGAGCTGTGAAGAGGACATATCAAGGTTTCCGAAAACGTTCACTGGGAGTTGTGCAATTTGATACCACAAGGAACAGGTTTTTGGCTGCTGGTGATGAATTTGTGATCAAGTTTTGGGATATGGATAATATCAATCTACTAACAACTGTTGATGCTGATGGTGGCCTACCAGTAATCTCTCTCTTTTTTTTTGTTAAATATTAATAAATTCGAGTAGAATACCTACTTACATGTCTACTTTTAACGTCAGGCAAGTCCGAGGATTAGATTCAACAAGGAAGGAACACTACTGGCTATTTCTACACATGATAATGGAATTAAAATTTTGGCAAATGGTGATGGACTTCGTCTATTGCGCACACTCGAAAATCGTTCATTTGATGCTTCTAGGGCTGTTTCAGAGACTCCAACAAAGGTACCCTATTTTGCACAGTACAAATTGCTTGTTTTAACATGAAATTAAAAGAATTTTCTGATGTTTATGCTGTGTGTTGCAGCCTATTATAAGCCCACTAACTGCTGCTTCAGTTGCGACAACTTCTGGAATAGCTGAGAGAACTGCTCCACCTATGGCAATAGCTTCTGGAATGGTCAGATTTTTTTCAATGTTCTAATCTATATTCTCGCTGAAATAAAAGACTGCTACAGTTTTACCTTGTTCGTTCCATGAATTTCAACAGATTTTTATGCGGTAACATTGATTTTGATATTCATAGAATGGAGAAGGCAGAAACATGGTAGATGTCAAACCTAGAATTGCTGATGAATCAACCGAAAAATCAAAAATCTGGAAGCTTACTGAAGTCAATGAACCAGCTCAATGTCGATCTTTAAGGCTCCCAGACAGTCTTAGAACAAGCAAGGTTAGATCATTGTAGTTTTGGACTTCATTTGTTGAAAATTTATAGTTATACACATCTATTCAGGCAAATGTTATAAATATTTGCATGAAGTCTTTTTCATTGTACTAGTGGGCTGACGGGTTCAAGTTTTCATAAAACATACTTTTTTTCCTGTTAGTTTTCTTGTCACGATATCTGTTAGATCTTGCTTCACGTGAGAATGTCTGTTAGATCTTGCTTCACATGAGAATGTTGCGGAAGCATGCTAGGCTTGATGGATTTTTGCATGTTTTTCTTTGAAGATCTGCATTCTGGTGCTGGAGATATTGCACTTTTTTTCCTTGCCCGAATACATTCTTTTATTGTGGGCAATAGCCAGAAAGTACCATTTATACCGTCATATGAACACAAACAAAAAATAAGATTGTACCAATGCAAAAGGATCCATATGAGCAGTATCCAAGCTCGAACTCTTTCACTTGTATTTTCCTTTTTCTCCAATGGAGACCATTCCTACTTCAAACAAGTATAGAACAAGCCATAATGTCCCAACTATATATGATCAGTACATAAATCCTTTTAAGCGATAACAATGATTAGTTTTATAAATCTTCCTTTTACTAGCCATAGCAGACTGGTAAAATTTTAGTTACTAACCAAGTTAGACTATTTTAGGAGGCTGGTATTGTTGTTGGGCCTATAAAAGGGATTCCCCCCTCTCCCCTAATTTCAATCATCTCAGTTTTTAATAAAATTTAGCCTCTTTGAACCCGTGGTCCCACATCACCTTCCAAAGAAACTATTTTGATTACCAACTATCCAAGAGTAATCTACAACTATGTGCAGGGAATTCCATGTGTGGATAACTATTACTTGTGGTCGATGGATCTTCTATAGAATACACATTTGTCCTCAAAAGTGTTTAGTTATTTGTAGAATTGAATACTCACCATGTATTCTTAATAATGAGTTAAATATCATCTAGCGAGTCAGAAAAACAGTGTGACAGCAAAGAAGAGTTCAGTCAAATGCCTTATTACCTATTGTCTATCAGACTCTGCTTGAGAAATCCACCCAGACCAGAAAAGGGATTGCATTTAACAGGTGTTTGACTTTAAATGGGTTACATAATAAATTTGTTTGTGACAGGTGTTTCAATGTCTATGTACGCATCTTGTTTATATTTCGAGTGCTTGATGAGAGAGCTGCTCACTTGAAATTATCTACAGTGAGTAACTGATAGATTTATGAAGTCTCTTTTTCTCATAAGTTGCAGTCTGCTGGAATTAACATGGTAGATGTGTGTCTTTCACCATTAGAGATTCATGATAAATTGTCTTGCCTGTCTGGTAAGAAAAAGTAATTGAAGGTCCTGAGTCTCCTGACTAGATCTTGGTATTGCAGATTTCAAGACTGATCTACACCAATTCTGGCGTTGCCATCTTGGCTTTAGCATCAAATGCAATTCACCTGCTCTGGAAGTGGCCTCGTAATGAACGTCATTCAAGTGGAAAGGTGAAGGATATTATATAAGCGCTTTGTCAAAGTGTCATCCTTTCTGTGAAATTGCGCATTAAGTTATACAATTTGTTAATTATATACCCTTATTTTAGGCAACAACAAGTGTTGCTCCCCAGTTGTGGCAACCACCAAGTGGCATATTGATGACTAATGAGATAACTGACACAAATCCTGAAGAAGCAGTCCACTGCTTTGCACTTTCAAAGAATGATTCTTATGTTATGTCTGCATCAGGAGGGAAAATATCCCTATTCAACATGATGACATTTAAGGTTAGCCAATGACCATACATTACAATTTAGCTTAAGTTACATTTGGGATTCATCATTTTGTTTTTCACTGCAGACTATGACGACGTTCATGTCACCTCCACCTGCAGCAACTGTTCTTGCATTTCATCCTCAAGACAACAACATAATCGCCATAGGAATGGAAGACTCCACTATTCAGATATATAATGTCCGAGTCGACGAGGTATTTCACACTACATCAGCATGTGATAGGTGGTTAGGAATCTTGTAACTTACAGAATCATGCTTATGCAGGTCAAGAGCAAACTCAGAGGCCACTCTAAGAGAATTACTGGCCTTGCCTTCTCAAATGTTTTGAACGTGCTGGTCTCATCCGGAGCTGATGCTCAGGTTATCTTTTGCCCTCTGCTTACTATGAGTAAATAACAATGCATACAATTTGACAATTGCAAATTGTGTTCAATGGGGATTTGGGAGATAGGTAATGAGATGCATGCTGTAGTCTAACCTCTTAGTGGATAGATAATGAGATGTGAGATGTAGTCTAATCTCTTAGTGGTTATGCTTACTGTTCCTTTTCGGCTTTTCCGTTGCAGCTTTGTGTGTTCGGAACTGATGGATGGGAGAAACAGAAATTCAGATTTCTACAAATTCCTTCCGGGCGTACTCCTGCAGCCATTTCAGATACACGTGTTCAGTTCCATCAAGATCAAATACACTTTTTAGCTGTGCATGAAACTCAGATTGCTTTATATGAAACTACTAAATTAGAATGTGTGAAGCAGGTGCGTGCCAGATTGTGATGTTATAGCCAATAGGTCTTGATATACAATTACAACGAACTTTTTTTCTTGCAGTGGTCTCCTCGTGAGGGTTCTGCACCCATTTCACATGCAACATTCTCATGTGACAGTCAGTTGATATATGCTAGCTTCTTAGATGCAACCATAAGTATATTCAATGCTGCCAATCTCACTCTACGTTGTCGTGTCCTACCAGCTGCTTATCTTGTTGGCAATGCCAGGTATGCTTTGGCACTCTTTCATGTTATGTACTTTTTCATTCTGTTGCCGCATCTTGTTAGTTGGCACAGACCTAGGTGACAACCATTATTAAGCAGGCATATGTACCAGGTCCCAAAGGGTTGCTGTTATAGTTCTACTCCAATATTTATACTCTCAATACTTTTAATTGTCACTTGTATTGAGGTCACCATCTTCTTTTTATCTTCGGCAGCACTACTGTATATCCTCTCGTGGTCGCTGCACATCCATCGGAACCAAATCAATTTGCCATAGGCATGACCGACGGCGGTGTCTACGTATTAGAGCCGCTAGAATCAGAAGGAAAATGGGGTGCCAATCCACCTGCTGAGAACGGGTCAGCGAGCAGCATGTCCATCACACCCCCGTCTGGAGCCTCTAACTCCGATCAACCGCAGAGGTGATGGAAGATGGCAAGCACAAAACATAACCCTTTTCCTCTAACTGAGGTATGCAGCAGAATCTGCAGCATTTCTGCAAAGCCTTCAAGTAAAGACTGAAAATCTTACATCCTGCCTTGTTCCCTTGCAGTCATGGAGTGTAGTTCCAAAGAGCTTTAGAGGGGTAGGTCTACAAGAACAAGCCAAGGGGGGTTTCTGCAACAGACTTCACTTTTATATGTTGTCTTATTTGTATGTAGGAAAAGAAATTTCCCTTGGTAGAATTGATTATGTTGCTTATGTGATGTGAGTTTTTTATTTTTATTTTTATTTTTAATATGGTGTCAGAACCTGGTTATGTTCTTTAGTTGCTCCAGTTATGCTGTCTGTTAATCTAAAATTAGTGGAAAAGAATAGTCTAACACTTTAATCATATTGTACTTGTGCCTCAAGTGGTTTGGATTAATGTGATCTGATTATGATAGTAAAGATTTGAGAAATTTTTTGTATTTGAGATTAATTTTGTTTAAGGAATGCATTTTTGATTAATTAGTTGTAAAAATGTAAAAAATGTAAGATTATAGGAGTGCCCTAGCTCTTGTATGAAGCTTTAATAGGAGTTGTCTGGAAAATATCATTTTTTAATGTGTAAGAAAATCCTTCTTTTAATTGGTTTATGAAAAATCTAATTCTTAAAAACACTTGTTTATTTTTTTGTTGGATTTAATAAAAATTTCAGTAAAAAATAAAATTTACCACTTCAGAGATTTCATACAATCAATTTTACGATTATATACGAAGGAGTAAATCGTGAAATTGCAATTAGAATATTATTTTGATTTTATTGAAATTTAATTTTTATTCATTTTAATAAAATTTATTTTACAGTAATCAATTTAATAATGTCTAGTACAATTTGATAAAAACTTGAACTATAAAACAAGCATTACAGTTTGAGAAATCAAAAATTTGCCCAATTTTTAAATAGACAGTGTCAATTCAAAATTTTAGGTGCGTTTTTGCAAAAAATAAGAGGGGGAAATTGAAAGTTTCTCTCTTCGTGATCGTCGACGCGACCGAGCAAATTCATTTTTTCCGCTGACCTCCTCCTCGTCCTCCGCTCCTCTCCTTCCGCTTGCTTTCCTAAAGAACGGGACCGAGATCGACAGAGGAGAGAGATAGGGAGAGCGCTTGGAAGATCTGCATCCACAGTAGATGGCCCCGAAGAGCGTGCTGCTGCCGTTGTCAGATCCGCCGCCGCCGTCGTTACGGGGCGTGGACGACAGCGCTCCCATTTTCCTAGGATCTGCCATGACCAGGCGGGGTGCCTTTGCAGCCATCTCCTACATGTCCTGCGCAGGTCCTCGCCTTTTCCATCATCTGTTATCCTGTTCGAACTTGGATTCCTCTACCATGTATGCTATATTTTATTTTCGGCATACGGAGGAGGTTTTATATGCTTGACGTTCAGCTCTCCTTCAATAGGTTAATTTTAGTGTATCCTTGTTGTTTCTCAAACTTTGGCAAAAATGGACCCTTTTTAATTATCCTCTTAGTGTGCCTAAATTTGAGGCTCACTTCCAAAGTGCTAGACAAAAATCGTGTGGTTTTAGGAGTCTCGAGTAAGTTATCTCACATACAGAGTAAATCATTGTCTTAGTCCTGGAACACAAAAGTAAATTATAATGAAGGATTGATTTCTTATTGGTGTAAAGTTGTGTAACAAAATTGTACTGTTTACTGTTAATGGAAGTATTATGACTGTTTTTAATATTTTTTTCTAGTCATTAGCCACTCACATAGTATGCTAGCAAGTATTGATTTGCTTAAGTTCTGTTCTGGATGAAGACATACTTTTCCTTGCTAATTAATTGAGGGAATTAGGTTTAAGTTTACTGGAAAGTACTTTGGAGATTTTTGGGAAGGTTTGTAAAGGAAATAAGTTTCAAGTTGCTTGTGAGGGCGCCAAATATATTACTGCCCTTCTAGAGTAGTTCAATCCAACTAGGTTCATGGAAGAGTTCAATTGCTATGAGTTCCTTCTGATTTAGGAGGTGCATTTTTATTTGATGAAGGATAAAAACGTAGAATTGCTTTCCATTGATGAATTATTTTGGATCAATATACAAAAATTCAAAAACAACTACTGTCTTCACCATCATGTCCCAACTATTTGATGGCAACACGAACCCTTTCTGAAAAAATGACCAAGAAGCAAAACATAACACAAATTACAAAAATAAACAGTTAAGAAATACCGCAAGAAGGATAAGTATATAGGACATTATTTTCCAATGTAATATTTTTTATTTTCATATCTCTTGCCTTATTTGTTTATCATCTCTACTAATTTGCTTTTTTGCTTGTTCTTTTGCAGTTCTTCTAATTATGTTCAATAAAGCAGCTCTATCTTCATATAGTTTCCCTTCTGCTAATGTTGTTACTCTTTTCCAGGTATGTCATGAGTTCTGTATGTTTGGCTTCAGGTTACTTAAGTATCTCTTTTTTTTTTGAAAATTGGAATCTAATGAATAATTGTCTATACAAGAAGAGTTACCATATTTGCTGACCTTGAGGTTGTTTGATGAGAATATGAATAAATTGAATATAAGATTATCTCTGTCTGGAAAGAGTAGGTTGATGATGTCATCTTGGCTCGTCTTGATACTGCTTGATAACTACAAGAAAATGAATACAAAATTCTCCCATCCAAAAGATCAATAATTGTCCATATTTTTTAGGATGAGACACCCCCATACTCTTACTATATCCATTTATTTTTAATCAGCCTTATAACTAGTTTCTTTTATCAACCTTGGATTTCTCAGCAGCTGGGCTTCCATTGTTTTCTTTAGTTTTCACTACAGCATCTTATGGACTTCTCATTCTGCATGGTTTAGTGTTGAACTTAATTTGAGTGCCTTCATGCACCATTTTTTTTCTTGTACTTAGTCATTGTTTCTTTGGCTGGATTGGACCCTTTTTCTCAGATAAAGTTTTTGTAATTTGCAGTTGATCAGTTCAACATGCCTTCTTTATGCAATGAGGCGAAGGAGAATTATTTCTTTTGCAAATGGTGAATCACATAAATCAGGCTTTGTGCCACTTCAAACCATGTTGCATACACTTCCTCTGTCTATTGCATACTTACTTTACATGGTACATAAGCTACATGGTGTCTAGCTTTTTGAATCCCCTGCTACTAATTGTAATCATCTACTCTCTTTTTTTGTATAGCTGGCTACAATGGAATCTGTACGTGGAGTAAATGTTCCAATGTATACCACACTTAGACGTACAACTGTTGTATTTACAATGATTGTAGAGTACCTACTGACTAGGCAAAAATACACATATCCTGTCGTCGGAAGGTAACTTAGTTTTTCTTCTTTTTTTTTCAATTTTTTTGGTTCTTACAGGTGGGACTTCTCCATCACTGGATACAAGTTTCAAATTTTTTAATGTACCTAGGACAATCTATCAGATCAAACTTAGAGTAGTTACCAATTCATGATTGAGACTGCATAACTATCAAAATCAAAAAATTGAGATCGGGATTGGATAGCCAAAGAATTCAAGTATCAGTTGCATCAAATCAGTAGGGTTGGTGAAATCAGAATTGGGAAAATAAAAAAAATGAAAGATATAATAAAATTATTTCTTATATGAGAATAACATAGACATTTTAATTTTTTTTAAAGAAGAATGTCTATTTTATGCCATTATATATTCAATTATTGATAATTAAATATACAAATAATGTCATATATTTATTAATCTAAAATTAATAAATAATAAAAATAGATTATAGTCAATAATAAAATCATAATTTTAGTATAGAAAAATATAGGTTATCTAGATTGTTTAGTTTTTCAATAAAATTATTGTTATTTAATATCCAATCATTAGTGAGGTCTCTAATGACATTAGAGTTTTTGGTTGAAGGGCAGTTTTAGGATCATTGTTGATCAAAAGAAGACTAGAGGTTATGTTTTCTAAAATCATCTCAATTTGACAATTTTTACTTGATTACATCTATTCTGGTTCTCAATTTGACTAAAAGTTTAATGAATTCTGCCAAATTCTAATGTAATCTAACCAATTTCTTGCTTTTTTTTTTAATCTCTAGGTTCTTCTAAATTTCTCCACTGTCTATGTGATTTGCGAATTTCTT
Organism: Curcuma longa; assembly: GCF_044706935.1. Classification (NCBI taxonomy): domain Eukaryota; kingdom Viridiplantae; phylum Streptophyta; class Magnoliopsida; order Zingiberales; family Zingiberaceae; genus Curcuma; species Curcuma longa. The sequence continues at coordinate 7,381,113 of NC_133864.1, read as the reverse complement.
AGAAAAAATTGAATCAGTTATTGTCAATATCAATCAATATAAACAAATTGTGAACCCTGGCCAATCTTGCCAACTCCCAATTTGAGGGTTTAGGATGTTGTATGTTACGTAGGTTGTTCTTTAAGATCAACCATGTAATGCCCTTTCATGCATAAACATATGCACTCTTGGTTCTGGATGATTATTTATATCATCATTACAATTTTCCAATCTTATTTAATTCTTAATGGTTAGACCAATGGTTTTATCAGTGTTGTGATGATTGTCCTTGGAGCGTTTGTTGCTGGAGCTCGAGACCTATCCTTTGATTTTTATGGCTACGGCATGGTTTTCATTGCTAACATGGCAACTGCAATTTATCTAGCTACGATAAACCGCGTTGGTATAACTGCATTTTCTTTTTGTTCTTTTTATTGTTTGTTGGATTTTCTTGACAGTCAGCTTCATGTTTTCCCCAGGAAAATCCAGTGGATTAAACAGCTTTGGACTCATGTGGTGTAATGGTAATACCCTGAGGGGAACCATTGTGTAGATAGAACCTGTAGTTGACTGAAATAATTTAGCATTTTATGCAGTAGTTGAAATTTAAATTTGTATATGTTGATGATATTCAGGAATTGTATGTGGGCCAATTTTGTTATTCGGGACATATGTTCACGGTGACTTGGAGCTTGCAATGAATTTTCCCTATCTTCATTCGCTTGGTTTTCAGGTAATTTCTTTTCCATACACGTCGTGCCCAATATTTTGTGTTCCTTTAGAGTTTTTTTTTCCTTCTATTTTGTCTATGACTATGTGGAAGAAAAGAATGTCGCTAACAAACTAGAAAACCTCAGCGCTGATTCTAGAATGACGAAATGAAAATTTTCTATTTATGGTGCAGGTTGTGATGATATTTTCCTGTATCTTGGCATTTTTATTGAACTACTGCATTTTCTTGAACACGACCTTGAACTCTGCTTTGACACAAACAATGTGCGGCAATCTGAAGGTTGGTTTCTGTGTTTGACCCTCTTCTGGTGATCCTGCATTCTTTATGCACTTATGTTGAAGTTAACCTCCATCTTGCTGTAGGATCTGTTTACCATAGGACTTGGCTGGTTGTTGTTTGGTGGTCTTCCATTCGATACGGTAATTCCATAAGTTTCTTCCTCTTCGATGCTTTTCCCTTTACTCAATTAATGAAGTGCCTTGCTGCTTTTTGTCCCCCTGTCCAGTTGAATGTTATTGGCCAAGCTCTTGGGTTCGTGGGCTCCGGATTTTATGCATACTGCAAACTCAAGGGGAAGTAGAATTTCATTGGCGAAATTATCAGCGGCATTAACCGAGCTCCAAAATAGAAATAGACCATCCATGGCGCCGTTCGCAATGGAGTTCTGAGAGTTCTGAAGATCTAACAAGTCTCACCCATGCAACTTAAATTCAAGTAACCCTTGTTCGCGCTAATCTTCTATGGCAGGACCGAAATTTTCGTGTATGTTTCTCCTGATCCACCTGATATATGGTAGTATTGGCTCCCCAAGATATAAATGCTTCTTGCATAGGTTCCAGGATCTCACTAGTTGTGCAGGTTCTGTTCTCCAGCAGTGTTAAATCCTTCATCATGTGGACCTCGTATTACAGTATCTATTATAATTTATACACGATTGTGGATTTTTCGTTTGTGCATCTCCAACATTCCAACGTGTACTCGAGACTGATTGCAATTTTCTTTTTTTTTTTCCTTTTAATTTGTGGATTCTACTGCATGATTCTTATACAACTATTCAAAGATTGATCTATCTCTTTGTTAGATTATACAGGTCACAAGCTGGCATATCTGTTCAGACATTATTGAGAAGAAGACCAGGAAGAGGTACAAAACTGAAATCTAACTCTGGCCTTTAAATTTTGGTGTTATTTGGCAACTGAAATTAATTTTTTTTATTTTTTATTTTTGCTTAGTTATATTTTTTATAGAAAATAAGAAATCTTGAAAAGTGAGTGAGCTGGCTCACAAACAGAAATGAATTGTTTGTGGAAGGCCAAAGCCAAAAGCAATCAAGTGGAATTGACCCATTTGTTTCTTCCTGGGATGAGTCCTGATCGTCAGGGCCCACTTGTTTCCTCATTTCATCGTTTATTGTTTTTCTCGCACACAGTGCGATCTTAACCTAGATTTGATGCCTAGTCATTGTTGCCTTCATTGCCCTGGAAGATCATGCATTGCACAGTTCAATGGAACATGAAATAATTCCACTCTCCAATTTAATAGCTGAAGTCGAGAAGTTGTAGGACTCATTAATTGCAATTATTAGTGTCTCGTTGCATCAATACAGTCATTTATTAATGTACCTTTCGGTCTTGGAACACCATCAACAATTAGAAAGTCCAAAGTAGAAGAAAGGTAAGTAGCACCAAATAAATTTGCACCCTTTTTTTCACTTAGGTATGGGTGTTTCTACTAATTCTTAATGTTTTCTCTTTTCTTTCCGACGGAAATTTAATTTATTTGGTCCGATGTTATTGTATTAATTTTGATCAAAATTACTAATTAAAACTGTTAATGTTGAGTAGTTTTGATTAAAAAGTTATAATAATTTTGGTGGAGATTGTTATAATAGAAACTATTTAACAGAATAAAACTAATTGAGATCTCTTTTAATAAGTAAAATGTTAATAAAATGAGGAGTGTATTTTTTTTAATTTTATCCCATTTTTTTACATCTACTCTTTCTCTCCTTTTATTTTATTTTTCTTTTCCTCCGCTTTTGCCTTACAAGTAAACATCAAAAGAAATGATAAGTGATAGATGTTGGTTGAAGGTCAGTTCAATTCACATGTAAAATACAATGCATCTCATGCTTGATTATTTGTGATGTTGAATCATTTATTAAGATTTATTTATATTTTTTGAATTTATCTTGATGATCGATAAATTTTTTTATAAAATTGAATTAGTCAATTTTAGAATTAATTAATTTAAAAAATTAAATATCTTAATTATTTAAAATAAGTAAACTGAAAGAAATTAAATAACGGTCAAATTGTTATATTGTAAAAGCAAGGGGTGTTTTAGAATAATTGCCTCCGTTCAAATCCACTCGAAGTGGAGCCGCGGAGATTTATGACTCGATCTTTGAATCCTTTTTTCACGGCGCCTTCACGTGACGAGGTAGACCCCGGTCTCTGACCCTTCCCGCGCTGCCTTTGTCTCCCCTTAACGATCGCCTGTCCACGGCGCAAACAGGCCCCCGCATTCTCCTCTCTCTCACTCTCCATGCCTTTTTTTTTTAATTATTATTTAGAAATTCGACCTGTAGTTTTAAATCCTATTCATTAATACTATGACAAAAATCAAGGAGCGTTTTTTTTTTAATCTTCAAGGCGACGTTCTCCTTTCATTCCCATCGATTGTTTTCTTTTATTTTTGACTATCTCTAATTTTAAAATCAGTAACTCATTCAAAATTCAAATTGGCAGGCCAGGCGACGGAAATGAACCGTGCAAGTCTTTTAATGTCGCGACCAGAGCAGAAGTCAGATCCTGTCCCGCTGTGGCCAGCTGATCGCGAGGCCCCTCCCAACAGAATTACTGTAAAATTTTACTTCGCACCTTTGTAATTTTTTGTAATTGTTTTTTCCTCATAGTCCATGTTGTAAATTATTTACTTATGGGCTAAATTAAAATAAGGAAAGTATGGGGGGTAATAAAGAGAACTGAGCGACGAAGGATGAGGCTCCTCCAAGCGTAGAAGAAGCAGCAGAGGCAGGAGAGAAGCCGTTGGCTTTCGTCGCCGCCATCACAATGCTCGACGGCGCCGCCGCCGTTCTGCTTCTCCTCTTCTGTGCTGCCGCCGCCGCCGGATCGGCCGTCGCTGGCGGTTCCTCCGACGCCGCCGCTCTCCTCGCCTTCAAGTCTGCCGCAGATCCCGGCAACCGCCTCGCCTTCCCCGCTCCCCCCTCCAACGACTCCGCCTCCCACTGCCGCTGGCCTGGCGTCTCCTGCTCTCCCGCAGGTCGCGTCGTCCGCCTCGTGCTCGTTGGCTCTGGCATCACCGGCTTCTTCACCCCCGGCACCCTGGACCGCCTCGACCAGCTCCGCATACTCAGCCTCCAGAACAATTCCATCGCCGGCCCCATCCCGGACCTCTCCCCGCTGCTTAATCTCCGGGCCATCTTCCTCGGCCATAACCGCTTCGGCGGTCGCTTCCCGCCCTCGCTAGTCTCCCTCCACCGCCTCCGCGTCCTCGATCTCTCCGGGAACCACCTCGCCGGCCCCGTCCCGCCGGCCCTTGCCTCCCTAGACCGCCTCGTCGCTCTCCGCCTCGACTCCAACCGCTTCAACGGCTCCCTCCCCGCCTTCAACCAAACCTCCCTTAAAACCCTCAATGTCTCCTTCAACAACTTCTCCGGCGAGATCCCCACCACCGCCGTCTTGTCGTCCTTCGCCGCCTCCTCTTTCGCCGCAAATCCCGCGCTCTGCGGCAAGATTCTAAGAAAGGAATGCGGCGGCGACGCCCATATACTCTTCTCCCACGGCGGTAATGGCTCTCACAATGCGCCGTCGCCGCCGGGAGCCAACTTAGGGCAAAATAGCAGGTTCAATCTCCCGGCATCTTCGCCGTCGCAAAAGATGCACAAGAGAGCCGTCGTCGCCGTAGGATTCTTGGCAATCTCGATGCTGGCGATTGGAATCTTGGGCGTGTTGTTGGTGATGCAGAGACGGAGGAAGAGAATGAAGCAGGGGGAGATTCTAATCCCGGTGAAGCACAACACCGAGGCAGCGGAACCAGCCACGGCGGCCGTGGAGAGCTACACCGAAGAGATCGAGAGTGGGAACAACGAGCTCATCGCCGCGGCGGCGATGGCGGTGTCGGAGGAGAAGGTGAAGAAGTTGGCAAAGAGTGGGTGCTTGGTGTTCTGCGCTGGGGAGGCGCAGGTGTATACGATGGAGCAGCTGATGAAGTCGTCAGCGGAAATGCTGGGGAGGGGGAAGCTGGGCACAACGTACAAGGCGGTGCTGGAGAACAGGCTCATTGTGACGGTGAAGAGGCTAGACGCGGCGAAGCTGGCAGCGACCGGGAAGGAGGAGTTCGAGCGACACATGGAGGTGGTGGGGAGGCTGCGCCACCCCAATTTGGTGCCATTGCGGGCATTCTTCCAAGCTAAGGAGGAGAGACTGCTGGTGTATGATTACAAGCCCAATGGAAGCCTTCATTCATTGATTCATGGTATCGACTTCTCTTATCTATTGCTTTTCAATGCTTTTTACTAGATAGAACTTCGTAGAGTATCATCTAATAGTTTTTCAGTGGATCAAATTTGTTTTACATAAAGCAAATTACCTAAAGATTTTAATGGATTCTGTCTGTAATAGATATATCAATTCAGGCATGATCTTTTAGAATCCTGAAAGAAAGAGGTAGATTTGATAGTTGATACATGAATTTAAATGGTACTTCTAGTTCTTGTTTTTTGCTGCTATCAGAATTGAGATTAGTATTCTGATTTATCTCTTGTTTTGGTCTTGTGAGCATTCTAGATATCGACTATACAGAAAGAATGTCTATGGATCATCACATAGAGCAATTCGATAACTATTAATTGCTTTGTTGCTAGATAGGTGATAACCATGAAAGCAATAAACATTGTGACAGTGTTCTTAAGATGCAACACTAGTGACCAAAATGTATATTTCCTAAGAATATCTTGATCATCGAGTTTGTGCAACTAGATCTTACATCTGTCTTCTTGTTTCAATATAGTAGAGCATTGTTTCAACATACTAGAAATGCTAAGAAAGTTTTGTTGAAAATCAAGTTTAAACCTTCAAATGAGAATGGAGTTGCTCATACATACTAACTAGTCACTTTGAGATGAAATCGGCTTGACCCAATTCGACATTGTCTCAAATAAAGTTGATTTCTGTTGTTGGATCGGTGCTTGTTTTTCTCGATTTCACGCTTATCTTAAATGGTTCATTCGTGCTGAAATCCATGATCTTTTTGCTATATAGGCTCAAGATCCACGAGGCCAAAGCCCCTTCACTGGACTTCATGTCTTAAGATAGCAGAAGATGTTGCACAAGGCCTTGCATACATCCACCAAGCTTCTCGATTAGTTCATGGCAACATCAAATCCTCCAACATCCTCCTTGGTTCCGATTTTGAGGCTTGCCTAACCGACAATTGTCTCTCATTTCTCGTGGATCCATCAGACAGCGAAGATGTCTCAGGATACCAAGTTCCTGAAACCCAAAGATCCAACGATCCTTTAACTCCCAAATCAGACATCTACTGTTTTGGTGTGCTATTGTTGGAGCTTCTCACCGGCAAATCTTCATCACAACATCCAGTCCTAATGGAAACTGATATATCTGCTTGGGTTCAATCGACGCGGGAAGATGGTGGAGATGATGAACGCTTAATGATGATCGTCAACATCGCAGCAGCCTGTGTCCAGCCATTGCCAGACAGTAGGCCAACCACATGGCAGGTTCTGAAAATGATTCAGGAAGTGAAGGAGGTCGATACCGGCGACAATGACAGTGATTCCGCATCACTTTCGTAAAACTTATGGACTTGAATCCAAAAAAAAACCTCTGATCCAACATCAAACCATCCAAGTGGTAAGATTGATTAGTAATTTGGCAGTTTGCTCACATCTCTGAGTTCATAAGTCCATTGCTCATGTACTTTTTAGATCTTAACTGTGCTATACAAGTTATAAGTTGCAATGAATAAGGATCAAGTTGGACCTTCCAAGTGTGCCAAAAGAGATAATATTGTAAGACTATTCTTAGCATTATAATAGATTTTTTATTGAATGTCTTATGTTCTCTTTATTTTTGGAGTTTGGATTATTCTTTTGATAATTATCTCAAAAAAATTCATTTTTTTTCAATTTTTCATTAGAAATAATGCCTTGTGTTCAAAGGATGAAAACTTCAGCTTTTATAACTTTTAATTTTATAACTTTCCATTTGGTGTTGTCATTGTGATCAACTGTAATTTTTTAATTTATCTTCTCATATATATAATCGTGAGACCGATTATGTAGGACCACAGAATAACTAGAACAACAATTTGATTCAAGCAATTGCACTAAATTGTCGATTGATTAAATCATGTGAAAAATTGATTGATTAAATGGATCAAAATTGTTATTGTCTCTTTGTTGTCGTATGTTTTTTTTTTCTTTTCTTTTTTCATAAACACGAAATTTATCATTTTTGTGCAATGTGATTGACTTGATCAAGACTAAGACCATAAAAGAAACCAAAAAAATAGACCAAATTAATAGATCGTGAGAAGCACGTGATGTCGACGTCACACTCCCTCACCTTCCTTTCATCCCGGAGTACTGTTCGAACAGCTCGTTCGCCATGGCCGTGCTCGAGTTCTCGAAAGACTGGTTGGTGCTCGGCACCGCCATCGCCGGGGTCGCGCTCGTGCCGGCCGTCTCCCTATCCTCCCTCGGTGGCGGAGCCGTCTGCTGCTGCTGCTGCACGGAAGCCTGCGGAGGGTTCGCCTCCTGCATCTGGAGCGCGTATTCCAGGTTCCAGAGCACGTCTCCCATGGACGGCCGGTCGACGCCGTAATTCTCCAGGCACTTCTCCGCCGCCTCCACGAACTTGTTGAGCGAGTCCTCGTTGATGGTTCCGGCGATGTTGGAGTCGATGATTTTTTCAATCAGCCCCTTCCGCTTCCACTGAAGCGCCCACTCCGCCAGGTTGACCTGCTCCCTTGGCAGCATAGGGTCCAGCGCCGGCCGAGCGCAGAGCGCCTCCAGCAGCACCACCCCGAACGAGTACACGTCCGACTTGTCCGTCAGCTGCTGGCACCGGAAGTACTCCGGGTCGAGGTACCCGAAGCTGCCCTTCACCGCCGTGCTGACGTGCGTCTGGTTCATCCCTGGCGCGTCCTTCGACAGCCCGAAGTCCGACACCTTGGCCACGAACGCGTCGTCGAGGAGGATGTTGGTGGTCTTCACGTCCCGGTGGATGATCCCCTGCGCCGTGCCGGTGTGCAGGTAGTGCAGCCCCCGCGCCGCCCCGATGCAGATCTCCAACCTCTGTTTCCAAGACAGGGGAGGCAGGCCATTGCCGTAGAGATGGTCCCTGAAGGGCCCGTTGGCCATGTACTCGTACACCAGGATCATCTCCGAGTTCTCGTCGCAGTAGCCGATGAGCGAGACCAAGTGCCGGTGCCGGAGCTTGGACAGCATTTGGATCTCCGTTTGGAACTCGTTGATCCCCTGCTCCGACTGCGGGTTTCCACGCTTCACCGCCACCTTGGTGCCGTCCTCGAGTTCGCCGAGGTACACGTTCCCGAAGCCACCGACGCCGATGACCGCGTTCTTGTCGAAGTTCTTAGTCGCTGTTTGCAGCTCCGCCAGGGAGAGGTAGCGGCCAAGGCCCATCCCCATGGTGGAGGAGAAGGTGAAGGCGCTGCTCTTGTGCGTGCTGTACCCGTACCCGTAGCCTTTGCTCGCCGTGAAGCTCGTGTTCCCGGTGTGCACCGGCAGAAGCCAGGACGAGAAGCTGCCACGTCTCTCCCAATCCTGCGGCCGCTTCCGCCACTTCACCACCATCGCGCCGAGGCCGACGAACGCGCCGAACATCATCGCGAATCCTACCGCCACCACCGTGCTCTTCGTGCCGCCGCCCCCGTCGTCAGCTTTGGACCCGTCGACTCCGAACTCGCCGTCGAGGCTCCCCACCGAGTTACTCAACTTCAAAATCTCCACGCCGTTGAGCAGCGCGTCGACTCGGCCGGCGGGTTCCTTCATCGGGCCGATTTGGACTGCGATCTGGTCCGCCGCCACGGAGGCATTGAGTACGATGTCTTTGTAGTACGGGGAAGCGAGCGCGCCGGTGAGGGTGGAGAGGTCGAGGCCGGAGATGGCCATCTGGCCGTTGACGTAGACGTTGAAGTAGAGGTCGTTGAGGGACTTGCTGACGATGTCGCAGAAGTGGAGCCGGAGGAGGTAGGCGAAGCTAGGGTCGACGGCGAAGCGCCACGTCACGTTGAAATTGGCGTTGGCCACTTCCGCGTCCGCCATTCCGACGGCGGTGGCGTAGACTGAGTTTGGCGCGATGAGCGGCGTGACGCCCTCCGGGTACTTGATGATCCCGGGGGAGACGGAGACGTTCTTCCCGGTGGGCGATTGGAGGAAGGGCGCGTCAGGCTGCCAGGCGCGTCCGAGGGTGTCGTTGGCGGAGGTGATGGGCGACCCGCCGACGTTGATCCGGTACGCCACCTGCAAATGCAACCAACAAACATCAGACAACTTCACCGCCGATTTCACAATCAACATAATACTCTACCTGAAAGGCTTGCTTAGAGAGATCCACGGTCTCTCCGACGGGCGCAATGGCGGAGGCAGAGTCGGGGAGGAGCGTATCCGGAGCGGAGACGACCTCAATGCCATTGACGAAGGCGACGGAGTTACGAAGAGGCGAGAAGTGAAGGGTTAGACGCGGGTCGGTGGCGTTGACAAGGTACTCCTTGAGGATCGACTCCGTGGGATCGCCAACGGAGAAGCTGTGGAGCAGAACCAGTTCGTCGGTGGAGACGGAGAAGACAGCCTCGCTGAGGTTGAAGCTAGGGTTTTCGAGAGGGAAGAAGTGAAGGCGAATCCAATGCCAGCCGGGGCGGGCGAGGGTGAAGCCATAGGTGGCTTCATCGCTGAAGATCCTGGCGGAGAGGTAAAGCGGGGAGGGGACACCGCCAGCGACAGAGGCGGCGGAGGCGCGGACGTCATCGCTGGCAGAGAGAAACTGGGCCGATTGCGCGTCGGTCTTGAACACGCGGCCGTCCGGCATCCCGGCGACGGAAGCGGCGCCGCAGTCCAACAGAAAATTGTCGACGGGCGCGAACGGCACCACATCGGCGGCCACCGACATCGCCGAGGCGATGACCCAGAGGAGCGCGAAGAAGCAATCCATCATCGCTGGTCTGTTTGCTCCTCCTCCTCTCTATCGATTTTCCTCTCTCTTTCTCTGTCTCTCTCTCCGATCCCTTCCGAGATCAGGCAGAAGAAGGAAACGGAAAAAGGAAGAGGAAGAGGAGGAGGAAAAGCGGATATAATCGTCGTTATGGTGCCATTTCCTCCATGAACGAGCTCGATTTTGATGGGCCGTGGAGGATCATACTATTTATGGAACGGTCGAAGCGTGGCCGGTTGTCGAGAGGGGCCCTCCTATTTCCATTCTCCTCCACCCTCCATCATCCTCGATTTTACCACTCTTTCTTTCATTAGAGTCATTTGACTTTAAATTTATGGATAAATAATAATAATAATTTATTATTATTAATAAAGGGATATTTTGAGTATTAAATTGTGAACCATATTTTGTTTTGATAATTTTTTAAAGAATGTTTTTTTTATTTCTATATATTTTTAAAAACTAATTAGGCTAAAGTTGTTAAAAGGTGATGCAATTTTAATCAAATCTGTGTGATAAACAAAAGTTCCTTGAGAATAAACATCTATGGAAGCATATATATGAACCGAAGCCTCTGAGGGGGCATTCTGAGATACGTCTTCTTTCTCAGTAGCAGCTGTAGAAAACTCTGTAGCATCCTCAGATACCCATCAATTATCAGTGGTGGTGAGTTTCCATTTCAGATTCTTCTTGACTGAAGCAGCCCACATAATGTCATCTATAACAAGAGAAGGAGAAATTAGTTAGTATTAAAAAGGAACTTAAGAGGAAAATGGAGAAACTTACATAAAGAAGTAACTAGGGGATAGCATTGGAGCTCAGGCCAGCACAGTAAAGAAGGGCCTTATTAGCAACCAACCGATTCACATCAAATTTCAGATTCGATAAGGTGGCAACTGCATTCAAGAAAGAGGACCCTAACCGATACTGACCTAGGGAAGGTTGGGGTAACATCTCAAGTCGTTAGAAGGTTGGCCACGTATAAAGACAAAGAGGTTTAATGAAAAAAAACTTATACTTCCAACCTTTATGTGAAGTCGGACACTTAGCTAAAAACTTAAAACCTAACCTAGCAATCAAATATATCACCCCGACTTCACCTTTCTTAAGAAAAAATAATTTAAATCTTAATTAAATTGTCTGCATGCTTATGCCTTATTGTTGTTTACATAAACAAAATAAAACAAAACAAAAAACCTCTTCATGGATCTTCCGAAAGAAATTTTATTAATCTATAAAATAACCAGTGGATGTGATACATCGAACTTCAAGATACTCACTACTAAAAGTACCACCACTCGATCAACAGAAATATGAAGGCCAAAGTAGCAAAGACAAATGTACAGTTTGATACAAATCCCCAAAACAGCTCCAGGATTGAACCTTCAAGAGTCTCTCATCTTTGTGTTTTGTGTCAGCAGTCATCGATCGAACAAAAGAATATCGATCTGAATCCTTTCCATGATCCATCATTCTCCTTGTTACTGTGGTCTCCGAAGAGCAAATGAGTAAGAGGAAGTTATAGCTCCAGACGAATTCTTGCATCCTGTTCTACATCTCCAAGTTTGGCAGAGGACTTCCTTTCGCGCCGCTCGGTTCCACTGCAAAGTGCATCAATTTTCGCGGGATGATCGAACGGAAAACTTGCCTCGAGGGCGTTTGCCGTGCTCTTCCTTTTGCGGAAACCAAACGAGTAGACAACACCTCCGGATGCCATGTAAACAGGATATTCAACTCTGGACCATCGGCTACTCGAAGTAGCTACTGCGGGCCAAAGTTGAGATTTTCCCACCTGAATGGATCTACACTCCCAAGCTGTGGTAGGACTCGGAAAAATAAGCAGACACAAACACACACGGCGGCGATCGCGAGCATCGAGTGGACATAAGGCCGTTGAAGCAACCCCGTTCGATGTGTTCGTCTAAGCAGCATGTTCCTTGTCATGGCACATTGAGCACAAGATCCTGATGCTAAATCTTGGGAGCCATGCCTTCTTGATTCTCCGGCGGTTGAGATCTCGCATTCGAATGATATTGTCACTTGTCCATTTGCCTTGTCGGCGAGCTTCCTGGCCACCAGATTGTTATAAGATAGATTGTTCCTCGACATTGCATACATGAAGGGGGACTGATGATTGTCATCGAGTAGCGAATTCCAGCACTTCAAACCAATCTAAGTAACCAGAGAAATAAGTGAACTGCCGGTTAAGGTATTACCATTCGACCAAAAAAGCCAGTTTGCTTCCTGATTTGCTTATCATAGAATATAAAAGAAGAAACAAGGTAGAAAAATGGAAACTTAATTTACCTCTTGTGGATCGTTAGTGAGCGCATCAACGATGTCGACTGAATCCTGCATACTAGCAGCCATATGCAATGAGGTGATGCCGCCAGGTCCAGCCATGTTTGGCGGGAAAAGGTATACCTTGGTTGCATCATTTCCATGAACTACACAATAATGGATCAGAAGATCTACCATTTTCCGGCACTTTCTCTTAACTGCTCTGTTCAACAGATGAACTTCTGAAAGCAGTTCGAGTGACTCCTGTCTTAAAGTGTCATCCTTTAAGCTTCTTTGCACAAGAATATCCAGAAGTGTACGAGTAAGAGTGCACCAATCTCGTTCGACTGAAAATGTCAAGAGGTACTTCAGCCGCGAAACTGAGAAATCAGAAAACAACAGGCCAGATGATGCATGTGTCCTCTGAAACAGCCAACCAAGCTCATTTAGGAAGTGGAGAACATCCTTCTTTGTCGTCGTGCACTGTGGACTGTTACCAACTTCCTGAAAATCTGCTTCGAGGGCTCTCAATTCCTGGCAGATATCGGCGTTGGCAATAATGACAGGAAAGCTGTTTCCTTTAAAACCATTTTCAACCTGATCATAGAATTCAGAAATTAGTTGAGAGCATGAACTCTTAGATTACAGGCAATTACAAATAGTAAGGCCAAACTTTTGAAAATTGCTGCTAGGGTGATCACCTCAATGAAACATCGACCGAACTGCTCTTGAAATCCTCCAGGAAAGTCAAAGCTCTCCACACAAGAATCATCATATATAGTGCCTGGGTATGTGGAGCAGAGAATTTCTTTTGACATGTATTTACCCCTATACGTGCAATGAATCCTAGAAAAATGAAGGAAGAAAAATGAGCAAAAAACAATAAGTACATGCTTATTTGGACTTGAATGCATTGTCACAACTCACTTGGTGCCTGGAACAGTCAAATTGCGACCTTTAAGAAGAAGGGAAGTTTCCTTCCCACCTACAACAGCAACAGGTGATATAGAAGTCACTTCAGGAGCACTCCATGCCCTCCAAGTCTTAGATATGCGGATCTTCCCTGCAGTCGATATATTGATGCCAATTACTAGGAGTTTGATCTCATATTTATTGCAATTGAATTAGATTCAAACTTCATCAGAGATACTCAGACCAATGCAAGATAATTGAAATCGCTAAGAGGTATTATATATGTACAAGAAAAGACATACCATCCTTGTGTGACACCAGCTGTCTATTTGTACGAATTAAGAACCTCGCATTTCGCCAGAACTCAGTTTCAGAACATTGAATAAGAGAAGTGACATGCTGAAGAAGATCATCTTCAAGCTGAAAAACCAGCATACATATTCAGAATTTTACAAAGTGAACCGAAAGAAATACATCATTGAGAAAAAAATGTAACTGACATCTTCCCATGCTATTGATGGCATCGATAAGTATATTGACATGACAACACAACCCGGCCGGATGTAACCCTCCATCTCCGAAGGGCTGTTTGAGAGCCAATTAAGTACCTGTAATAACAGGAAACTTACATGCTACTTAATTATTTGATACAAGAATGTTCAACGGAAAAAATTTGTAACAGTAAGTTGCAGTACCTGAGCACGAAGAGCATCAGGAAAGCTACTAGGATCCTTGCCAAAGAGTTTGAAAATTATACGCCCAGTCCGATCCTGTTGTTAGTAGAATAAGCAAATAAGATGAGGAATATATTATTCTGAAATGTGCATTACTAGAATGCAAGTTACCTGAGCATCAGAATTGGAACTTGATGGAGAGTGATCTGAGCAAGTTGATTTATAGGCAACATGATCTGCTGTTCTTTCAAAATTCTGAAAAAGATCCAGCGTTGCACTTGCACCACGAGTGGTGCTTAATTCAACATTTGCATTTTCTTCCCTGTAATGTGATCTCCCTGTATTTTTCACCCCTTCCAAAGTCGAATTCAGAGGAAATAATTTTTTTGTAACAGGCGGAGAAGTTGAAGGCGACCTGTCTTCCATAGGGTTGCTACTTTCTGAGGATAAATACTTAATTGAAAATCCCTCTGCTGGAGAATTGTCATCATCAGAAGGTCCAAAAAGTTGCAAAGGTAAACTCTGGTGAGGTTGCTGAGCCATCTGATTAGGAACATCAGTAGGAGATTGACTGATGATACCTTTGCTTGTCAAGGCAACTGAAGAATACATATTGGTTGGATTATTATGCAAATTAGCATGCAAAGAGGACTCTGCATTTTGTACTTTGGCCTTATGATTGCCACTACTTTCACTGCTCCCATGTGAAAGAGATACAGGGACAGGAGGAACGGATACCGCCGCCAATGCTGCAGAAAGAACTGCCAACATGTTGCTTGCAGTGGATGGTGCATTTTTCTCCTCAACTGCCTTTAGTGATTTCTCAAGGGAAGCTAGAGATCCATCTTGACATATATTCAAATCAAAACCACCAGGTGCAATAGCTCTTTCAGAAGAGTCCCCGCTAATTGAAGTGCTTAATTTACTGATAATCTGTAATAGGCGGTCCTTATCAGGTAGAGGAGAAATACCGGTTGGTTTATCATGATAACTACCTGCAGTTACAACACAAAGCTATGAAGTATCAAAACCGAAAGGCAAAGTTTCCATCATTTAGAGAAAAGTAGCTAACCTTTTAAGGGAGTTAACATAGCCAACAATTTCACAATATCCAGATTCCCGTTTGTCGTATTTTCTTGGTTTTTTGGTAGCAATAGCTTAGAAGAATTGTCCTCTGGTTGAGTCTTCCTTCTGCGCCGATTATGTCCTGCAAGTCGCCTTCTACAACTTCTCTTACCCTCATCAAACTCAGAAAGAAGATGAAATCTGGATTCCATGGATTCATATATCAGTATAAACAAGGTTTCTATTGTACTAGATATCTAAATTTAAGACAAATCAAGAATTTGTTGTAGGTGAAACAAATATTAGAAATGACAGTCTATTATAAATCTAACAATCCTCAAGTGGCAAAAGTTTGGAGAGGCCAATTTCTGCTTGGCCCAGTCAATCCTAGTTAAGAAAAGAAGTTTCAATAGCAAGACCACTCATGATCAATAGTTTAAGCAATAGTTTTTAGCAGAAAGAAAAATGAGAGAATGCGAAAGCAATCACCAGCATTAGAAGATGCAATAGAACCACAAGATGGAAACTGGGAAAAAAAAAAGTCAAATCATATTACCTACTACATTGTTGGCAGAACCTCTGCATCTGGTTTCCAACGAGGGCCTTGGCGGTCTTGCTGTGCATCTCGCACACCTTGTGGCGCCTATGATAATCTTTGGCGCTCGACAGATCCGTGCGGCAATCATCCACCTGACACATCGGGTAATTGTTACTACTCCCTGGCGAGCCCGACCTCGCCTTCTTGCCAGGCCTAGCCCCTGCTGGCTCCTCCATCA
Organism: Curcuma longa; assembly: GCF_044706935.1. NCBI lineage: Eukaryota > Viridiplantae > Streptophyta > Magnoliopsida > Zingiberales > Zingiberaceae > Curcuma > Curcuma longa. The sequence continues at coordinate 7,365,476 of NC_133864.1, read as the reverse complement.
AATTACCTCCGCCTCCTAGCTTCAGCACTAGTTCCCCGTTATCATCTTCCAAACTCCTGCTGGATTTTGAATCTTTCGACCCCTCGCTACCTTTCTTCGCCAGGTCGGCCACAGCAGCAGCTGAAGAAGAAGGCTGCGATCCCAGATAGAGTAGGTCCGCGCCATCCGGTGTGGGCGTAGCCGTGAACCTCACGCTATCCCAATCCCACATCTTGGGGTTCCAATTGCCACCGGAATTGGAAAGAGAAGCGCCCATCAACTGGTGCTGGCTCTCCTGGGATTGGATATGCTCAAAGATGGGATTTTTCCAAGGAAGCTCTCGCTTTTTCGCGAGAAGCCGCGCGTCATGGATGGCCTGGCGATGGTGGTGAAATAAGATGGAAGGAGCAACCTGCGCTCCGATCTCTCCCTCCATCTCTCAAGATTATTCAAACCCTAAATACCCTTCGGTCTCCCCAAATACCAACTCACCTTCTTCTATCTCAGAATACTAGTTCCTAGGACCTTCTCCGATCCGTTCCTCCTACAAGATTTCTATCTGCGGGGAAGAAAAACCAACGAATTATTAGAAGATCAAACAAGGAAGAGAAGGCTACCCATAGGAAACCAAAACAACGAGCAGGAATCCCCAAAACGACTAAAACCTGGGCAAAGAACCTCCTTTTACTTACCGAACACTGCTTCTCCACGGAAACACGCAAAGATCAGGCAGAAGACCAGATAACAAGCTCGAAATCCGGATCTCCCGCCACGAAACGAAGTAGATGAGCAGAGGAATCTCAAGAAGGGATTGCTTCGGCCGACGATTGATCGAGAGGAGGAGAATAAGATGGCAGGATCTCTGTCTGCTCTGAGACTGAAGGATCCAATGAGAAATTCGCTCACTCTTCTCCTCCTCTCCTTCTGTCCTTCTTCGATTCCTCTTCTGCTCTTCGCCAGCTAATCGCAGCGTGGCACAAAATGTAATAAACGGCCACGCCATGGGCTATTGTTGAAGGGCACACAAAAGTTGGCTTCATGCGCATTGCGTGTGCATTATTTTCCGTGAGGTCCCCCTGGATTCCGTTTTACCAATTAGATCCTTGTAAAATGCAATATTCCTCGTCTTATTTAATAGCTTTTCAGAATGCCCCTATTTTAAATATTTTTTTAAAAAAATTATATCTAATTTTATTTTTAGAATTTCATACTACGAAACATTTTGAAAGTATTTTTATAATTTTTTTTTATGAATTCCACCACAATTGCTTGATTACTATTCATATTAAAGAGTATTCTTAAAATTACGTTCAAAATTTTTAAATTTTGTAGAATAATTTAGAAGAATAAAAATAGGTATTTTAATTTCAGATTAGTGCAATTTAATATAGAATAAAAAAATTTATGAAACTAAGGGCTATTTGATAATACTAAAACTTTAAGGATAGTTTGCAGAAATATACAACCATAAATGCCCTAGATATTATTAAAATTCCGGTAGGTATTTGAGAAAAAGCTAAACTTGTGGCTCATTATAAAAGCTTTTGCTAAAACGAGGAAAGTTCGTCTAGTAGAAAATTGTGGTGATAAATTTTTCCCAAAATAATAATAAAAAAATTTTTAAAAAAAATAGTTTGCACCAACTGCGGCCCATGAAATTTCAGTAATTAATAGGATAATATTTGCGTGATTGTTGGTCAAGTCTCTTGGGTTGGGAATTGTGGCAACCAGCCATTTATTATCAAACAAAATTTTAAAAAGAAATTTAATCAATATTACCGCTGTAGTTATTATTAAAGATCATAAATTAACTTAAAAAATAATTGAGTATTTGGAAATTATTATTCTATTTTTGAAAAGTCATCGCTGGCTTTGGGTATTTTTGAAATTTTAAACGAAAGTAACGGTGGCATTTCTAAAATGATAATGGCTTTTCTGAAAAATAGCATAATTTTTTGCGGTTACGTGGCGAGACCACCGCTCGACGACGTCGGCGCTGGGTCGTCGTCCTCATACTTGCACCAACTGCCGGGCACTAAAAAATGTACCCTTTTTTAAATGGTCGTACGCCGTGTCAGGAGAGAGAGGCCCGCGCTCTTTGCCCGGGTGCGGATCGGGGTGGCGTGGCCAGGCAGCAGGCAGCCACGGAAATAATTAAATGTCGGAATTACCCCGAGTCGGCTGGTTAATTGCGGGACTGCCACGGCGCAAAGCAACGTGGGAAAAGTACGAGATCACGAGGGCGGCGGGGCATGGGACCGCCGCTCGCGCTTTCTCGTACGAGTGGTGGACTCGACGCGTCCAGGTCGGGTGCCGATTCTCAGTCGTGTAAGTGCACTGACACGACATCCTGAGTCACGACTCGGTTGATTCCTTTTAAGATGATAAATGAATTAAATTTCGATAAAATTTATTTATATTTATTTAGGATATAGATAATATTAATTAATTAAATATATTTAAATATATATTTGTTCAATTTAATAATATTTATAAATGAAATTTATGAACTATTTATAATACCGAATTTACTAGTCAATTAAGTTAATTAAAAAATATATAAACATTTTAAATAATTAAATAAATTTGAATTAAAAACTTGATAATATTTAAATAAATAAAATTTGAATCAAATTTGAATATAAGCTCGACTTTTTTAAAAAATCAATCTAAATTTGAATAATCATATGAATATTTTAAACTCAATTTTACTTGATTTAATTATTTATTGAATAAATTTTAAAAATTAAAGGCTTGATTCGACTTAGTTCATTTATAATTAGGGGAGTAAAAGTTAAAAATTGGGTTTAATTATTTTAGAATTTTAATTTTTTCTAAAAAAATTAATTATATCGATTAATTTGATTTGATTTTAAAATTTCTTATTCAATTAAACTGAATAAATCAAAATAAAATAAAATAATCGATGAATTCCTAAATATGTGAATCTATAAATCCCTAACTAATCAGTAAATTTCTTATAATACTTGAAAATTTTATATTAATTTAATTAATTAATATTTTATTATTTTAATTTATTTAATTTTTATTTAAAAATTTGATAAGTTCAATTAGTTCAAAAAAATTTAATTCGGTTCAATTTTAACCGAACACTCACTCCTATCTATAATCTTAATTCCTTTTACTACCTAGTCACTCAAAATTTTTTAAATATATAAATTTAGTATATAATGTTTCTTGAATTAAATATAATTTTTTTCTTTTATAAATTAAGTATCCATTCAAGTAAAATTCTAAAAAAACAGAAAAATAATATTTATATTATATATATATATATATATTTGATATTTATTTGGTAGATAATTTGGTCATTTAGCATAGTCAAACTGACTTTGTCAAATTTTAAAAGGTCAAAAATAGCACATTTAAATCAAATATATGTGTTGTTTGGATGACTTAGTCAAAATTGGCTGGGTCAAAATTGACTTTTATTAAAATTGATCAAACATAATATTAAGCTATGGATTGTGATAGAATTTGAAAGGCAAAGCCTTTTATTTCAGCCATTTAAAAAAATGCCTTTTAAATTTAAGGGTAACAGCCATTTCATTATTTTTTATGACAACTTATAACTTTTAGACATTTAAAAATATAATAATAACTAAATGTACTAAATTTCCTTCTATATTTTGATATATTAAAATAACATTAAAATTTTAAATATAAAAAAATTCATCACTCCTTCCTTTTTATTTCTGAATCATTCTCCTTGCCAAACATATTTTTTTTACAAATTTTATTTTATAAAAATCAGAAAATAATTTGCAAAAAAAAACATAATTTAAGTCCGCCTACTATTTTATAAAGATATTGTTTTTAAGGGCTATAATATCCACCGTCCATCGACTATTTGTTCGGGATCAAACGGTAGATCACACCTCGATACGCATAATATACACTGGCCGTTAAATAGACACGAGCCGTCAGAGGCCTTTGCCGTAGAGAAAAAAACCTCTCCATTTTCTTGGAGAAGCGTGAGCAGGCGCTTCGGAAGGGTAAAGATCGAACCTTTTTGCTTTTTTCTTAATCCTTCGGTGTCGATTTCGATCTGTGGAACTACTGTATGTTTTCTTATTTGTTGTTGGTCGTAGATCTGGGTGGTTCTATTGATTTTGGAGACACCCGTTTTTTGGTCTGATATCTGTTTAGATCTTTCTTGCTGCGTGATACTTTTCGCGAGCGAATCCTGGAATCTATAATCTTCTCTCTCATAGATCAATACTGGTCTTGGCGTAGCCGCTTTGGATCTGTAAAAGGTTGATCTAATTGTTGATTGCTTGTTCATAACCTTTCAATCATGTGGATCTGATATACTTGGACGGCTGATGCTTTAGTAAATCTGATCCAGTTTATTGCAAGACTATTTGTGCCGACTGATGGTTACTGGTTGCTGCTTATTTGATATATTAGATCCTTCTGTATATGGATTTTAAGTAACTGCAACTATGCTATTAAACGCATTTTTATTTTTATTTTTTTATTTTGACATGGAATCATATGTCACTTTGACGCCTCATAAAATTTTCTAATGATAAATGTTACATATTCATATTTTTATGAATTGCCAACTGTTACTTAGTTAATCTTTTATCGACAAATTATAATTAAATTGTTGAATTAATATACTGTACGATGTAATATTCATCAAACGTATTATTTGAAATGTTAAGTCAGCAATGTGCCAGATTTGTTACAAAAAAAGAGTGATATATTTGTTAAAAATCAGTCTGAGAGATTTGTTTAGTACCTCAAAAGTTCATGATCGACATAGTAAGTAACCCTCCTTCCATCTCGTAAAAACACCGTTAGTTTCTAAACAGCATATTTGAAGTTTTTAGTCATATCTGTTGGAAAAAGTTTTATGCACAATATAGTTACTCATACTATAATATCCTTCTTTCTTAGGTTTGGGTATTTCTTTTGTTTCATGTTCTGAAACTAGACACGGACAGTTCAATCAGATGTTTTTTGAAAACTGAAATAATCTAAATTATGTGCACTCTAATGCCGACTAGTAAACATTTCAATTGGAGAAAAAAACTTCTGTAAGTTGGTTCTGTCTAGTGTATCAGTTTGAATATATGATTGTAGGATGGATCTTTGTGGCTTTTGTATATATAGCAGTTTTCTGTTAAAATGTATAACAATACAGCTAATATCATGGTATGAATATTCATGCATATATGACCATTTGATGATATAATTTGTGACAAAGTGAAGAAATACCATGCTGACAGTGCACTAGATCCTGATTGCTTTTGAGGAACTGATCTCATTTGGATTTCTACTTATGAACCATCAGATGGGACACTAGCCTTTTGTAGTTTCATATCTATACCACTTCCTGTTGAGATTTGTTATAGCCATGCATTGGTGCTACTTCAGGTGCATATAAGCTTCAAAACCATGATTCCCATCAAGTGGGTCAACTCGATATTGAAAATTTTTAAATATCGAAATTCCTAATGTTATATTGTTCACTATTTTTACTCTTGATGGTTTGTGCACATTTTAATAATGAGATGCTGTTTGAAAGCTTGAATTATCTGCTTGTTGTTGCAGTGTAGGCCATTCATCAGCAAGACATGGCAGGATCAGATTAATCACCCTACTGCAGTTCAGAAAGTTGTGGGTCAAGTCCACCTCAGATCAAGCTTTTCTCAAGATGCACAGGCCCGCAACTGCAACTTGTATAACCCTTTTTTGTATGAACGTCAATTCACAGCAGCAAATTACATGAATGGAGGGTTTCAGAAACCATTGCCTGCCATCACATCTGTCTCACCTGTGTTTGCCCATGCTCCTTCAGAAAAAGGCCTTGCTGGCTTTGCAATTGACTTCCTTATGGGGGGAGTTTCTGCTGCAGTGTCCAAAACTGCTGCAGCTCCCATTGAACGTGTGAAGCTGCTGATCCAGAATCAGGATGAGATGATCAAGTCTGGTCGTCTCTCTGAACCTTACAAGGGAATTACAGATTGCTTTGGCCGAACAATTAGAGATGAAGGTGCTTTATCTTTATGGAGAGGAAACACAGCCAATGTTATCCGTTACTTTCCCACTCAGGTAATTTTCTATATGCTTATGCTGCATGCTACAATTTAAATATTGCATGCTTTGTTATAAAATTTTTATGCATCACCATGAAGTGCATTAGATTGTTAAATTTAATTCTGCAATCTTTTTTCTGAATCTGTAGCTGTTTAATAGGCTGAGATTGTTTATATCCTGAACATGTTTTTAGACTGATATTGTTTGCATTTGTTAGAAATCGAATATTGTGTTTCAGGTATTTAAGCTAATAAAATTCTGGTGATAGGGTAATTTTTTATGTTTAATACCAGTGATACAAATTTGAAAATGTGAATATGCCACTGTTTCTGATTATTTTGTTGCTACTTATCTGAGAATATAATGGTTGCCAGGCCCTGAACTTTGCCTTCAAGGACTACTTCAAGAGGATGTTCAATTTTAAGAAAGACAAAGATGGGTACTGGAAATGGTTTGCTGGAAATCTTGCTTCTGGTGGCGCTGCTGGTGCCTCTTCCTTGTTCTTCGTGTACTCGTTGGACTATGCCCGTACACGTTTGGCAAATGATTCCAAGGCAGCAAAGAAGGGCGGGGAGAGGCAATTCAATGGTCTAGTTGATGTTTACAAGAAGACCTATCAGTCAGATGGCATTGCTGGACTATACAGAGGATTTAATATCTCATGCGTCGGTATCATTGTCTACCGTGGTCTTTACTTTGGAATGTATGACTCTCTGAAGCCAGTCGTCCTTACTGGAAAGTTGCAGGTAATGCTTCACCTTAGTTGCAAGTCCTATTTGATCATCCTATTCTAGATTCTCTCCTTCGGATTAATCTACTAATTTCAAGGCAAATTAGACAGGTAGCTGTTTCTAGGAAAATTTAAAAACTCAACCTGACCTGATCAAAATTAAAAGTTTAAATTTTGTGTTTGTTCTCTAGCTTTCTATTATAATATGTTAAAAACCGGGATTTTGGCATCAAAATGAAATGTAGGAGGAGGTCCATTTATGGCAAGGACATTGTCAAGACTTAGCATTGTACAAAATCTTGCCTGCCTTTATCTGTGCTTTCACTCAGCAAGTCACACGACGATGGCATTGGCACCAACCTGCCTCAACTAAACTAAGATCCGACATCCATTCCTTCAACCTCAATTCAAAACTCAAATTCATCCCCAACCCAGTCGAGCTACATCACTAGAGGTTCACTTTAGCTTTGATACCAGTATGATGTAGGAGGTCCCTTCATCACAAAAGAACTAGTCTGAGTGAAACTCTCGCAAATAAAAAACACCAGAAAGCCTAAAGAGATATAGGACTGCAGAACCTTGCCTACAATGCGACTAGCAAGCAGCTCATGCGCTTCACTTGGCATGTCGTACTATATTTGTGTGAGCCTAGACCCCCTACCCTACCTCCAGCAAACAGTCTTCCAAAAGTGTAACAAATCTTAGAACTATCATGTTCAAATGATTCGATATCAATGAAGCTTGAAAGAGAGTTGATGGTTGGAACTACTAGCTCAAAAAATTTTAAATTCTACCTAGATGTTTATACTGTATCCTACTCATTGCAGGATAGTTTCTTTGCAAGCTTTGCACTGGGTTGGGTCATCACCAATGGCGCTGGCCTCGCTTCATATCCCATTGACACAGTCAGGAGAAGAATGATGATGACCTCCGGAGAAGCTGTCAAGTACAAGAGCTCCTTGGATGCCTTCTCCCAAATATTGAAGAATGAGGGCCCAAAGTCCCTGTTCAAGGGTGCTGGTGCAAACATTCTCCGTGCCGTTGCCGGTGCTGGTGTGCTTGCTGGTTACGACAAGCTGCAGCTGCTTGTTTTCGGAAAGAAATACGGCTCCGGTGGTGCATAAACCCACTACAACGCATGCCTTGCTCTTCCATTACATTTCTTGCAATCCAAATAATTTTAGTCAGCGGGAGAATCTCCCTACATTATTTGGAGTTTTGTTCTCCAAAACATTTTAACTATGAGCAATTTTGCTTTAGTTTCTTTGCGATGATGGCGAAAAAATGTTGCCTTCCTGACTCTCATTTTTATCAGAAGATGCAATAAAATGATTATATTTTGTGTTGATGCTGAACAATGGGTTTTGGTGCAGAGAAAATTTGTTTTCATCCTGAAGCATTTACTTATCTTTTGTTCACAATATAATGCCCCTTTATAGAGACAACTAATCGATGAAATGCAATTGGTTGAACATGATAATATTGTTGGCAATTCACTTAACAAACAAAGGAAGAAGAAAAGAAGCTTCCGAGGTATAGTTGAGTTGATTACGACGGAGCAGAGTTTGGGATTTGAATCTGTGAAATCGAGCAATACTACATCGTTGTGTTATTGATTTACATAACAAACGTGGAAACAAAGGTTCTACCTTTTTACATAAAAGAAAAAAAAAGAAATGTTTTGGATTTGATAAATGTGACTTTACAGCGATTTTAATCCTATAAACTCAAGAATCATATAAACTCAAGGAGATTAAAGACTGATAGAAAAAAAAAATTTGTCATCGATGATCATAATCTTAAAAAGCAAGACCAAGTTTTAACTCGATACTTTTATAATAACTCCTAAGATCCTTGTTGACTACACTAATTGACACCTTAATTTAGATGGCTATCTAATTAAAGGGGAGGAGGATGATAAAAAGTAATAAAAATTGGGAATAATTGAAAGAACAAATAGATATTCACTATGAAAAGCGAACAAAAGGAAAGTTTCCCTACCTCACATTTAAAATTTCAGTCCAAAAATAAAAAAATAAAAATTATTGCAAAAAGTTATTCCTTGTTCTTATGTATATCCCTGCAAGAAAACAAAATTAAGATACATACTACTTCTTTCATTTTTTTTTTAATTTTCTCTTTCCTCGTATATTTCTTCTCATTGCAAGGTAACACAATCTAAGTGAAGAGTTTTAAATAAATCAAAACTTACTATTTGTTTAATAAGTTGCACTTAAATCCTTAATACTAACCTTAACCATTAATTAATTATATATATATATATATATATATATATATATATATATATATATATTCACATTTAATGTGATATGAGAATTTTTCAAGTTAAAATTACAAATACATATGAATTAAGATCTGATCAAAAAAATATACAAGATTTAGAGTTCAATAGAGTATAATATTTAAATTAAATGAGGTGAAAATTATATATATATATATATATAATTTTCATAATGTTGTATTAGTATCACAAGCAGCACACACAGCAAACAATAATAGATAAATAATAAAAAAAAATACATATATCACGACTCTTTAAATATTCATCAGAAGTTATGAGAAGAAGAAATACCATAAAATATCATTACATTACATGGAACCCTAAATTTTGTCGGCATGGCAATTCATGAACAAATTAAAGATGCAAAAGAAAAAAAAAGAGAGAAAAATAGTTTCAGTTCTGCATGCAATTAGCATGGTGATAATCGTGGAGACTCAAACTTTTTTTTGATGTGGATAAGGAATAAAATCTGGAACACTGTTGCATGGATTCATAGAACCAAAAATAAATTAGAACATGAAGATCTGTCGTTGCCAATCCAAATGCTGTATAAATTTACGCTTAAACTAATCACGAGATTAATTAAAAATCAAATTTTTGACTCAGTTTTCTTCCAATTCGAGGCAAGGAATTTCGTTGAGGTCGATCTCCAGCAGCCCGTTCCTCGCCGGCGCAGCTTCGTTCTCGAGCTCCGACGGCGACGGAGATCCCTGGCTGGCGCTCGCGTTGGATTGCGTGCAAGGCGGCGGCGGCGACGTGGCGGCTCGATGGGCGCCGTGCTGCGCCGCGGCTTCGTTGAAATGACGGCGTTGGTGGCCGCCGAGGGCCTGCCCGCTCGTGAAGCTCAGGTTGCAAATCTTGCACCGGTGTTCAGTGACGGCGGCCACCTCGTTCTCGGGTTCCTCGCCGTTGCCGTTGTCGGTGGCGTTGCTGGTCTTTGCCGCCTTGTTGTGGCTGGCTCGGTGTCCGCCCAAAGCTTGGTGGGAAGAGAAGGTCTTGAAGCATATGGTGCAGACATATGGCCGTCGATCTCTTGCGGCACCCGTCGAGGAGCTCGCGAACTCGAGGTTCGCCGCTTCCAGATCTTTGATCCTCGCCTTTTTGATCCTCTTGCACCTCGAAACCGCCATTAAGTCCTCATCCAGCTCGTCAAAATCGGATCTTGGGGGCCTCTTCCCGGCGGAGATGCAAACCAAGATCGTGGCGGCGATGGCGGCTACAGGGTCATCGCCGCCTCTGTCACCGTCTCTAAAGGCGGGCGCTTTTCGACCCCTCTTCGCGGTCGTCCACTTCACTGGAGCTCGCGGCGGAGACGGCGACGGCGATCGCTTCTTATTCTTGGCTGCTGGTGGCGGCGCGGCGCCTCGGTAGTCGCGCTCAGGGTGGCATCGCAAGTGCCCGAACAGAGCCTTGTCGGAAGAGAAGCTCTTCCCGCACTCGGGGCAGGTCGAGCTCTCCATCGCAGCCGCTTGCTCCGCCACTGGTTTCGCCGCCGACGCCAACGTCTCTTCTCTCGGGGGCTTGATTCGGATCCGGAGACGACAACTACCGTTCTTAATCAGCTTCTCCTCCTCAAATCGATCGCCGTCTTCCATGACTTCAGCTCCCATCCACGGTCCCCTGCGCGAGAGCACCCCCAACACACAAACACCGGACGATCAAGACGTGAAATAAAACCAAAGAACCTGAAACCACCACAACGCTAGCTTTTCAGCCTGCGAAATCGAAGAAACAACACCTTTCGATCAGTTTCCAAAACTCCCAAAAGCCGCAACGAATCCGACCCCAAGCTTCTCACTCAATCGATCACAGCCGGCCACCGCCACGAGCTCGAACAACATTAACTGCGCAATAAAAACACATCAGCGAAACCGAAACCCAGCTCCGACAGCTGAAACCGAGGTTCAAGGAGCCTCCTTTCGCCACCGAATCGATCGACGACGAGCAACAAACAACGTTTCAGTGAAAAAGGAAGCTTTTTTAACAGGGGGATGAATCTTTCTTTCTTTCTTTCTTTTAATCTAAAAAAGGAGGGATCCTGAGAGGAGCATAGGTCAGGAGGCGGAGTGATCGAATCCATTCACTCACCTGACGAACCGAGCTTGGCTCCGACCGGCGAGCACCGCTTCAGCTGGCGGCGCTCCTCCTAATCACTCCTTTAATAGGGAAGAAACCTCGAGCCTGCCACGGTGGCGCCGGCGACTGAGTCGGCGGGGCAGCGTTGGAGCGAGTCTTCTGCTCCCATCGCCATTCACCATGCGTTACTTGTGCCCGCTCCGCTTGTTTTGGAAACCCATCAAACGCCTGATGTGGCGCGATCCCGACTGTCCGATCGCCACTACAGATCGCCTTCCATTAAGGTGAAGATCTTGATTTGATGGAATTGGAAATCTATCCATATATTTCTCCTCTCCCTCCCTTAAATGCCCTCCCTTCCTACTTCTACTCTATTCCCCTTCTAACTCCTAATTTCAATTTCCCTTCCTAATTAGCAATCAAATTCAATCCCAAAAAAAACTCTTTTTGAGCCTTAATACATTCTATATATCAACGACTACACTCGACTCGACTCGATCAACCATCCGATCACACGATTAAGTTCCCGATTCGTCTATCGACCCTTAATTAATTTTCACATAAAAACAACCAACCAATGGTGAATTGGGCACACACATTGGTCAAAGATTGCACAGCCCAAAGCAGAGGAGTAATTAAGGAAGAATTAAAGGGGGCTTTCGAAGAACAAAGTCCAACCCAAACTATTCTCATGTAAATGACACCATTAAGGAGGGGGTTTCATTTCATTTCATGGCTGGTTTCTTCACAATCTCCTAAAACCTTTGTTTTTTCTTCTGCATTTTCATGTTTATTCAGGTTTAATTATGTTTTCCAAGAGAAGAGAAGAGGCTCTGCAACTGGCTAGGCCACATCAAGCCTTGAGCTCTTTAATACAATTGGGAGTCCGTTTGTACTGACCAGCTTGTTTTTATTCATAAACAACCCTATTATTTTTGTTAATAATAATACTAGACTTTTCGTAGGGGTGATCTTATTATTTTGTTTAATGGTAGGTATGAATGTGGGGTTGTGGTAGTAGTGAAAGAGTCGTCTTCGACTTGATGAATCTTAATGAATGTTATAATATATGTGGATTAAGACCCATTTATTGTGTCTTTATGGGGATTTTTGATAGTAAATGCATAGTTTGTGATCTGGGGAAGGAAAATGAATTTCAAGAAATTGAGGGGATGAAGGTGTTAATTCCAACTGTGGTGGATTTCCAATAGATTCATTTAGGAGAATCTACTCCCAAGATCCAGTAAGGATGTTCCACGATGTTGGGAAGAGAGAATCCATGCAGATATAGACAAACCCATGAAAAATAAATAAATAAATGGTAGAAAAAAAATAAATTAGTAGTTGATTAATTTTCTATGAATATATTCAAAATAAATTAAGTATTTTCTAGAACTGATATATCTAAACCTGGTGCACAAAAGTTTTCTATCAATTAATTCAATTTTCTTATCGTTGAAATGTATTTCAAAATTCAGTTTTACTTCTGTGTAAAATTTTAAATTTCTAAAATGTCAATTAGAAATTAAATTAAAATAATATTGACTACATTGGATAAGATTAGATATCAATATATGAATATATTTGTAAATATTTAATTGATTTAGTTTTAATTTTATTTAATATAAATAATTATTTAAATTATAAATTTATTTTTTATTTATTTAGATTTGATGGATATATATATAATCTTGTTATTGTGATTAATAATATTTAAGTTATTCTCAAAATTTCATATAGTATGAGAGCCTTTGGCTCACGCCTTTAACTCTTCCAAAATCTACGCTAATGGTCTCCTCAACTTCCTCCACTACCTCCATCATCTCCACTACGATAATCAGTGCACTGTCCCCTTAACACAATCTCATCGCCATTAACGTGGCAGCCCAAGCCCCTTTGAAACTCACATATACCAGTTATCCAATCTAGCGGCTTCAGTTTCAATCTCTCCTTATTGGTTATCATTTCATGGCGTTGATGACTCCAATTCATGTCCGCCTTCCACCATCTCTCAAGGTAATTCCATGGTCCCCAACCCTGATTATTTGCTTTGCATCTATCAAGATCAATTACTTTTCAACGCTATCATTGGTGTTCTCTCGCCCACCTTGATTTCGTTCATTGCTACTTCCAAAACATCTCTTGATGCTTGGATCACTCTTGCAAAGACCTACGTTGCTCCTAGTCGTAGTTGAATTTTGCAACTCAAAGCTCAGATCTTCAATCCTGTCAAAGAATCGAAATCTATTAACTGATTTTATGCAAGACATCAAGTGCATTGTGGATGCTCTTGCCCTCATGAATGCCCTCGTCGACGGTGAAGACCTCACCCTCAAAGTCCTCAATGGTTTTGACGACAATTACAAGGAACTTTCTCATGTTATTTAAGCTCGTGACACTTCTATTTCATTTGATGAGTTGTATGAAAAATTATTGAACTTTGAAGTCCAATTCTCAACAAAGGTTGATGTTCCTCATACTCCTACCACCGCCTTTGTTGCTTTTCACTATGGTAAATCATCTCATTTAGGTACATTCACATGTCAGACTCGGTCCTCTGGTGCTTCACGTGGTCGTGACTCTTGTCCTCTGAGTCCTTGTCAACCACGGTCTTCTGCTAATCCAATAGACCACAATACACCAAAGTCAAATTGAAATACAATTAGTAAAAGTTCATTCGATATATATAAAAGATTAAGAGTTTAAAAGTAAATATGTAGTTATATGAAATTGTTTGTTACCTACAATAGCTCCACAAGTAAATTATCTATCATCACTTATTCCTCTATTGAGCTCTATGCAAATCTATATATCATTAATAATAAATCGTTTTCATTTTTAATTAAAATTTTACATTTTATTAAAATTTTCTCCCTCCATCTCTTACAATATTTATCTTCCACTCAAGTCTCTAATCAGTTTACCACTTTTAACCATAAAATCTTTATCTAACACTAGTAACAACTTCAAATAAATTAATTAATACTCGATCTCATCATGTTAATATAATTACATTTCTTCTTTAAACACTTCATGAAAACTGTCTAATTAAATCAATAAATTCATGTACAAATTAATACTCCTTTTCTCTGTATTAATTTCTTCATTAGCTGCCTTAACCAAACCCTTTTTCTATTTGAGATAGGGAAATCTAAATAGAAGTGAGAAACTAATTCGCATGCATTTTGCTTGTGCAGAGTTATTTGCAATGAGCTAGGCTTCAGTCTCATTATAATTAACAAGGGACATGAACATCCACTATAAGCACAGCTCAAGGATATCTTAGAAATTTCTAAGTCCAACATAAATCTCACATATGATCATAAAATCGATCGTGTAAAATCGTTAGAAGGATGAATTTCATCATTTTTGCTGAAATAGTAGATGGATGCTGAAAAACTTACGCTCCTTTGCCACTCCATTGATCCTACCATAATGACCATCTTCCATATAATCACATCTTCTTCTCATATTCTATATAGTTGTTTCTCTCCTAAGCAACACACCACACCACAGCACTTTGCAACCAAATAAAGTCACAATCTTTTAATATAGAACAAAATCCGTTAATAAAGCTGGTAATTTTAAAGAGATAATAAAAAAGAGGAGGAAAATTGAATTCATTTTCCTGACTGACTATTTATTTATTTCTATCTTTTTTTTTTCCAAATAAAAGAATGGCTGTCCGCTCGCCGCCGCCGCCGCCGCCGCCGCCGCCGCATCAAACCCTAAAATCCACCAGACCTGGAGCAGGCGCAGGAACCGCCGCAGGGGCAGAAGAGACGGCAAAGCCGCTGCCGCTCGCCTCCCCGGTTGGCGCCTGTAGTAAAGCCTCTACGGCCACTTGCCTCGCCCTGCTCACCGCCTCCGCTCGCACCCACTCCAGCGCACTCTGCAGCAGGTCGAGCTCCGGCAGCCCGAGCTCCTCCACATCAGCGCCCAACAGGTCGCCCACCGGGCCCCACTGCGGCCCCCGCAGCGCCTCCTCGAGCGCCGCCTTCCTCCTCCTCCCTGCCTCGAGCCGCTCCTGCAGCTCCTTCTCCTGGCGGCCGAGCGCCTGAACCAGCACGGCGGCGAGAGGGTGCCGCGGCGGGGGAGCAGGCGAGGCGACGGCACTGCCACCGAAAAACCGGCCGAAGATGGACTCGACGGAGGGGTGGCCGTAGGAGAAGGGCTTGCCGCTGGGCGAGAAGGCGAGGACGGCGATCTCGGCGCCGCAGAGAACAGAGAGCTCGCTGGCTTTCTTGAACACGCCGGCGCGGCGCTTCGAGAAGCACACCTGCCGCGCCGCCTCCTTCTCGATCGCCTTCATCTCGATCTTCTGCCGCCCCCTGGTCGTCTTCTTCGTCGCCGCGCCCATTTTCTTCGCCCTCACGCTTTCGCCGATCGCCGATCGCCGATCGCCGATCGCCTGAAGGAGTCGAACGAAAATGATTGTGGCGATGTGCCCCAGCTGTCTTAAACAGAAACCCAAACTTACTTGAACTAGGAATGAACTGCAATCAGGAGGGTTTCTAACCATAAATTTAATTGAAAACTAGGAATAAGGCTTCAAGAATTATTTATGTGATAATTAAAAATTATATTGATTGTAAAAATTTAAATTTCACTAATTTGATATTTTTCGAATAGACTGAGATTATGAGATTAGATTGACACACCATAAAAAAAAATCTTTCAAAATTCATTTATGATTCAATCTTCAATTCAGTTCCTTACTGTCAATCTAATTCAGCATATTAGTTTTGTTCTAGCTTAAATGAAATTATCCATTGAGTTAAGATTTATCATTTAAATTGGTAGAATTACAATTAAAACTAATCTTATATTTCCTTTGACGTAAATTTCAAGTGCTATTGTAATTAATGCTTATCTAAGAAAAAAGAGTTCTTTTTATTTAAAAAAAATCTATTTTTTAAATTACATCATGAGTGAGATTCACTATCTTTAAACTCATCAATGATAAATTGTTAACTCATGCTTAGTTGACAGAAAAGATCTAATATAAATCTTTGTGATACTACAACATAAATTTTAAACAATTTATCATTTTAAAAATTTTTCTTGCCGAAATGTTTACATTCAGGTACATCAACAATTAGAGTCACTTAGAGTCATTTGTCTGTTCGCCAAAAGTGAACAATGTATCATATTCTATGTCATATAGGCCACCGTCGAGCAACAGGAGGGCATAGAACTGCAAAAGGTAAAATTAAATATCAAGAGTTAGATTGAACTTACTTTATCACACTGGCGAAGGCAAGATCATCTTAATTTTTACCTTGATTTAAGCTGAAGGAACTCTTACGGGAAAAAATGTCGAATGGATTTATATCTTGCTGCCCGAGCAGAATTTTTTCAAGGGGTTCTCCTCTGCAACAATCAAGTTGATAGTTTGAGTTTATATCAGCAACACATTTTTAAAAACACACACACACACAAAACATGATGTTAAATGAAAACACTAGCAGATCTGCAGAAAAGAAAAACGTTGTTGCATCTGCAGCACCATTTTTACATCTCATGAGAGTTGGTTTTTAGCATTGTCTAATTTAACCAGATTAGTAGCTTGAATTGCTGCTGTTCTCATGGTTCCTTACATATTATGTGAACTCTTTTCCAACATTTTGCTCCTTATCATACTATATTTAAAACATTTATATTAACTGCTTACCTGGCCCAAGATGGAATGTACTTCTTCCTCCTTCGCAAGCTTTCATCCGCTCCATCCTCGTCATCATCAGAATCCTTATAGGGGGATATTTCATATGACTCAAAATGTTGATTGTCTCTGTTAGTAGACAACCTGTCTTGAATTAGTCCTTTAATGATGTCTGCATTGGCAGCAGCTATCTGCAATAACATGATTTAGATGAAATAAGAGGGAAGAAATAGTGATAAATTGTCAGATATCACAAATTAATGAGATGCTGGATACTCTATTCAGTAATCTAGTAGCCTGATAGAGAAAAAAGGAAAAAATAGGGGTGTTTGCTTGAATAGTATGGCAATCTATGAGAAATAGCAATTTTGCAGTATTATTAATCATATGAAATTGCTTCCGAATCCCAACAACTTTTAGTTTTCTGAAAAATCAAGTATCAATTCACTATGTTAAAGTACCTTGAATCTCTCACCAAAAAAAAAAAAACAAAACAAAACAAAACAAAAACAAATCAGGCAACATAAACTGAAATATATAGGTAAACATTTTCTAGGGAATAAGTAGCACGAGGTTAAGAGAATTATGGGTTTCAACTTCCAAGCATGTTAAAATTTCTATTGAAGGATTAGCATGTTGCAATTATTTAATCGAAGAAAATTTCTATTCATGCATTACCTTTGGGGCAGTTGTTTCCACTTCATTGGTTTTTCTAGACCCAGCGGCTTCCTTCAATTGCAAAGGCTGCTTAGCCTCTTGTATTAGACCTTTCTTCTTTCCATCATCAACCTACGACGATAACATAATTTAGTACAAAGCAACCAACCGTTCGAGGAAAATCTGGTCATCCATAGCATTAAGAAAAGAAAAACTTACTGGGGCTTTAATTCGAATTTCTTTTTCCTCTTTCTTGGCACGTAACTTTTCGTCCGGCTCTTTTTGCAATTTCCGAGCTTCTTCATTGCATCTTCTTTTTCTGTCCTTTTCCTTCTGATCTTCTTCTCGTTGCCTCTTCCTAGCTGCAAGTTCTGCCTCCTTTCTTCTTTTATCCTCCTCTTGTTTTTGCTTGACTTGCTTCTCGTGCTCCATCCTTTCTGCGTCTTTTCTTCTTTTTTCCTCCTCTTGTTTTTGCTTGACTTGCTTCTCGTGTTCTAGCCTTTCTGCTTCTTTTCTTCTTTTTTCCTCCTCTTGTTTTTGCTTGACTTGCTTCTCGTGCTCTGACCTTTCTGCTTCCTTTCTTCTTTTTTCCTCCTCCAGTTGTTTTTGCTTGAGTTGCTTCTCATGCTCTAATCTTTCGCGCTCAAGCTTTGCTGCTGCTTTTCTTGTTTCCCGTTCATTTTGCCTTTTTTCTTCAAGACGCTTTGCAGCCTCAGCAGCCTCTAACGCTTTCACTTTAATTTCTTTCTTTCCTACAGAGGACAATTGCAGCATCAAGGAGAAGTGTCTTTTGTTCAATCAAGCACAGAGGCACTCACTAACATAAAAACTACTAAAATAGGCACACAAGAAACGTGAAGAATGTGTCGGGATGTATGTAAAACACTGTTTTTAATATAGATTTGAAAGAATCTACTATGAACGACTTTTCTAGTCCCAGCAAGGAATATAACATTACCTACTAAGAGCTAGCCAAAAAAAAAATAATGTAAGTAGGCAAAGAAAATAATTCTTAACAATTGACTTTTCATACCAAAAACGTAAGTAATTTTCATGAGAAGCTCCCATGGAATAGGAGGCAAAAGCGAACAACTTATCAGTGTTAGTTTAGTGTTTGTAGTTATTAACTTAAACGCAGAGGAACTGACTTGAACAAATGCAAATGAAATCAGGTGGCTACCATGTACGAAAAAGGAATTAAAGATTGGCCAAAGAAACTATGAATTATTAAAACTCAAAGGTTTCCGTTATCTTCTGTCATTTTCTTAGTATTAAAACTCAATTTAAAAATGATTCTATGTCGATCAATATGGACCTGCCCTTTCTCCTACATTTTTATTTCACTCAGTGCTGAGACAAGACTCCAGTGTCTTCCTCTATCTTGTGTCAAGACCCAGATCCCTAGACCTTCTTCTTCCTTCGACTAGCAAAGCTAGGGCTCAACAAAGGAAATTTTGTCCTTTCTACAACTAATGAAACTCAGGCTTGGCATTGTGAAGCTTCTTCCTTGTGGTAACTTCTTCATCTATTATTCTCCTTAAGGCTCAACAAAATAACCTTCTTCTACAGATGCATGATAGCACAGCAACTATTAGAAGCACAGTATGTGAATTCGCTGGTCAGTATTATGTGTACACAAAAATCTAGAATATTACCATTGCACTTGCCCACACAAATCGTTTTTGTAAACACGCAAGACCGTCAATGTGCAAATCTAAAGAGTTGTAATTGCTGTTGCTTGTATAAATCAGTTTTGCATAATTTCAAGAAGTTGATGCAATACCAATACAGATACTTTTACCAAGACAATTCAAACCATCATTTTTGGTAGTTGTAGCAAGTGTATTAAGAGAACCCTCTATTATAGGGGCTTAAACTCTCCTAATATTCACTTATTTTATATAAGAAGATGATTAGAATAGTAAAAAAATACACAACCATATACCAAGCAAATTGTTTAGTGATAGAATAGTAAAAAATGCACAACCATATACCAAGCAAATTGTGTAGTGATGCTGGAACATAAAGAATTCAAGAGCTAGAAAAATAAAAACAAGAGATAGAAAGATTACCTTTTGTTGTTGTGGCTTGCTGCTTTTTCTTAATCATTGGGATGAAAGAGGATACATTGGAGACAATATTACTTGGTTTATATCCCTTCTGAATGCTTGCCTGGCTTCGATTTCTCCCACCTTTTTTATTGTTAATTTCAGGTTCACTAGACCTGCTGCTTAAGGATTTAGCCACTTTCCTATCTATATCTCCATTGGCTGAAAAACATTGATTCTCAATGTCTCCCATCTGATCCATATTGCTAGTATAAGAGCTTCCCAGGGATGAATGAACATTAATTTCAGTAGCACAAGAGAATTTTTTATCTAAGGATTGAACACTTGTGCTTCCTGCAATAAACTTGGTAACAGGACAGGAATTTTGTGCATTTCTATATCTTGAAGAGACATCTTTAAGTGGCTCTCGATCATCAAGAACTTTGACTTGTTTTGAGCAAGTTGCGTGACCAGAAATGCCTAATTCATCTGAACACTCATTGTCCTCCAAAGTGGTAGAATTCTCATCAATCCGGAAGCACACAAGTTCAGGATTAGTAGCCAATGTTTGTGAACTAGAAGCAGCACTTTTCCCTGAAACTCTTCTCGAGCTCGACTTTCCAATTGGTGGTGTCAGAGGAGGTTTATTGGATGTCCAATCAAATGTATCACAAGATGACGGTGCACTATGAGAATAAGAACTCTCCATGAATGAAAAGTCAAAAGTAGATTCTGAACTACCGTGTAGAGATGCTTTGGCATGTTCATTTGTCCTAAATTGCTCTCCATAATCATTATGAAGATAAAGGGGGTCATTTAATTTCACATTCTCCAAGAATCCATCAGGCAATGATTGAAAAACATCAGGAAGCTTATTGATTTTATAGTTTCCTAATGCAGCGGTTGTAGGTGTAACCAGACTTCTTAAACTACTTTTTTGAACATTTAAAGAGAGAAGTGGATTGGAGTAAACATCATTTTCCAGTGTAGCAGATGTGCCTATGCTAAATCCTTCAAATTCTGGCATGGACTCATTTTTATTCTCCATATCATACCTAACACCATTTAAAGAGAGAGGTGGAAACCCCGAATTGGAGTAAACATCATTTTCCAGTGTAGGGGATGTGCCTATGCTAAATCCTTCAAATTCTGGCATGAACTCATTTTTATTCTCCATATCATACCTAACACTTGAATATGTATGTAGATCGCAGGAATAACATTAGTTGTCGAACAATCCAATCCATCATAGGTATCATTTCCAGAAGGTCCTGATTCTTCTAATATACAAAGTGGTGATCCACTGTTGCAAATTTCATTTGTCCTAAAAGTACTGGATTCATCTGCCAGATTTAGAGAAGGAAAAATATTTGTGCACTGATTTGGCAAACAAGTATCTGAGACTTGGTCTGTATTTTTGGAGCAAGAGTTCACCTGACAAGGCTAAATATGTAAGAATCAGAGAGGTCATAAATGGAAAGCCTGCAACAAGGATATAGATCACGAATTTCATAAATTTACAACTAGTTGTTGCAAAAATTGCTAGGCAGGAGCTGTCTAATTGAACTTATTTTATCAAAAAAATATATGAAGCCCAAGCCAGAGAGACAATGAAGAGTTTCAAGCATGCAAAAGCTTTGGTAGATTAAGAAAACAATTCAAACAGATATTAATCATATGACATTATTCTTATAAGTGACTCTAGATCTCCCTAATTTCTCTTAAGCTACAAACTATTGCACAAATAAATTATAATTAGTATACCTCAGTCTTGAGTTTTTCTAGTTTATGTATTATGGAAGGGCATTTCAGTACCTCTCTCCCACACTGATTTTGCCTTTGATGAAGTTCTTCTGAGTGACTGCCTGAGACAACCTTTGCTACTTCACAATTCAACATGGATCTAGAGGGAGATATCTTCTGTATTTCTTCAAGTGAAGCACTTTCTAAACTTCCTTCCTGTGCAGGCATAAACTGACGAAGCCTTATTCTTGGAGTAGTAGCCAGGATACTGTCTGAATAGCAATTCAATTTTCTCCTTTTTGGCCATGATATTTCACACACTTTTGCTGTCAAATTTCTTGATCTTTTTGAACTAGTTATGTTATTAGTCCCATCAGGGTCTGAATAAGAAAGTCCCTTGCTGTTTCTACGCAAGCTTCTCAGTGAGTATCTAGATTCTGATGAATGATTTTTCAATTGAGCACCAGATTCTGGTTGAGTTGAACCAGAAGTTGCAGTCAACCTTCCTGCAGTAACATTTCCTGTATCATGCACAATCAAAGGGGAGTTGGCAACTGTTATACTCCCAAGATTAGGAGCGGGTGCAGCAAAGTCTGTCTCTTCTGATTCTGGGCAAGTATTTACAGAATTATCAATCTGAAGATCATGCGGTGCTGGATTAAGGCTGCAGGCAGATTCATCCACAGTCACTGTCTTGTAATTTTCTTCTCTTGTGTGCTTCATTGAACTTCTAGCAGATTGTTTCAAACCAGAATCACTACTGCATGCCATCCCACAGGAAACCATGATCAGATCATGTGAAGTTTCACAAGATCTAGAATGAACCTTTTCCTCATGATCATGAGGATCTGCACTTAAATATTCTGAACGACTTGATAGTTGTAGTGTGTTCCTGAGACAATCAAGTGATCTAGATGAAGACACTCCATCAGTAACTTTACTTTGAAGACCAAACGAGTTCCTAGTGACTAATGGATCTTGAGCATGATCAGACATCAAAGATGAATCCAATGCCATAGTTATGCTACATGGATTATGTTCTGCAGATGATCCAGATGAAGCTGCTTTATCACCAACTTTACTATGAAGAGCAAGTGAGTTCCTAGTAAATGACTGATTGATGGCTTGATCAGGCATTAAAGATCTAGCCATTGACCTAGTTATTCTCCTGGAGTTGCTTTTAACAGTCACCTCATCTCCAAAATTAGAAATCTGTTTTGTTCTGTTAAGATATTCCTCAGATCCCTTTTGCTTTGACCTAGTTATTCTATGTGGATTGCATTCTATAGGTAATCCAGGTGAAGCTTCTTTATCACCAACTTTATTATGAAGATCAAGTGAGCTCCTAGTGAATGATGGTTCTATAGCATGATCAGACATTAAAGGTGTAGCCACTGACCTAGTTAATCTCCTAGCGTTTCCTTCAACAGTCACCTCATCTGCAAAATTAGCAATCTGTTCTGTTCCATTAAAATACTCATCAGGGTCCTTTTGCTTTGATTTGCCACATTGGATTCTTACAACAGAGTCAGACACTGGTGAGTCCTCAACAACTTCAGAGCATAGAATGTTACAATCTCTTTGATCATCCTTTTGGTGACCCATAATTGGAGCCACATTAGTATGTTCTTTATGAATATACTCCTTAGAAATGCAAATTTCACTTGCCAATGGAGTGGGAAGAGGACATGAGATTCCTGGAGCAATATTCTTGCTGCTCAACTCTGTATCAAAACAAAGTACTTACGCAAGTTAATTACAAACAGATAACTCAATGCTTAATGTCAAGAGCTCGTTCAAGTTGGTGCATTACAAAACATTCAGACTAGTGCATCACCAAGCAGACTACTAGATAAAAATCCATGTGGCTTTAACTAGAAGAATATACATGGTCTGAACCAATCACCACATAAATGCCATGAGCCCATTCAAGTGTTGCATTTTAAAATGACTAAATGTAACTACTAGGGGATAAAAATACATATGGTCCTTACTATAGTATTTACACGGTTTGTGCCAATCACAACATATGGTATCTGCATGACAATGAAAAGACGAAGTACTTTTCAGTCAAAGCACAAGATGATTAATTTTAATCACCTGGAAAATTCTTTTAAATTGCATCCTCAAGTTTGCCTTTTCCTAAAATAAAAAGTGACATCAAGAAATATATCTATTCCCAAAGGTTTGACAGGTAGGATTGACAGGCCTGCGAACCAGTTATTGAAAAGGGAAAAAAGAAGTTGTAACATAATGTAATATGAAATTGTTTCTAAGGAATAAAACCTTAGTGTCACACTATGTCATTGTTTAAGAATCTTAATGGTATTCCAAAGGTTTAGTCCAAAACAGAACACCACAGCCAGCAACTTCTCTATTCAATGTGGAAAATAAGCAACCTGACGTTAACAACAGGAAGACAATTGGAAGAAACAAGTACCGAGGTTAAGAAACAACCAAATAAGTTGCCCAAATTTTACACCATTTTTTTACATTTTGCCATGCCCAGGAAAAAAGGGATGAGCAATAAATTAAAACGAGGGCACAAAGATAGAGAGTGATTCACTGTGTCTGACGTGCAAATGTACAATATTTGCTCTGAAAGTAGTACACATGCACTGTATGACTGATTTATGAGAAGACACTGAGCATGAATTGAGAAGATTACAGATACTACTGAAGTTTAAAGTGATGACTCTGGATGGTACCAGATGGCCTAGTTCTTATCTTATTACTATATT
Organism: Curcuma longa; assembly: GCF_044706935.1. Classification (NCBI taxonomy): domain Eukaryota; kingdom Viridiplantae; phylum Streptophyta; class Magnoliopsida; order Zingiberales; family Zingiberaceae; genus Curcuma; species Curcuma longa. The sequence continues at coordinate 7,341,469 of NC_133864.1, read as the reverse complement.
AGACTGATGATATACTCCTATTACATCTCCACCTCCTTGGATTACATTACTTTCTTCCTAGAATTCTCTCTTACAGTAAATCTCCTTACAAGGTTACACTACCTATCCATCTTCACCAGTATACCTCACCTATTTCTGGAGCTCTGGTAGCCCATACCTACCCTGTAGCAATCTTGACGATTTATATTCAGTGTTGGTATTAATGGGTTGAAGGCAAAAGAATCAACGAATTACCGAGTCAATAGTTTTGACCAAAAAAATTATAAATGTATCAAATTTGACTTGTTCCGAAAAATGAAATGAACATTCCAATTTTTCCAAATAGCTGAGCATATTACAAGTCTATAGTTATCAATTGAACATGCAGCAACGACAAAGCCAACTACCTTAGTCAGTTGGCATTGCTCCTTATTCATAAGATCATTTATAATTCTGCTGGGATAACAGGATTAACTTATACTTTTTCTCACGAAATTTGATATCATCCAAAACTGGAGAGTGAGAGAGGGATTTACCATACTGAGATTCCAAAAGCCAAGAAGGAGGCTGCTTGCCGTCAGCGAGAAGGCTATAGGCGAGGGATTCGGCATACGACTCTCTGTGCTGCCTCAGCTGGGACTCGATCCAGCACTTCCGATCGAAGATCTTCTTGAATAGCTGCTCTATTGGCGTCATCTCGGCCTCAGATCCAGCAGATCGGGAACAAAAGATGCAAGCTTTGAACCTAACGAGACGAGGCTTGGATCAACGACGGAGACATTGGAGTCCTTCCGATTGTTCTCCACCCCGACATGACCGGCGGGCGCACTGCGCAGATCGAGAACGAGACGGCAAGGATTTGGGAAGGCAAAACCCTAATCGAGAACGAAACAAAATTGGCGGAAAAGTAAGGGATTTGAAAATTTTCAACGGCCAAGTGACACCGAAATAAAGCAAGAAAACAATACATTTAAGTGTATGCAATTATAGTTTAGACCCTGAAGTTCTTGAATTATTACATTTGCTCTCCGAAAATGACAAATTTACATCACTTTTTTCGCTAAACCCCTGAGTGATTCAAAAATAAACAATGTTGACCACATACACACTGTTTAGAGCATCCGTAACACTACGATGTTATAGCACCCTAATTTAATAATTAAAAAATTAAAAAAAATATATATATATATATATGTGGGGTGGGTCAGCCAAGAACTGACCCATCCCACTGCCACATGAACACGTTAAAAACATTGAACACGTTCATGTGGAGAGAAAATAAAGAAATGTAATTAACATGCTATTAATTAGCGTTGCAGATACTCTTATAATTGTAGTTGACCACATGAGAAAAGGAAGTTTAATTTTTTTTACCCCGGGACATAATTGAGTTGGTTATGACGGAACAAACTTGCAGAAGAGGATACGGATTCGAATCTCTACGAAATTGAGCAATACCTTCTTCCATCGTGACTAATTGTAATTTTTTGATTTACCTCCTCATAAATAATCGTGGGATCAACCGTGTGAAATCGCTGGGGTGACAGAGTCCATCTTTTTTTCAAATCAGTGTAATTTTTTTTACTTTAAAGAAAGTAGAAAAAGAAAAAAAATGATAATTAAATAAATAAATTAAAATATTTTTTAAATTAAATAAATAATTTTGAATCCATTGATATTCAATTTGTTAATATTCATAAATAATATTTATAAATAATATTAAATCATATTTATTAAATATATTCATTAATAAAATTTTTTATTGATATATTAAATAAATAAATATTAAAATTCAATAATTAATCAAATAAATTTAAAATATAAAATTTTTAAGATTTAATTTTTTAAATAAGTAAAAGAGCAGAATGACTGTAATTCGTTGTTTTTAAATTCACTATGGAAAAAAAAACACATAGGAGAAAAAAAATTATTAAAAAAATAAAGTATATTCATAAAAAATTAAAATATAATACAATATTAGTTTTAGAAGCTTAGAAATTATTGAAAAATCACGAAAAATGTGGTATAAACCAAATTGATTAAAATAGGAATTTAACAAATAAATAGAGTTTTTTTACAGTTTTTTTTTTGTTGTGAAATAATTATCTTTTTAAAATTTATCTCTTGTTTTCTTATCCCACTCTTCTTGCGCAGTGTTCCACACTCTGCTCTTTTATTCTCTAGAAAACGCTCACTTTCTTCAGCAGCTCCCTCGCCTCGCGCTTCTCCGTCTTCCTCGATCTCGGAGTCTCCGGGCGCCTCCGAGTACCGCCGACAGACTCGCTTTGTGAACCACTCCGAGTTCAGGAGGTTGGCACTGACCCCGCGCAATTACCAAACATTTTGGCCTTTTTGGCCACCCCTCCGCGGTGAGGGTGGCTTTTTGTTGAAGGAGGTTTCCTTTGGCGGCCAAGGTTGATGGTTGCCGCTTGAGCCTTTGTCGTGGTGGCTTAAAGTGGGGAAAGATCGCATTTTGCCTTTGTTTATTATTAATTCTGGAAGGTATGCAAGTTTGGAGGATTAGCTGGCTAGATCCCAATTTCTGAGCCTGATATGGAAACTTAGGGTTCTTCAAAGGTATATCAGGTGTTTCATGGTTGGTGATTCCTTGTGCCAAGCTGCATTGAGTGAAAAAGCGGAGATTGCTTGTGTATCTGTTATCTGGATACCTGGGGTTTGGCATCAGAGGCGGTTTGTTGTTGCTCTTGGGGGCGCGGCGGCACATTCTTGATTCATCGATTGCGCCTTCCTGAGAGGGCGATGGGATCTGAGTGGAGAGGAGAGAGGCATCACGGCATGAAACATTATGCTGAGGCGAAGGCGGAGAGGTTAAAGAGCAGATCCAAGTTCAAGGTGTGGATGATCCGGACGACGACCACGGTGCTGCTCTGGACGTGTATCCTCCAGCTTACGGCGCTGGGGCAGACGTGGGCGCCACGTGTCTGGAGTGTCCAGCCATCTTGCTCTCCCCCCTCTGATGTACCAATCCATGGGAAACAGTCCACCTCTATCTTCATTAAGAAGACCGTTCATCCACCCAAGAGTGAGTATTCTTTCAACCTCTATGAATTTTTAGGCCCCTTTTTATGCTTACATTTTAATTACTTGGGTTCTTTGATAACTGTAGTTGGATATGCTGGAGGAAACATGGTTCCTTTGAGTTTTCTTTGCTATACCATTTGAGACCATGCATTTGCAGTGAGATGTATCGTATTTGAGTTTGCTCTAAGCTGTTAGTGCAATGCATGGCCGTTCAATTACTTAGGTTGCTTGAACATTGTTAACAACCTGTCGTCTCACTTATGTAACTAATTATCTTGGCCCATTTAAGGCACTGATGTGGTGTATTTTTCCATTTTGTTACTTTAATTTAATTCATCAACAAGAGTAGTATCAATTTCTGGTTGCTTGATAAGATTTATCTTAAACTTGGTACCATCCATGTTTAAGTCCTTTTTGATGTATAATCTTCCTTGTGAAGCATATAGATTGGGAGTACACCCTTGTGATTAATTAACCTCAATGAAATTTGGCTAATTTGTGCTGCATTTTCAATGTCATTGTTATTTAGTCAATGCCCTTGTTATCTCTAATTCATCTAGCGTATCAACATCATCGTCCTAGATATGACAAAATTATGGAGCTTCCTGGCTGTCCATTTTTCTTGCTGCTATATGATCAAGATTTCTGTGTGGGCTTTGAAACATCTGTTCCGATTCCAATTTAAATTTGCATTACTTGATTGAGATTTTGTTTGATTCGCTGACCTGAATTTTGATATGAAAAATTTATTGTGTTTTACTTTTAGGGATCTACAAGAACAATGGGTATATGATGGTGTCATGTAATGGTGGGCTCAACCAGATGCGAGCAGCTGTAAGGATTTTATCAAACTTAAAGTATCTTTGGGCCTTTGGCATGAGCAGTTCGTTCTTCCTTTTGCGTTGAATTAGTACTTATGGAACATTTGTTTCTCTTTTCCAGATCTGCGATATGGTTGCTATTTCAAGATATTTGAATGTGACACTTATTGTACCAGAGTTGGATAAAACATCATTTTGGTCTGACCCTAGGTGCGCTCGCACCTCTAATCTAAATGCTTAAAGCTGGGTTTCTAAAACATCTGTTTTTTCGCTCATTTGACCTCATATCCAACTTTGCATGATTTTTTTAAAGCTAATGGTCATGTTCATTTGGCAGTGAATTCCAAGATATATTTGATATTGATCATTTTATCACCTCCCTGAGGGATGAGGTCCGGATATTAAAAGAACTACCGCCTAGACTAAAATGGAGAGCTGAGAAGGGAATGGTGTACACTATGCCACCTGTTAGCTGGTCTGACATATCGTATTACAAAAATCAGGTCAGTATGCTTTTCAATTCATGATAAAATAGAGGGATTTCGTAATTACAAAATTGGGAATGTGTTAACAGTCATCTTTACCTTGTAACCAGATTCTGTTCTTGATAAAGAAGCATAAGATTGTGCATTTCAACAGAACAGATACACGGCTTGCCAACAATGGGCTACCTTTAGAGATTCAAAAGTTGCGTTGTCGTGTGAATTTTGCTGCATTGAGATTTACTTCTCAGATTGAGGAGTTGGGTAGAAGGGTAATCAAAATTCTGCAACAGAATGGCCCTTTTTTGGTTCTCCATTTACGATATGAGATGGACATGTTGGCTTTCTCTGGATGTACTCATGGTTGCACTGATGAAGAGGCAGAAGAGCTGACAAGAATGAGGTACAAGTTCTTCCTTTTTTTTTTTTTTTTTGGGCAAGTCGGTGCACTTCTCCAATGCCCCTTTGAAGGTTTTATTAGCGATTGGTGAATAGCTTATCAATTTGGTGCAGATATGCATATCCTTGGTGGAAAGAGAAAGTTATCAATTCTGACCTCAAAAGGAAGGATGGTCTCTGCCCTCTAACACCAGAAGAGACTGCTCTGGTTTTGAGAGCACTCGATGTAGATCGTCATATCCAAGTATACATTGCTGCAGGAGAAATATATGGTGGTGAACGGAGAATGAGAGCTCTATCTAATGCTTTTCCAAATTTGGTGAGCATATATGTTCATATTTTTTTATCCTTGTGTTCTTACTTTGATTTCTAAATTCAAATAATTGAATAGGTAATGAAGGAAACTTTACTCGAGCCATCAGATCTTCAACATTTCCAGAACCATTCTTCGCAAATGGCAGCATTAGATTACATGGTTTCTTTAGCCAGTGATACTTTTGTTCCTACGTATGATGGAAATATGGCTAAAGTTGTTGAAGGTCATCGCAGGTACCGCCTTTGATATAGTCATTCCACAGTAAGCTCATTAGAAGTTGAGATAATTATGCTGATTATGTGAATGCTAAAAAGAGATGGTATTATAATATGAGATTGGTGCGGTAGTTCAATAATAACTCTTTAATGGTATGAGTTATTATTAATAGACTTGAGTTGGGTGTTTGGACCGAACACAGGAAGCCTAAGCCCATCAGGAGGTCTAAACCAATTCCTCCTCTAGGTATCTGTTGTAGCCTCTATATAAAGCCTCATATCCACCCCAATAGAATTCTGTTAATCCTAACAGAATTCGGTTAATCCTAAACTTCCTAGGACCGGCGGCTTGGATTTAAAAAGAGGAGGGGGCGCCTAAACATAGAACTCGATTCTTTTCTTACCTCTTAGGGTGGCGCCCAAAACAACTCTCTTCTTCTCCTTGCTAGGGTTGGCACCCAAACAACCCTCTTCTTACCTTGCTAGGGTCGGCGGTCTTGGAACAAGAAGGGGAGGCAGTGCCAAATCCAAAACCCCTCTTAGGGCCGGTGGCTAAGGTTCTTAGGGAAGGAGCTGGGTGATTATTCTCTTGGTAGATTGTCGCCTGACTAGTTTGATATTCCGCTGCGTAGTTATTATAGGATCAAGAACACACGCTAGAGGGGGGTGAATAGCGTGTGTACGCTTTTTCACAATTTTTTATTTATAATTCGAGTACGCACGAAAGCAAACGGTAACAGAAAGAAAAGAACAGAAAGAATAAGAAGACACTTTATTTTCACTTGGTTCACAACCCAAGGCTGCTACTCCAAGGCCCATGGTCCTTGACCGTTTACTGCGGGCAATCCACTAAGTAACTTGCCCCTTACGGCAGCAAGTTTAACGAGTACAAAAATCTTTCAAAAAATTTGGTACAATTAAGAATATTAAATTAACTACTGTGTTACCGAATTTTAGGCTGAATCTTCCCCAAAATGTCAAACTCGGTGAAGCGGCGACTTCCGGGATGAACTGGATCATGTAGGGCACCGACGTCGAGAAAGATCGCACGAGAGAGTCGAAAGAATGGAGCGTTTTGAGATGATCCCGGCTGCTGCTCGCGCATTGCTTATATACTGCACCTGAGTCGACTCAACTGTGTATCTGGGTCGACTCCAGTTGACGTGGCCTGATAACTGTTCCTTCCCGCTCATTATCCGCTGCCTGAGTCGACTCGGGTTGCCAGCTGAGTCGACTCCAGTCCGATGTGGAGTCTGCCGGATAGGAATTGACTCTGAGTCAACTCCAGTGTCCGTCTGAGTCGACTCCAGTGTAAATGGCAGAAAACCATTGCACTGACTTCCAGAACGCTGCTGACTCAGCTTGAGTCGACTCCAGCCATCATCTGAGTCGACTCCAATAGCAAAAATCAGCCTTTTTGCCCCGGAGTCTGTGTTTCTCAGTTTTTCCGATCCTGCATAAAAAGTTAGTAAATAACATGCAAAGTAATCTTATTTGAGTCAGTTTCTGGAACCAACTCAGGGTCTTAACTTTAGGTTTCCAGTGAAACTCTGGGTTAGATCGACGCCTAATGTTCCCCTCGGGAACGCGTCCTCACCCACTCCTTTCAGGAGAATTTACCTGATGCAAACCAAGTCCTCCTAACTCGTTGGACTTTTGCTCGGCTCTGTCCTCGACCCTCAGGGTTTGTGCTGCGGCTCAGTCCTTCTCGACCAGCCTAGTCTTCTGCTACGACTCGATCCTTCCCGATCAGTCCAGACTTCTGCTGCGGCGTGGTCCTCCAGACCAGCCCAGACTTCACCTGGTGCTTTGACTATGCCAAGACTTCAGTGCCTAGCTTCCACTAGGACTTAGTCAAACCTGTGCTCCATGCACACTTAGATTAACATATTAGTGCAACATACACACTTAACTTGAACCTAGTTCCTACTTAGCCTTCAATCACTCAACCCCCAGTCCTACCTGACTTGACCTCTAATCCTCTCTAACCATATCATGTCCATCTCACTTGGTGTCCCTGATCTGCTAAGACTTCCTTGCCTAACCTCCAATTAGAACTTTGCTTTGCCTAATCTTAAATTAGGGCTTTGCATACCTAACCTCTAGTGAGAACTTTTTTGATTATGCTACCTACACATTTAGTCAATTTGTTAAATCACAATTAAGCTTACCTTTGATCCTATTCTAGTACTCCCTGCACCAACAAACTCGACTGATTGACTAGGAAACCGAATAGAAAGTTTAATAGTTGATTGATCAACTCGACTGATCAATTGAGAAACTAAACAGAAAATTTAGCAGTCAATTTATCAACTCACCTGATCAACTAGAAAATTGAACATAAAGTTTAGTAGTTAACTGATCAACTTGACTTCTCAATGAAAACCGATCACTCAACTCAACTGCTTGACTAAGAAATCAAAAAGAGTTGAGCAGTTGAGTTGATCGATCGACTACTCGACTAATAATGATTGGTCGACTCAATTGTCTAAAATTTTGATTATTTTATTTTTTTGATTGAATAGCTAATTTTTTATTAGTTTGGTTTTTTCATTTTTCGTAGGGAAGTTCAATTGGTTTGTATTGTCAAAAAAAAAGTTTGGTTTGTTTAGTGTCAGTTTAATAGGTTCGATCGATTTAGTTATTAACCAATTTCTTAGCCCTAGCCTAGAACATTCCCTCTTGTGTGGCCAACTTAACCAATTGACTCGAGCCACCGTAGCAGAGGTATTACAACAACAATTAAATCCTTCTGTCCACTCCCTAGGACTTGCGACGAGCCAACATATTTGGGTGGGATCCCTAGGGGTGGATAACAAAACATAGCAGACGTCCCTTAGCAACACCAATTGCATCGATCCTACGAGTGTGCCATAAACGGGGGAGTTATTATTGATTTACAAATGAGGAGACCCACACCATTCTCGACTAAAATTTTGATGAAGGAGTTACCTCCTTATTTTTGTTTGCCATAAATCAAAGAGTATGATGGTACAATCGATCTTGAGGAGCACTTATGCTAGTTCGAGAATGCTGCTATGTTGCACCACTATTCGGATGTGGTGAAATGCCAAGCATTCGTGATGACTTTAGTAGGCCTGCTCAGCAATGGTTTAATACCCTGAAGCCTCAGACCTTGAAGTCATTTGAGGACCTGTGCTCGACTTTCCTATATCATTTCGCTAGCTATAAGAAATTCTTGCAAAACCTGTTGAGCTTATTTAATTTGAAGAAGCAATAGTTAGAAACTCTACTACAATACATCCAGTGGTTTACTAAGGCCGCCTTTCAAGTGTCATCCACTATGCTTGAGATATTAGTGAATGCCCTCTCACAAGGTTTGAAGAAAGGAGAATTCTTTTGTTCTTTGGTCAAAAAGCCCCTATTAGGATATGATGAGTTGCTAGGAAGAGCTAAGAAATACATTAACATAGAAGAATCACAATGAGTTTGACAAGAACAAAGGATTGTGGAGGAAAAAATAAGCTAGTCATGGAGCAACAATAAATCCCTGGATTCCATCAGAAGAATGATGAGCACCCATGCAAGTAGACCTCTCATGACTCTTGCAGCCGGACACGATAGAGATGGGAGGGAACCATCAATTATTCACCCCTAAGGAGAAGACTTTGCAAGTTTGCGAGGAGCATCAGGTGCTTCAATGGCTAGCAAAGTATGGAGGTGAACCACAAAAATCCACAAATCAACCGCTTCTGCGCATACCATGTGGAGTATGGGCATACGACACAGGACTGCTTCAAATTAGACAAGGAACTCGAGTGGGTTTTGGAAGAACATCCATGCCTTCTAGGGCTCCTGGGGTTGAAAATATTAATCAGTTACTAATGTGTGTTTATCACAAGTATACGGTGTTGTCAAATAAAAAATTCTCATCTTTTGGGACTATATTTTTGTTGAGATTTTATGTGTAAAGTACATTATCTAGATGAATAAGAATGAGGGAATTGTTATGAAAGCAAATTAAAGAAAACTAAGAAAAACATAAAGCGATGGGAAAAACCAAATCTTAAAACAATCATTGGATTTTACTTTCACTATAATGATGGTTGATGAATGCAATTCTTTCTATTTCAACGTAAGATTATGTTTGAAGAGATTTGTCTAAAGGTAATCGAATGCGTCTACGAGAAGAAGAAAAGAAAGAAAACACCGATGTGTCTATCCTGACACAACACCTACTTTCGTGATGTTGAATTATAATAAGTTTAAGTTCTATGATAATTTATATAAGCCTTGAGAGAGTTCGAACCACTCTCACAGTAGTCGTACTAGGGAATGATTTCTCACAAAGGCTCCTGTCATGAGAGTCTTGCGATCTTCTAGATTCTACCCTTACTTTGTGAGATCTTCCAGCTACCCTTACTTTGTGAGAGTTGGTTCTATAAGTCAAAGACTAGGGTTCACTGTTAGGTCCATCTCTTATTTGTTGATGCAGTTTATCTCGATTGTTGTTTTGTAGATTATCCGAAAAGTTGCAGAATTTCTTTATTTTTCAGCAAGAATCAACGAGAACTCGCCCCTTGAGTTTACAGAAGGAAAAAAAATCCTTGTTTTTGTTTTTCAAACCAAAGTTTGATTTGCCTAAGAGATCTCTGTATACAATTTGCAGACACTTGGGCTTCAAGAAGACCATCACGGTAGATCGAAAGGTCTTAATGGAACTGATCGATCAGTATACTAATGGAACTCTAGGGTGGGAAGACTTCTCTTCATCAGTTAAGGCAACTCATGCAAATCGCATGGGAAAGCCTACCAGAAGAGTGATGATACCTGACAGACCTAAGGAAGAGGACTACTTCTACTCCAATCCCCAAGAATGTCTCCAAGAATCCTTGTGAGTCGCAGAAGTTTTGATTTTCGCGGTTGTAAATTCAAACCGGTGTCGAAAATGCTCCATGGAGATGGTCCAACAAAGAAGATCAGAGAGACCAAGGGCTTGCTGCATTAGTTGATGCATTGTGAATTGATTCATTCAGTGATCGTTGTATTTATATTAGATGCCTTCATTTCCTCACAATAAATCTCATTCACGTATAGGGAAAAAAAAGTTTGTAAGTTTGAGCAAAATGCAAAAGCCTTTGCAGATCCAACTGAGAAAGGATTGAGAGAATTTCTGAAGTATCTGTTCAGTTATTTATGTGAAATTTTTCCATTTTTATTCAGTAATGGAGTTCATGTTAATTTCTATCGGGCTGATGTTTTTTTCTCTCCCATCACACACAATCAAATAAAAAAGAAGAAACAACAGATTTAGTTTTACAAAAGTTGATCTTGAAGCTTTTTGAGATGGGAATTAAGATGTTTTGTTTTGTGTTGTTATGAGTATGACTCTTAATTCATTGGATTGTAACTAGTTCCAAATTTAATCTAATTAAACTCATTATATTCTCTTAATATCTATGTTTTTAATTTTTTTTATTTTATCTAGTGCATAAAAGAAAGAAAAAAATAGAGAGAATCCAGAAATTACTTTTGTCAAAATCAACTGAGAGGAAAGAGGTCAATCTGCAAATGACTAATTGTTAAAAATAAATTAATAAAGATGGCTTTCCCCTTTCTTTCCTTTGAGAAATACTGTGGGAAATGTTTCAATCCATCCTACAAAATGAGAGTAAGTTTATTTCATTTGTTTCTTTATAGTTCTTCCCAATAATCCTGCATGTTTTTTCTGCCATGAGGAAAACAAACATAATCAAACCAATCCAGAAAAAGTTTAGACATCTTTTTCAATTCTCAATTCTCAAGCTGGAAACAAAAGTTATTTGAAGGATGAAACACACAAAAAAAAGAAAGCATTTGGATGGTGGTAAATTGTTAAACCACAATTACATGCTATGACAATAAAAATCTATTCTAATAAAAAAAATTAGCACACTTATTTGAGGAAAGTACATGCTAAGAATAAGAAAATATAGGAAATCAATGAAGTCAGGAGTTCAAGTGTCCATGTTGGCTGAAGAAGAACTGATGGAATCACAGGAACCACAATGGAACCAACTGTCCAGCCAATCACCAGAGCTGCAAATCTGTAGAAGACAGGAAAGTAGTGAATGATTGACAATAAGAATTTCACAACAGTATTCGAGACATTAAAAAGCCCACTTACCCGGTTATCGAAGCTCTCACAACACTCTTCATCTTCTCATTTAGGAAATAGATGCAAGACAAAAGTGAGAGTGCTACCTATGGAACAGGAAACAAAAAGAATTTCATTAGAAAGATCTGCATCTAGCATGTGTAGAAGAATAATAACCATGCCTTTTATACTAAACTGGAGGAGTTGCATTGGGAATGATTTCATTAGTGAATCAGGAGTTGTAACAATTAGATTAGAAGATATCAGGCTTGCATCAAAGGGTACTTAAAAAGTGTTGAACAAATCGAAGTTGTTAGCAGGTTAAAGAATTCCACTACTAAAATTGAAGCAAAAGCAGCAATAAGCCAAGTGGAAAGTATTGGACAGAACGTCAACGTACTTGAAATGCTGGTCCAGTCTCGACTGAATTCATTATGCTCCATGCACCCATGAAAGCGAAGAGGAACAGTCTCCGAAGGATCACATCAGTTGCAGGTACTTCAACATAATCAAGCAATCTTTTTATCCATGGTGGTGATTCTTCTACTTTCTTTTTTAGCCTGCTTTTCAGATTGATCTTTGACTTCTTACGCTTCCAAAAACTAGCCATAAGTATCCTCTCATAAGCAGCCTCAATAGACTCAACACTGCCCTCGTGACCAGCATATTGATTTGCTAGGAAATTTCGAGCCTCTAGGATTTCTTCTTCTGAAGCATCACGTGTTACACCAAGGCGTTGATAAGGATCCCAAACTTTCATTCGAGGAAATCTCGGAATGCTTCCTGCAGGAAACAAATATAGTTCAAGTGTGTATAAGGAAATTGCAATCCAAAACGATGATCAGTTCAGTCTATGCAATATTATGGCAATTGCAAGAAGGTATCTAGTATAGATATTTTGTAAAATACTGCACATTTGAGTAGAAATGCAAGCCGAAGTTTATAAAATCTGTCTTGAAACATCTAGTGGTCATACTTGTGCGTATATAAATCTTAGAATTCGATCCACAAAGTAAGCATTTTTAAGAAAGAGTTTGAAGGTCTCAACAGAAGACCCTATTGTTAGAATTGAAGGGAAGGTTTCAGTTACACAAGTGTTAAGGATAAACAATCTGACTAACCTGGAAGATTCAATAGTTCAAACTCGTATGCCTCCAGAAATGTCATGGGCTTCATATTAAATATCAAGATCAAATTATGAAAAGCATAAACTCAAAAGCTCAATATATTATGTGGCATAGTTTTTTACTTGCTGGCTTTATCTATCTGCATATGCTCTGGATGACAGCCTAAAAAAAACTAGTAATCTGAGATGATAGCCTACTCGCGCTAAAGGATCACTCATAGTTTGGAAAGTCAAAAAAGGAATTTGTCCTAAATTATCTTCAATATGAAAACATTGCTGTGACCTGTGACGGATAATTTGTGCAAAATTGACACTTGAATTCCTATAATATACAACTTTCAAGCCAATGCAAATTTGTGCAAAATGGACACTTGAATTCTTATAATATGCATGTTTCACACCAATGTTTATCATCTATACTTTAATATATATTCAAAATACTTTGTAAGATATCTGTTATAAAAAAATCAATGCTTGCAATATGCTAACTTGTGAGTATTTACCAAGTGCATAATTTATTATTTGGAATGAAAAAACATGTCATATAGTCTAATCGATACTAAGATGCCCTTTATAATTTATCCACTTTACCAAGTCGCTAAATAGCTTAAAAAATGAAGCTTAAGGAACAAAATGACTACCAATATTTGTCTAAAAACTTTTCTCACACATTTTGGCACCTTTTAAGGGGCATCGACAAAAATGAACTGTTTGCTTCATGGCATAAAAATGAGTTATTTACTTAGTGCCTGTTTCATTGAATGGATAAGTCGCTGAGAGGATCATAAGCAAGAGACAAATCAATGAGTGGATCAATCATCTTTTAGTTTCATTCAACGAATTAAGGATGGAGAAGGATTTTGAAGGGATAAATTTGAACATCATCCTTCATAACATCCTTCCAAATAGACAAAAACTAATTAAAACCTTGTTGAGTATAGAAAATTATCCATCCTCTCTCTACTATCGTCCATCCCTACTCTTCCATACCTTCCTTCTAATGTGAAAAAGATATATGTGCCTAAAGTACAAAGAAGATAAATGTGCCTAAAGTACAAAGATAATCATTCATGTCAGGCTAAAGAAAGAGGAATTTTATAGTAAACATATGATGGGAAATTTAAAGATTGATCTTTTGCTCTCCAGAAATTATATAACAAAGTAAAATTAAGACTAGGCTTACGCAAATCATAGCCGCCTCCATCGCCTCCGCCGAGAGCTGCATCCATCGAACACCTAGCGACTCCCGGAGCATTCACGCGAGTGCCCATCCGCACCTCCCGCTCCTTCCTGCGAAAAACAGCAAATAAATCGACATCTCCTCGAGAACCGGCATCCGCAAGCAAATAAGAGCGAGAGAGTCACCGAGTAGGGAGGCGACCGTTATTCCTCGGCCGAATCGAGAGGCAGCTCGGCGGCTTGGAGAGCAAAAGCGCTTCCATCGCGTCCTTTCCCTTCCTCCGCCGCCGCACGACGAATTGCAGAAGGGATGGACAACGCGAAGAAGAACTCGGCAGCCATGGTCAAAAATAAACCCGGATAACGCATTGCGGTCCAATCCGGTTCGACTTACGAATTCTCGGTTCGAATCAGACTTCCGTATAATAAATAAATGATCCGCCTATTCTTATTTTAAAAAAATAACGTCACAAATTATAAAAATTAAATAAAAATAATTTTAAAAAATAAGTTAGCGAGGTTCCTGAGCTTGGACGGCGTTGAAAGTTTCTTTTTATTTAATAAGAATTTAATAATTGTGTATTTATATTTATAAAAAAATTTAAATGATAATTCCAGTCAGTCTCATGGACTCAATCTCTGGAGGTGATCGATCCAGTCCCACGGAAGTTTTTCACCGGCATTAGGTAGGATTAAGTGTTGCATTAAAATTTAAATTGAATCAAATTAAATTTTTTAAATAAAATTTTTAAATACAAATTAAATAAATTAAATCATAAAATATTAATTAATTTGATCAAAAATTAAATTAATTAAATTAATTAAAATTTATAAATATAGATCTGAATTTATAAGTTCGAGAAACTTATCAATTATTTGTTTATTTTAATTAATTTAATTTATTTAATTTAATTAAATAAAAAAATTTAAAATCAAATTGAAATAATTAATTTTTTAAAAAATTAAAATTCTAAAATAATCGAATTAAATTTATAAATAAATAGATAAGAAAAATCTCTATTAAATTTGATTTCTTCAGGCCTGAGCTTTATGCATTATTCACAAATTCAAAGCTTCATGTAAATCTAAATTTGATCCACGAAGCTTCTCATAAATCAAATTAGTAAAACCTCCTGACTCGACAATTTATTACAAATTTCATCTTTCGATATTTTTCATTGAATAATAGACTATCAACCATAAACTCTAAATCTTATATTTTTACTACCTTCGTTATTTTATGCAATGTCTTCAAATGAACTTGATTAATGGAGAAAAATCATAAATGAATTTGCTTCATTGATGTACTAGTACAAATAAATTAAATCCTTTTAATTAGAGTTATTCAATTAAAATTGAATCGAGCCTAATTAATTGAAATCGAATTGAAACAAAATTTTTTGAATTAATCGAACCAATACAATTTTTGAATAAAAATCGAGCAAACTATACTGATAAAATATTAATTAATTTGATCAAAAATCAAATTATCTGAAACAATCAAAAAATTTTAAGTGTTATAAGAGATTTATCAATTAATTAAGATTTATAATTTCATTTACTTAAGAATTTATATTTTTTAAAATTAATTCTATCTATTTAATTTAATTAAATAAAAAAATTAGAATTTAGAATTTTTTTAAATTAATTCTATCTATTTAATTTAATTAAATAAAAAAATTAAAATTGAGATCAAACTGAATTAATTAGATCAATATTTTTTAAAAAATAAAATTATTAAATAATCGATCAGTTCGATCAATTTAATCAAACTTTTAATCACATTATTATCCTCATAAATTGCTCCATTTGAAGCCACGTCGACAACCCATCTGGACCACTCAGAATCTTGAACCCTAAAATTCATCCTCGCGTTACTATGACAAATTGTGTTCATCGTCCCGAACGGCCTCTTCTGCTCGGCGACGTACCAAACGGCGAGTCCCCTTCTTCCCAAATCTCTTCCATTGCAAGCCTTGATCCATGAGGAGTCTGAAGTCGGTCGATTGGGTGTATTCAGGCAGCTGGATTTGGCACGGCGGCGAGGGTTTCACCGGCGGCCATCTGCTCTGCTTCTTCTTGTTTCAGTCATCCACAGCACCATCCGACTTTGCGATCCTTTGAGGGGTTCTCTGAGGATCGTGGAGGGTGAACAAGGCTTCAGAAACACAATAGGAGCAAGAAGAAGAGAGTAAATCCGGTTTTTGCAGCTCAAAACAACTTGTTCAAGCCACTGTTAGCGCCGTAGAGGGTTTCTTCGGCATTTTCATGATTCGGGCAGCGAGGAAACCACACAAGGGATCACGTCGAAGACTCCAGAGGATCATTGAAGCCACATTGTGGATTCACCAGTTTGATTGACACCAAATTGAGGAGAAGAAATGGAAAAGGGAAGGGTCGAAGGCATTTGTCTGATTTTTCGATTTCTGATAGCTGTTCATTTCTGAATTTCGATTTCAAACTTTGTTAATTAGTCCCAAGATTCTTGAATTCACTTGTTAGGTTAATTCATCATGTTTGTATGACAATCTTAGTTTGTTTCGTGATGTTTATGAATTTTGTTAGCATTCCTTGTTGTTTCAAGCTGTTAAACTGTTCCGTGCCATTCTTCAGTGCACTGTTCTGTGCCAAATTGCATTCCGGGTATCAGCTTGTGAAGTTTGATAGGTTTAAGCATTGGTCTAAGGCTAGCTAAGCAAGATTGGATAGTATATTCCGTATTTGGTTAGCAAGTTAGATTCATTTCTTTAAAACCCAATTTGATACTTAGCCTAGTTATAGTTTTTCTTAGTTTCTCTAATTGCATTTTAGGCTTCAGCTAATCTACAAGTTAATTAAGTGCATCTTAATTTACAGCCCTAGTTCTGATTTGCATTTTAGTTTCATTTTTAGATTAGTGAATTGCATTTTTCATTACTTGTCAATTTTAATTTGCATTTCATTTCAAAATACTAAAACCCCATTTTCATAGAAAACCCAAAAAGAGCGACACACGTAAGTTCAATTTAAACAATTTTCTACTAGTCCTTGAAAAAATACGACTCGAGGCCCCTATACTTCATTTATTTAAATTTATTATGGGTTTTCGATAAATTTATAAATTCTAATTTGCAACCCTACTCGTGACACATACCAATCTAGGGTTCTGTCAAATTTTGGCGTCGTTGCCGGGGAAATAACTAGTAGAAATTATTTGATTTGAGCTTATGAATAATTTCCTTTATTGTTGCTTTGATCATTATTGGTTTCTAAGATGTATGAAAATTCATTTTATCAACAACCACCCTGTGAACAATTTCAACAGCAAAATTTTTATTTGCAGGAATCTTATCAAGGTTTTCAGCAACAATTTCAAGGTCGACAGCCTCAACATCAAATCCAACCGCCTTATCATGGTTTTCAACAAGTTGAACCACAATTTTCAGCTTCTAAATTTCAACAATTTCAATCAGCAACTTTCAAACAACTTTCAGCAGCCCCTAAATCAAGGTTTTCATGGCGATAATTTTCAGCAACATTCATGGAATTTTCAAGGGAATTTTCAGCATCAAAATCCTTCATTTCAAGCCCAAAATCAATGTCAATCGTCATTTTTTCAAGGGGGACAGATTTGTAATCAAATTCAGCAGCCCACAAATTTTCAAGTTCAACAAAATTTACATGCAAATCAAGGAAATTATGGGAGTTCTAATGGGCTCATTCAACAACTAGAAAAACTTGAGGAGAGACTGCAACAAAGCTTACAACAACAAGAAGACACTGATATTCAAAATTTTGAAAGACAGATGAGTCACATGGGCTACTATTATTAGTAAGCTTCAATCTCAAGGGTCCAATCAGCCACCATCGCCACCATCTCAGTCATTTCTGAATCCATTAGAGGATGAGAGCGTTATGGTATTTCGACGTGATAAAACTATTCCAGAACCGAGACTTCAGACACCTATCTCAGTTTCTGATCAAGACATGGAGCATAAACCACAAAGAGAATCAAATCCTTCAGAGCCAGTGTCAGTCTTCATTGCTGAGAACCTGGAGGAAGCTGATATGGAGCCAAGCTCTGATTTAGTCACAGTTGAAGATGACCAAATGAGTGTAGGGGATTGCACTGAGCCCCAGGGACCACCATTATTGATTGATTTACCAGAGGATTCAGAGGATAGGTATGTGAGTGTAGGGGATTGCACTGAGCCCCAGGGATCACTCATATATACTGAGCAGTCACAGTTGGAATTGAAGTTTTTATCAGATGATTTGAAGGATGTTCATTTGGAGGAAAATCAGAGCCCACCATTTATTATTGTCCAAAATTTTGAGTTAGAGAAAGAGGAAAATTTTATTTCAAGATTTGAAGCATCACAAAGGAATTTTTGATTGGACAATGGTTGATATGATTGGTGTGGATCCTACCATTTGGGTATATAGAATTTACTTTGAGGAAAATGTGAAATCATTCAGAAAACCACTATGGAGGCTTCAAACTATTATTTTTTGATGTCGTGGAGAAAGATAAGTTGGTGCCTACAAGAATGAAGAAGGCGTGGATCTACGAGATTATTCTGTACAAAGTGAGGCATAAATTGATTGAAGGATTATATCCACCGGCTCAAGAAATAATTTTAAAGAATTAAAGGAGCTAGAGGTGGATGATTTGGACTTCATGATGCTATCTACCCAACCTAAAGGGGAGTTTTTTTTTCATCTTACACTTTATCTTCATTGTTAATATCATTTTTTATTTTTCTATTTAATTTTCTGTTTTAAATCAGTAGCAACTTACCATTATCATGAGCATTTTGGTTTGAAATAAAATCTTGAAGTTCACTTCATGCATGGTTTATGGTAGGAAATAAATGTATCCCCCCTAGGACTTCTTCACATCTTGTTAGAAGCTCTTGAAAGAGAATTAAATTTGATTGATTATTCTAGGAATTAAGTCCATGGATGAACACTTTTGAACACTTGAATGACCCTTAGTAATGGAACCTAGAATGATGAAATTGAGAAAATGTGATTTTTATACCTAGTGAGGTTAGCCATTTTGTGTGATGCACTTAGGTGATTGCCACACTAGAACTTGCTTGTTTTCTTTCAAGGCTAAAATATCTATGATGGATCCACATTTATTTAGGTTTAAAAATTCCCCCTATAAACCATACAACTTCATGCTTTATCTATATTTAGCTATTTTCAATTGACATTTTCACCCCCATTTTCGATTCACTTTTCATGCTCTCTTGGACATGGGTATTATTGAATGTTATTAATGTTCCTTTACCCGAGACGGTCAAAGATTTAAGTGTGGGGGAGGAGGTGTGAATTTTTGAAGAAAAACAAAATTTTTGAGAAAAGAAGAAGAAGTGTGCCAAAGGGGGATGGTTTGTGCCATTTTTGGATTGTAGTAATGTGCCAATGAAAATTTTATGTGAAGTAATTCAGATCTTCATTATTATGTGATGTTACGATGATTTTTATGAGGATACATGAAGATGTGAATTTTCCAAAAAGAAGGAGGTTGCAAATGCCCAAAATGTGCCAAGCAAGGTGTGAAAATGAGTTGTTTTTACTTCTCATTGATTCTTTGTCTTGAAACGTTGAATTGAGATGGAATGATACGATATCAGAATGAAATGAGTATGCTTTACAAATTAGTAGAGTTGTGGAGTTAGATTGAAGGTTTTTACTTGCAAGAAGTTAAAGGTGGATGGAAGTGAAATGGGTGAAGTAATTTAATGACCGTAATTGGGACAAAAAGAAGCCACGATGGTTTAGAAATGAAGATAGAAAATGAAGGATTCAAAAGTGGAAGAATGGAGCTCATGAACTACTTGAAAATCAAGCATGCCCATATTGTGCCAAAACAAAGAATTTGTGTGCCAATTGTTGATTTTTGAAGCTTCTTATGGATTGGTTTCAAAGGAAATTAATTGAGATAAATTGTTGGAAATGCATTGATTGAGAAGGCAAAAGAATGCAGCAGCTAAGTGGGAGGCTTGAAATCAAACAAATCAGAAAAAAAAATGAGAAGAAACCAGTTTGAAAAGAAAAAAAAATTGATGAGGAGCCTTGAAGTTGTGAATTGTTTTGTTTGGATTTCCTTCAACAAACCAATTGCAAAGCAATCAAAGAAGTAGGATTGAACTTGTGAAGCAAGATCAGCAAGATCAGATTGAAAAAAAAAAAATCAGAAAAAAAGGAGAGAAAACAGAAAACAGAAAAAAAATAGGGGGTGTGATCTTCATGAGTTGGTGTGGACTGTTTTTGATAATTCGGTTGCAAATAAATTGAAGAAGTAAAATTGAAGTCCACGAAGTTATCTGTACACAACTCAGATTCAGTTCAGATCAGAGAGAAAAAAAACAAAAAAACAAAACAGAATGAAATGAAAAAAAAGAAGAAAACAGCATGTTTCAAAATGTTCAAGTAGAGTATCAAAACTTGGATTAGCTGATCAATTCATAATAAACCTAATCCATTCAAGCACTTACTAAACAACAAGTTGAGAATCTAACAAGTGTGTAAATGGCAGCAAGAAAAAGAAGAAACAAAACAGAAAAAAAATTCAGAAAAAAAAAACAGAATTGCAGTTTTGAAAATTTTCAGCCAGTTTTGACAATTTTTGAGGGCTGATACGAATTTGAATTGCACAGAACTTTGCATGGTTATTAGCATTATCAATCAAGCTTCATTATGGAAAAAGAATGGAGGCAAAACAGTAAGAAACAAGAGAAAACAAGCAAAGTTTCAAATTCAATTTCAATAATTTTTGGAATTAAGCGTGCCAATGATACATTGAAATTGTGGTTTCATGTGAAGTGAATTTTAGTTTCTGATGATTGGATGCTATTTCTTATCTCTTGTGAAACCTAAATGTGAAGAAATTGGGTTAGATTTCAAAGGAAAACAAAAATGGCACATTTGGTGAGTTTTGAGGCAAAATGAAGAGAGGAAGAGAACTTTGTATCAAGGAGGAGAATTTCAAGGATTTAGACTCATTTCTTCATGGATCTGAAAAGAACACTTCAACAAATGGAATACAAGAGAAATTAGGAAGGATGGCAAGGTTCATTGATAGCATTTACTTATGCCCATGTCTACCACTTCGTTTAGTTTATCCTTGAAAATCCTTTTCTCTTGAATTTGTCTTTCTACATTTTATAATTCCTTTGTTTAAATTATTGTTTCCTTACATTTTCAGTAAGCCTAGTATATGTGGATTCCAAATCAAGAATGGTAGTGGAGAGTAGAAAATAAGCAAGCCTATGGAAATGCATGAAACTTAAGTTGCTTGAGTGAGCTCTACTTCACTTTGATCATGAATTAGAATGTAGGATGAGAGCCACTGATATTATCTATTGAAAATAACCTCGTGAGATTTAGTGTGATGCATTTATCTCAATTAATCATGAAGGGTGAAATTTGCTATGCGGTTAACCGAGTACAAGGGTCTAATCCATGGGTTTAAACTTTTGAGACTTTACAACTTAGATAATTC